>NC_047661.1:65942700-66576033 GCF_011762505.2 Arvicanthis niloticus | reverse complement strand
TCAACCTATTATTTTCTTCTGCTAAAATGATGATTAGGGAGCCAGCTTTGATCTTCTGGATTCTTCCATTAGATAGAAAGCAATCACTATAAGAGATTAGATCCCATTTTACAAATAGATTTTAAAAAAACCTTCTTCAATACCAAGCATTTTAGAAAGTAAATGGATGCTGACAATAGTGTATGTGCTAATACATTAACTACTATGTACATGTATGAAAAGGAAAAATTCTGAATAAGGCCAGTAATTAATATTGGGTTGGTGGGGGGAAGAAGAGGAAGGAAACAAGTAGATGTGGTGATGATGGATATGGGGGTGAGATGTGGGGGGTTGAGCCAAGGTAAAATGAAATGAGAGAAGGGAAGAAATGTAATTAGGGGGCTGGGAGATGGCTCAGGGATTAAAAGCACTGACTGCTCTTTCAGAGGTCCTGAGTTCAATTCCCAGCAACCACACAGTAGCTCACAAACATCTAATGGGATCTGATGCCCTCTTCTGATATGTCTGAAGAGAGTGACAGTGTACTTATGTACATTAAACAAACAAACAAAAAACAAACAAATAAATCCTTTTTTTTAAAAAAAAGAAAGCAATGCAATTGGGCCATTTGAAACAGTACTGGCTCTTAGGGAGCTAAGACATAGACCTCACAAGCTAGACCAGCGTATGGTTTGGAGAAAGTTTGTTTAAAAAAGAGTATAAAAAATAAATAAATAAAATGGGGGAGGGAGAGATTAGGAAGACATAGAGTAATAGATCAAAATAGAACTGGCTTGCCCAGTTGGTAGTGTGCACTAAATAATGGAGGAACAGATGAGGAGAAGGAAAGGCGGGAACACAGCAGGTGAATGTGGCCTGCCCTGCTTGTTCCTGCCTCTACCGAGTCTCTCAGAATTCCTTTCTAAGGTCCTAGATACCTACCTCTGCCTTTCTAGCTTCCCTCAGCATTCTTTATAAGGTTGGGTCTTGGACAGTGAGCATGCCTCTGAGACATCATTCCGGGTTTAATTTCAAATGCTGTTCTCACTTCTGGGAGAGATCACATAGGAGATGATTGCTCTATAGCCTTGTTGAGGTGGCCCCTTCACAATGCTGGCACAGAAGATGGTCATACTGTCTGATTGGTTCCTCCAGAGTCTTGTTGTGAATGCTGGTCCTGCCTATGGGCAGTCCTTTGCAAAGCTGGGTCAGATTGGTCCACCTCTGTGCCATTGGTCTTGATGTTCTGCACTTTGTCAGACTCTGCATCTCTATCTTTTGTAGATAGATGATTTTGACCATGTTTTTGTACCATCCAATACTGTGTGGTTTCTGATTCAAAGTTTCCTTTCCATACTCTAGAGGTATTCAACTGGTCAAATTTCCACATATTGTCCTATGACGTTCACTCTGTGTTTCAAATGTTTTGAAAAATCTGTTTTATTTGTGTGTGTGTAATAGGGTTTGTGTGAATGAATGCCTCTTGTGTATGGATGCTCATAGAGGCCAGAAGAGGGCATTCGACACCCTCAGGGGCGTGGGGGCAGAGTTCAGATGGTTGTAGGTTGTTCAGCATGAATACTGAGAACTAAGCTTGAATTATTTAAAGGAACAGGAAGTTCTCTTAAGAGCTAATCTATCTCTCTTGCAAGTTCCCTTGCAATCTGTAAGTGGTAGATGCAGGAGGTTTTGTATGTGGTTTACCTTACCAGAAGCTTCCATGGGTGTCACCAGTCAATTCAAGGGTCCCTTCCAGAGCTTCTTAGTTCCCCTGAGACTTTTAGGTCCTTAACCCTTCACTTGCTGGGAGTGGGAAACTTGCCAAATGGTGGAACAACACTCTTCAGAACAGACTTTATAATTTCCTCTCTTGCTTTGTAGAGTTTCTTGTTTTACTTTGTTGTTAAAGCTGGAAATTATCCATCTCTCCTGATAGATTGTAACTCAGCCCTCGCCAGTCTACTCCTTGGATATTATAGTGAACTGCACCTGTGTGCTGTCTCTCATCATTTGAATCCAAGCTGTTACTTCTTTAAGATATATGTGAAACAGTTTTGTGTGTGTGTGTGTGTGTGTGTGTGTGTGTGTGTGTGTGTTGGGGGTGTTCAAGAGAGATGATGAGATGGATTCCTGGGTATAAAAGTTTATCAGAAGAGATACTAAAACCACAGACAGACCAACAGAGAGGCAGCAGGACAGCAGGAATTGGGGAGTGGTGGATGGGTCTCATAAGCAGAGATAGTCAACATGTCAGAACTTTTGAAAAGAGGAGTCAGAGCCCCATGTAACAAAAGTAGGGTCTTTTAAAAAGGGTGGAGTGAGGTCTTACAGCTTATACCTGCAGTCACTTGGGAGGCAGGGAAGGGACGTGTGTCAGATTAGGAATTAGTCAAGATTCTCTAGAGAACTGGTAGAATGAACACACACACACACACACACACACACACACACACACACACACACACACACTCACACGTATGTCTATTAGAGTCATATGCTGCAGTCTGACTATTCCAACAATGGCTGAGTCCTGGGTCCAAGAATCTAATAGTTCCATCCACAAGGCTGGATGTCTCAGCCGGTCTTCAGTATTTGTAGCAATCCTGAAGTAGGCTCTAAGACCAGTGAAAGAATGAACTTGCCAGTGAGAGTGAAGACAAATAGACCAAGAGCAAAGGCTTCCTTCTTTCAAGTCCTTTAAGTAGGGAAGCACCTGAAGGTATAGCCCAGATTTAAGGTGGGTCATACCACCTTAAATGATCCAGTCAAGAAAAAAAATCCTTCAGCAGTGTACCCAGAAGCTTGGGTTTTAGTCAATTCTGGGTATAATCAAGTTGATAACCCAGAATAGCCATCAATGCATGGGAAGCAGGATTTGTACCCCACATGACAGATCCTGGCCACAGAAAGTCTGTTAGTTAGGGATTCACAGACAGATACCCACAGACCCTCAGCAGGGTACCTGTGGGTATCTGTGAAGAGGCTGCTACCTACATTGCAGCCAGGGTAGAGGCTAGATTCTCACATGTCACATTCACAATATGTGACAGTTTTCTTCCTTGGATTTTGGTAAGAATGAAACAAGATAGTGACATTTTATCATTGTTGGAGGTTCAACAAATACCAAGGGAGCCTTCTCTGGGGGCCTTGATATGAAGAGAAGATCAATACCTGGGACTCGGTAAGGAGAGCACCCTGCATCAGGAGTCCCGATGTGTTTGTGTCCAGGCCCTGGTTAGTAGCGTGTTGGAGCCCATGGACTCTTTTTCTCCATGTTCTCAAATGCAGGGACTGAAACCCAGGATTACACAGGAAACCAGTTTTATTGAAATATAGCTCTTGAAAGAATCAGAAAACAGATCTGTGGCCTAGTCATCTACCATGCCCTTTAATAATGCGTCACAGTAAGCAAACCTAGCAGCAGTCTAGTGAGCACTGTGAGTCCCAAACTGTGATGAGTGTAACATTTTAGAAGCCCTGCACTGACAGATACACTATGAAGACATCTCAGGTTCTATCGGTGGCAAAGGTCTCACTAATGCTGCTGAGGCTTGTGACAAAGGAGTAGGAAATTCACTTAGAAGCTAATGAGCATGCAGCGAGTCTCCATACATGCTCTCAGATCCACAAGCCGTGACTATGGATCCCAGGTCAGCAGAAGAAGCAGTGGGCCTAAATACAGGGACTTAAAAAAGTTGGATTTAAGGCTGGAGAGATGGCTCAGAGGTTGGGAGCGCTGACAGCTCTTCCAGAGGTCCTGAGTTCAATTCCCAGCAACCACATGGTGGCTCACAACCATCTGTAATGAGATCTGATGCCCTCTTCTGCTGTGTCTGAAGAGAGCAATAGTGGACTCACATGCATACAATAAAGAAATAAATCTTTCTTTTTTAAAGTTGAATTTAAAGTGCAGTTTAGGGGTGGACAATTGAGGAGACAAAATAAGCCTTCCCTCAAACACAGGGTTTGACAATATAGATGCCTGCTTTTTCTTGAGTCTACCTAGGATTTCTTCTGAAATACACAAGATGTTTTATAAAACTAGGCTGGGAATCTTGAGGCAGAGAGATCTGAAGCCTGGCAAGACCTCTGCTCGGCTGCTAAATGATCTCTTCTCTGGACAGGTACCCCAGTTTGTCTTTCTCTAGCACTTCTTGGGTAGCCCCCAGCTCCTCTACAGCCACTCCCACACAGTCTGCAGAGACTGCTTGAGCAGGTTTCCCTGTGGGCAGAAGAGGGGGAGTTCAGGTAAGTTGTATATCTGTAAGTGGAAAGGAAAGGCTGGCTAACTTTCAGTGAGGATAGGCTAAAACTGTTGGTATTTATAGGGGTGAGGTAGTAGGACATTCTTAGCAGGGCTGACAGATTGGAATGTGCAAAGCTGTTGTCAGACAGCACTTCTGTGCTCCTTTAGTCAATTCTCCTACTGAGATCGAGGTGGGATCTTCCGGGTTCCCCTGGGGGAAAATGCAAGTCTCAGATGCAGACCTGGCTGTACCTATGACATATTTGAGGTGCACAAGTTGCTGTACTCTCCGAGCCCACTGGTAGAAAAGAGTCCTGAGAGATGTCTGTCTGTCCTCAGGAGGAGTCGCTTTGCAAACTCCATGTTATTGCATGGCTTTAGTTAACACAGACAGTAAAGTACACTTTTCTGAGGTGGTATTTGTACTCTTGTCTTTCAGAGCCAACTTCTTTAGATTAGGCATTCACTAAGTCTGAGACCCTTATAACTCCAAAGGAGTGTGACCCTGCTCTAATGCTGTCCCATTTGCAGTGTGGCCCAGACATTTATATTTATTGCTTACCTTAACAAGAATTTTTCTGTTAACTATGAAGAACAAGAATTAAAAGAGGACACCTCTGTAGAGCATGTGGGACTGTGTCACCAGACAGACATAAGAACTGGCAGAATTGAGCGAGCTCAAACCCCAGGAATTTCAGAGATCTGAACCTGGTAAGGGCGGAGCCGCTCCCTACCTGTCTCTGTACCAGCTCTGGAACAAGTAACCATGACACCTCACTGAGAGGACCATGCGCTGCCAGTCAAGCAATATAATACCTTGAGTTTGTCTCCACTCTAATGAGATATCATGATAGCCTTAAGCCTTCATTCAGCCAATGAACTTCTCTTCTTGGGTATTCCTTCCCACAAAAGATATTTATTTAATCCCTGGTTTACCCCAAATAAAGCATATGTATTCACATCCACCATAAAGATAAAGCAATATGAACAAGCAAGGTTTATCTCAGAGACTTTTATTAAAGGTCACATCGGGAAAGGGCTTCAACCAAAGAGCTGTGCCTAAGACTCCCAAGGAAGAAAGGGAGGAAGGAAGGAGGGAAGGAAGGAAGGAAGGAGGGAGGGAAGGAAGGAAGGAAGGAAGGGAAGGGAAGAAGGAAGGAAGGAAGGAAAGTAGGAAGGAAGGGAGGAAAGAAGGAAGGAAGGGAGGAAAGAAGGAAGGAAGGGAGGAAAGAAGGAAGGAAGGGAGGAAGGAAGGAGGGAGGAAGGAAGGAGGGAGGAAGGAAGGAGGGAGGAAGGAAGGAAGGAAGGAAGGAAGGAAGGAAGGCAGGCAGGCAGGCAGGCAGGCAGGCAGGCAGGCAGGCTTTCTCTCCTCCAACCCCTCTAGTATGCCAGGTCCTTGCTCCCAATCAGACCAGGTTCCAGTCATCCCCAGCTCCACAAGCCCCAGGAGAAAGGTAGACCTGAGGAGCTCACCCCCTCACCCACCACATCACACCACACTACCTCCCCCTCGCCCCCCTCCCCATATCCTCTTTCCTGACTCTCTGCCCAGGAACCCAGAGAGGAAACAAGAAACCACAGCCATTTGTACCAGACTCCTCTGTTTCCCTTTTGGGTCCAGTGAAGGAGAATATGAACTGCCTCTCCCCAGGGTGGCGCCCTGGGCACCCCGATGGAGAGGCAGAACACGGTATGGCATACCCACACAGGAATCTTTTATCTTCTCAGTACTATAAGGTACTTATATTTTTCCTCTCTGCTTCACACATGAGAAGGCCGAGGCTCACAAATGCAGGGAACTAAGGCCAACAAATGCATCTTCTGACCCCCCCCCCCATTGCCTTAAAGTTAAAATGGAGTTATTCAGGTAAACAGCAACCTTGGCAAAGAACGTGAGAGTGCAGGCCATACTGAAATCCTTCCTTTTTAAAGAGAAGCTGATCGTGGGGGCCTCTTTAGGGAGATTTCCTCCTCTTGGACAGGGAGTTACCATCCTGTTGTCAAGCCAGCTACCCTTTCGCGTAGTTGGGAAATGTCATGGCTTGAGGGAAGTATTTCCTCAAGAGATTTTCCCAGTTCTAGAACATTCAATGTTTTCCCCACTACTGTTCTAATATTGGGCTATGTGTTCCCTCTAGTGGCTAGAGAAGTGAACTACAGCAGTGCTGACATTTCTTAGATCTCGGCTGCTTACTGTGACAAGGCTAGGATCCTCACTCAGGGTACAGGATGCTTAAGACAGAGGGATCAACAGGGGCAATTCTCCGGTGCACCTAGCACATCCTCCAGCAGGAAGACTTCTCTGTGGTCCGTAACACTGAGGCTCCCCAGGCTGCAGACACTGCTTTCTGAGCCCTAGGAAAAGCTGTCAATTGTTGATGTTTCAAGAAGCAGTGATCCCAGTATTTGGTTGGCAGAGGTAGGAGAATAAGTGTGGGACCAGCTTGATTTACACAGCATGTTCCAGGCCAGCCCAAGCCAGCAAGCACTGCATTGTAATACCCTACCTAGAGAAACAAAACAAAATTCCAAGCAACAAAAGGCAGAGCCCAAAACCAAGATGCTTGATTCTAGGCAGGCAGTAGCTTGCTGTGAAGCCTCTACAAACACTTCATGTGAGGTGTCTTCTTAAGCCATAAACTGCCCTTGAAAATGTCTGTTCTTATTTACAGCAGAGGAAACTGAGGCAGGAGGAGTTTGGATCAGGGCTTTGCCAAGTTTTCACCTTCAGGATCCTTTTGCAATCTTGAAAATAGTGGAAGGTCTTATGGCGCTTATATTGATTGATGTGTGTTAATATTACCCATAGTCATCACATTTTTAAAAAGCCCACTGCACGTTTAAAAGTGTTCATTAATTCATGTGAAAGTAACAACCAGAAGCTTGCATATTATAAACAACACATTTAGACAGGATGTCTCTATTTATATTTCTTTAAGATACATTATATTGTTATCTTAAAAAAACTTTTCAGTACCCTGACAACATAAACATGTAAGTAGGAAGTAACATCTTAATATTTTTATGGACACATTTCCAAGCTTGTGGATGGACCCCATGCAAGGGTCCTGGAGAGTGCCTGAGAACTGGCAGCTGAGGTAATACTCCTGTGGGCACAGCTGGGGCAGAAGAGCCAGGATGCTGCTTCAGGCTTGTCTGGTCTTGGAGCAATTGAGCCTTTTCATAGCCAGTACAGCCCTTCCCGTATTCGCTTGTATTTGGGGGAGTCTCCCATCAGTATGAGAATGGAATTGTGGGTGTCCTGAAACCTTCCAGCTCTGACACACCTCAAATTGTCAGGATGGTGAGGGCTGTAGGCAGTGCTGTTTCTTGGGCTTCTGCGTTTGTGGGAACTCACGGTTCTGTGTGTGGTGTGTGTGTGTACATGCGTGTTTATGCACATCTGTGCACATGCTTACAGATGTAAGTGTGTAAGTGTTTACGTGGAGGCCAGAGGTTAGTATCGGATGTCCTCTTCAATCTTTATCTGCTTTCCTTTTTCAGACAAGGCCTCCCAGGGAACACGGAGCTCTTTGGTTCAGCTGGGCTGCACCGAGCATCAGATTTGGTGATTTCTGCCTTTGCTGTGCAGGGATTATAGGTTGTGTACTGGTTTTTAACATGGGATCGTGTTAAAGGTCCTCATTGACGTGGCAAGCATTTTACAGCTGGTCCCTCATTCTAGCCCAAGTCCATGGCTTTTGAGCTTCAGTGTTTTGGAGCACTGAGAAAACACACTCCCTCCTGTAAATGGGGAAAGACCAGTGCACACTCTTTCTACTCTGCATCCTTTGAGGAGACAACTCCACCAATCCCAAGTTCTCTGCAGGTCTCATCTTGCTCTCGTTTAGCATAGCCAGCCCCCACCCCAAGGAAATGAGGCAGCAGCCAGGGCAGAGAGGCTGGAAGTGAGCCAAGGCCCCCTTTCCCATTACATGCTCTCTGATGGAGTTCCAGAAATGGACCTCTGTGCACTTCACACCTCTTAAACTCTTACCTTCTGCACATACATGCAGAGTGCTTTTGAGCAGAAAGAAAACCATACAAATATGCAATTCAAGTGGCCAGCATGGAATGGGCAAAATCACAGAAACAGGAAGAACTGGACATTTTAGAAAGTATTAAACTAAAAAAAATTTTTTTTTAGATTTACTTAATTTTATGTGTATGAGTGTGAGTGTGTGTGTGTGTGTGTGTGTGTGCGTGTGTGAGCCCACACGTGCATGTATGTGTACATGCTCATAAAGCATAGGAAAAGTTCAGTGTTATCCTAGGAATTCCATCCTCATCCTTAGAGACAGAGTCCTGCCATCCATTTGGAACTCACTGAGTAGGCTATGCTGGCTGGCCAGTGCCCTAGGGATCATGCCACCCACTTTCCCAGCCCTGGGATCCCAGTATGTGTCAGCATATTCAGCACCTTTTACACACACACATAGAGTCACACATGCACTGAGGCGTGTGCATGTGTACACACATATTTTGACAATATCAGGTTTGCATACAATACACTGTGATAGTATTCATCCTATTACCCGTTTGTATGCTCCTCCCACTCTTGCTGATCCCTTTCTTCCCAACTAGTCCTCCCCTCTCACCTTTGTCTCTCGATATTTTTAGGCTCTGTGCAACAGTCACAGACGATAGGACCCACTCCACTTCTCTCCATCCTTTGGCTCTGCAGTCCTTCCACACTCCTCTTCTATGGTGATTGTTGGCCCTCAGAGAGAGGGGGAGAGGGAGAGAGAGAGAGAACTGAATGATCAACAGTCATTACTCTCAGTATCTGTACCAGCTATGAGTTCCTGCTTTGAGCATCGCATGCTGACAGACAGACTTCTCTGATGAAGGCTAAGAGCAGCACTGGTGTATGGACATATACATACACTTAAAAGACACTTCAATTATACATCTATCTGGAAAATCATTACTAGTAGATTCCCACATAGGGCATATGACTTCCCTAGCCTTAGGTTTGTTTGTTTTGTTGGCAGGATATCACTGTGCAGCTCTGGATGGTCTAGAACTTGCTACATAGAGCAAGCTGGCCTTGAACTCACAGAGATCCAGACTGCCTCTGCTTCCTACACTAGGATTAAAGGAATGTGCTTTCATGCCCAGCTAAACCATATGTTTTTGAACAGTGACAGGTTCCCTTCCCATGAGTGGGCTGAGTACACACCCAGCGGGTCATATGACAGATCTGGGGTTTTGTTTGTTTGTTTGTTTGTTTGTTTGTTTTTTTATTTCCCTGTGTTTTCTTGAGGTTGTTTCAAGGGTTTCCTGAAACAGCTGCTTTGAGGTTTCCCCTAAGAGTTACTACATAGTCTAATGCCATCATTTTCTGGCACCATATTTTGAATGCTAGGTGAGACCATGGATCTCTGGCAGAGCCTATGGATGTGTTATGCTGTCTGCACATTGAAGAGTTAGGCACTTGTTGGTGCCTGCTTATTTTCCTACAACTTAGAGTTCCTTCTGCAATTTATTTATTTATTTTAAATACATTTCAGATTTTATCCCCTCACCCCATTCCCCCCCCCACCCAGGAACCCCCTATCTTATCCCCCCTCCTGCCTCCACGAGGGGGGACAGATCTGTTTTTGACTTTTGAGGCACTACACCGGTTTCCCTAGTGGTTATACCAGCTTACCCCCACCAGCAGTGACTAAGGCTCCCCTCCTCCACCGTCTCACCTTCACTGAAGCCGGTCCTTTTCTTAATAAAGGTCATGTTTACTGGGGTGAGACGAAATCTTTTTTCCCTAAGACAGAGTTTCTCTGTGTAGCCCCAGCTGTGCTAGAACTCAGCTAGAACTAGTCTGTAGCTTAGACTGGCCTCAGACTCAGAGATCCGCCCCTGCTGGGATCAGAGGCGTGTGACACCACTCAGTTTAAGACAAAGCCTTATGTTAGCTTTGCTAATTTCAGAAATTAGCCATTTCTTTGATGGCTTAAAGATGTTGAGCACTTTTTAAAAAGGTTTATTAGTCATTTATATTTCTTCTTTTGAGAGTTCTCTGTTCAATTTCATAACCCATTTTAAATTGGATCGCTTGTTTTTATATATTCTAGATATTAATACTCTCTCAGACATTTAGCCAGCATTTTTCTCCCATCCTGTAGTCTGCCTCTTCGTTCATTTCTTCATTTTCTTCCTTATGCAAGTGCTTTTTCATTTTATGAGGACCACTTTTTAATTGTTTGCCTTATTTCTTGGGCAACCATCGTGAAGCATTTTGTGTGAGTTTGGGGGACCAGGCTAAGGATCTCATGTTTGCAAGCATTTTGCCAACAGTCATCCATTTAGTCCCCTGGAAAGCATTTTATCTAACATTTTAACTTCTTCCTCAGTTTGACCTCACTCTGATTCATGCTACATTCCCTGCACTAGGTTAGTTTAGAGAATTTTGCTTGTCATTTCCCTTCTAAAAACTTCCCTGCCTTTCTTTTTATTGGGAGTGAATACCCTAGCCAGACATTTAAGGCTGTTTACTACCCGCGAACATTTCTTTCTAAACCCAATATTCCCCTGAGTGCCTTTGGTTGTCACCCCTTGTCATGGCGCTAGTGCCCTTCCACTCCTCGGTCCAGCTGTCAGTTGTCATAACATTGTACCTGCTTTAAGAAGCTATGACTGACTGTTCTAGTCACAACTTCTTTGGTTTCAGATTATGCAGGTTTCTATGAGGACATGGTCTTTGGCTTTTTGGAGGAATCCAAGGGAGACTCTTATCTACATCTGTACTTAGGCTCCCTGAAGGAAGGAACAATGTCACATTCTTGTTTTTCTTATGGCCACAAAACACTGGATGTTATGGTAGCTGGCACCTGGTGGCTCATCCTCAAAGGTGCAGGAGCTAGGGCTGCACTTAGAGCTGAGGCTGGTAAGGAGGAGCCGCAGAAGAAGGTGACAGAGACAGATGCAGAACACTGAGACAGGAAATCCCCGCTCAATTCTAATGGAGAACACCGCATGCACTTTCTAGAGTAAAAAGAAAAAACAGTAACTTGATAAAGAAAAACCTCTGTCGAGCAAGAAGTATCTTCTTCTACAAAGAATGACCAGTGCAGTGTGGCAGAGGAAAGTATGCTGGGCTTTGCTGGGGGTGTCTGAGTATAAGACTGGCCCCTCCAGTGCTCTCCAGTGCTCAGCTTTGACTCTACAGTGGCAATAATGCCCTGTTGTTAGAGTCGAGACCACACTCAAGAGCCAGCACAGAACTGAAGTTTAATGTTTTAAAAATTTCAAAATGTTCTGTAGCAGATGGGTATAGGAGACTGATTTTACATGGATGATGACGTGATTACATCTTTGAGGAGTCAGAAGTGCTGGGAGCATGTGACTACTGGCTGCTATAAGAACGATACTAATTGACCTTTGCTGCCACCTGGTGTCCATACGCTTACAATGCAGCCTATCCGGCTTGTCATTTAGCTACAAATGATGAACATGGAGGGAAATACAGGGTGCAAAAGGAATGAGGGGGTTTATAGATATCCTGAAGGATAGAAGAAGGTAGCTAAGCTGTATTGTGGGGGTGATGGCTTATTGTCCCTGGGAACTATGGAACTACCAGGTCTGGAGCGTTAAAGGCATTCACATCGTTAAAAGATGAAGGGATATACTTCCGGAAGCGCTTCAGAGATCTGCCTTTCCCTGATGCTGCTCTTCCTTTGCTTGTCAGTGCCCACGGGGTTTCCCAACTCTTGCTGCTGTCTCACTCACTTCTGAGCTGGAGAGCTGCTGACTATCTTTCTCTTTTCTGCTGTGATGCTTCCTGTTTCCCTGCCCACACCTCATCTGCTTCACACTCACTTATCCTGGATCTCTCAGCACGTTCATTACTTCTTTCTATGATCCTTCTGCATCTTAGAATCCTTTTATATACTCTGTGGTAGTTTGAATAGGTAAAGCCCCCATAGACTCATGTGTTTGAATGCTTGGCTCATGGGGAGTGGCATTGGACTAGGTGTGGCCTTGATGAAGGACATCTGTTACTGAGTAGGTGCACTTTGAGGTCTCCTATGCTCAGGCTCTGCCCAGGGTGGGACACAGTCTCTTTCTGCTGCCTTTGGATCAAGATGTAGAACAATCAGCTCCTTCTCCAGCACCGTGTCTGCCTGGATGCTGCTGTGCTTCCCACCATGATGGTAATGGACTGAATCTCTGAACCTGTAAGCCGGCCCCAATTCATGTTATAATAGTTACCTTGGTCATGGCATCGCTTCACAGTAATTAAAACCCTAACTAAGATACATACTCCTCTATATATTGCACAAATAAGGGCTTCTGTAGGTCAAAAAGAAAGGCATGGGGGGAGAGAGTAATGCTGAGGCCAGCACAGACTTATTGTGGAGTGATGTCTAGAAACCACACCCACTAGTGTACATGGTCCTTCAGAGGCAGGAAAGCTAGCCTGAGAAGGGATGGGGGAGTCAGCTCTAGAAGAACGCTAACTGGATCCTCCTCTGCCAGTGGTGAATGCATATCTTCTCCCTCGGCCACAAGGCTTTTCAATTTCATCTCTTCGTCCACCTATAAAAGCCATCATTGTCACCAGTCCTGGAGAAAGTTGGCAGGAGCCGTGACTAAAGTGATCTCCCTTTGGTAGAAGGGAGCAACACCACCCTCTTTGTCCCAAGGGGCAAGCGGAAGTGAAAGAATGACTTTCAGTTTGAGATGCAGAGTGCGTGGCCCAGAACCCACAAGGCCCCTGTATTCCCAGAGGGCTGAACACAGCCCTGAGAGAGAAAGCAAAAGTAGGCAGATTTTATGGGAAGAACTCTTGGTTGGTAATATCTGGGGTGGCGTGTATGTGAATGTGTTGGTAAAGGGACAGGATATGATGTGTCTGGAAGGTCGGGTTAGTGTGCTGGTTTGTTTTGTTGATTTGATACAAACCCAGACATACCTGGGACGATCACAGTCAAGGGATTCTCTTCATCAAATTGGCCCGTGGGCATGTCTTCCAAGTGTTCCCTTGATTTCTAACTGATGTAGGCAAGTCTAGATAACTGAGGGCAATGTCGTGGGCGTGGGCATGTGGGACTGGGCTGTATAGGAGAGGGAGCAGAGCGAGCGAGCGAGCGAGTACAGGGCACTCATCTGTGGTTCCGCTGCAAGCACCTGTCTCTGCTTCCTGCCTTAGCTTCTTTCAATAATGGACTATAACCCATTAGCCAAATGAACCCTTTCTTTCCTTCCTTAGTAGCCTTTGGACATGGTGTTTTTCACAGCTACAAAAAGCATACAGTTAACAGTGAGGCTACCGTGGGCTTGAAGTGTTTTGTTTTTTCCTAGAAAATTAACTCACTTTTTTAAAAAAAGGAAATGGTCAATTGTTTTTTCTTAAGGCAGACAAAAGAGTATCATTTTAAAACTTCCTCTTGGAAGAAACACTGACGAGAACCCAAGCTGAAACCAAACATGGACTTGAAAAACTTGACCTCCCAATTAGATAACTCAGGGGAACAACTTTTAAATAAAATGGATCAAGTCAAAGATACAATATCAGACTTGAAACTAGAGTAGGAGAAGTAGACCACTCATGCAAGAATATGAAAAAAATGTAAAAAGAAAAACAGAGAGGTGGGACTTAAAGCAAAAAGTCCAGTCCTGGGGAATCTGGTGGCCTCTTCTGACTTCCACAGGTATGTGTGTGGTATGTACACATACATGCAAGCAAAACATTCTACACATAAGTTAGTAGTAAATAAAGAAATTATTTTTAAAATTAAAAACTCCAATAAAATACTTGCAAACTGAATACAAGCACATATCAATCCTATCATGCATCATGATCAACTGAGCTTTGTCCCAGAGATACAGGGATATATATATATATATATATATATATATATATATATATATATATATATGCAATAGATTCTATAAATGTATTTAGATATAAAGGTCACATGATTATCTTAATAAATGTAGGAAAAGCCTTTGACAAGATCCAGCATGCTTTCCTGATAAAAGTCCTAGAGAAAGTAAGTCTGTAGGGAATATGTGCCAGCATACTAGTGTTTATACGACAAACCCACAGCCAACATCGTCCTAAGCAACGCCATTCAAATTAAGACAGAGGAATGTGCATTCACTATCCATGCCTCTTTTCCAATATGGTCGTTAATGCACTGGCTTGTGTAATAAGACAAGATAAATAAAGGACTATAATTCTCGAAAGAGATCAAATTATCCCCATGAGAATAATACATAAAAAGAAATCCCCCAAATTACACAAGAGAACTTCTAGAAATGATCAACAGTTTTAGCAATGTAACATGACACAAAGAATCCAGTACCATTGCTCTGTTGGTCATAGTATTAAAATGACTTGCTGGTATACCCCTTTGTCAGAGCGTCTCTCAACTCTCATCGAGAAGCTTCTTCTTGCAATAGATGGTTATTACCCCTGAGGCTGGTAAATGGCTGACATGAGAACAAAAGATTGAAGAATCATCAACCCCAAATTAGACATCAGTAGCTCACCCCAAGGCTCAGGGGTCTTTGCAGAAGAGAGAACAGAAAGATTATAAGAAGCGGTGATAACATGAACAGAACAGGATTCTCCAGACATCAAGGCACATGTAAACTAGCAGCATGTGCAAGCCCTCTTGCCAACTCCAGTCAGACAGAATCCTCAAATAAAGGGTGGGACTCTGGATATGGAGCACCACCCCTAGCTGAGGAATGACTAGGATTATTGGCCACTAGGAAAGGAAGAGCCAGGTTCTTTTTTTAATGATGCGACCCCTATTGGTTTACTATATACATCAGGGTATGGAGACAGCTGAGCAACACAAACTGAGCCCAGTGGGGAAAGAAAATGAAAGTCATCTCAAAGTCAGGGGATAGGGATGGAAAGGCAGCAAAGTTACTAATGAGGAGAGTTGGAAGAGGATGGTGTGAGTAGATTCAAGATGCTTTAGTGACATGCTTAAAAAGTAATGGCAATGTTACAGATGATAATACATAATTGTTAAAGAGTAAGAGGCCATACGTCTGAGGGGGAGGAGAGGGCAGGTGGGAGTGGTTAGGGAGACAGGGAGCGGGGAATGACATAAATACAGTATTCCTGTAGGAATTCCTATAGGAAATTATTACGAACTAAATAATTAAGAGTTAAACTTTTTAAATTTGAAGCAGCAAGAGCTCCTTTTCTTCTCACTTTTTAAAGTAAAACATATATATTTGGGATAAATTAATTTTCTTTTCAACTGAACCTTATCCTTTTCAGGACAAAACTCAGTTGATCATGGTGCATGATGGGATTAATATGTGCCTCTATTCAGTTTGCAAATATTTTATTGGAGGATTTTTAATTTTAAAATGATTTCTTTATTTACTATCTTATGTATGGAATGTTTTGCTAACATGTATGTGTACATATCATACACATACCTGATTCCTGTGGTCAGAAGAGACCACCAGATTCTCCAAGACTGGAATTTCTGCTCTAAGTGCCCATCCCCCCTTTTTTCTTTTTACATTTCTTCATATTCTTGCATGAGTGGTCTGTTTCTCCTACTCTAGCTCCAAGTCTTGGTATTATTTCTTTGACTTGATCCATTATATTTAAAAGTTGTCCTGCTGTGTTTTCTAACTGGGATATTGAATTTTTCAATTCCATTTTGTTTGTTTGTTTATTTCAGCTTGATTTCTCTTCAATGTTTCTATCACTTCTAAGAATCAGTTTTAATATCCTGACTTCTCTTTGTCATTTCCTTCATTCAGATATTTGGGTTTTTTGGGACCCCACTCAAACGGTTATTGCTGTCTTCTTTAAGTTCACTGGGTCATGTATCCTGCCTTCTTTAAATCCCTTGAGTTCTTTGATGCAGTGTATGATCTTTAAAATTCTGGTTTAGAGTTCATTCGGGTCATTCTCATCAGAGAAAATGTCGATGGGCCTGGTGGGTTTGAGAGGAGACACACTTGGCCTTTCATATTGTTTGTCTTTTTTGTGATGTAATCTGGGCACGAGGCCATCTTTCATGGTGTGATGTGTGAGGCTGATGTGGCTTAGGTTGGGCCACTGCAGGAGCAGCATACCTAGAGTTAGGCTAAGAAGAGCTAGTGCATCTGCAGTTTGTTTGGAGGTAGGCCCAGAGTGTGGAGATAGCATGGGGTGGTAGGAGTCACAGACGCTCATCAGGCAAAATGGGTCCCCAGTCACATATTTGGGCCAAGGTCTGAGTGTGGGAATGGATTCAGATACCTTGAATAGTCTTTATTTTCAGCACCAGGTGAAAGGGAGGAAAAGCCTCACATAGATGGGTCCCCAGTCACATATTTGGGCCAAGGTCTGAGTGTGGGAATGGATTCAGATACCTTGAATAGTCTTTATTTTCAGCACCAGGTGAAAGGGAGGAAAAGCCTCACATAGAGTAAGATCAGGTGAGCCAATTCTCTGGAGACTCTGCGGGACCTAGGTAAGGACTCGGTTTTCTCCTTCCTATGGGTCTGTCAGCCATCTTTTCTAGCCCATTCCCATTCCCTTGTGTCAGCCAGTGACTACCAGGAACAGTTTCTCCCTTGAACCCACAGTGCTGACACCAGACTAGGACTCAGATAGGAACGTTTCACTCTTCTTCATTTCCTCCTTTACAGTCTCTGCAGTCTCACCCCAGCCCAGCAGCAGTCTGCTTGTGGGTACCCTATCTCCCACCTAACCTTCATTCTTGGGAGATTGCTGAACCTAGGTGAGGACCCATCTTTCTTCCTCTCTGTGGATCCTCTCAGCCCTCCCTTTTAGCCCATTCCTGTTCCTTTGCATCACTGCCAATTCCCAAAAAAGCTTTCTACCTTGGACACTGGGATTGGACATAGGTAGGTGATTATAACTTACCTTCATGTTCTCCATTACTGTCTCTCCTGTCCCATCCTCAGCCCTATAGCAGCATGCTTGCAGGTGTAGCTCCTCCCACCCCAGTTTCATTTACTGGAGACACTAACTCTTGGTACCAAACCAGAGACCTCTTATTTTATTCATTCCTGTCTCTTCAGATTATTCTTTGTCTTTCTGCAACTTATTATAGAAGCCCCTCCTCTACCACATCTCCAACTCTTTAGGGACCCTGCTTCTTGGTATGAACAGAATCCTCTTAGCTCCTTCTTGTACCCCCTCAGCCTTCTCTCCTAGCCCATCTCTATTATTCTCTGCCACCCACCAACCGATAGGAGCACATTTTACCAGGCAACCCACATTTGTCTAAAATCTAGAGAAGGCAAGCCAAGGAACACAACACCCAACCAACATAGACAAGACCAGATATGAACAGAAAATCACTTCTATTACCCAGATGCTAGAAACCAGTACAAAACCACAATCATTAACAGCCAAGACAATGTCTTCTCTAGAATCCAGTAACCCAACTACAGTATGTAAATGTTATTTGTAATATGAGTGTACACAGTAAATCAATATGGCGGCTGTATGTTTTATCCTAGCTAGTTGCCAATAATGACAAAGGCCAAGATTGATTTTCAAGATTCACCTTAATACCTAGGTGGTCTGTCTTAATCCCTAAACTAATCTGGCTACCTGCCAGCCAAGTTACCCATAATACTTGCATGTATGGCCGTCCATTCTCCAGCTGAATTCTATAAGTGCTTTCTTCCTTCCTCTTTGTGGCAGATATCAATTTTCCTTTCCCCCTTTCTCCTTCTCCTGGCTAGCAGAAGTCCTGCCCTATTTCCATTTTTGTCCAGACATTGGATGATCAGCATTTATTGACAAAGCAAGGACTACATGGTAAGAATTGTTTACACAAACTTGAGACAGGAGATTCTTGACATAGCATTACAAGGCTGTGTCTTGACTAAAAGAATACATGGGGGCAGATAAATTAATATTTGAATAACAAAGGGATGACCTTTACACAGTCCACAAAACATTATGCTTACAACAGTAGACACTGAAAAATGCTATAGAACTGAAGCAAAAAGCAAGGACTTCAAAATGGCGACATCTTCAAGACCTTAAAGAGGACATGAACAAATCCCTCAGTGGAGTCTATGGATACCGGGATGAAATAATGAAAATAGTTTAAGGCATGAAAGTAGACACAGAATCACCAAAGAAAACCCAAACTGAAATAAAACGGGAAATGAAAAATTAGGAAGCCAAATGAAAACCTCAGAGGTAAGTCTTACCAACAGAGTACAAGACATGGAAGACAGAATCTCAGGCATTGAAGACAAAGTATAAAAAATGGACACCTCAGTCAAAGAAAATGTTAAATCTAAAAGATGACAGGAACAAATCATCCAGGAAATCTGGGACACCATAAAAAGACAAATAGAAGAACAACAGAAATAGAAGCCAGAGAGGGTACCCATGTCAAAGGTACAGAAAATAAAATCATGGAAGAAAAATTCCCCAAACTGAAGAAAGAGGTACTTACCATTGCACAAGAAATGTCCAGAACACCAAATAGATAGGACCAGAAAAGAAATTTCACAGAACATATAATAATCAAAATACTGAATATTCAGAACAATGAAAAAATATTGAAACCTTCAAGGAGAAAAGACTAGACAACTTTAAAGGCAGATCCATTAGAATTGGGGAATAATGGCTTCTCAAAGGAGACTCTAAAAGACAGAAAAGCCAGGATGGATGTTCCACAATGGACCATGGATGCCAGTCCAGGCAACCGTATAGCAAAACAATCCATTACAATAGACAGACAAAGAAAAAACATTCCACAATAAAGCCAAATTTAAGCAGTATCTACCCACAAACCCACCTCTACAGAAGGCTCTAGAAGAATTAGAAGAAGTCAACCGCATCCCTCCCCCCAAAAAACACAAGAAATAAATAATCCAAGACTGGTAAATCAAATGGTGGGGGGTGGGGGGTGGCGACCTACCAACAAAACAACAGGAGTCAATAAACACTGCTCATTGATAACTCTAAAAATCAGTGGTCCAAACTCACAATTATAAAGACACAGACTAACTGACTAGATTAGAAAACAGGATTCATCTTTCTAATGCTTCCAAGAAAAACACTTCACCATCAAAGATAGACATCACTGCTGGATAAAAATTAAAAGAAGCTAATCTAAGCAAATGAACCCCAGAAGCAAATGGGTGTAGTCATTCTAATAACTGACAAAGTAGACTTCTAAGTAAGAGTAATTAGAAAATATAGGAAAGTACATCACATACTGATCAAAGGAAGAATCTACCAGGAGGATATTGCATCTTAAACATGTATTCAACAAACACAAGGATACCCAAATCATGAATAAAACACTACAACAGCTAAGACCAAATACTGACCCTCACACACTCATGGTGGGTAACTTTAATACTGTACCAATAGTCAAGTATTTCCAACAAAAATCAAACAGAGAAATGCTAGAGTTAAATGATGTCATAAATCAAATGGATCCAGTAGATGTTTAGAGAACATTACACCCAAACGCAAAAGAATATACCTTCTCACCAACTCATAGAACTTTCTCCAAAATTGACCACATACTTGGACACAAAGCTGCCGGGAGCCAAACTCAGGAAATTACCTGCTGTTTTAGAAAGTCTAGTCAGTACAAGGTTAAGAAAGGACATTCACAGGTCTCAGGTCCCAGGAACCTAAAGAACGTCTGGCATTTCCTTGGAACTGGCTATGACAGTGGGATGGTCTAGGGCAATAAGGTTATGACAGTGGGATGGTCTAGGGCAATAAGGATTCCATAGTAGGATGGCCCTAAGCAATGACCCTCGACCAAACTTCCCAGGGCACAAAGCAAGTCTCAACAGATTAAAGAAAAAAAAAGAAGAAACTGAAATAAGTGCTGCATCCTAAATGATAACCATGGATTAAAGCTGAGTATCAGCAACAACACAAACAACAGCAAACAGCAGACTCATGGAAACTGAACAACTCACTACAGAGTAAAAAAATGGGCCAAGACAGAAACTAGGAAGAAAATTTTAAAACATTTTAGAAGCAATGACCCTCGCCCAAACTTCCAGGTTTGCTGTGTCTTTATAACCTGCCCCCAAAATTAAAGTTTCAGAGCTTGTTCAGAACCTCAGACTTGCTCTCATTCTTTGTGTCTCTTGTCCTTTCATTCGTTCGCCCCCCTTCCCTAAGGTCTCATCGAATCCCCACGGGCCGGGGCACTTGGCGCCCGACGTGTGGCCTGTGGGTCGGGGTCCGAAATGTTGCTTCCACAGGGATGTCCCGAAAGCAAAGGATCGACGCTTCTCCGGAGAGAAGAGAGAAGATCCGCATTGTGATCGCCGCAGAGTCACCCGCCTGTGAGATTGATCTGGTGAAGGTAAGAAAAAGCAATGCAATTATGGAACAAGCATTTAGCAAATATGATTTGTTCTTAAAGGGTCTCAAGGAGTCCCTTAAGGCACGAGGAGTAAGGGTTAAAAAAAAAAAAGGATCTTAGAAAAGACAAATAGAATAGAGTTAGTTTAGAATAGTTAGTTAAATTAGTTAGAATAGAGTTAGAATAGAGAGATAGAATAGAATTTTTCCCTTTTCCCAAATAGAAAAGACAAATAGAATAGAGTTAGTTAGAATAGTGAGTTAGGTTAGTTAGTTAGAATAGAGTTAGAATATAGAATTTTTCCCTTTTCCCAAATAGAAAAGATTTCATTGATGATGTTTGTCGATGTTTCCCCAAGAGGAGACTATTGATGAAAAAAAAATGCTACACCTCCTAAGGAGGAGATAAAAACATTAAACCTTGGAGATGAGGGAGAGAAAGGGCTAATGCAGTTGTCTACTCTCTGGCCGTGTTAGCAAAAGAAAAGAAAAAGGCGATTTTAGAGCCCTCCTGGGAGCAGGAGAAGATCAGGAGACTGTCCTGCTTTTTCTCTGGCTCCTCCGGGAGAGACCCTCAGTACTGCTCTCTGTGTCTATTGTAGTCCTTGGTGCACCAATCTGTCCTTGTCTGTCAGTTTATGTCTGTGTTGTTGTTTCATTGCTTGAATGTTGTTCCATGTTTCATGTTTAAAAGAAAATGGTTAAAACTTTATCTGCTGGTTGTTCAGCCCTTGATTTAGTTTTTAAGTAGCTTCAGAGAGAGAGAGAGAGAGAGAGAGAGAGAGAGAGAGAGAGAGAAGAAAAAGCAAAAATAAAAAGCAGTTTCAATTGGCCTTTGGAGCCCTGCACCTGTGGTTAGGAGTCTAGCACAGATGGAGAGGCCCTGCCATGGTCTCATTGATGTAAAAGCTGCTCTTAAAGGGACTCGAAGGTTTTTTTTATGGCTTCTATGGTAAGGAGCTAATAGATGTTTCTCCTAGAAAAATCTGTGGCTATGATTATTGGGTTCAACAGGTGACAAGGTGCTTCTCTTGAAATTACAGCTAGAAAAAGCAAGAAAAATTTGTTTAGTCTAAATATATGTGCAGCCACTTCATTTTTGCTTCGGACTGGTTTCAAAAGTATAAAATGTTCTGCATGTCTTGGTTATAGATTATTTGCCTATAAGTTATTGGGTATGATTAAAAAATTTTTTTGCAACTTTGGTAACAGAAAGTTGGCTTAAAACTGGTAACTCAGGATTGGAGTCATTCAGAAACCAGATGTATAAAGATAGGATTTAAAACAATGTCTCTTTAAGAGGTATTAAAAGCTGAACTATCATGCATTCATACATAAGAACTGACAGCCAAACTTAGTAACATGAAAGTAATGTACTTGGTGTTGATTTTAGAGAAAATAAATTGTTTATATTGTTAAATATCGGTTTTGTTTCCCAAAATTATGGTTACACTCTAATATTGCAAAAGAAACTCAAAAATATAGTTAAACTGAGATCTCAGTGGGAGTTTTATCTAGAACACACACGGCTCTGATAAACCATTTTAGGAATTTGTAGGTAGGCTGCTAAAAGGGCCGGTAGAAATTTTAGAGACCCCAGGTAGGAGTTGTTTTTTACACATTTGGCTTATGAGAATGCTAACTTTAGTCCAAGCCATGCTTTCACAGCGCTGAGGTGATAAGGAATGTTCTAGGTATGGAGACACGGGTCATTTTCAGAAAGACTGTCCAAAAAATAGAGGCATAGACAGACAGCAGAATCACTCCCCTGGAATTTGTCCTCAGTACAGGAAGGATAATCGTTGGGCCAGGCCTCAAGAAATAGGCCCAGATTAAGAACTCTCACACTTGAGTTAAGACAAAGCTCAGAATGGGCTTAGCAAAAGCTTGTGTGACATTCCTTTTGTCATGGTCACTCTGACTAGCCCCTAGAAAGGTGTTTTCCAGAATTAGTTTATTACATTGCTTCTTCCTTAGGGAAGAAAGGTGAGCCTCAGACCCAAAGACATTCACAACAAACAATTTATGGGCCAGAAGTTATATAATGATCACGCTGGAGAAATAAAATTTATGCCTGATTTCTTATATAGCATAGCTGTGCCTGCTAATAAAAGAATTGCTCAAAACAAAGAATTAATCCAAAACAAAGTTCAAACTTAAGATTTATGAAACTTGTGGGATATTGCAGCCTGATTTGCCTACTCCAGCTGCCATTCTAAAAAAAATGCATATAGAATTATTATAAATTTAGAACAGTGTTTTTATACCGTTTCTTTACATCCTGGTGAAGGTGAGGGGTTTGCACTCAGTAAGTATGCTTATAATTTTTGAGAGCCCATGAAGTGAAATCATTAGATATTATGTACAAAATTTGCTGTTGTTTTAATACAAAAAGTTAAGAGTTTGAATCTTTCAGTGTATATTGTTCATTGCATGGTATTTTATTAGTTGATCTCTCTGAAGGAATTTTAATGCAAGCCTTTGTGCTCATACAACGAACTTTAAATTTTTGGGAGTGCTTGTTGCTCCAGAAAATATTCAAAGGCAGAAAATATTTACAGACAGCTCACCTAATGAGAAGACTATATATATAATTGGATCACATGTTCATTTTCATAAGTTTCCCCTGCTTCAGCAGAAATAATTGAATTATGTGCTGTAGCCACTGTTTGAAATGTTGAAAAATCAAGCTTTTAATTTGTATACTCATAGCCAGTATATTATAGCTCATGGTTTATAATTGCTTAAAGTTGTTCCTTTTTAAGATATTGCTAATTCTCAAATTTTACAAATACAGCTTAATTTAAGAAACATGTACTTTTTCTTATCTTTATAAGACATTTAAGAGCTCATGTTGGGTTGCCTGGACCCCACGGCAATGCCACAGCAGATTTGTATACCAGGCAGATTATAAACCTCACAGTAACAATTGGCCAAACAATCTTATTCTTTATATCATCAAAATAGTAATACCTTGAGACAATAATTTGATATTTCTAGAGAGTGTGCAAGTCAAATTGCAAAAACTTGTTCTCTGTGTCCTCAATTTTTTCATAATGGTGTTAATCCTTGAGGACTTATACATAATCAATTATAGCAAGTGGATGTTACTCATTTCTGATTTTGGAAAATTAAAACATGTACATGTGAATTGACACCTTTTCAGGCTTTCTAGTTGCAACTGTTTTAAGAGGAGAAGCAACTAAAAATGTAATTAGTTACTGCCTACATTATCTTTCTATGCTTGGTGTCCCATATCAGATTAAGAGAGAATATGGAACTGGCTATTGCAGTCAGACATTTGAGATGTTTTGTTGACAATTTAATATTACCCATATTACTGGGATTCTTTATAATCTTCAAGGATAAGATATTGTGAAACAGGTATCGTGGAACTTTAAAATAATATCTTCATAACTCTCTGAGTGTGGAAGGAGCAGCTACTGTTGCTTCTGCCCTGGTTTTGCAAGAAACTCAAAAAAAAAAAACAAAAAACTGGCTTTTAAAAAACCAAAGATTGGGAGTTATACCCCCAGAAGGGGTCTCCTAGAAATATTCTCCATCATGCCTTGCTGTTCTCAATTTTCTAAATCTGGATGCTCATGGCAAATCTGCTGCTGATCACCTCTGGCACCCTGAGACTAATAAAAATTATGCCACAGTTATAGTTATATGGAAGGACCTTTTTACCTTTAAATGGAACGGCCTAGATTCAGTTCTCACATGGGGCCGAGGATCGATATGTCTGTTTGATACCAAAGAAGGCATGGCTAGATGGCTACTAGAAAGATTGGAGGAACAAACAGATACCTCCACAAAGCCAGAGCCAACTGTAGATAAAATGGATAACAATTGAAATCCAGGGAAGAGAAATCTCCCTGAGAATTCCCTTCTTTTTCCTTTCCAGATAAAAATGAGCCACCCATGGTATCCACTGTTGGAAGTTCTGACCCTGATGCAGGCCTCGGGACTTGTACTACTCAGAACCTTGACGGGCCATTGACAAGGACATCGAACAGCTAGAGATTGGCATCAGAGAAAAATCTCTCATCTGCTTTTCCTTCAGCAAGGGGGGCTCTATGCCACCCCCCAAGGAGGAATGCTGTTTTTATACTGACTGACTAAACTGGGGTAGAGATAGTGTGATCAAGATCAGAAAGAGATTAGAATGTCAGAAGAAACAGTGAGAACAAGAAAAACTAGTTTTCTGCCTCTCCTTGGCTTACTACCCTTCTCCCTTCCATCCTGGGCCCTGTGATCAGTCCCTTTCGCCTTTCCGCTTTCCACCCATGGGCCTTTAACAGACTCACTGGCTTTATAAAACAACAAATTGACTTCTTGGCATCTAAAAGTACATTATCATAGACTTGATTCGGCTGATAGAGGCTTGGCTGAGCCTTGCAATGACATATCTCCTTTAGGAGCTGCATAGAACTCAGATCTATGCACGTTGGTTCGGCATGGCACGGACACAACGTGGGTACCTGCAAGGGGTGCGTGATGAGGTACCACAGGGGGAGGACCCAAATTATCCGCTTCTGAGTCCCCTGAAAAGCAAACCTGATTGCATAGAGGTTGGTGTTGATTTCTTGTGTCTCAAAGGAGCCGACTAGGACCCTCGACATCCTACATGGCCCATGAGACAAATAACCCTCTCCTCCCCCAAAAGACATCATTACAAATGATACTGGGAGGATCAGGTCAATGCTTTCCCCCTCTGGTCAATGCCCATTTATCTGCCAATGAGATTTCTTAATGTCCGCATTCGCCTGCCAGCCTCCTTTAAAATTGTTAAAAGGGAGCAAATGCCGGGAGCCAAGCCCAGGAAATTACCTGCTGTTTTAGAAAGTCTAGTCAGTACAAGGTTAAGAAAGGACATTCACAGGTCTCAGGTCCCAGGAACCTAAAGAACGTCTGGCATTTCCTTGGAACTGGCTATGACAGTGGGATGGTCTAGGGCAATAAGGTTATGACAGTGGGATGGTCTAGGGCAATAAGGATTCCATAGTAGGATGGCCCTAAGCAATGACCCTCGCCCAAACTTCCCGGGGCACAAAGCAAGTTTCAACAGATTAAAGAAAAAAAAGAAGAAACTGAAATAAGTGCTGCATCCTAAATGACAACCATGGATTAAAGCTGAGTATCAGCAACAACACAAACAACAGCAAACAGCAAACTCATGGAAACTGAACAACTCACTACAGAGTAAAAAAATGGGCCAAGACAGAAACTAGGAAGAAAATTTTAAAACATTTTAGAATTGAATGACAATGAAGACGCAATATAACCAAACCTATGGTACAAAATGAAAGTGGTTTGAAAGGGTCAGTTCATTAGCACAAAGTGCCTACATAAAAACATTGGAGAGATTTCATGTTAATAACTTAAGGGCACACCAGGAAGGAAGCTATAGGATAACAATGAAAAATAACACAGAAAAGGAATACATGACAAAAAGTTATCATATTGAGTACTGAAACCAAGAAAATAAACCTTCCCTTCATCCCTCCATCTCTCTCTCTCTCTCTCTCTCTCTCTCTCTCTCTCTCTCTCTCACACACACACACACACACACACACACACACTAATATGAAGAATCAATGAAACATTTGGTTCTTTGAAAAAAATCAATGAGATTGACAAAACCTTAGCAAAATTAACTAAAAGGTAAAGAGAGAAGATCCAGATTAGATAAAAGGGCAACATCACAACAGATACTGAGGGATTCCAGGGAATTATAAAGACATACTCTGAAACGCTTACTCCACCAAACTGGAAAACAAAACAAAACACAACCAAAAAATAAATAAATAAATTTCTCCATATATAAGGCCTATCAAAGTTAAATAAATATCATATAAGAATTTTAAACAGACCCACTAATCCTAGTGAATTAAAAGGAGCTCAGGAACAGATGGATTCAGCACTGAATTCTCCCTGACTTTCCAAGAAGAATTAATGCCAATATTCATCAAAACATTCCACAAAATAGAAACTGAAGAACCACTAGCTGATTCTTTTAAGATGGCCACAGTTACCTTGATACCAAGTCATACAAGGACCAAACAAAGAAACAAAGTTACAGATCAGTCTTCATTCAAAAATCTCAATAAAATACTTGCAAACCAAATCCAAGAACATATCCAAAACTTGTCTACCAGCAAGTATGCTCCATCTGAGAGATGCAGGGATATTTCAACAAACATGAAACGGTAAGTGTAATCTACCACCAGAAACAGATAGAAAGATAAAAACTCACACTGTCATTTCATTAGATCATAAAAGACCTTTGATAAAATCCAACACCCCTTTATGATAAAATTCTAGAGCGACTAAGGATACACAGGGCATACCTAAACATTATAAAAGATATACATAGCAAAGTCATACTCAAATATCAACCTACACAGAGAGAAACCCAAAGTAGTTTCACTAAAGTCCACCAAATATATCCACCATCTCTATGTTTGAAGTTTTAGCTAGAGAAGTTAGACAGCTAAAGGTGATCAAGGTGATACAAATAGGAAAGGAGGAAGTCATGGTATCTTTATTTGCAGATGATATTATCCTATACATAAAGGATCCTAAAAAGGGGAATTTCTACAGCTGATAAACACTTTCAGCAAAATAGCATGATACAAAATTCACATTCAATAATCAGTAGCCTTTACATATACAGATGGCAAACAGATGGAAAAGAAATCCAGACATAAATCCATACACGTATAGATACCTGACTTTCTGACAAAGAAGCCAGAAATATACACTGAAAAAAAAAGACTTTAGCATATGGCACTGATCAAACTGGATGGCTGCAAGCAGAACACAAATGGATCTGTGACTATCATTCTGTACAAAACAGCCCCAAATGGATCAAGGATTTCAACATGAGGCCGAATCTTACAGAAAAGAAAGTGAGCAATAGTCTTGAACTTATTGTCACAGAAAAAGGCTAACTGAAGAGGACACTGATAGCCCAGGTACTAAGACCAACAGTTAGTAAATGGGACCTCATGAAACTGAAAAGCTTCTGTATAGCAAAGGACACTCATTCACACAAAGCAGCAGAATGCAGACAGACAAGGGGTTACTATCTAAAATATATAAAGAACTACAAAAAAAAAAAAAAAACCCAAACCAACAAACAAAAAACTAGATGTCAAGACAAGAACTGATTCAATTAAAACAGAGCAACAAAACCCAACAGAGAGTTCTCGAAGGATGAAGCACAGTGGCTGACAAACACTTAAAGAAAATGGTCAATGCCTTTAGTCATCAGGAAAATGTACATCAGAACTACTTTGAGATTTCATCTTAAACCTGTCAGAATGGCCAGGATCAATAAAACCAATGACAGCTCCCACTGCTGAGGATGTAGGGGAAGGGAAGATACACTTGCCTAAAGGTAGTGGGAATACAAACTGTGCAAACACGATAGAAGTCAGTGTGACCGATTCCCAGAAAACTGGAAATGTATTGTCATGGTGTGACTATGCTTGGCCCAGAGAGTGGCACTATTTGAAGGTGTGGCCTTGTTGGAGTAGGGGTGTCACTGTAGATGTGGGCTTTAAGACCATAGTCCTAGCTGTCTGGAAACCAGTGTCTGTTAGTAGCCTTCAGATGATGATGTAGAACTCTCAGCTCCTCCTGCACCAAACCTGCCTGGATGTTGCCATGCTCCAGTCTTTTTTTTTTTTTTTTTTTTTTTTTTTAACAGATCTTGCCTCGAGTTTATTTGTAAAAACAGCCTAGGACACTGGTCATCTGCAAATAGTGTGTGGGTAGGTGTGTCATGGCAGTCCATCTGTCTTCACACTGGCAGGAGCCTTTTCTATGGGGCCTTCACAGGGGCCTGGGCACCTTTAGGAGCCTGGGCTGGAGCTTTGGCCTGGGCCTTAGCTGGAGCTTTGGCCTCTGCCTTGGTTTGAACCTTGGGCTTTGGTTGGCAGAGCCTACGACCCTTGGCCATGTAGCTTCGAATCCGCTTCCCAAGCTTGGGGTGAGCGATGAAAGCCAGGCGGCTGAGTTTGCAGCTGGGGCCCTTTGGCATCTTGGGCTTGGTGACCTGAGGCTTCACCAGGGCCTTGATGGCCTCTGCTCGTGCACTCACTGCCTTTGCATTGTTGGCCTGCATCTTCTTCAGGCCTTTCTTGTTGTGCTTCTTGGCAAAGCGCATGTTCCTCAGGAATTTGGGGTCAACCCCCTTAAGAGATTCGTATCTTTGTGACCGGGGTTTCTTGATGCCATTTCTGTGCCATTTGCGGGACTGGTTGTGTGTGGTGTGGTTCTTGGACTTGGCCATGTCTGCACGGTAAGCTGTGGCTTCCGCAGCGCCTGGGACCGGAAGAGGCCATGCTCCAGTCTTGATGATAATGAACTGAACCTCTGAACCTGTGTAAGCCAGCCCCAATTAAATGTTTTTCTGAGTTGCCTTGGTCATGGTGTCTGTTCACAGCAGTAAAACCCAAACTAAGAAACACATTAACTTCAATATCCAGCTTTGACACCCTTGGGCGTATACACAAAGGATTCTACAGCCTACTTCAGAGATTCTTGCTTAGCCATCTTCGTTGTTTCTCTATTGATGACAGCCAGAAATTGGAAACAGCTTAGATGCACATCTATTGATGATTGGATAATGAAAATGTGGTGTATTTACAGAATGGAATATTATTTAGCTGTTAAGAAAAATGAAAGAACATTCACAAGTAAATGGATGAAGCTTAAAAAAAATCATCCTGAGTTAGGTAACTAGACCCCAAAAGACAAATATTAGACATTTTAATTTTCATGTTAAAGGTAGCTTTATGACGTCAGTATGTATAACCTGAATAGCCATAGCAGTTAGGTACTAATAAGTAGCTCATGGTGATGAGAAGATCTCCAAAGGAGAGAAGGACTATAAAGTAGGGTGGGTAAGAAGGTCAGAAAGATCTGGGGGGCATTGAGGGAGGAAAAAGTGTGATCAAAATATATTGTACTCAAATGTTTTCATTAAAAATATTTACAACAACATTTTTATAGTAACCATGATTTTTAAAAAAGACTTAAATCCTCCCCCCACAAAAGATTTACATGGCAAGATTTACATGGCATTTGCTATTTGTGATCAATTTTGTCTCTAGTTCCTCTCTCAGCATCACAGAACTAAAATTCCCAAGCCTTTAATCATGTGTTGGATTTTTAGTGACTCACTCCCTCTCTGAGTCTATCCAGGAGCCCATGGAGAGTCATAGAAGTCTTTTTTTTTAAATCACTTTACATCATCTTTGTCAGTCAGAAAATCCCAAGAACTTTAGGAACTTTCTGACAAGACAGAAACAAAGACTTTATTTGGCCATGGTACATAAGACAGACACAGCCAGGGGCTGGAGAGATGATTTAGAGGTTGAGGGCACTGACTGCTTTTCCATAGGTACTGAGTTCAATTCCCAGCAACCATGTGGTGGCTCACAACCATCTATAATGAGATCTGGCATATATATGCAGACAGAACACTGCATACATAATAGATAGATAGATAGATAGATAGATAGATAGATAGATAGATAGATCTTAAGAATAAAAAGACAGAAACAGGTAACATTTGTTGACAGTTTGTATCTACCACCACACTGTGCACTTTATGTGCATGGTCTCTTAAACCATCACTAAGTCCCTATAAAACAGATATTAATATTTCCAGCTTACAAATGAGGAAATGGACACATAGTAAAATGAAAATTTATCTGTTTTGTCGTTAGTTAATTGTGGTTCTATTTTTTTAAAAAAAAGTTCCTTCCAACACCTGGCTGAGCTGCTCAAGAGCTGCAGTTCACAGCTTCATGCTTTTCTGCCAATTCTGGGGAACATGGCAACTAATGATGCTGTTCTGAAGCAGCTGGAGCAGAAGGGTGCAGAGGCAGATCAGATCACTGAATATCTCAAGCTGCAGGTTGCTTTTCTCAAGGAGAACACAATTTTGCAGGCAACTCTGAGAGAAGAAAAGAAACTTCAAGTTAAAAAGGCTAAACTGGAAAAAGAAATAGAAGAACTAAAGCAAGAGCTACTTCAGGCAGAAATTCATAATGGAGTGAAGCAAATACCAGTTCCATCACGTACTTCACTACAGACTAATTCTCCTGTTTCTGAAAGTGTGATAGTCTCCATCAGTAACAACAACCTCCTCTATGGTATAAAAGAACAGACTAAAGGAGGAGGGGGAGAAGAAAAGAAAGTAAAAGAGAAAAATGAAAAGAAAGGAGAGAAAAAAGGGAAGCAAGAGTAGTCGGCAGCAGCAAGTGCTGACTCTAGCCTATATGTCGTCAACCATTAATTCTCACTGGCACGGCATTATTATGAACAGATATATAGTTTGCCATACCCATTTACATAATTTAAGTACCTACAAAGTTTATTTATTTAAATTTATTTTAAATAAATTTAAATTTATTTTAAATCATTAAAATTTATTTTTAAAATATTTATCTCTTTATACTCTACTAAGGATAAAATCTCAGGTTTTGTTCAATAAATGAATCTGAAAAGCATTTTGCTGATTTCTCTCAAGACATGCTTTGTGATGGTCCAGATGTTGAATGAGTATCAGTGACAGCATCCTTGATATCACCACAGTTACAAACTGTGGGGAATGACAGAGCATGGTGGAGCATATAATTATTAGGTATAATTGTAGGCTATTTCAAGTACTACAAGGAAAAGTAGTTCTGGGCATAATGTGAACAAGCAGAAGGTGCTTCAAGCAAAGTGGTGAGGAAAAGCTTACAGAGATAATATTTGACTAGGATTCTGAAGGAGATGGGGATACACACAATGCTGAGAGCAGGGGGAAGTATTCCAGGTCTAAATATTTACAGAAGTAAGTTCCTGAGAAATTAGACTCCTCCATGATGGTTACCAAATGAGTGAAGAAGAATGTGTCAGCATGCTGGATTAGGGAGGTATGGCAGACCACACAGCCCACAGTAAAAGCTGAGTGAACTATGATAAACCTTTGACCAGATGAAGAATGTGACCTAATGAAATGTACATATCTTCCTTTGGATTTAAGATTAATTACTGTAAGATGAAAAGATAAGGCAGGCAGGCCAAAGAGGCTACTGTGATTGTCTAAATGGGAACAAAATGATCCTAGCCAAAGTAGTGGTGGGCGGTGGTGAATAAGGCAGGATGCTGGTTAGATTTGAAGAGTTGGTGAACTTCCTGAGTGCCTGGAGTAGAATGGAGAAAAGAAAGTAGTAATGAACAGTTCCACTTGTGTGTGTGTGTGTGTGTGTGTGTGTGTGTGTGTGTGTGTGTGTGTGCTAGGACTCAGGAAATGAAATGAGGACTTGTAGAATACATTTTTATAGAGGAATTTTAATCCAACAATATGGCTGCCCTGGAAAGGTATCGCATCCAAAGACCTGTGATCTGGTCTGTGTGATCCAGCTGTAATGCAGACACACTCTGGATTACAGTTTCATCTGGCTGGAATACAGATAAACCCTTAGTACATACCTTTAATCCCTAACAATGAAGGTAATGTTAGTTTGTGGAAGGAAGCAGCCACATTCGAAAGTGACGTCTAATTGAAGGGCAGACAAAGTGATGAATCAGAGAAAAATTTGACAGAATAAGTCAGAGATAGGATCTGCCCAACTGTCAGGAGAACAGCACAGAAAAGAAGTGCTACTTAATAGCAGCACAGGCAGAGAAAAGATGGTGATGGTGGTGTGTGGAAGTTTTACCATCACAGGCAGAGAAAAGATGGTGGTGTGGAAGTTTTACCAGGACAATTTTATAAGGACAGACGAGAGATAGGTGAAGACAGAATAAGCCAGAAAATGGGAAAGAGCCAGAAGATTAGGACATATTGCAAAGTTAGCATAAGGCCAAACAGAGCAATTCAGTCAGAAGCTAAGAGAAGTCAGATTGACTCAGTCAGCTTGGAAGATTGGATTGTATGAAAGCTAGAAGCTTACAGGCCTAGACCTATAGAACAGAAAAAGAAACACTCTGGGATCAGCCTAACCCGTGTATTTGCGCAGCTTGGGTATGACTCTCATCTCATCCCATCATCAGAGGGAATAAACATCACATTTACAACAGTTGCCTATTACAAGATATGGTATTATATATTTGTACCCCAAATCAATCCAAAAACCAAAGAAAAGTTAATTATTTCCACTTTCCTGATGCGGAAATTATTGAGAGAGCTTCAGAGTCTTGCCCTAACTGACACAGCTGCTCTAAGTTTGCTTCGATGCTGAGACAAGCTTTTTCTGGCTAGTCTGTGATGCTCTACTAGACTTCTCTCCCTTATCCTTTTACAGTTTGCAACATGGTAATAAACCAAAACGGGCAACAAATCAAGACAGGCTTCTGCTGTTCTCACAATGGTCAGAACCGGAATCACTTTCTTATCTCCCCCTTTATAATTGTTTCAAAGTTGTTCAAATTCTTCTTTTTGTTTTAGAATCCAGAGTCCCTTATTTCCATTCTGGAAAGCAGCATTCTCACATTATTGTTTGCTTGGACATATGACCTTATTTAAATATTCTCATCCATTCCTACTTCAGAGGAGGATGGGAAAGAGAAGGGAATGAGGTCCCCATTTTCCCTCTTTGAGTCTAGTAGCTAAGAACCCAGCCATCTTGCTGGTACCCTCAAATTGTATAATCTTGTGGACTTTACTTTGTATTTCCAATACTTGGTTTTCTTATCTGGAAAATGTGGTTAATAACAGTACTTATCAAAATTTTGTAGAAAATTTAATGTAAAGTGCTTAATATAATATGGCCACATAGAAACTCTTCATGAGATATTAGTAATCAAAGAAACGACCGAAGAGGCCACTTCACTTCCCTAAACTTCTTTCACTTCTTTCTCTGAACTTTTTGCTTCCTCTGAAATCTACATTGGAGTTATCTTCTCTGTGTGAAACAGGAACTAATGAAAGGACAGCAGGTCAGGGTTCCTTAGGTTTAACCAGATTTCTATGCTACAGTGATTTGAGGTCTTATTCTAACACAGGCATAATTACATTTGGAATGTGGGTGATGCCACAGTCGGCAGGTAGAATGAGGTGAAGGGATAAAAGAATGAGGTAAAAAAAAAAGGAGGAAAGAAGAATGTGGGAGAGGGAAAGAGGAGAGCAGCCTTGTTGGACTTGGATGGAGATGAAGGTCAGTGTAAAAGGGGAAGACAAGTGTCGTGGGGTAGAGGGGAGGAAGGAGAAGGGAGAAAATAGGATGGGGATAGTGGGGCAAGACCAGGAGAAAAGATAACATGGTTAGGAGCCTCACACATGCAGCTGACTGCAATTCTATGGTGTTTATGCTTTAAAGGTATTTGAACTGTAATGTAGGGGGAAGCTGGAAGAGAGAATTATAAACTCAAAGTTGACTTCAGACATTCTGAGAGTGTCTGAAGTAGACTTCTGTGCTTCTCGAACTATAAAATGTGAATGGTAAGCCCATGGGATTAGAATTTCATCACACAAGCAAATAACTAAGAATTGGAAGCTTCTACTGGGCTGGCTAGTTTTATGTTAAGGCATTTGGGGAAGGGAAATCTTAACTGAGAAAAAGCCTATGTAGCATTTTCTTAATTAGTGATAGGCGTGGGAAGGCCCAGTGCTATGTGGGTGGTTCTACCCCTTGGCTAGTGTCATTGGGTTCTAAGAAAGAAAGATGAGCAAGTCATGAGGACCGAGCCAGTAGGAACTCCTCCACAGTCTCCGTGAGCTCTGAATTAACTTCTGCCCCCAGGTTCCTTTACAACTTGAATTCCTGTCCTGACTGTCAATGATGAACTGTGATATGAAAATCTAAGCAAATTACACCTTTTCCTCCATGAATTGCATTTGCTCATTGTGTTTTATCACAGGATTAGGAATTTTAACTAAGACATCTAGTCCATGTAATAATTTCTTCAGCAACACATTTGACACACAGGCATCCAGGCTCAATATAGACATCCCTATTAGCAGAGCTCATAAAAATCGAATTGTCCTTACTATACAATTCCAACAGAGATAAAATACCTTCTGGTAACTTTCACACCAACCCTAACACCATTAGTCAATACAATGATTTCCCATTTCTTTGTAACAAATCTTCTACACACTGGCTCAGCATCTGCAGTCCCTCAATACTGCACAGGTGCCTCTCTCCGATGAGTTAAGACTTTTCTCCTTTTCTCCATTCTGAATTACAAATGCTCCCTGTCAATCAGGGATCTCAGAACAAAGCAACACCAGGCATTGCAATACATAATTTCCTTTTTATTAAATATTTTCATACAATATATATTTCAATCATCTTTTCTTCTCTATCACCTCCTTACATATGGCTCCATCTCCCTACCACCTAAATTTATGTTCACTCTCTCAAAAGAAAAACCAAAAAACAAGAAACAAAAACTAAATGAAGAAACAAAAATTCCCACAAGAAGAGACACACACACACACACACAAAATCAAAATAGGCAAAAGTTCAATAAGCCAAACAAACAAAGGAAAAACAAGAAAAAACCCCCCACAAAACCACCACTGAGATTGTTTTGTGTTAGCCAACTACTTCTGGATGTGGGCCTGCCTGGCAGTGTGGTGTCAGTTGCAGATGTCTTCTTGAATAGGATTGGGAGTCTGTGGTCTCTTCCTCTTCTCAGTGAGGGACTCTGTCCATATTGAAACTATGCTGTCACAGTCTCTGTAAGGTTTTGTTGTGTGTCAGTTCTATTGTGTCTAGAAGAGAATGTTCCCTTGCTGTGATCCATCAACTCTGGCTCTTACAATTTTTATCCCTCCTCTTCTGATAGGTTACTGAGGCTTGGTGGGAAGGAGTTGATGATGACATCCCATAGGTGCTCCAATATCTCACAATCCCTTCACATTTTCTACCTGTGGGCTACTGTGCTAATTCTCCTCTACTGCAGGAAGAAGCTTCTCTGATGATAGTTGAGCAAGACACTGCTATGTTGCTGTATGTCATTTGATTACTATGTTCCTTTGGCACAATGGTAGTACTAGGTTCCCCCCACCCCAGGTCCACAACCTATCTAGTGTCAGATTCTTGGAAACTATAGTAGTGTCAAGTGTGAGATCTATAATGGTTGCTTACTCCAACAACATTTGTGAGACTATTGCACCAGTGTATTTTACAGGTAGATAACTATTGGAGGTAGCAGGATTTGTAGCTGGGTGACATTTGTGATTACTTCCAGTTCTGTGAATTCTAATCAGCAAGGATGAAACCTCTAGTTATCCACCATCTCAACTTCTCCATGTTATGTGACATAAGTATTATAGCCAGATATTTTACAATAAACTCAGTAATGGGGGCAGAGTTGGGAGGAGCAAAGAAAGGAAGGAGAAGGAAGAGGAGGATCTAGGAAAGAGGACCAGAGAGGGGGGAAAATGGTGGCGGATGTATGCATGTCTCTAGCAGTCTAAGGTAGTTGTAATATCTAGATTAGGTATTGGGTATTAGGTGTGGGCCTCTTGTTTATTTGAGGATGACCAAACATAAAGCCTTTGGGTAATCTTTAAGCATTAGAGTCTCATTTCTACTGGGTACCACGTGGATGGAAGGTTGGTATGGGCTCAGCCCAGACTTGTGGAGACAGTGTAGTAGACTGGTGGAGACATCTTCCATGCTGGTGTCTCTTGGGTGCCAGGGCTGGTTTTTCTGGCTGGCCGTTTCTAACTGTGGCGTGCATGTGGCCTCTGGCCGCAGAACATGACAGTAGAGCTAAGAAGAGCCACAGTCACTTAGATAGTTGGCCCAAGAAATAGCATTATTTAAATACTAACTGTAACAAGTATTATTTTCAGCAATAGGGATTTACCATCATGGAGCAAGCAACACTCTTGGCAATAGTGAGCTTGGGAAGTTTCACGGGACCCCATTGGCCAGTTGCTCACCAAAAAGGTATCCCATTAATGGCACTGGAGGTTTAATTTTGTGGCAAAAAAGTTTTTTAAAAATATTTTTCCATTTTGTAGACCACCACTTTTGTCTAAATGACAGTGTCCTTTGCCATACAGATGTTCAGTTTTATGAGGTCCCATCTAGTAATTGTTGGTTTTAGTGCCTGTGCTATTGATGTTCTATTCAGAAAGTCCATTCACGTGCCAATGTGTTCAAGACCTAGTTTCTCTTCTATCAGATTCAAGGCATATGGCCTTATGTTGAGGTCCTTGCCCCATTTGGAGATGATGTTTGTGTAGCATAATAAATATGTATATATTTGCAATCTTCTACATGTAATCATCCAGTTTGACAAGCACTGCCTGTTGAAGATGTCTTTCTTCCAATGTGCATTATCAACTTTGTTGTCAAAATCCAGGTGTCAATGGGTATGTGTGGCACAGAGGGAAATTTCCTGAACAGAACACCAATGGTTTATGCTCTAAGATCAAGAATTGACAAATGGGACCTCATAAAATTGCAAAGCTTCTGTAAGGCAAAGGACACTGTCAATAAGACAAAACAGCAATCAACAGATTGGGAAAAGATCTTTACCAATCCTACATCCAATAGAGAGCTAACATCCAATATGCATCACAGGCTTGCCCTCAACCTGGTCTGGTGGAATACTATCTCTAGAAGATCACTCTTCCAAGATTATTCCATCTGGGGTCAAGTTGACATGAAACTAACCAGCACAGAAGTGGGGGGCTACATAGGGGAACACTCAATACAGGTGATGTGAGAGAAGGAATTAGAAAAACAAGAAGGAGACCTCTTACTTGAGAAGGGGTCAATTGACAAGGAGAGAGAGGGTCATGTCGGATAAATAAGCCTTAAAAATTTGTACTTCTTTTTTTACCTAAAATTACACACAGTACATGTAAGTGTACACACATGAGAAACCTGCTTAGGAGCTGTTGGTAAGGGGAGTCCAAGAGACTCCCCACACATTATAGGCTGTAACTATCGTCCTTGGTCGCCTCTCAGAGGTTAAAGGTAAATCCTTATTGTTGAAGACACCACGTACATCAGACATAGGATACAGAAGATTCAAGTTGGATCCAACCTGAAAGCTTCCTCCTGGAGACTAGCTGTTATAGTCTCAGAAGCTGCTGTTCAAGCTGCCAAGGGAGTCATTCCCAGACTTAAAAAATCTATGAAACACAGCAATGAGCAACATGACAAGACATCTTTAAATACATAGTATTCTTACTCATACCTTGGTGTTAACCAGCAGCTTGCTAATGGCACATAAGGTCTGTTCATCAAGAGGGAACCCATGCCTGGTATTGGAAATCTAGCAGTCTAGCCAGGGCTACTGAAGTCATGGATCTCAGACAACCTACACTGACCACTGGAGAACAGCATAATCCCTGACTGCATTATAAATACTTATCCTTATACCCACAGATACATGTAGCTCCCAACCCGCATCAAACAAGCTTCTCTTTGCAACAGACAGGTATCATTTCAGGGAACCACTAGACCTCAAAGTACAAAACCAACTGATCATGGGGTGATCAACCCAGTGGACATCTGCAATACAACTCCTGCACCTTGGCCTCAGGGAGTGTCATGGAAGACGAGACAGGAAGAATATATGAGTCAGAGGACACAGGAATGTTTGGACAGTGTACTAGGAATGACAGAGAAGCTTCATCAATGCTACCTCAACAAAATGGCCACCTAAACAAGTTCTGAACAAGTACAACATCAATAGACATCTTACTATTGAGGATTCTCATGGGCCCTGCATTTAGATAAGGACTAAGAGATGTTGAAAATGGAAGAAGTATTCTTCCCCCCAGGGAGAGAAGAATAACTGCTAAGTAGTTATCCAATACAAGCAGTAAGCTCTGAACTCATTTACTTGATAAAAGCACTGAATGGACTAAGGGTAGTAAGTAGTGTTTATATATGTGAGAAGGAGTGTGTGTGTGTGTGTGTGTGTGTGTGTGTAAAATAGTAATGAAGAAAAGGCCAAGAAACTGAGAATGAGTAGGGAGAGGGGCCTTAGGGGAGGAATTGAAGGAAGGAAAGAAATGGAGGGAAATAGTGTATTTATGTTGTAATTAAAAAATATTTTGAGCTAAATAAAATAATTATTATTTTAATTCTTTATTTTTAACATAACTTTTCATTGTCATGTCAAACTCTTGGGAGCAATATCCAGTAAAATAAGGTCTAGTGGATTAGAGCCACCTCCAAGAGAACATCCTGGAGGGAGAAGCCTGTCCTCCAGGACTCTTACAACAGTGGGGCACAGCAGGAGTGAAGTGTTGGTGAAGGCAGAATGGAGGAGTCTGGGTTCAGAAACGTGATTCTGGTGTTCTGACAAGCCTCCAGCTGAGTATAGCAAGGACAAAGAGGAGTCAAACTAACATTTCTGGAATCAGAAGGCCTATGTGTGAGGAAGAAAGGGCCACAAAGGTAGCTGCACCCAGTGTGTGGAGACGGGCTGGCTAGCTTTCCTGCCTTTATTCACACTGTCTGGGAAGCTTGAAAAGGCCCTCGTGAAAAAATAACATTAAAGTTCAAAATTTGAGTGGAAACTAGGTAGGGCCTGGAAGACAAGAGTCCCCCAAAGGGGTCTATTTGTGAATGAGATCACAGGCAGGAAGAAGCTGTATCTAATGGACTGAAAGCATGTGAGGCTGAGAGTAGGGTCCCAGAAGGTGCTCCAAGGCAAGCCACAGCAGGGCCAGGACGTCCTGTATGCCGATGATTTTTTTTTTTTCTTCTCGTGAAAGGTATTTCATATAATTGAAGCAGAAGGTCGGGAAGATGTTAAGTGTGGAGACATAGAGAAGGGACCCACTTAGGAGACAAGAGAAAAAGACAGAGCAAAGCATACAACAGGGTGACTAAAAGGAAGGAGGAAGATGGTATCAGGATGCTGCAGGAGTCCGATTTGCCAGGGACCACTTCTCCTTTCTCAGGGTAACTGAAATTCTGAGCAACTGTTTTTGTACTGCTTGTTTTAAGCGTGAGAAATTGGGAATGGCCATTCAAACTCACAGGCACACCCTGTAATTTTGTCTCTGTTCTCAGTAACAGGAGGTTCATTCTTTGAGAGAAAGTGGGAAACACGCCTGTATGCAGGTGTCTGCCACATGTTTTCACTGTTCGTTAGCCCTTTGAGTGGGCACATTGCGTCACTTTCACCTTTTCTGCATGTCAGACTGCCACAAGTCTTCGAATCTCGCAAATCATGACATAGTACAATATATAGTACAATTAAAATATGCCTGTGCTCTCCCAAAATGGAGTCGGGAGAGCCAGAGGACAGATAAGGAAAGGGGAGTAGACTCCAGGGTAAGGAGACAAAGAATCTGACATGAGACACTGTGGGGATAGGAGAGCTATGAAGAAACTTACTAGCCTATTATTATTATTATTATTATTATTATTATTATTATTAATGTGATATTTGCGGAGACCTTGGAAGAGCCAAATTCGTAAAACAAATGCATGAAACAGAGCACCTACAGACAGTTCCTGCTACTGAGATTAAAACTTTTTCCAGCCTGGCACTGGTGGCTCATGCCTTAACCCCAGCACTTGGGAGGCAGAGGCAAGTGTATTTCTGAGTTCGAGGCCAGCCTGGTCTACAGAGTGAGTTTCAGGACAACCGGGGCTATACAGTGAAAGCCTGTCTCGAAACCCCTTCCACCCCCTTCCAAAACCTTTTTCCAATTTTTCCCCTCGTCTTTTTAATAACATCGGAGTTGTAACAAAAATAAAACTTTGTGTCTTGCTTTCGATATTGAGATGAGTGGCCTCAAACTCATTCTTTAGTATAATGAAAGACAGTTGAGAAAGTGGTTTGTGTAGCAATTGACTAATTCCTGGATGTCTTCAATTATTAGGGACTTTGGCTTTGTAAAAGAGTAGTTTACAAATCCTGCCTGTGCTTCCTTCCGGGTTGGCTGGCTTTGTGCCAAAAGCCCCAGAGCCTTTATATACTAGGCAGGGAGCAGAGTAAACCACAGAAGTCAGAGCCCAGAGCTGTGCAGACCTCTGGCGCTATGAGGTACCTACCTTGCCTGTTGCTTTGGGCATTCCCACAGGTCTGGGGACAATCTGAAGGTAAGTGAGTGAGTAAAGGGGCTCACAGAACGAGCTAGAGAAGGAAGGGAGAGAGAGCCTGGCAGGAGCTCTGTGGCTTAACAGGAGGTTGGAGGTTGGACTAGGCTTCCCTGCATGCAGCAACTAGTGAGAGGAACAATGTGCAGATCAGGCTCAGAGCATAGCTCAGTGCAGAAAGAACTACACTGACCCTACCTCCTCTCCTTCTCAAGAACAGCTAAAGCTCTGCTGTTTCCTACTGCAGTCTGTCTGAAGACTGAGCACAATCACTGGGTTTGTTTACTTTCCATTGTTCCAGTCCAGCAAAAGAATTACACCTTCCGCTGCCTGCAGATGTCTTCCTTCGCCAACAGAAGCTGGTTCCGCACAGACAGCGTGGTCTGGCTGGGGGATCTGCAGACCCACCGCTGGAGTAATGACTCAGACACCATCAGCTTCACGAAGCCCTGGTCCCAGGGCAAGCTCAGTAACCAGCAGTGGGAGAAGTTGCAGCATCTGTTTCAAGTCTATCGAGTGAGCTTTACCAGGGACATCCAGGAATTAGTCAAAATGATGACACCTAAAGAAGACTGTGAGTGGAGGGATGGACCCCTGAACCCAGTGGGCGAAAGTGCCCCGGAACCCCAACTGGATAACTGTGGGCTTCTGTGATGAGCGTCTCTTCTCTATCCACCCTTAGGATTTTCACTTCTGTCTAAAAGTAATTAAACCTTGTGCTTTCTGAAAATAGCCCGATTCTGCCCTAGGACACCATGAGCATTTCCCTCAACTGGCCCCTAACTGTAATCTTCATGCCAGTTTCCTCTCCTTTCTTCCAAACCCCTTAATCATTAACTCTCTGTTCTCCACCCGCTCCTCCTTACAGATCCCATTGAGATCCAGTTGTCTGCTGGCTGTGAACTGTACCCTGGGAATGCTTCACAAAGCTTCTTACATGTAGCCCTTCAAGGAGAATATGTTGTGAGATTCCAGGGAACGTCCTGGCAGACAGTCCCAGGGGCCCCATCATGGTTAGACTTGCCCATCAAAGTGCTCAACGATGATCAAGGGACAAGTGAAAAAGTGCAGACCCTCCTGAATGACACCTACCCCCACTTTGCCCGTGGCCTCCTGGAGGCAGGGAAGTCAGACCTAGAGAAGCAAGGTCAGCCTGCTACTTTCACCCTGGTTCTCCACTTGGATCCATCTAGGTTTTTCCATCCCTGTCAGCTGTAGAGGAAGGACAAGGCCTAGGAAGAAGTGATCAAGGCATGTGGGGTTTATGCTTTTCACTGAGAGCCACTCTTGGAGTCTATAAATTGAGTTAAATAAGCACTGGGAATAAGAACTGAGCCACTCCTTATTTGAGATAGGCTGTATCAGCTGAACTCAGATTGTTCTAGAGTACAGAGGAGGGCTACAGGAGGTTCAGATCAGGGAGAGGGGTAGAAGTGTCAGGGATGGTTTTCCTAGTCAGGGGGATACAAATGGATTAAACTAACAAGCAGGGTCATCTGCAGAGGGGGGCGTGTGGGACACATGAACTTGATAGGAGACCTGGAGCCCCAATATAAAAATTCCTCCTTTAAGATTTCCTTCTTATTCTCTTGGTGAGTACAGAGAAGCCAGTGGCCTGGTTGTCCAGTGGCTCCAACCCTGCACATGGCCATCTGAAGCTGGTGTGTCATGTCTCTGGTTTCTACCCAAAGCCTGTGTGGGTGATGTGGATGCGGGGTGACCAGGAGCAACAGGGTACTCACAGAGGTGACATCCTGCCGAATGCTGATGAGACATGGTATCTTCAAGCAACCCTGGATGTGGAGGCTGGAGAGGTGGCTGGCCTGGCCTGCAGGGTGAAGCACAGCAGTCTAGGAGGGCAGGATATCATCCTCTACTGGGGTAAGAAAGAGCTGTAACCTGGGTTGCCAGTGAGTAGAGGTATCCTTCAAACATGGAGTGAGAATTGAACAAGCCTAGTTTCAGAGATGAAGCCCCTATTATAGAAGAGACAGGACAGAATTCTAAATAAAAAGTGAACCCCAGAAGAGTTGAGATAAGATGCCCTGTGTATCAGAACAAAGAAGACCCAGAAACTCAAAAGCTCCAGAGGTCAGTGGCAAATAATAAAGTTCAGGAAGACCCATCCCTTATGGAGAGCACCCAGGGCCCTAGACATAGCTGTAGTATGGTGTGTCCTGAGGGAGCACTGGCCACTTTGCTGCCTGTGCTTCATTTCAGCTTGTCACTTAGCTTTGTTGCAAGTGTTGTTGTTCTGACTTTAAGAATGAAGAAATTGATGCTAAGAGAGGGTAACCACGGAGATTCACACAGAAAGGGCTGGAGGTAGACAGTTCACACCTGTTTGCATAGCATGTAGCCAGATCCTGACAGGAAATGGACAATCTAAACTCATGAGAAGTAAAAAGCATATACTTTAAATTCGAATAGGAAACTTGAAACAGGGACTGGTTCCTTGTTGAGAGATACATTGTATTCTTCCAAACCAGGTGCCGGACAAGTATCCATGGGCTTGATCTTCTTGATAGTAGCAATACTTGTTCTATTGTTGTGTGCTGTAGCCTTCTATATCAGGAAAAAGAGAAGGTAAGCCTCCTCCGTCCATGTGTTCCTTCCCTCACATCTCTCCTTTATTCCCTTCTTTTCTCTCCTAATGGTCTCTCTTCTTCCAGCTCCTATCAAGACATCCTCTGAGTCTTCCTTACACCTGCCTCTCCTGAAAGTTAGACCTTCCAGGTCCTAGGACTTCAGTCCTGGTCTGCTGAGGAACTGAGCATGAAGGAGAGGAATCCTGAAGAAGTGAAGAGCAACCAGTACACCTTTTTAATATTAATTATAAAAATTTAATTATTTAAATTGTTTATATGCTTGGGTAGTTCAGAACAAATGCAACTGCAAATGTGCAGACCTTCCAGAAAGAAGCTGTGGGCAGTGTTTTATGGGACTTGCACTGAACTAGAAAGCACACTTCCTGACCAGACAGACACTTTGGGGTTTTTTGGCAAGTGTAAAGTCCAATACCAACATGGCTGTACTCTGTAGTTTTTAAGATAATTAGAAAAATACATTTTGTGTGTGTGTATGTGACACACAGATTTTCAAAAGTGAACTCAAATAATTGCATATGTTTTCTATCTTATATATAGAAACCTGCTGACTCATAATAACCTCAAGGGCTTCCAGTTTGTGGCTATTTTGTAAAATGTTCGTTCTAAATGTCATAATGACTATTTTAGGGCACAGTCTCTATTGAAAATTTGCATTAATAATTGAATTTTTTTCTTTAAAATAAAAGTAGTGTGTAAGATGAAAAGTTATCCTTAGGTTTTACTTGGTGTAACAGTATTTTAAAATGAGAAGTCACAGTATAAATCTAGTTGTTTGAAAAAAAAAAAAAGAACCCTATTCTCCTTGGGTTATTTCTCTCAAACACTGCTATAATTTTCATTTGTAATGGACTCCAAGATGCTGGAGAAGGAACTGAGAGTTCTACATCTTGGACTGAAGGAAACCAGAAGACTGTCTCACAGACAGCCAGGAGGATGGTCTCAAAGCCACTCCCACAGTGACACACTTCCTCCAACAAGGCCACACCTCCTAATAGTGCCACTCCTTGGGGAAGCATATTCAGTCCATTATATTATATGGACTCAGGCAGGGAATAGCTATTAACTTTTCTTTCATATTATAAAATAATATGTACTAGTTACTAGTTAACTTTAGAAATTTGTTGTTGTTGCTGTTTGATTTGGTTTCAGTTAGTTTTGTTTTTTTAAGACAGGGTTTGTGTGTGTGTGTGTGTGTGTGTGTGTGTGTGAGTGTGTAGTTCTGACTATCTCATTCTGTGGCCTTGAACTCAGAGAACTATTGCCTCTGCTTTCTGAGTACTGGCATTAAAGGCATGTGCCAGCACTACCCAGAGTCACCTGTATTAGTTAGGGTTCTCTAAAGGGACAGAACTGGTAGAATATATATTAAAGGCAGATTCACTAGAATTGTTTATAGGCTGTGGTCTGGGTAGGCCCAGGATGGGTGTCTCCGGATGGAAAGGTCAAGAATCTAGTAGTTGTTCAGTCTTTGAGATTAGATATGTCAGCAGCTCCAATCGGTGCTAGAGTCCTAGAGGATTCCTAAAGAGCTGCTGGTTTTTAATCTGTGTTGGAATCTCTCCTGTGCAGCAGGGCATTAAACAGGGGTCTGGGGAGGTCACCTGAAAGAGAAGATGGGGGACAGGCGAATGCAAAGAATCATGGCTTGTCAATAGGCTGATCAAACCACAATACTTTTTACTTTTTCACACAGGGGTTATATACACAAAAAGGCAGGATGTGGGGAAGGGGATGACTCAGGAGCGTAGGTGTTCAGGGGGAGTACAGATATATTTCAGAACAGAGTGTCAGCTCGGTGAAGGTTCAGGGGACAGTTCATTGTGACTCTGCCTACGATTCACTTGTCCTTATCTAAGTTGATACTATCCACCAAGGCTACCCAAGGTCTATGACTATCCACAAGACCTATGACTACTTGTTACTACCCAGGCTGGTAAATTTCCACCAAAGCTGCCTGTTTACAATATCTTATAGTTATCTGTTTCAGTGTTTTTCCACAGAGACCCGAGACTTTGTGTTAGCAATCTGGCTTAGGCCTATGGCTGATTTTAGGCCTTCAGTGTATAAGCAAAGCTGCCCCTGACAGGAATCCCCAAAAGTAGGTTCGAAATGAGCAAAGGAGTGCTTCAGAAACTTGATGGATCAATTTGCCAGTGTGCTGGTGAGAGAGCAAGAGAGCAAGAGAGAGCAAGAGAGCACAAGAGAGCACTAGAGAGCACAAGAGAGCACAAGAGAGCAAGAGACAGAGACAGAGACAGAGAGACAGAGAGAGACACAGAGAATACGCCCGGGAAGGTAAGGCAGAAGGAGGCCTATGGCTAGCCTCAGATTAGTCATGCTGTAATTGGACACTGAAAGTCAGGGATGAAAAAAAGTGTAGCAGCAAAGAAAACCTCTATTTACTTGTGGTAATGAATGTGTATCTCTCTGCTTGAGTGTCAGTGAATGGGAAGAAAGAGTGTTCAGTGCAGGTGTGTTCAATGCAGGTGTGTTCAGCACAGGTGTTTTCAGCATGCAAGTGTGCCCAGTGCAGTTGTGCTCAGTGCAGGTGTGTTCAGTAAATTTTCAGAGAATGTTCCCCATGCTTGGGTTGAAGGCTTTTTTGTGCTTTTACTGACGTTAGGGGGAAGGTGCCCTTTGCCCCACTCACCCTTCATGCACAAGTACACACACACACACACACACACACACACACACACACACACTTTCAAATAGAAAGTTTCTAGGTTATTTCCCGTGTGTGTTCTTTTAATTTACAGCATTTTATAGGTGAACTTATGACCTTTTTCACAGACACCAATTTTCCCTTGAGGAGAAACTTTACTTTGTTACCAGGACACTTCCATATTTTAACAAGTCAGTCAGTTAACACATATGCAAATAGAACAAGAAGAGCAGCAGTTTGGGTATTAGAAATCCAAGAACAACTGGAAACGCTAGCTATTATGTACTAACTCCTCTCATTTAAAGCCATTCACATGATAGTGTTATACAAATATAATATGTTAAGCTTCTCCACTAGTGGCAATTTTCCAAAAGCTTGTGAAGAAAATTTCTTTCTGTGATATTAAATCTTCTGTTCTTCAAAATGAAACTTTTTCTTATATCTTACATTTCTCCTCATATGTTAAAGAAAGCAGAAAAAAATACCAAACAAACTAACAAAACCCCACTAAGAAGAGAAGATATTGTTCCTGAATACAAAAATATGTTGAAATATTAGAAATATTAAGGCCCAGACTGATATTTGCTGAAAGATCTTTTGAAACTACAACACAGCAAAGGTTCTGGGTTCCTTTGAAAAAGGTTATTGATGGACCAGCCTGACTTGATCTTAAGAGTAGAAGACATCTTATTACTAGGTCAAAATAAGTTCATTTTTTTTTTTTTTTATAAAACTTGGATTTGAACAGGTCTTGACCTATCTTCTAGAATTTGACATGTTCCAAACTCTATACCCTGACATCCACACTGATAAGATGTTCTTCCAAATAATTTTGAAATGTTCAGTCAAGTTCCTTTGTAACCAAAGTCCCTCCAGAAATCCCCCAACCCTTGACAACCCCATAGTCTTGCAGTTTTAGGAGGCTATACAGACCTATTCTCCTGTGTTCAATGCTAGTTTTTCAAACTCTGCTTCAGGGAGATAGCCCTACCTAACAGAAAATAAAACTTGCATAATTTGACCAAAGAATTTGGGTAATGATCTTTACTCTTGTTTGCCTAGATTAAGTTATTTTGTGATATAAAAAGTATATGATATTAATATAATAAGCAATATACATGTTATTGTAAAATACTTTGAAAATTGACAGGTGATTTGATTTAGTAAGTATGTTTTTGAAACATACTTTTCTAACTTGTTTAGCTCAAGTGAATGAGTATTTTTTATTAATTATTTTATTTATTTACATTTCAAATGTTGTCCCCCTTGCCGGTTTACCCACCATGAGCCCCTCACCCCATCCTCCTTCCCCTTTAACTCTAAGAGGGTGATCCTTCACCCACCCAACCACTCCCACCTCACCCCTCTAGTATCCCCTTTCTCTGGGGGCATCAGCCTCCACAGGACCAAATGCATCCCCTCCCACTTCGGCCAGACAAGGCAGTTCTCTGTAACATATGTAGGGGTGGGGGGAGCATGAACCAGCCCATGTATGCTCTTTGATTGATGGCTTAGTCCTTGAGAACTCTGGGGGGTTCGATTAGTTACTGTTCTTTCTATGGTGTTGCAATCCTCTTTAGCTCCTTCAGTCCTTCCCCTAACTCTTCCATTGGGGTCCCCAAGCTCAGTCTGATGGTTGGCTGTGAGTACATGCATCTGTCTTAGTCAGGTACTGGTAACGCCTCTCAGAGGACAGCCATGCCAGATTCTTGTCTGCAAGCACATCTTGACATCAGCAATAGTGTTGGGGTTTGGTGTCTGCAGATGGGATGGATCCCAAGGTGAGGCAGTCTCTGAATGGCTTTTCCTTCAGTCTCTGTCCCATTTTTTGTCCCTGCATTTTCTTTAGACAGGAACAATTCTGGGTTAAAATTTTTGAGATAGTTGGGTGGCCCCATCCCTCAACTGGGGGCCATGTCGATCTACTGCAGGTAGTCTCTTCAGGTTCTTCTCCCCACTGTTGGACATTTCAGCTAGTGTCATCCCCACTGGATCCTGGGAGTCTCCCTCATTCCTAGTGTCTGGGACTTTCTAGTGTTCCCCCACCCCTCTCCATACCCAACACTGCTGCTTATTTCTATTCATTCTCCTGTACTTCTGGGCTTCTCTCCTGCCCCCCTTTTCCCTCTCTCTCCTCTCTCCCACCCAGATCCCACTCTCCCTTTGCCTCCTTTAATTATTTTGTTCTCCCTTTTAAGTGGGATTGAAGCATCCACACTTGGGCCTTCCTTGTTATTAAGCTTCATATGGTCTGTGAGTTATATCATGGATATTCTTAACCTTTTGGGCTAATATCCACTTATCAGTGAGTAAATACCATGTATGTTCTTCTGGGTCTGGGTTACCTCACTCAGGATGATTTTCTAGTTCCATCCATTTGCCTGCAAAATTCATTATGTTCTTTAATGGCTAAGTAGTACTCCATTGTGTAAATGTACCACATTTTCTGTATCCAACTCAGACATCTGGATTGTTTCCAGCTCCTGACTATTGCAAATAAGGCTGCTATGAACATAGTAGAGCATATGTCCTTGTTATATGTTGGAGCATCTTTTTATATGCCCAAGAGTGGTATAGCTTCAGGTAGAACTATTTCCAATTTTCTGAGGAACCTCCAGACTGATTTCCAAAGTGGTTGTACCAGTTTGCAATCACACCAGCAATGGAAGAGTGTTCCTCTTTCTCCACATCCTTGCCAGCTTCTGCTATCACCTGAGATTTTATCTAGCCATTCTGACTGGTTGTTTTGATTTGCATTTCCCTGATGACTAAGGATGTTGAACATTTCTTTGGGTGTTTCTCTGCCATTCAAGATTCCTAAGTTGAGAATTTTCTGTTTAGCTTTGTACCCCCATTTTTAAATTGGGTTATTTGGTTTTCTGGAGTCTAACTTCTTGAGTTCTTTGTATATTTTGGAAATTAGCCCTCTATCAGATACAGGGTTAGTGAAGATCTTTTCCCAATCTGTTGATTGCCATTTTGTCCTATTGACAATGTACTTTGCCTTATAGAAACTTTTCAGTTTAATGAAGTCTCATTTGTCAGTTGTTGATCTCAGAGCCTGAGCCATTGCTGTTCTGTTCAGGAAAATTTCCCCTGTGTCGATGTGTTCAAGGCTATTTTCCACTTTCTCTTCTATTAGATTCAGTATATCTGGTTTTATGTGGAGGTCCTTGTTTCACTTGGACTTGAGCTTTGTACAGGAGAATAAAATGAATCAATTTGCATTCTTCTACATGCTTACTGCCAGTTGAACCAGCACCATTTGTTGAATATGCTGTCTTTTTTCCACTGGATGGTTTTTGGTTTCTTTGTCAAAGATCAAGTGATCATAGTGTGTGTGGGTTCATTTCCAGGTTTTCAACTCTATCCCTCTGATCTACTGGCCTGTCTCTGTACCAATACCATGCTGTTTTGTATCACTATTGCTCCACAGTTCAGCTTGAGGTCAGGATGGTGATTCCACCAGACATTCTTTTATTGCTGAGAATTATTTTGGCTATCTTGGCTTTTTTGTTATTCCATATGAAGTTGAGAATTGCTCTTTCTATCTTTCAGTTGGAATTTTGATGGGGATTACACAGAATCTGTAGATTGTTTTTGGTAAGACAGCCATTTCTACTATGTTAAGTCTACTGATCCACGAGCATGGAAGATCTTTCCATATTCTGAGGTCTTCTTCAATTTCTTTCTTCAGTGACTTGAAGCTCTTTTCTTTTCTTTCTTTCTTTCTTTCTTTCTTTCTTTTTTTTTTTTTTTTTTGTTTTTTGAGACAGGGTTTCTCTGTGTAGTCCTGGCTGTCCTGGAACTCACTCTGTAGACCAGGCTGGCCTCGAACTCAGAAATCCACCTGCCTCTGCCTCCCAAGTGCTGGTATTAAAGGCATGCGCCACCACTGCCTGGCGAAGTTCTTTTCATACAGATCTTTTACTTGCTTGATTAATTAAAGTTATACCAAGATGTTTTATATTATTTGTGACTATAGTAAAGGGTGTTATTTTCCTAATTTCTTTACTAGCCCATTTATCCTTTGTGTAGAAGAAGCTCCTGATTTGTTTGAATTTATTTTATATCCAGCCACTTTGCTAAAAATGTTTATAAGTTGTAGGAATTTTGAGGGTCGATTATGTATACTATCATATCACATCTGCCATGATGATACCTTGACTTTTTCCTTTCCAATTTGTATCCCTTTGACCTCCTTTTGTTTTATAATTGCTCTAGCTAGACCTTCGAGTACTATATTGAATAAATAGGGAGAGATTGGGCAACCTTGTTTGGTTCCTGATAAAACTTGCAAGTTGTACGTTAAATCTGGACATAGTGGCACAAGCTTGTAATCCCAGCACTCAAGAGTAGCAGCAGGAACATTATATTAACATGTGGATATTACTGATGAGAGGGATCAGACAGCTGCAGACTTGCAAAGGAGCAGAGGGGAGCTAACCTATAGTTTGACAGACTCCCAAGAGTCTATCATGTCTGAACTGTAAGCTGTAATCCATCAGCTGCAGTTATTCTTTTCTTAAAAGATTTTTATAATGCTCATAGGGACATAGATTTGATATTTAATCCCTCCTAATCATGCAAGCAAGCAGTATCCTCTATATAAACAATGTGGAATGTTTATCTTCAAATTCATAGTAGCCCATAATTTATTCATGAGTCCCCATCTTAAAAAATTATATCCTCAAATTGCTACCTATTGCTATTTTTCAAAAATTATCTAAAAAGTATGAACGTTTTCTGTAGCTTTAGTGGTAAACACATACGTTAGTTAGCCATGAGTCCTTATTTCATTTATAGAAAAATCATCTTCACAAATCTCAAGGGAGTGCCAGCTCTGCTCTATTACTGTCTTGGAATTTAATGTTCTTTTCTTTCTTTTTCTTTTAAATTACACTCAAATAAAAAATCTCATAGAATTCGTTAGCTGCTAACTCAAAGAAATTATAGAATAGGAATGCAAAGGGGTTATTGAGATTTCATCATGTCACTTAATATGGCACCAATACATTGTGTTAATTTTTCTGTTTTTCATGTTTCCAGAAACAAGTTCACTCTTGCTTTTGCTCTTAAAGAAAAGTGACTACAAAGTAGATGAGTTATTATTTTAGTAATTTTGTCCAAAATAGTTACTTTCCAGTCTCAAAATCCTAGATTTAATAAAACAATAAAACTTACACCTTAAAGATTTTAATTTTCTCACTGTAAAAGATACTTTTCTTCAAAAGACACTGCAGGTACATTTAGGAGGGTCTGCAGAGAAGGCTCAGCAGCTGAGACGGCACACTGGTCTTGACGAGGACTGGAGTTGGTTCCTATGGTCCACATGAGGCTACTCAGGCTGTGACCCAAGCTCCAGGGAACCACAGGCCCACTACTTTGAAGATCAGTAGTATTCAAGTGCACAGACACCACCACCCCAACCCACATTTACACCTCCTTTGAATTAAATTAGTCTTAATTAGGAAGTAATGTTCCTAAATTTTAACAGATCTGGTATATTTAGTGATTACATTTGGATCACACTGGCATTTTGCTTTTAAAGCATGGAACAATAATCTTCTGTATTTTTTCTCACTAGTCAACATGTACAAGATGCCATAAGTATAAGACACATATCTTCACTTGGATGAGCCTGACAGAAGAAGTATTTGGACGAAAATGTTAAATGTGAAATTTGTATGTAGCATGAAAAATAAACACATTGTCTGGCCAAAGGAGAAATCTTTTATATGCATGTTTACTCTTCCAATATATGAGGCAGAAACTCAGAGACTTTTCTCTTATATAGCTTTTGCATTGTTTGGTCTCAGTGGTCCTAACTTACTGAAAGTCTGGTAAGAATAATAGGAGAGAAATAACAGGTTAATTATACCTCATTTATTAAATATATCCCTAAATGAAAATTAATGGTGATATATATGCTCTAATGCCTCCAAAAACATCTCCTAGAAAGGCTTATCACCTATAGATCTCTGAGTATTTGGTATTACGGATTTTAAGACTCATGCTAATGAAATATGACTGTTCTTTATACCCTCATGACTGTGGGTTATCAGAAAGCAGCTATGAAAGGCACAAAGCAAAGTGAGCAAATAACATTTAGCTTGATCACGTTGCTCAGGTTTTCAAGGTAACATCAGTGTTAAATTTTAGACCAGGACTCTCTGTTGTAACATGGAGGTAGGAGGAGCTGAGTCAGGAGCATTGCTTGACTCCAAGAGTTGTGGACTGCATGTACAACATAGCAAGACCCTACTGAGGAACAACAAAGATAAACTCTAAAACTAAGCTACATGTTTTGTTAAACGAAAGAGATGAAGCAAGTTGTGTCCTCAGGGGCAATGTGAATTTATGTTAAGAAGTTTACAAACTGCTTGTCATCACTCTGGCATTCTCTTAAGCACTTCACACATATGAACTCATTTAATACATTTATCAAATTCTCAACAGAATTCACCAAAATAGGTTGACAAGTGCTACTTTGACAAATACCTAAAAGGCTCGCTGTAACTACAGACTGAGCTGAGCACTCAAGGGAAGACCAAACCTTGGCAGACGCTGGATATTGATTTCATATTTAACCAGAGCTGCCATGGTGAGAAGTGACAGGCTCTGTGAACAGTTTAGAAGGCAGCGTCAGAGGCCCTGTTAGGTAAACTTATTAGAGTGTCATCTCTTTCCTCAGGGCTTTCAGTAGGATGTTAAAATTTTATTGCTAAAGAAATGCTGGAAACATTTATCAACGTGTGTTCATGACACAGATTAGTGGGCAGAATGCTGTTTAATTTCTGTATTTTAAGTTATATAAAGGATACAAGTAAATGTCTTCTGTATTTACTCCTTTTTGAACAGTTGAGCCCCAGAAAAAAGAGCTTCAAGCAACTACACACTGACATGTTTAAAAATATTTCCCCTTCAGCTCGCCTATGTATTTGATGGTTTGTAGCTCTGCTGTGTTCCTTCTGCAAAGTCCATTTCAGGACGGAGTTGTGAGGACAAGTGCACAGTCTCAGTGTCCTGAGGAACTGTTTATTTAGTAGTCATCTCTGAGTTAGTAGCAACATTGCACTTAGTCTCCATTACAGTGTAGGACTTACTTGGCTTGAAGTTCCATGTTTAGTCTCTGATCTCAGAGAAGCCACAGCATTAGAAACTTGGAGCTGGTCACACCACACCCACAGTCAGGAGTAGAGGACAAACATGCTGTCACTTTCCTTGGGATATGTTATTATAGCCAGAGAAATGAGACTAAAGCCTCTGTTTTCAGTAGAATTTTATTCTGAGCAATGGAACTACTGTCTGTGGTTTTAATGTAATTAAGGGAATATGTGTCTACAATTGTTCATTTATTTAAAAAAACACTGTGAGTCACCGTGTCTCATTGACAGGATCCCTCTGGGAGCCCTTGAGTCCCTTCTGGGTTAGATGATAGGAAGAAAGAGAGGAGAAGCTGCTTCAGACAGGCTGTGCTCCTTGTCTGTTATCTGTAAAACAAGGATAATTACACGGCCAACTTGGGAAGATCCTTTCTGAGGTTAAATAACTGATATGTGTTGAGCTCAAAGCAGTATCTGGGATAGAATAAAAGCTTGCTAATTGTTAATATTTAATATTTTAATAAATAGTATTTGAAATTAAATGATATTAAAATCTCATTAATGTTGTTGACTTATGTGAGGGGGAATAAGAACACAATACTGTACAAACGTGAAGCAATAAAACATTGTTGCTGTTGTCATTGACAAGTGACAATAGAGGCAAACTTGTAAATGTATGAACTGAGGACATGACTTCCCCAAGGTTCAGTTAAGCAGAAGGTTTCTTATTGTAGATCTGAGGTAGAGAACAGTCAGAGGCATCTGGAAGAGACCAGTGCAGAAAGAGAATTGAGAGGGAGTGGCGGGGGAGGGAAGGAGACCAGACACACATGGCACATTGTGAATGCTTACACTTCTCATACACACACATAAAAATGTCTCATTACAGTCCATTTAGGTTTTCATGTTCCCCATTCTCTATTTTCCAAAATTATTGAAAACTTAGACTGTGAATTAAATTTGTGATTTTTGTTATCTAAGTTTACTCTGGATAAGGTCATCATTACCCTGCAGCCTTAAAATGTAAGCTTTATTTAATCAGGTGGTCTTACGAATCAACATGCTGCTGAACTCCATCTAGGGGACTTTTTGGATCTAATTTGCAGGGTTGAGTCTTCAAAAATTAAGCAATCAAAACTGACTCACTCCCCAAATGGACAGAAGTTCTCCTAAGCACAGTATCTCAGAGGTGCCCTTCAGCTATGCCTGTTCCCTTTGCTTAGTGTCTTTATGTGCTTCATGCATTTTATTAAGGTAATGCAAGACTTTGACATCATTGGGCATCTGATCTTGACTTCAAGACTTTTCTTCTTTGACTTTTGATCATTTGATTGACAAAAATGCCAGTTTCAGGGATAAAAATATTTAAAGAATTAATAATGCCAAGTGGTGCTTTGGAAATAGTAGCTTACTCTAGAGAACCTGGTCCTATTTGTTCAGATTATAACATGGACTAAAAATAAATGGAAATGTACATAACATACAATTTGCTACAAGTCTGACCTCACATTTTTTATTGTCTGGGTCAGATCTGAATTTTTCTGTCCCATCTGTCATGCTGTGAATCCAGTTCAGTGACTTTGGTTTCTATGGTATCTGTGATAGTTCTGTATGGCAAACTTAATTCCTACTTTCAGCTTTAAAGTCTGGTAATCTTACATAGATTCTAAAAGTCTTGTACTACTTTTTCCCCCAGAATTTTGATAAACTAAGTATAACAAAAATTAACACTTGACCATCAAGGTACAATTGAATGGATTAAGTATAGACACAGTGTTGTGTCATTCCTACCCATCTCCAGGACTTTTTCATTATCCCTAATGTTTTTGAAATATGCAAAATCATTTCATATTATACAGTATTTCATGTTATATGTTATCTTATGTGGTTACATCCTTAATGTACCTTAACAAGTTTCCCCAAATACTATAACTTTCAAATTCATTTAATGAAATAAAGTTTATGTTATGCTCTTAAAACATAAGGTAAAAGATATTTATTTATTTTCACCTTATCTTATTAGTTATGTCTGTAAGAAGAGCACACATTTATGGACCAATATTCTATCTCTAACTTTATTTTTATTTCTATCTATATTTATCTCTTACTTTAGAAAAGTATAAACTGCTTGCTGTGCATTGAGAGGTGCTGTGTTCAACATACAATATATACCTGTATAAAAGCTTAATTAAAAAAAAAAACAAAAGCATACTAATCTCAGGGAATGAAAGCCTTTGCATGGGCTTTAGAGGCTCATAGACCCTTAGAATCTCTGCGTTTACTCAAGTATGGACTTTTGGTTAAATTATTAACCTCTCCAGGCCTAAGATCCCTCATTAAACTGAGTTCTAGTTCAGAGTCTGAATTCAGTGTTAATGTATAGGAAGTGCATAACATACTACTAACATATGTGGTTACAAGACTGGTTTCATAGATACATAAATTGAAACAACATGACGTGTGCATATACACTAATAAGTATAAGTATGGGCCTGGATTTCATGTGACAATGTTAAATGCAAATCTATTTCATTCATTAAAATGTGTTGTAGCCTTAAGAATTTTCTTTATGTTTAAGTTGATTTTAGCTCTGGATGTCAGTTACATTGATAACCAGAAATCATATCTGCTGTGTCCCCAGGATTCCTCTGGCCTGTAACTTAAGAAGGAGGCTTCTTGCTCTCCCCATCCTTGAAGCTATGTCACCATCTTGTGATCTGGTGTATATGATGACCAAATGGCCCAGGGTTGTATCTTTTAAGTTGTTGGAAGATATACTTCATGTCTGCAGTGTGATTCACCCATAACTGAGATGATCTTGTCTTCAGTGATATAATCCCCACTTTTAGGATTGCTTTCTTTAGCCTTTATTCTAAGAGAAATAAGTGATGGGATATAAGAAGCAGAGGAATAGAGAGCATGATTAAAACAGTCTGGAATTCCTTAGTAGACTGGGCCTCTAGAGAGAAAAATCTGTGAGACTGTAAAGCTGAAACAGAGGTCTACAATTGGAAGGATGACTTTAAAACAGCAGGATGAGCTGATAATCTTCTTTGAAAACAAAGAGTATTTCAGATAGAACCACTAAAAGTAGCTGTTAGATACTAGTGTAATCAATCTTTATATGCCACTAATAGTGTGGTATGTGATACCTCACAAAATGCACAATGTTTCTCTTTATACATTCCATCATTTCCCTTCAGTAAGCCAGACAGTTCACCACTTATCTTCCCATCTCTTGTATGTGGGAGACACCCACTGCTCAGGACAATGTGATACTCAAATAAAGGAAAACAAACAGAAAATATAACTGCATGTAATTAGTTCTTCCCCCAGAAAGGTCTTGTTAGACCTCATATGTAGATAGCCTAGTGTGGGTCTCTGTCTCTGGGCATAAGATCCCATGAACGGCCTTGCTGCATCATTTGATCCAAGTCCTCCTTGTGTTTTCTCTTCCTCTCCACTGGTTCTTCTCATCTCAGTCCTCAGTCATGCTCCTCTCTCACTCCCCAAACCATATTTTTGTCCATGAAACCTTCTCAATCTCCTCCCCTGCCCTCACCACTAAGCTTCTAAAAGGACTGTGTCTGCCATTTTCTTCTTCTCACTATCTCTTCAGAGCCTTAATTGCTTATCATCCATCATAATGCCACAATTCTACAATGTGTTAACTGCTGAATATATTTAAAGTTGTTCCTCAGCATCTCTAAGGAATTGGCTCTAGGACCACCCAAGCTTGCTCAGATCGGTTGCTGCCCTAATTCCACATATAAAATGTTATGGTATTTACTTATGACTCATACAATCCTTCCATAGACTTTGAATCATTGCTAGGTTCCCTAATATGCAATACAGTATAAATGCTATGGAAATAGTTGTCATATCATAGATGTGAAGAATCTAAACATGTTAAATACAGATGCAGTTTCTATTTTTTGAAAATACATTCTTAGCCTGTGTTTGGTTGAATCCATGTTGTAGAGCCTGGGCTATAGAGAACCTACCATTGTGCATTTTTGTCCATATCTTACTTGGTTCTCCTGTGTACTCTTCCATGTAGCTATGAGGCTCCATTGATTAACATACCAAATGTGTTAGTCAGAGTTTCTTTTTTTTATTGGATATTATATTTATAATTCAGATTTTATCCCTTTACCCCATTCCCTCCACCACCCAGGAACCCCTTAACCCATCCCCCTTCTCCTGCTTCTATGAGGATGTGCTTCCACGTACCCCTGCCCCCACTCCAACCTCCCCACCCTGGAATTCCCCTCCACTTGCTGTTCAGCCTTCATGGGACCAAGGATCTCCTCTCCCACCTATACCCGACAAGGCCATCCTCCCCTAGATATACAGATGGAGTCATAGGTCACACCCTATGTGCTCTCAGCCTGGTGGTTTAGACCCTGGGGAGCTCTGGTTGGTTGGTATTGTTGCTCTCCTCATGGACCCACAAACCCTTTCTGCTCCTTCAGTCTTCTCTCTAACTCTTCCACTGGGAACCCCTTGATCAGATCAATGGTTAGCTGTGAGCATCTGCCTCTGAATGTGTCAGACTCTGGTAGACCTCTAAGGAGACAGCTATATCAGGCTCCTACCCGAATGCTCTTCCTGCCATCCACATCAGCATCTACCTTTGGTGACTGTACATGGGATGGATACCCAGGTGGAATGGTTTCCAGGCAGCCCCTCTTTCAGTTTCTGTCTTAGTCAGAGTTTGTATTCCTGCATAAACATCATGACCAAGAAGCAAGTTAGAGAGGAAAAGGTTTATTCATCTTACACTTCTACATTGCTGTTCATCACCAAAGAAAGTCAGGAGTGAAACTCAAGCAGGTCAGGAAGCAGAAGCTGATACAGAGGCCATGGAGGAATGCTGCTTACTGGCTTGCTCCCCTTGGCTTGTTCAGCTTTCTTTCTTATAAAACCCAGGACTACCAGCCCAGGGATGGCACCTCACATAATGGGCCCTCCCACCCTTGATCACTAATTGAGAAAATGTCTTAAGGCTAGATCTCATGGAGGCATTTCCTCAAGGGAGGCTCCTTTCTCTGTGACAACTCCAGCTTGTGTAAAGATGACACAGGAAACCAGCCAGTACACCAAATAAGATTCTACTTCATGCACATAAATTCTTAGCTTACTTTTCATGATTTCCCCATTGTCCTGGTTTTCCTTCTGTCTTAGTAAACAGTCTCCATTCTTCTTTAGGTCTTTATTTCTCTGTTTAAATGCTGGGTTATCTTGTGATCTAGTTGGAATACCTTTCCTCAGCTATGGTGTGCCTTTCCTTTTCCAATACTCAAAGGAATGTTCTTTGGCTCTCTGTGCCATTGACTCCTAAGTTTTAAATTCTATCTTCTATTAGCTCACTTGAATGATAATCTAACGAACATAGTTGCTGTGTTGAAAATAAAATCCTTAGATCCATCATAATATGTTCCTTCCCCAACATCTAGTTATTACTGAAGCAAAAAACCTTGGAGTCATCCTTGATTCCTGCCTCACTGTCTGACTGACTTGATTGGTCTCTCTGTGCCCTGACTGAACAATAAGCTCCTTATAGGCACTGGATTCCTGCACCTTGCACATTGCTGAAAATTGATAGATTCATGATATCTGTGGAACAAAACCAACAAACACTGTAGAGATCTGATTTACTCCCAAACACTGACCCAGTCTCCTTTCTGGTAGAAGTTAGGAGAGGCAGGGAAAGAAGATGAAAATACCCCACAAAAGAAGTCTCTTGATCCAGACAAAGCTCAGATTCCCTGCAACAAGGTGAGAACAAGTGGTGCCTTTTAAGTGTCTTGGACTTAGCCAGTTAAATTTTACATGGTTTCATTCTTAAGTTTGTTTGATTCTGGTTTTTTATGATGTCTCTGTATAGGCCTAGCTGTCCTGGAACTCACTATACAGACTGGCTGTCCTGAAGGCCTGAACTTACAGAGATCTACCTGCCTATGCCTTTTAAATTCTGGAATTAAAGGTGCCTGTCACCACACCTGGCCCCATTATTAAATTTTTGTATTGACTTTTTGTTGTTTCTGTTTGTTTCTGGAGACAGTATCTTTCTGTCTTACACACACTAATCTTGAGCTCAGGATTTCTGTCTTAGCCTTTCAACTGTCTCAACTAGAGTCATGTGCCTCCAGGCTTGCCTTGTATTAACTTTTAAAGTCTAGATTCAGTATTAGTGTAACATAATTCTGACTGGTCTGGGGTTAATCTGTTGTTATTATAGAGTGCACACACACACATAAAGTAACATATGTGTAGCATGTGTTAGCACACTCTAGAGTTGCTAGAGTGCCTCTACTCAGGCATCCTACTGTTTTTCAGATTTTGTGGGATTTTAATTTCTTTTAATTTTCATGTAGATCTTTTGTGCAGAAAAGTTGAGTACAAGAGGGGCTAGCATTTTTATAAGGACATCTGACAGATAGGGTAAGGGTTGACTAGGACAAAAATTCCACAATTTTTATTCCAAAATAAGATTTTTAAACCTGCCTGTTGGGGATGGTGGTTGAGGCTCAGTGGTTAAGAGTACTGGCTGTTCTTTCAGAGGTCTTGGGTTCCACTCTCAGCATCCACATAACCGCTCACAACTCCAATTCTAGGGCTCTGATGCCTCTTCTGACCCAAGTAGACTTCTGTACACACATAATACAGACACAAACACAGGTGAAATACTATATGAAACATTAAAAAATTAAAACATCTTTTTTATTATGATTTATATATCCAGTGAGCAGATGAAAAATGGCATCTCTTTCAGGGTTCAGCTTCAGCAGATAAACTGCTATGCTAAGGTGTTCCCCTGCACCCCACTGAAGTGAAAATGCTAAGGTGTTCCCCTGTACCCCACTGAAGTGAAAATTTCTGGTTTCTTTGGAGACTCAGTTGTATCATGGGATGTTTTTCTGGAAACTGTCTTATGAGAGGATATTTTGCTGAGAACAGACATGTGGTGTTTTTTTGGAAAATGTCTGGAAAAAAAGCATGTGATGTTTTATTGGAGCAGATGCTTGGGAGGACATGTGATGTTTGGAAAAAGTATAGGTGTAGGCCAACAGACAGTGGACAATGCTCTGGCATTGGTTCACCTTGTCACTCTTTGCTGGTCTTTGCTGGACTTCACTGACACTGGTTTTCGCTGATGACAACACTCTGGCATTGGTTCATCTTGCCTTCTTCACTGATCATTGTTTGTCTTAACTCTGCTACTTCTGTGGACTTGGGCCCATTAGCAGAGCCCTGTGGTTTCTTCTAGATTAAGCTGTGATTGATGGTTAATGAATGGTGTTTTTGATCAAGCTGCCGTTGCTGATTCACGTGACCTGAACTGCCAATGTACTGATAACAAAGATTGGAATCATATGAAAGAACTATTTCTAAACAGGTCCACATCCCCCTTTGCCCTACTAACCTTTCCTTTCCACTACCTCTGGTGGTGGTGGGCTAGAAGGGAGGTTAAAGCATTTAAGAACCCTCATTAAAGTAGGTTTTGAAAAATATAAGCCTACTGCCCACTGTGTGTCAGAAGGAAGGCAAAGTGTTGTAGAATCAAACTAAGTACACCTAAACCTGAAAGCTGAATGAACATGGTAAACCCAAAGCAAGAGGATGTCCCCAGCAGGGGTGAGTCAGCACTTGAAGAGTAGAGGGACAATGTTAGCCCCTCTACTTTCCATCTTTTACAAACGAACTGTAGAGAAGAAGGTAGTTTGAAAATATGGAAGCAAGAAGTTGAAGCTTTCCATGAGTAACTTTCTGAACATACTCACACAGCATCATAATTAAATTGTAGGCTAATTGTTTACTTTAAGTGTTGTAACCAAGGTTGTTCAGTATATTTTACAAGGTGAAGAATAAATTTGCTTTATAAAATATTTATAAACTAATAAAATTATTTCATTTTTATGTTATTTCTTCTTAGGCAAAGGAGAAAGGAAATATGTTTCTATAAATGTGTAAGTATTATTTATAAACATTTTCCCAAGGTTCAATTAATGTACTAAGAGCAAACAATAGAAATTTTTTCTATATTAATGAACAGTATGAGTTGAGGTTTTTCTCTTTTTCTTTCTATAGTTTTATATTGTAAAGGAAAATAGAGGTAATGAAGGCACATGTATTGGCATTTTTTCTGTTTGGTACATGATTTAACCTCCACCCTATCTGAGACATGTGGTTTTATAGTGCTTTTGGAGATAACCTCTACCACAATGGACTGATGCTGTCCAGATTTACATGAGAGGATTTCATTATGTCTCTGGATGATATAAGAGACTCCAAAGACTCATTGTTATTCTAGAGTTTTAAGGATGACTGTTACTGTAACTTCCAGACATATTTTCTCACTAAATTGATTCAGCCAAATGTCCCTTGCTCATATCCATCCATTGAGTGCTTCCAACTACTCTGGAACTTGTGGGCCACAAGAAGTTCAACTGATAAACATTCTAGAGAGACACATTGTTAATGACTTCAGTGGGTCTGTAACACTTCCTGACCAGTGTTTGGGGCCATTTGAGATATAACTATATTATGATGGTATTCTATAAAATATCTTAATTTTAATGAAATAAACATGCTAAGCCTTAAAAATTCATTTGAGGAGCAATAATTCTACTGGTATAGTACATGGAATCTGAGTTTGATACCCAGAACATGTTCTTTAAAACTCAGACATTGCTGGGTATGGTGATGCAAAATTTTAATCCCTGCAGAGGCAGGTGTGTCTCTGTTAGCTCAAGGCCAGTCTCTATATAGTGATTTCTAGGCCAGCAGGGTCTACCTAGTGAGACCCTGTCACAAAATCCACAAAGTTTTCTGGCCCCATTCCCATAGGGACTGCACAGGTCTACACCCATAGCCTTCCTCCCTCATCCCATCCCTTTGTCTGAGCCTCTAGCACCAGAGGCACTCTCTCCCTGAAAACCCTCCTCACAAGCCAGGGAATCAGGTAGGCTATTTTCACTCTCCTTCTTATCCTCCATTGTCCATTCCAGCCTCATCCCCAGACCTGGAACGGACCACCTACATGGGCCTGTCATTTCTCTCTCCTCTTTTCCTTGGGACTCCACAGATCCTCTTGGACAATTCATGTTTCCTCCCTCCTATGGATTATGAGCCTTCCATCCTTCTAGCCCATCTATATTGCTTCATGCCGGCTCCCAATGCCTATATTCTGCAAAAAATTCCCAGTAGCCATGCCTGACAGGGTCTCAGAAGTATTCCCTACCAGCAACCCATACCTAACACAATCTCCTAAGATCCAAGGAGAGTTAGAGAAACCAAGGAATGAAAAACCTACCCAACAAAAATAAGGCCAGATATTAACAGCTAGAATTACAATCATCCCCAAACCAGATACCTATACCAGTATAGAAACACAGTCAATAACATCCAGGAAAATATGTCTTCAGTAGATACCAGAAACCCTAAGCCCCCCAAAATTCAATAGACAATAAGCTCCCAAAAATTCAATATAGCTGAAGCACAATACAAGGATTTCAAAATAGCCACAATGAATATATTAAGAACCTACCTTACTGTTCTATTACTGTGAAATGATACCATGACCATGGCAAATCTTATAAGGAAAATATTTCAGGGGGACTTAATTACAGTTTCAGAGGTTTAGTCATTTTCAACATGGCAGAAAGCATGGTGGCATGCAGCCAAATTGTTCTGTAGAAGAGGCTGAGAGTTCTATATCCAGATCCACCAGCAACAGGAAGAGAGAGCCACTGGACCAGGCTTAGCATCTGAAACCTCAAAGCCCACCCCCAGTGACATGCTTCCTCCAACAAGGCTACATTACTTCAACAAGGCCACACCTTCTAATGCTTCCAAGTAGCACTACTCCATGGGGACTAAGCATTCAACAAGATGAGCCTATGAGGCCATTCCTATAGAAACCACCACTTACCTTAAAAAGGATATGAATGAATCCCTTAAGGAAATCTGGGAAAACATAAACCAACAGTGGGATTAAATAAAAACAAACAGTTCAAGACCTCAAAGTAGAAAGGAATCACTAACGAAAACCAAAACTGAGGTAAAACTGGAAATAAAAACTTTAGGAACTTGAATGGGAACCTCAGAGGCAAACCTCATCAACAGAACGTAAGAGATGAGCAAGTCTCACACACTGAAGACCATACTAAGAAATGGATACCCCAGTCAAAGAAAAAATGTTAAATCTAAAATAAATTCAGGGGAAAAACACACAGGAAATTTAGCACAGTATGAAAAGACCAAATCTCTAAATATTAAGAAAAGAAGAAGAAACCCAGGCCAAAGGCATGAAAAATATTTCCAACTAAAATCATAGAGGAAAATTGTCCTAAAGAAATAGGCTTATTCAGATGAAAGAAACATACAAAAACACCAAATAGACCGAATCAGGAAAGAAAGTCCCCACAACACATAGTGATTAAAACACTAAGTATACAGAACAACAACAAAAAAAGAATATTAAAAGATGCAAAGAAAAAAGACATCGATTAGAAACACTCTACTTCTCAATGGAGACACTAAAAGCCAGAAGAGCCGAGGTAGATTTTTTTAACTAACTCTAGAAGAGCAAAACAGCCAGTCTAGAATACTCTACAGAGCAAAACTTTCAATCAAAATAGATGAAGACAGAAAAGCATTCCATGATAAAACCATATTTAGGCAATCTACATCTACAAACACAGATCTACAGAAGTTACTAGAAGAAAAACTTTAATACTCAAGAAAACACTAGGAATTAATAATCCCAGAACAGTAAATTAGAAGAAGAACCCACGTGACAGCAACAAAACCCGTGGGAATCTAGTTACACTGCTCATTCATAGCTCTCAGCATCAATGGTCTCAATTTTCCAATAAAAAAAAACACAAACAGATCAGATTAAAAAAACAGGATCAATCTTTCTGCTACATCCAAGAAACATACATAATACTTAGGTAAAGACATATTTTAAACCTTGACAAAGCATTATGAGTGCAGTCAAACATGTTTGATGTCAGCTTCCTTCTACAAACTAATTTTACCTTCATTGTTTGGGATTTAAAAATCTGTACTTGCCAGTCAGTGGTGGCACATGCCTTTAATCCCAGCACTAGAGAAGCAGAGGCAGACAGATTTCTGAATTCAAGGCCAGCCTGGTCTACAGAGTGAGTTCCAGAACAGCCAGGGCTACACAGAGAAATCCTGTCTCGAAAAAACCAAATAAATAAATAAATAAATAAATAAATAAATCTATCTGTACTAAGAACGTGACTGTATTTCAGCCAGAAAAAGTAAAGGAGTTAAGCAGCACCACAGACACAGGTGTTTTTCTTTAAATAACACAATCTCAGGGTTTACAGTAAATAAATATCTTGCACTAGTTGTTCTTTGGTTTTATTTCTTAACATTTTATTTATAATTTTAAGTCTACAGTCATAAGTCTGTAATTTTTTATTGAGTATCTTTATAGCTTAAGTATCAGCATAATTTTAGCTTTGTGAAAAGAATTAGACAATGTTCCTTCATTTTCCATTTTGCAGAATAATTTGAGGAATGTTCTTGTTAATTTTTCTTTGAATTTCTGGTAGAATGATGGGCTGAATCTATGTGCCACTGGGCTTCCTTTGTTTGGGAGACTTAATTACTACTGTCTCTAGGAATTCTGGGAATGTTTAAATTGCTCATGTGCTATCAATGTGTCTCTTAGAATTGCCTTCATTGTGCCCCACTGTTTTGGGTGTGTTGTGTTTTCCATTTTTATTCAATTATAGTAAGATTTTTAATTTCCTTCTAGATTCCTGTCTCTATTTTTCATTTAGTAGTGAGTTGTTCATTTCTATGAATTGGTATTTCTGTTGTTGATATTCAGCTTTAATCCATGGTGGTCAGATAGGTTGCAGAATGTTATTTTGATTTTCTTATATCTGTTGAGACTTGCTTTGTGTTGCAGTATGCTGTTAATTTAGAGAAAGTTCTATAGGCTTCTGAGAAGAAGTGTATTCTTTTGTATTTGGATGAAATGTTCTGTAAATACCTACTAGAAGTATTTATTTATGACATCGTTGAACTCCAGCATTTCTCTATTTGTTTTTGTCTGGATGACCTGAGTATTGGTGAGAGTGAGGTATTAAAGTCACCTGCTATCACTATGTGAGGTTAAGCTGTGGTAGTGTTTCTTTTGTAAGCCCAGGGTATCCTTGTGTTTGGTGCATGAATGTTTATGTCCTATCTACCCTATGAGTGAAGTCCCCAGGGATTCGGAAGTGTTGGAGGATGGGTCCCTGCAAATAGGTTGCAGTAAGACAAAGAATAATCTGGAGAGACTGAGATAAACAGGCTACAGGGACCCTGAGTCTGTAACAAGAGTTGGAGTCTTCAGTGAAGTGAGTTGAAGTAGGAGGAGGGGTACTTGCAAGAATATTACTACAGGGATAAGCTTGACAATGAAGACATTATAATGGAGGACAGAGAAGACATTGTGGGTTACCTTTCTGGGTCCTAGCACAGTGTCATCAAGGAAGTCCCAAGTGCTTGTGATTATTAGAAGCTGACAAAAAAAGAATTGGGATGGGTTAGAAGAGTGGGTCCACATGAAGGAGAAACCCTTCCTGAGTGTCAGTCAGTGACAAACAGAATGGAGATGGGCTACAAGAGAGGGCTGAGTGGTCTGAATTAAAGTTTGGAGGATTCTTTAGAGAATGTAGGTAGAATGGGGGAGGGGCACCCATCAGCAGACTGCTTCAGGGCTTGGTGTGAGACTGGAGAGCTCATAGGAAGGACAGGAAGAGGAGTAAAAATCACCTGACTGAGTCCATGTCCCACATGGCCATTGGCTTCTTCTGTGTCTTATAGTCAGTTGGTCAGGCTTACCTCTGAGGCTTTTGTTTGACATCCTTACTCTTCTTATTTCCAGTTTTATGTCAGTTTGAGATTTCCTTAGCGACTTGATGTCTTCATGAAATTCTACTTTCATTTCTGGATTAGTTTTTATCACTTCATTTTCAGTCTTTATTACAGCATGTATTCATTTTCTCTTTAAGGCCCTTGAACTTATGCATAATTACTATTTTGAAGTCTTCATCTTGTGCTTTGGATAAATTGCTCTTTTCTGGGCCTATTGCAACATGGCTTCTGAAAGAGGCATAAGATACCTTTAGAAGAAGGATATTCATGTTTTTGTCCTGGCATCTAGGTATCTGGAGTCGGGATATTTGGACTTTTCCTTTGTGTAAATATTTCGTCTTGCCTCTTTTTGGTGTGTATTCTCTTCTTCAGTTGCTGTTGCCCACTCTGTACCCTAGACAAATGGGATCCCTGGTAGAGAATGCTCCTGAGTGTCAGTCAGTGACAAACAGAGTGGAGATGGGCTACAAGAGAGGGCTGAGTGGTCCACGGCTAAGAGCTATGAGGTGCTGGATCTGCACCAAGAAGTGAAGTCTGCAGGGCATGGAAGTGGGGTGGAGTGCAGGGCTCATGCAGACAGGGTACCACAGGAGTGAGACTTAGTCCAGAGAGACCAGAGTGGAGGACAGCATTATAGTCAAAACCTGCTGTGTCTCAGTCCTTATGCGACCACTGAGGATCCCTGGCAGAACACGGTTTGTAGATTGGAAAGCTCACACAAAGAAATAATTGGAGATGGGCTAGAAGAGAAAGGTGAAGGAGTTTGTGGGAAATGATCATTTCTGTCATCAAGGGAGAGTTAGACATTACAGTTTACCCATCCCAACATATACTTGAAAGACTTGAAGATGTTAGCTGAAATGTAAACTAATGATAAGTTCCAAAGACCACATACAAACTCAAAGAAGCTTGCCTACAAAAAAAGGAGGCCGTCATCTGTAATAGTAAGAGTGAGCTGACAAAGTGACATTGTGTTGTTTCTGGTTCTATGTGTTGGGCAATGCTTTCTAACATCCATCAGGGGCCAGCAGACTCTGCCATGGGATGAGAGGTGACAACCTAAAACAAGAGGTCTCCTGCTAAGTAGGATCCTCTAAGGTACATAAGGTCTGCAACAAAAGCATAAGGACATTTTTGTTCTTATGGTTCCCCTCCCCCAACTCCTATTAGATCCTTCCCATTTTCTCCACCCACTCAAATCCACATTCTTTCTTTTTCTATCACATTAGGATACAAATAAGCATATACGACTACTACTAATACTACTACTAATAATGTTATTATTATTATTAAAAATATAGATAAAGGGAAAACATACAAACTAGAATAGGACAAAACAAACAAATCAAAGAAAAATAGATAAAGAAAAAGCTCAAAAACCATGTAGAGATGCAGAGACACACAAATTCACAAAAAGAGAAATCCCATAAAAACTCAAAACCAAAACCATGATATATATGCAAAGAACCTGTAAAGTAGAAAAAAGAAAACCAAGCCCAACAAAGCATTATGAGACTAAGAACCTCCAAAAATGCCATTGGGTTTATTGTCTGTTAGCCTTCTACTGCTGAGCATGGGGCCTGGCCTTCAGAGTGAGACTCAGTTGGAAAAAGATAATTTCTCATTGTGAGTGGTTATCTGTTGGATATAGCTTCTAGTCTAGGGATGTGGGCTTGTGTCCACTTCTCCTCACAGTGCTGAGTCCCTGTTGGGTGCAGCATGTGCAGGCCCTCTGCAGGCTGCCACAGTCTCTGCAAGCTCATAGGTGCATCAGTCCTATGATCAGAATCCTAATGGATAAAACCTGAAGTGAACCATTGAAACCAGGATTGAGACAGGACTGCCCACAGTCCCTCACAGGACTGCTCACCATCCCTGCTCCTCTTCAACAGACTATCTAAAGCATAAGTTGAAGCAGGAAGGCAAGAGAAGAAAATTAAAGGGATAGAAATAGAAAAAGCTGTCAAACTAACCCTATATGCAGATGACATGATATTCCAAAAATTCAACCAAAAGACGCCTAGAAATGATCAACTGTTTCAGCAAGATGGCAAGATACAAACAAACTTACAAAAGTCAATAGCTTTTCTATATGCCAACAATTAACATGACCAGAAAGATATCATAGACACACTTCCATTTACAACAGTCTCAAAGCAAATAAAACATTTAGGAGTAAACCTAACTTAAGGAGGTAAAAGTTTTCTACAATGAAAACTTTAAATGTCTAAAGAGATTGAGAAAGACACTGGCCTAGATCCTAAACCATGACACCCATGCTTGTGGATCCATAGAATTAATGCTGTGAAAGTGATCATTCTACCAAAAGCCATTAAAGATCCATTGTCATCTGAATACAAATTTCCATCTCATTCCTCCAAAAGAAATTGAAATCTATATGGAACTACAAGAACAAACTAACAACAACAACAACCAACTATCAACAACACCTGATAGCCAAAGTAACCCTTGGTGAGAAGCTGGAGAAATCACCTTCCAGAGTTTAAGACATGAAACAAAATAGAAGACCCAACACTAATACCCACAGCTACAGCCATCTGATATTTGATAAAACTGCCAGAAACTACCTGGAGAAAAGACAACATCCTCACCAAATGATCCCTGGAAAACTGAGTGTCCACATGCAGAAGAGTGACATTAGACTCCTATCAAGACCCAGTGTGAAACCTGAAACACTGAAACTGCTTGAAGAGTACACAGGCAGACGTGCACTCCAGGATATGGGTTTAGGAAAGGCCCTGCTGATTAGGAACTCAGAATTTAATGCCAATGACAAGTGAGAGCCTCCTACAATCTCAAAGCTTCTGCATAACTAAGGGAACAGTGAAGAGGATGCCAGCAGGGAGGGAGAAACCCTCTTCCAGCTGCACACCTCACAGTGGATTAACAGCCAGAAAATACAAACAACTAAAAAAAATTCAACAGAATAGTTCTTGGACAAAGAAATAAAAATAGCTAAGAAATATTTCAGAAAAGGCTCATCATTTTTGGCAATGGGAAGAGGCAAATAGAAACAACTTTGAGACTTCCTCTTATCCCAAACAAGCAAAGATGCAAGATGCAGCCAGTGGCTGCAATGTTGGATGAATGTGGAGGGGGGAGCTCTCATTTACTCCTGGTGAGATTATTAACTGGTGCAGACACTTTAGGAAACAGTTTGGAGAATTCTCAAAAAGCTAAAAGTATACCCAGTTTATGACCCAGCTACACCACTGCTTGGCATACGCTCCAAGGACTTAAGCCCCTACAGCACAGACACTGCCCCAGCCATGTCTGTTGCTGTTCACAAAAACTGTGAAATGGATACAACCTACATGCTTTTCATCTGACAAGTGAGTGATGGAGACATGGCATATACCACGACAGAATACTATCTAACTATAAAGGAAAATGAAGTCATGAAGCTTGCAGATAAATGAATAGAACTAAAAAAAAATACTATACTGAGTCGGATTAACCAGACCCCAAAAGACAAATGCTGCATGCTCTCTCTTTTCTCTTTCATAGATCCCACACTTGAGCTGTGAGCATATAACCTACAGTAACCACATAAACTAGGAAAGTAAAAAGGGGACCATGAGAGGATGCCTTAGAGTCCCCACTGTTGTGATTGAAACACCATGACCAAAAGCAAATTGGAGAGGAAAGGGTTCATTTAAATTTACAACACTGAAGGAGCAGGAGCTGCAGCAGAGGACATGAAAAGGTTCTACTTTCTGGTTGGCTCCTCACTGCTTGCCCAGGCTATTTTCTTACAGAATCAGGACCACCAGCACAAGGGTAGTGCTACCCCTAGTGAGCTGGGCCCTCACACATCAATCACCAATCAAGAAAACACACCACAGGCTTGCCCACAACCCAGTCTGCTGGAATATTTTCTCTAGAATAGCACTCTTCCAAGATGATTCTGTCTAGGGTCAAGTTGACATGAAACTGACCAGCAGGGAAGTGTGGGCCACATAGAGGGAATGCTCAATACACATAATATGAAAGAGGTAATGAGAAAAACAAGAAAGGATCTCGTATTTGAGAAGGGGTCAAGCCACAAGGAGAGAGGGTCATGTGGGAAAAATAGCACTGAGGATGCTTGGAAAAGTCTTAAAGGTTTGTTCTGCTTTGTATTTACCTAATATTACACACAGTACATGTAAGTGTACACACATGAGAAACCTGCTTAGGAGTTGTTGGTAAGGGGAGTCCAAGAGACTCCCCACATATTATAGGCTGTAACTATCGTCCTTGGTTGCCTCTTAGAGGTTGCCGAAGACTCTATGTATGTCAGACACAGGACACGGAATCTGATTCGAATTGGATCCAGCCTGAAAACTTCCTCCCTGGAAACAAGCTTTTATAGCCTCAAAAGGTGGTGTTTAAGCTGCCAAGGGAGTCATTCCCAGATTTAAGTCTATGAAACACAGCAAAGAGAAGTATAGCAAGACATCTCTAAAGACAAGGTATGTCACTCATACCTTGGTGTTAACCAGCAGCTCCCTAATGGCATATAAGGTCTGTTCATCAAGAGGGAACCCATGCCTGGTATTGGAAACCTAGCAGTCTAGCTGGGGCTACTGAGGTCATGGATCTCAGACAACCTACACTGACCACTGGAGAACAGCATAATCCCTGACTGCGTTATAAATACTTATCCTTATACCCACAGATACATGTAGCTCCCAACCCGCATCAAAAAAGCTTCTCTTTGCAACAGATGGATATCATTTCAGGGAACCACTAGACCTCAAAGTACAAAAACCAACTGATCATGGGATAATCAGCCCAGTGGACATCTACAATACAACTCCTGCACCTTGGGCTCAGGGAGTGTCATGGAAGAGGAGACAGGAAGAATGTATGAGCCAGAGGACACAGGAATTGTGGAACTGTGTCCAAGGAATGACAGAGAAGCTTCATCAGTGCTACCACAACAAAAGAGCTACCTAAACAAATTCTGAATAAGACATCCATAGACATCTTACTATTGAGAACTCTCATGGGCCCCACATTTAGATAAGGACCTAAGAGATGTTAAAAATGTAAGAAGTATTCATCCCCCCAGGGAGGGAAGAATAACTGCTAAGTAGTTATCCAATACAAGCAGTAAGCTCTGAACTCATTTACTTGATAAAAGTACTTAAAGGACTCAGTGTTTATATATGTGATAACGCTTGTGTGTGTGTGTGTGTGTGTGTGTGTGTGTGTGTGTGTATGTGTTGCGGCCCAAGCTGCCCTACGTTTGGGGGCCAAAATGTCACGGACTGCTCTGTCAATGTCTGAACCTGCACTGCCAAAAGTCTTGGGGGCTAAGTTGTTAGAGCCCGCACTGCCCCAAGCTGCTCCAGTCCACAGGTCAGGGTTCAGCAAGAGAGAGAAAGAAGACGGATGGGGAGGAATGGAGACCAGACAGAGTGTGATTCAATCCCGTTTATTCTTCAGTCTCTCTTCTTCTCTCCTAGTCCCTAGTCTTGAGTTCCTAGTCCCTAGTTCCTAGTCTCTAGGGCTACCAAGTTCCAAATAACTTCTTCCAAGTGCTAAGTGCCTAATGTCTAATGCCTAATTCTCTGTTCTCTTCCAAGTGCCTAATTCTTACTCGCCTGTCTCAAGTGCCTACTACTACTTCCAAGTTCTTCCTCCAAGTGCCAAGTGCCTAATACCTAATAATTTTTCTTTTGAGTTCTCTAGTTCAAGTGTCTTCTTCCTCAATGCCTAATTCATACTTCAAGTTGTACTGAACTCTTCTGTCTGCCTTTTATGTCTCACTTCTAAGCCACACCTTTTAAGTCACGCCTTTAAGTCATGCCCTTAGGCCTTGTCTCTAAATCTGATCTCTAAGTCACACCCTTAAGTCACACACCTTTAAGTCTCACACACCCAAGGGAAAATCCTGGGTATCTAAAACAAGATGCTATCAGAGTGTGCTCAGCTGTTGTAGGCTATTGTAAACAAGTCTCTTATCAGGATATATGGCTCAAGATGGCTGCAAGGATGATAGCTGCCTTTGGTCTGCTCCCCACATGTATGTTTAAAATAATAATGAAGAAGAGGCCAAGGAACTGAGAATGAGTGGGGGAGGGGTGACATGGGAGAAGTTGGAGGAAGGAAAGGGATGGAGGGAAATAGGGTAATTATATTGTAATAATAAACCAAAATGTTTTGAACTAAATAAAAAATGATCATTGTCTTAATCCTTTATTTTTAACATAACTTTTCATTGTCATGTCAAACTCTTGGGAGCAATATCCAGTAAAATAAGGTCTAGTGGATTAGAGCCACCTCGAAGAGAACATCCTGGATGGAGAAGCCTGTCCTCCAGGACTCTTACAACAGTGGGGCACAGCAGGAGTGAAGTGTTGGTGAAGGCAGAATGGAGGAGTCTGGGTTCAGAAACGTGATTCTGGTGTTCTGACAAGCCTCCAGCTGAGTATAGCAAGGACAAAGAGGAGTCAAACTAACATTTCTGGAATCACAAGGCCTATGTGTGAGGAAGAAAGGGCCACAAAGGTAGCTGCGCCCAGTGTGTGGAGACGGGCTGGCTAGCTTTCCTGCCTTTATTCACACTGTCTGGGAAGCTTGAGAAGGCCCTCGTGAGAAAATAACATTAAAGTTTGAAATTTGAGTGGAAGCTAGGTAGGGCCTGGAAGACAAGAGTCCTTCAAGGGGTCTGTTTGTGAATGAGATCACAGGCAGGAAGAAGCTGTATCTAATGGACTGAAAGCATGTGAGGCAGAGAGTAGGGTCCCAGAAGGTGCTCCAAGGCAAGCCACAGCAGGGCCAGGACGTCCTGTATGCCGATGATGTTTTTTTTTTTTTCTTCTTGTGAAAGGTATTTCATATAATTGAAGCAGAAGGTCGGGAAGATGTTAAGTGTGGAGACATAGAGAAGGGACCCACTTAGGAGACAAGAGAAAAAGACAGAGCAAAGCATACAACAGGGTGACTAAAAGGAAGGAGGAAGATGGTATCAGGATGCTGCAGGAGTCCGATTTGCCAGGGACCACTTCTCCTTTCTCAGGGTAACTGAAATTCTGAGCAACTGTTTTTGTACTGCTTGTTTTAAGCGTGAGAAATTGGGAATGGCCATTCAAACTCACAGGCACACCCTGTAATTTTGTCTCTGTTCTCAGTAACAGGAGGTTCATTCTTTGAGAGAAAGTGGGAAACACGCCTGTATGCAGGTGTCTGCCACATGTTTTCACTGTTCGTTAGCCCTTTGAGTGGGCACATTGCGTCACTTTCACCTTTTCTGCACGTCAGACTGCCACAAGTCTTCGAATCTCGCAAATCATGACATAGTACAATATATAGTACAATTAAAATATGCCTGTGCTCTCCCAAAATGGAGTCGGGAGAGCCAGAGGACAGATAAGGAAAGGGGAGTAGACTCCAGGGTAAGGAGACAAAGAATCTGACATGAGACACTGTGGGGATAGGAGAGCTATGAAGAAACTTAACCTGCCTAGTTCTATCCTCTCAGTCACCATTGTGAGAATCATGTCTAGTATCATCATTATTTTTATCACTATTAATGTGATACTTGTGGAGATCTGGGAAGAGCTAAATGTGTAAAACAGAGCACCTGCAGACAGTCCCTGCTACCTAGATCAAAACTTTCTTTCAATTTTTCCCCTCACATTTTTAATTTATTTTTTAATAGTCAGAAAATGAATATAACTTTGTGTCTTGCTTTTGATATTGAAATAGTACATGGCCTCAACCTCATTCTTTAGTATGATGGAAAGACAGTTGAGAAACTGGTTTGGGTGGCAATTCTGACTAAAGCTGCACTGCAACCCTCAACTGTGTGTGGGGACGGGGGGGGGGGGGGGAGGGGGGAAGGGGGCTTTGTAAAAGAGTAGTTTAACAAATGTACCTGGGCTTCCTTCCGGGTTGGCTGGCTCTGTGCCAAAAGCCCCAGGGCCTTTGTATACTGGGCAGAGAGCAGAGTAAACCACAGATGTCAGAGCCCAGAGCTGTGCAGACCTCTGGCTCTATGAGGTACCTACCTTGCCTGCTGCTTTGGGCGTTCCCACAGGTCTGGGGACAATCTGAAGGTGAGTGAGTGAGTAAAGGGGCTCACAGAACAGGCTAGAGAAGGAAAGGAGAAAGAGTCTGGCTAGAAGCTCTGTGGCTTAACAGGAGGTTGGAGGTTGGACTAGGCTTCCCTGCATGCAGCAACTAGTGAGAGGAACAATGTACAGATCAGGCTCAGAGCATAGCTCAGTTCAGAAAGAACTACACTGAACCTACCTCCTCTCCTTCCCAAGCACAGCTAAAGCTCTGCTATTTCCTACTGCAGTCTATCTGAAGACTGAGCACAATCACTGGGTTTTTTTTACTTTCCATTGTTCCAGTCCAGCAAAAGAATTACACCTTCCGCTGCCTGCAGATGTCTTCCTTCGCCAACAGAAGCTGGTTCCGCACAGACAGCGTGGTCTGGCTGGGGGATCTGCAGACCCACCGCTGGAGTAACGACTCAGACACCATCAGCTTCACAAAGCCCTGGTCCCAGGGCAAGCTCAGTAACCAGCAGTGGGAGAAGTTGCAGCATCTGTTTCAAGTCTATCGAGTGAGCTTTACCAGGGACATCCAGGAATTAGTCAAAATGATGGCACCTAAAGAAGACTGTGAGTGGAGGGATGGACCCCTGAACCCAGTGGGCGAGAGTGCCCTGGAACCCCAACTGGATAACTGTGGGCTTCTGTGATGAGTTTCTCTTCTCTTTCCACCCTTAGGATTTTCACTTCTGTCTAAAAGTAATTAAACCTTGTGCCTTCTGAAAATAGCCCGATTCTGCCCTAGGACACCATGAGCATTTCCCTCAACTGGCCCCTAACTGTAATCTTCATGCCAGTTCCCTCTCCTTTCTTCCAAACCCCTTAATCATTAACTCTTTGTTCTCTACCCCCTCCTCCTTACAGATCCCATTGAGATCCAGTTGTCTGCTGGCTGTGAACTGTACCCTGGGAATGCTTCACAAAGCTTCTTACATGTAGCCCTTCAAGGAGAATATGTTGTGAGATTCCAGGGAACGTCCTGGCAGACAGTCCCAGGGGCCCCATCATGGTTAGACTTGCCCATCAAAGTGATCAACGGAGATCGAGGGACAAGTGAAACAGTGCAGACCCTCCTGAATGACACCTGCCCCCAGTTTGCCCGTGGCCTCCTGGAGGCAGGGAAGTCAGACCTAGAGAAGCAAGGTCAGCCTGCTACTTTCACCCTGGTTCTCCACTTGGATCCATCTAGGTTTTTCCAACCCTGTCAGCTGTAGAGGAAGGACAAGGCCTAGGAAGAAGTGATCAAGGCATGTGGGGTTTATGCTTTTCACTGAGAGCCACTCTTGGAGTCTATAAATTGAGTTAAATAAGCACTGGGGATAAGAACTGAGCCATCCCTTATTTGAGACAGGCTTATCAGCTGACATCAGGTTGTTCTAGAATACAGAGGAGGGCTACAGGAGGTTCAAATCAGGGAGAGGGGTAGAAGTGTCAGGGATGGTCTTCCTAGTCAGGGGGATACAAATGGATTAAACTAACAAGCACGGTCATCTGCAGAGGGGGGCGTGTGGGAAACATGAACTTGATAGGAGACCTGGAGCCCCTAATATAAAAATTCTTCCTTTAAAATTTCCTTCTTATTCTCTTGGTGAGTACAGAGAAGCCAGTGGCCTGGTTGTCCAGTGGCTCCAACCCTGCACATGGCCATCTGAAGCTGGTGTGTCATGTCTCTGGTTTCCACCCAAAGCCTGTGTGGGTGATGTGGATGCGGGGTGACCAGGAGCAACAGGGTACTCACAGAAGTGACATCCTGCCAAATGCTGATGAGACATGGTATCTTCACGCAACCCTGGATGTGGAGGCTGGAGAGGTGGCTGGCCTGGCCTGCAGGGTGAAGCACAGCAGTCTAGGAGGGCAGGATATCATCCTCTACTGGGGTAAGAAAGAGCTGTAACCTGGGTTGCCAGTGAGTAGAGGTATCCTTCAAACATGGAGTGAGAGTTGAACAAGCCTAGTTTCAGAGATGAAGCCCCTATTATAGAAGAGACAGGACAGAGTTCTAAATAAAAAGTGAACCCCAAAAGAGTTGAGATAAGATGCCCTGTCTATCAGAACAAAGAAGACCCAGAAACTCAAAAGATCCAGAGGTCAGTGGCAAATAATAAAGTTCAGGAAGATCCATCCCTTATGGAGAGCACCCAGGGCCCTAGACACAGCTGTAGTATGGTGTGTCCTGAGGGAGCACTGGCCACTTTGCTGCCTGTGCTTCATTTCAGCTTGTCACTTAGCTTTGTTGCAAGTGTTGTTGTTCTGACTTTAAGAATGAAGAAATTGATGCTAAGAGAGGGTAACCACGGAGATTCACACAGAAAGGGCTGGAGGTAGACAGTTCACACCTGTTTGCATAGCATGTAGCCAGATCCTGGACAATCTAAACTCATGAGAAATAAAAAGGATATACTTTAAATTAGAATAGGGAACTTGAAACAGGGACTGGTTTCTTGTTGAGAGATACATTGTATTCTTCCAAACCAGGTACCGGACAAGTATCCATGGGCTTGATCTTCTTGATAGTAGCAATACTTGTTCTATTGTTGTGTGCTGTAGCCTTCTATGTCAGGAAAAAGAGAAGGTAAGTCTCCCCTGTCCATGTGTTCCTTCCCTCACATCTCTCCTTTATTTCCTCCTTTTCTCTCCTAATGGTCTCTCTTCTTCCAGCTCCTATCAAGACATCCTCTGAGTCTTCCTTGCACCTGCCTCTCCTGAAAGTCAGACCTTCCAGGTCCTAGGACTTCAGTCCTGGTCTGCTCAGGAACTGAGCATGAAGGAGAGGAATCCTGAAGAAGTGAAGAGCAACCAGTACACCTTTTTAATATTAATTATAAGAATTTAATTATTTAAATTGTTTATATGCTTGGGTAGTTCAGAACAAACGCAACTGCAAATGTGCCGACCTGCCAGAAACAAGCTGTGGGCAGTTTTATGGAATTTGCACTGAACTAGAAAACACACTTCCTGACCAGACAGACACTTTGGGGTTTGTTGGCAAGTGTAAAGTCCAACACCAGCACGGCTGTACTCTGTAGTTTTCAAGATAACTAGAAAAATTGATTTCTCTCTCTCTCTCTCTCTCTCTCTCTGTGTGTGTGTGTGTGTGTGTGTGTGTGTGTGAAACTGCTTTGGGGTTTGTTGGCAAGGTTTCCAGTTTGTGGCTCTTTTTTAAATGCTTGTTCTAAATGCCATAATGATCATTTTAGGATACAATCTCTATTGAAAATTTGCTTGAAATGACTGAAAGGTATTTTCTTTTTAAAATAAAAGTAGTATGTAAGGTGATATGGTATCCTGCGGTTTTACTTAGTATAACAGTATTTTAAAATGAGAAGTCACAGTATATATCTATTTTGTTGAAAAACAAACAAACAAATCCTACTATCCTTGGGTTATTTCTCTCAAACACTACTATAATTTTTATCTGGAATGAACTCCAACGTGCTAGAGAAGGAACTGGGAGTTCTACATCTTGCCCACAGGACCAAGCATACCTTCTTCCACTGCGGCCAGACAAGACAGTCCTCTGCTACATATGGGGGTGTTGGGGGGGACAGAACCAGCCCATGTATGCTTTTTGGTTGGTGGCTTAGTCCTTGGGAGCTCTGAGGCATCCGATAAGTTGAGAATTCTTGTTCTTTCTATGCTGTTGCAATCGTCTTCAGCTCCTTCAGCCCTTCCCCTAACTCTTCCATTGAGGTTCCCTGGCTCAGTCCAATGGTTGACTGTGAGTATCTGCATCTGTCTCAGTCAGATGCTGATAAAACCTTTCAGAGGACAGCCATGCCAGACTCTTGTCTGCAAGTACATCTTGAAATCAGCAATATTGTTGGGGTTCTGTGTCTGTGCCTGGGATGGATTCCAAGGTCGGGTGGTCTCTAGATGACCTTTCTTTCAGTCTCTGCTCCATCTTTTTGTCCCTGCATTTCCTTTAGACGGGAACAATTATGGGTTAAAATTTTGGAGACGAATGGGTGTCCTTATGCCTCAACTGGGGACCATGTCTATCTACTGCAGTTGGTCTCTTCAGGTTCCATCTTCCCACTGTTTGACATTTTGGTTAATGTCATCCCCATTGGTTCCTATGAGCCTCCCACATTCCTTGTGTTTGGGATTTTCTGTTGGTTTCCACCCACCCCTGTTCCCCAAACCACACTGCTGCAGATTTCTTCTATTCATTCTCCTAGGCTTCTGGGCTTTTCTTCTGTCTTCCTCCATACTTTATCCTGCCCTCCTTTTTTCCTCTCCCTGCCCTGTCCCACCCGTTTCTCACCCTCCCTTTGCCTCTTGTGATTATTTTCTTCCCCCTACTAAGTGGGATTAAAGCATCCACACTTGGGCCTTCCCTCTACTTAAGCTTCATATGGTCTGTGAGTTATATCATGGGCATGCTGAACTTTTTGGCTAATATCCACTTATCAGTGAGTACATGCCATGTATTTTCTTCTGTGTCTGGGTTACCTTACTCAGGATGATACTTTTTAGTTTCATCGATTTGTCTGTAAAATTCGTGATGTTCTTGTTTTTAATGGCTATGTAGTATTCCATTATATAAATGTACCACATTTTCTGTATCCATTCTTCCATGGAGAGATTTCTGGGTTGTTTCCAGCTTCTGACTATTACAAATAAGGCTGCTATGAACATAGTGAAGCACATGTTCTTGTGGTACGGTGAAGCATATTTTGAGTATATATACCCAGGAGTGGTATAGCCAGGTCTTCAGGTAGAACTATTTCCAATTTTCTGAGGAACTGCCACATTGATTTCCAAAGTAGTTGTACTAGTTTACAATCCCATCATCACTGGAAGAATGTTCATCTTTCTCCACATCCTCGCCAGCATCTGATGTTGCCCACAATTTATTCATGAATTATTATATTATTAAAAAATTAATATTATTTATTATATTAAATTAATTAATGAATTATTAAAAAATTATATCTTCGAATTGCTACCTATTGGTATTTTTCAAAAATTATTGCAAAACTATATGAACATTTTCTGTACTTTTACCTGTAAATAGATACGTTAGTTAGCCATGAATCCTTATTTCATTTATAGACAAATCATTTTCTTCACAAATCTCAAAGGAGTGCCAGCTCTGCTCTATTACCGTGTTGGAATTTACTGTTCTTTTCTTTTCCTTTCTTTTCTTTTAAATTAAACCCAAAGAGAAAACCTCATGGAATTCTTTAACTGCTCATTTGAAAAATTATATAGTAGGAATGCAAAATGGTTATTTGAGGTTTCACCATGTCACTTAACGTGGCACCAATATGTTGTGTTAATTTTTTCTGTTTTTAATGTTCTCAGAAATAAGTTCACTCTTGATTTTACTCTTAAAGAAAAGTGACTACAAAGTAGATGAGTTATTATTTTAGCAATTTGTCCAAAATAGTTACTTTCCAGTCTCAAAATCCTAGATTTAATAAAACAATAAAACTTACACCTCAAAGATTTTAATTTTCTCACTGTAAAAGATACTTTTCTTCAAAAGACACTGCAGGCACATTTAGGAGGGTCCACAGAGATGGCTCAGCAGCTGAAAAGGCACACTGGTCTTGACGAGGGCTGGAGTTGGCTCCTATGGTCCACATGAGGCTGCTCAGGCTGTGACCCCAGCTCCAGGGAACCACAGGTCCTTTACTTTGAAGATCACTAGTATTCAAGTGCACAGACACCACCATCCAACTCCACATTTACACCTACTTGAAAATAAATTAATCTTAATTTAATTAGGAAGTAATGTTCCTGAATTTTAACATATCTGGTATATTTAGTGATTACCTTTGGATCACACTGGCATTTTGCTTTTAAAGCATGGGACAATAATCCTCTGTATTTTTTCTCACTAGTGAACATGTAACAAGACACCATAAGTATAAGATGCATATCTTCATGTGGATGAGCCTGCCAGAAGTATTTGAACCAAAATGTTAAATGTGAAATTTGTATGTAGCATGAAAAATAAATGCATTGTCTGGCCAAAGGAGAAATCTTTTATATGCATGTTTACTCTTCTAATATTTGAGGCAGAAACAGAGATTTTTCTATTATATAGCTTTTGCATTTATTGGTCTCAGTGGTCTTTCTTGCTAAAAGTCTGATAAGAATAATAGGAGAGAAATAACAGGTTTAATTATACCTCATTGATTAAATATATGCCTAAATGATAATTAATGGTGATATATATGCCCTAAAGCCTCCAAAAACAGCTCCTGGGAAGGACTTATCACCTATAGATCGCTCAGTATTTGGTATTATGGATTTTAAGACTCATGCTAATGAAATACGACTGTTCTTTATACCCTCATGACTGTGGGTTATCAGAAAGCAGCTATGAAAGGCACAAAGCAATGTGAGCAAATAACATTTAGCTTGATCACGTTGCTCAGGTTTTCAAGGTAACATCAGTGTTAAATTTTAGACCAGGACTCTCTGTTGTAACATGGAGGTAGGAGGAGCTGAGGCAGGAGCATTGCTTGACTCCAAGAGTTGTGGACTGCATGTGCATCATAGCAAGACCCTACTGAGGAACAACAAAGATAAACTCTAAAACTAAGCTACACGTTCTGTTAAAAGAAACAGAGGAAGCCAGTTGTGTCCTCAGGGGCAATGTGAATTTATGTTAAGAAGTTTACAAACTGCTTGTCATCACTCTGGCATTCTCTTAAGCATTTCACACATATGAACTCATTTAATACATTTATCAAATTCTCAACAGAATTCACCAAAATAGGTTGACAAGTGCTACTTTGACAAATACCTAAAAGGCTCGCTGTAACTACAGACTGAGCTGAGCACTCACGGGAAGACCAAACCTTGGCAGATGCTGGATATTGATTTCATATTTAACCAGAGCTGCCATAGTGAGAAGTGACAGGCTCTGTTTAGAAGTTTAGAAGGCAGCGTCAGAGGCCCTGTTAGGTAAACTTATTAGAGTGTCATCTCTTTCCTCAGGGCTTTCAGTAGGATGTTAAAATTTTATTGCTAAAGAAATGCTGGAAACATTTATCAACGTGTGTTCATGACACAGATTAGTGGGCAGAATGCTGTTTAATTTCTGCATTTAAGTTATATAAAGGATACAAGTAAATGTTGTCTCCTGTATTTACTCCTTTTTGAACAGTTGAGCCCCAGAAAAAAGAGCTTCAAGCAACTACACACTGACGTGTTTAAAAAACATTTCCCCTTCAGCTCGCCTATGTATTTGATGGTTTGTAGCTCTGCTGTGTTCCTTCTGCAAAGTCCATTTCAGGACGGAGTTGTGAGGACAAGTGCACAGTCTCAGTGTCCTGAGGAACTGTTTATTTAGTAGTCATCTCTGAGTTAGTAGCAACATTGCACTTAGTCTCCATTAAGTGTAGGACTTACTTGGCTTGAAGTTCCATGTTTAGTCTCTGATCTCAGAGAAGCCACAGCATTAGAAAATTGGAGCTGGTCACACCACACCCACAGTCAGGAGTAGAGGACAAACATGCTGTCACTTTCCTTGGGATATGTTATTATAGCCAGAGAAATGAGACTAAAGCCTCTGTTTGCAGTAGAATTCTATTCTGAGCGAGGGAAATACTGTCTGGTTTTAATGTAATTAAGGGAATATGTGTCTACAATTGTTCATTTATTTCAAAAATACTGTGAGTCACTGTGTCTCATTGACAGGATCCCTCTGGGAGCCCTCAAATCCCTTCCGGGTTAGATGATAGGAAGAAAGAGAGGAGAAGCTGCTTCAGACAGGCTGTGCTCCTTGTCTGTTATCTGTAAAACAAGGATAATTACACGGCCAACTTGGGAAGATCCTTTCTGAGGTTAAATAACTGATATGTGTTGAGCTCAAAGCAGTATCTGGGATAGAATAAAAGCTAATTGTTAATATTTAATATTTTATTAAATAGTATTTGAAATTAAATGATATTAAGATCTCATTAATGTTGTTGACTTATGTGAGGGGGAATAAGAACACAATTCTATATAAACTTGAAGCAATAAAACATTGTTGCTCTTGTCATTGACAAGTGACAATAGAGGCAAACTTGTAAATGTATGAACTGAGGGCATGACTTCCCCAAGGTTCAGTTAAGCAGAAGGTTTCTTATTGTAGATCTGAGGTAGAGAACAGTCAGAGGCATCTGGAAGAGACCAGTGCAGAGAGAGAATTGAGAGGGAATGGCGAGGGAGGGAAGGAGACCAGACACACATGGTACATTGTGAATGCTTACACTTCTCATACACACACATAAAAATGTCTCATTACAGTCCATTTAGGTTTTCACGTTCCCCATTCTCTATTTTCCAAAATTATTGAAAACGTAGACTGTGAATTAAATTTGTGTTTGTTGTATCTAAGTTTACTCTGGATAAGGTCATCATTACCCTGCAGCCTTAAAATGTAAACTTTATTTTTTCAGCTGCTCTTAAGAATCAACATGCTGCTGAACTCCATCTAGGGGATTGTCAGGGGCAGCTTTCCTTAGGCACTGAAGGCCTGAAATCAGCCATAGACCTGAAGACAGCTGTAGGCCTAACATGCATGCCTGCTAGCACAAAGTCTTGGTCTCTGTGGAAAAACACTAGAACAGATGGCCAGAAGCTATTGTAAAGAAGCAGCTTTGGTAGACAGTTGCCAGGCTCTAGTCATAGACCTTGTAGATAGGTGACCTTGGTAGATAGAACCAACTTAGATGAAGACAAGTGAATCATAGGTGGAGTCATAGTGTCCTGTCCTCTGAACCTTCACCCAGCTGACACACTTTTCTGGAAGATATCTGTTCTCCCCATGAACACCTATGCTCCTGCATCATCTCCTTCCCCACATCCTGCCTTCATGTGTATATAATCCATGTGTGAAAAAGTAAAAATTACAGTTTGATCAGCCTATAGACAATTCCCGTTTCTTTGGGTCTTTGCCTGCTCCCCCCGCCCCGCTCTCTTAGGTCATCTCCCAAGACCTCTGTTTAATGTCCTGCTGGACAGGACAGGGGATTTTGGGGGTCTAATTTTCAGGGTTGTGTCTTCAAAAGCGAATCAATCAAAAATGACTCACTCCCCAAATGGACAGAAGTTCTCCTAAGCACAGCATCTCAGAAGGGCCCTTCAGCTATGCCTGTTCCCTTTGCTTAGAGTGTCTTTATGTGCTTCATGCATTTTATTAAGGTAATGCTAGACTTTGACATCATTGGGCATCTGATCCTGACTTCAAGACTTTTCTTCTTTGACTTCTGATCATTTGATTGACAAAAATGCCAGTTTCAAGAATAACAAGATTTAAAGAATTAATAATGCCAAGTGGTGCTTTGGAAATAGTAGCTTACTCTATAGAACTTGGTCCTATTTGTTCAGATTATAAAATGGACTAAAAATAAGTGGAAATGTATATAATATACAGTTCACTACAAGTCTGACCTTACGTTTTTTATTGTCTGGGTCAGATCTGAGTTTTTCTGTCCCATCTGTCATGCTGTGAATTCAGCTCAATGACTTTGGTTTTTGTGGTGTCTGTGATAGTTCTGTATGGCAAACTTAATTCCTACTTTCAGCTTTAAAGTCTGGTAATCTTACATAGATTCTAAAAGTCTTGTACTACTTTTTCCCCCAGAATTTTGATAAACTAAGTATAACAAAAATTAACACTTGACCATCAAGGTACAATTGAATGGATTAAGTATAGACACAGTGTTGTGTCATTCCTACCCATCTCCAGGACTTTTTCATTATCCCTAATGTTTTTGAAATATGCAAAATCATTTCATATTATACAGTATTTCATGTTATATGTTATCTTATGTGGTTACATCCTTAATGTACCTTAACAAGTTTCCCCAAATACTATAACTTTCAAATTCATTTAATGAAATAAAGTTTATGTTATGCTCTTAAAACATAGGGTAAAAGATATTTATTTATTTTCACCTTATCTTATTAGTTATGTCTGTAAGAAGAGCACACATTTATGGACCAATATTCTATCTCTAACTTTATTTTTTATTTCTACCTATATTTATCTCTTACTTTAGAAAAGTATAAACTGCTTGCTGTGCATTGAGAGGTGCTGTGTTCAACATACAATATATACTTGTATAAAAGCTTAATTTAAAAAAAACAAAGACATACTAATCTCAGGGAATGAAAGCCTTTGCATGGGCTTTAGAGGCTCATAGACTTTTAGAACCTCTGTGTCTACTCAAGTATGGGCTTTTGGTTAAATTATTAACCTCTCCAGGCCTAAGATCCCTCATTAAATTGAGTTCTAGTTCAGAATCTGAATTCAGTGTTAATGTATAGGAAGTGCATAACATACTACTAACATATGTGGTTACAAGACTGGTTTCATAGATACATAAATTGAAACAACATGACGTGTGCATATACACTAATAAGTATAAGTATGGGCCTGGATTTCATGTGATAATGTTAAATGCAAATATATTTCATTCATTAAAATGTGTTGTAGCCTTAAGAATTTTCTTTAGGTTTATTTTAAATTGATTTTAGCTCTGGATATCAGTTACATTGATAACCAGAAAATGTGTCTGTTGTGTCCCCAGGATTCCTCTGGCCTGTAAATTAAGAAGGAGGCTTCTTGCTCTCCCCATCCTTGAAGCTATGTCACCATCTTGTGATCTGGTGTATATGATGACCAAATGGCCCAGGGTTGTATCTTTTAAGTTGTTGGAAGATATACTTCATGTCTGCAGTGTGATTCACCCATAACTGAGATTTCCTACAGTTGCTTTAGCTGTAAACACATCTTGTCTTCAGTGATATAATCCCCACTTTTAGGATTGCTTTCTTTAGCCTTTAGAAGAGAGGTTAAAACATTTAAGAACCCTCATTAAAGTAGGTTTTGAAAAAATATAATCCTACTGCCCACTGTGTGTCAGAAGGAAGGCAGAGTGTTGTAGAATCAAACTAAGTACACCTAAACCTGAAAGCTGAATGAACATGGTAAACCCAAAGCAAGAGGATGTCCCCAGCAGGGGCGAGTCAGCACTTGAAGAGTAGAGGGACAATGTTAGCCCCTCTACTTTCCATCCTTTACAAACGAACTGTAGAGAAGAAAGTAGTTTGAAAATATGGAAGCAAGAAGTTGAAGCTTTCCATGAGTAACTTTCTGAACATACTCACACAGCATCATAATTAAATTGTAGGCTAATTGTTTACTTTAAGTGTTGTAACCAAGGTTGTTCTGTATATTTTACAAGGTGAAGAATAAATTTGCCTTATAAAATATTTATAAACTAATAAAATTATTTTGTTTTTATGTTATTTCTTCTTAGGCAAAGGAGAAAGGAAATATGTTCCTATAAATGTGTAAGTATTATTTATAAACATTTTCCGAAGTTTCAATTAATGTACTAAGAGCAGACAATAGAAATTTTTTCTATATTAATGAACAGTATGAGTTGAGGTTTTTCTCTTTTTCTTTCCATAGTTTTATATTGTAAAGGAAAATAGAGGTAATGAAGGCACATGTATTGGCATTTTTTCTGTCTGGTACATGATTTAACCTCCACCCTATCTCAGACGTGTGGTTTTAAGTTCTTTTAGAGATAACCTCTACCACAATGGACTGATGCTGTCCAGATTTACATGAGAGGATTTCATTATGTCTCTGGATGATTTAAGATACTCCAAAGACTCATTGTTATTCTAGAGTTTTAAGGATGACTGTTACTGTAACTTCCAGACATATTTTCTTACTAAATTGATTCAGCCAAATGTCCCTTGCTCATATCCATCCATTGAGTGCTTCCAACTACTCTGGAACTTGTGGGCCACAAGAAGTTCAACTGATAAACATTCTAGAGAGACACATTGTTAATGACTTCAGTGGGTCTGTAACACTTCCTGACCAGTGTTTGGGGCCATTTGAGATATAACTATATTATGATGGTATTCTATAAAATATCTTAATTTTAATGAAATAAACATGCTAAGCCTTAAAAATTCATTTGAGGAGCAATAATTCTACTGATATAGTACATGAAATCTGAGTTTGATACCCAGAACATGTTCTTAAAACTCAGACATTGCTGGGTATGGTGATGCAAAATTTTAATCCCTGCAGAGGCAGGTGTGTCTCTGTTAGCTCAAGGCCAGTCTCTATATAGTGATTTCTAGACCAGCAGGGTCTCCCTAGTGAGACCCTGTCACAAAATCCACAAAGTTTTCTGGCCCCATTCCCATAGGGACTGCACAGATCTACACCCATAGCCTTCCTCCCTCATCCCATCCCTTTGTCTGAGCCTCTAGCACCAGAGGCACTCTCTCCCTGAAAACCTTCCTCACAAGCCAGGGAATCAGGTAGGCTATTTTCACTCTCCTTCTTATCCTCCATTGTCCATTCCAGCCTCATCCCCAGACCTGGAATGGACCACCTACATGGGCCTGTCATTTCTGTCTCCTCTTTTCCCTGGGACTCCACAGATCCTCTTCGCAGACTCATCTTTCCTCCTTCCAGTGGACTAGTGAGCCCCCCACCCTTGTAGTTCATCCACATTATTTCATGTCAGCACCCAATACCTAGGAATATATTCTACAAAGGATTCCCAGTAGCCATGCCTGACAGGGTCTCAGACATATTCCCTACCAGGCAACCCACATCAAACACAATATCCTAAGATACAGGGAGGTTTGCAGTAAACAAGGAATGAAAAACCCACCCAACAAAAATAGGGCCAGATATTAATAGATAGAATTACAATCTTCCCCAAACCAGATACCTATACCAGTATAGAAACACAATCAGTAACGACTAGGACAAGATGTTTTCACTAGAGACCAGCAACCCTACAATGAGCCCCAAGAAATTCAATATAGCTGAAGCACAATACAAGGACTTCAAAATAATAATGAATATATTAAGAACCTACCTTACTGTTCTATTACTGTGAAATGATACCATGATCATGGCAAATCTTATAAGGAAAATATTTCAGGGGGACTTAATTACAGTTTCAGAGGTTTAGTCATTTTCAACATGGCAGAAAGCATGGTGGCATGCAGCCAAATTGTTCTGTAGAAGAGGCTGAAAGTTCTATATCCAGATCCACCAGCAACAGGAAGAGAGAGCCACTGGACCAGGCTTAGCATCTGAAACCTCAAAGCCCACCCCCAGTGACATGCTTCCTCCAACAAGGCTACATTACTTCAACAAGTCCATACCTTCTAATGCTTCCAAGTAGCACTACTCCATGGAGACTAAGCATTCAACAAGATGAGCCTATGAGGCCATTCCTATAGAAACCACCACTTACCTTAAAAAAGATATGAATGAATCCCTTAAGGAAATCTGGGAAAACATAAGCCAACAGTGGGATTAAATAAAAACAAACAGTTCAAGACCTCAAAGTAGAAAGGAATCACTATCGAAAACCAAAACTGAGGTAAAACTGGAAATAAAAACTTTAGGAACTTGAATGGGAACCTCAGAGGCAAACCTCATCAACAGAACGTAAGAGATGAGAAATTCTCACACACTGAAGACCATACTAAGAAATGGATACCTCAGTCAAAGAAAAATTGTTAAATCTAAAATAAATTCAGGGAAAAAAAACACACAGGAAATTTAGCACAGTATGAAAAGACCAAATCTATGAATATTAAGAAAAGAAGAAGAAACCCAGGCCAAAGGCACAGAAAATATTTCCAACTAAAATCATAGAGGAAAATTGTCCTAAAGAAATAGGCTTATTCAGATGAAAGAAACATAAAAAAACACCAAATAGACCGAATCAGGAGAGAAAGTCCAAATGACACATAATAATAAAAAACTAATATACAGAACAAAAAAAAGAATACTAAAAGATGCAAAGAAAAAAGACATCTATTAGAAACACTCGACTTCTCAATAAAGACACTAAAAGCCCGAAGAGCTGAGATAGATTTTTTTAAACTAACTCTAAAAGAGCAAAACAGCCAGTCTAGAATACTCTACAGAGCAAAACATTCAATCAAAATAGATGAAGACAGAAAAGCATTCCATGATAAAACCATATTTAAGCAATCTACATTTACAAACTCAGATCTACAAAAGTTACTAGAAAAAAAAAAAAAACTTCAATACTCAAGAAAACACTAGGAATTAATAATCCCAAAACAGTAAATTAGAAGAAGAGGAACCCACGTGACAGCAACAAAACTGTGGGAATCTACTTACACTGCTCATTCATAGCTCTCAGCATCAATGGTCTCAATTTTCCAATAAAAAGACTAACAGAATAGATTTAAAAAACAGGATCAGGGTTCCTTCTGGTCTGGGCCCAGAAACTGAGCAGATCCAAGATGGCAGCTCTGCCCCCAATCTCTAAGAACCCAGAGGAAGCAGTGATCCCAGGTGTTCTAACTCAGGCAGTATCTTAGGTAAGCAGACAGCAACGTTCACCCCAAACAGGGAGTAACTGGGACCCACAAGGACCCAGGAAGTCACTCCCAGCCCGGAGCACTGGTTCCTTCTGGTCTGGGCCAGAGCACTGAGCAGATCTTTGGCAGCAGCTCTGCCCCCAATCTCTAAGAATTCAGAGGAAATGGGGCTCCCAGAGCTCTAACCTGGGCAGCATCCTGTCTGCACTTGAGCACTGAGCAGATTTTGGGCCCCAGCACTTACCCCAGTAGTTACACCTGTTAGTATTCTGTCTAAACTCCACCTCCACAGTTACCTGGCAATAGCCAGGTATGCTCCTCCCCACAGTTACCTGGCAACTGCCAGGGAGGCCTGGCCCACTATAAAAGGGGCTGCTTGCCCCCTCCTTACTCTCTTATTCTCTTAATCTCTTACTCTCTTACCCTCTCTCTCTTACCCTCTTGCCTCTCTGTCTCCCCCCCCACCCCCCACACACATGGTCATGGCCGGCCTCTACTTCTCTTCTCTCTTATCCTTCCACCTTCTTCTCCCTACCTTTGCCCAATCTCCTGAATAAACCTCCACCCCCTTGGAACCATGTGGTCTGAAGTGGTCTGTTCTGAACTGGAGTCGGACTTCTAACAACTAACAACACCCACCCCACAAAGTTCTGATACAACTAAGATAATAGGAAAGACAGGCTCCAGTCAGGGACAGGGCAGGTAGCACTAAGGAGATATAGATTGCAAAAGACAAGTGCAAGAACATAAGCATCAGTAACTCAGGGTACTTGGCATCATTAGAACCTAGATCTCCCACACTAGAAAGTCCTGAATTCCCCATATCACCAGGAAAGCAAGATTCAGATTTAAAATCACTTCTAATGATGATGATAGAGGACTTTAAGAAGGACATAAATAACACTCTCAAAGAATTTGAGGCGAACATAGGTAAACAGGTGGAAGCCCTTAAAGAGGAAACACAAAAATCCCTTAAAGAATTACAAGAGAACATAACCAAACAGGTAAAGGAATTGAACAAAACCATCCAGGACATAAAAATGGAAGTAGAAACAATCAAGAAATCACAAAGGGAGACTACACTGGAGATAGAAAACCTAGGAAGAAATCGAGAGTCATAGACACAATCATCACCAACAGAATACAAAAGATAGAAGAGAGAATCTCAGGTGCAGAAGATACCGTAGAAAATATCAACACAACTGTCAAAGAAAATACAAAATGCAAAAAGTTCTTAACACAAAATATCCAGGAAATCCATGACACAATGAGGAGACCAAACCTAAGGATAATAGGTATAGATGAGAGTGAAGATTCCCAACTTAAAGGGCCAATAAATATCTTCAACAAAATTATAGAAGAAAACTTCCCTAATCTAAAGAAAGTGATGCCCATACAAGAAGCCTATAGAATGCCAAATAGACTAGACCAGAAAAGAAATACATCCCGTCACATAATAATCAAAACACAAAGTGCACAAAACAAAGAAAGAATATTAAATGCAGTAAGGGAAAAAGGCCAAGTAACATATAAAGGCAGACCTATCAGAATTACACCAGACTTCTCACCAGATACTATAAAAGCTAGAAGATGCTGGACAGATGTCATACAGACTCTAAGAGAACACAAATGCCAGCCCAGGCTACTATACCCAGCAAAACTCTCAATTACCATAGATGGAGAAATCAAGATATTCCATGACAAAACCAAATTTACACAATATCTTTCCACAAACCCAGCATTACAAAGGATAATAGCAGGAAAGCTCCAATACAAGGAGGGAAATTATACCCTGGAAAGAGGAAGAAAGTAACCCTCTGCCAACAAATCCAAAAGAAGATAGCCACACAAAGATAACTTTCACCTCTAATAACAAAAATAACAAGAGACAATCACTGTTCCTTAATATCTCAACATCAATGGACTCAGTTCCCCAATTAAAAGACATAAGTTAATGGACTGGATACATAAACGGGACCTAGCATTTTGCTGCATCAAGAAACCCACCTCAGTGCAAAGACAGACTCTACCTTAGAGTAAAAGGCTGGAAAACAATTTTTCAAGCAATTGGTCCTAAGAAACAAGCTGGAGTAGTCATTCTAAAATCTGCAGCCTGAGAACACAAAGGGGGGTGTGGGGGACTCATGGCTCCACCTGTATAGGTAGTTGAGGGTGGCCTTGCCAGGCATCAGTGGAAGTGGACAGCCTTGGTACCTGAAAGTTTGGATTCCCTAGTGTTGGGGAATTGCATGAGCAGAGAGGTGGGAATGAAAGGATGGTGGGAGCACACCCTCATAGTAAATGGAGTGGGGGAATGGGGTAAGGGGTTAGGCATCAGTGGAAGTGGAGGGCCTAGGTGCCTGAAAGTTTGGATTCCCTGATGTTGGGAAATTTGAGAGCAGGAAGGCAAAAATGGGAGAATGGTGGGAGCACACCCTCATAGAAAACTCCCAGAATTATATGGATTAGACATGACAGAGGCAGGCCACCAGAAGACTAGATTCCAGAATTCAAACAAACAGTTATCTTGACACTAAAATTTGTTTTGAGAATTGTATATTGTACAATACATAGCCTTGGTGTATCTACTCATCAGGCAAGCTGAGCAGACCTGCTCGAACCTCTGATGTCCTGGAATTCCAGCTGGATGCAGTGAAGACACAGTGTCATAAACTTATCAATTTACTCTTCCCCCAAACCCTCTTCTAATATCTCAACACCCATAATCAGCTTGAAGAAGTTAATAAAGAGTCAGCGCCCCTATTCCCTGGGCTTGGGGACTGAGGTGGTTAATATTGGGCTGTCTTTCTAGGGAAAAGTAGTGGTTTTGTTGGAAAAGGGATGGTTAGCTAGGATTTATTGCATAGCCATAACCTACTGGTAGAAATATGTATAATTGTTATTTAGATGTAGTTATAATTTCTTAAATGGTACAAAATTTACTTTGATTTCAAATTTAAGGTTTTCATTGGTATGAGCTTCTTATTAATATAAAAGTGAGATGAAAATTGTTACTATCATAGGCATTGTGCCTGTATAACACATTTAGGAATACAAGGCTTAGACCCAGTTCTTCTTTAACTTTTGTAACTTATTTGAGATGGTTTGCCTGTGAGTTAAGGGCCTATAGCAAATGCATGGCTTTGAGTTTATTGTTAGGGTGTTTTCTATATTTTCTTTAGAAATAGCTGAGAGGAGTTAGCAGACAACAGAGTAGATTCACTTATATGCATAGTTAGTTTTCAAAACATCAGAAATCCACAGAGCTGACGTTACAAACATTTCTGTATTAATGTTCATTTTGATTAGAGACCTGCCTGCTCCTGACAGCTTCCTGTCTTGGATTCTAAGAAGAAATTGAGCATCTTTGGAGTTATTCCAATTGTGGTGAGTCAGCCACTAGGCAAGAATTGCCTCTTTCCATCTACAGACAAATCACTGTCCAGAAAAGGACACACTTGCAGAATAGTCGACTGATTATATCTGCCAAGACAGAGCAATCAGCCCTTAATAATTCTGCATCACTAGGTCTATCAGATGATCCTGGGCCAGAAGGCTGAAGATTTGATGCTCCAACGTTCTGTAGTATAGGGACTGTCCAGGTGTTCAGCGTTCTCTATAAATTGGCTATGTTTTAGAAGCTATGCTTTCTGCTTCCCATAATTTCAGTTAACTCAGTCATTCTGGATTTCTGATAGGGTTGAAAACGTATAGTCTCATAGCTAATCCTTGCTATTTACTTTGAGAGAAAAGATTTGAGAGGATGGTTTTCAGCTGACATTCATTCTAAAGCCAAGAAAAAAAGCCAGGTTCAGAACTAAGTCTTTTATTTAGGAGAGATGACAGAGGTTCTGCTTAGTCAACAAAAAAATGGACTGGGTATTAGGTCTATCTTGCACCTTACTGACATAAATTGGTATAGTTATGCTCTAACTGTATTTTGAGAGAAAAGTTTTATTTTAACAGGAAGGGTGATATGTAGGAGGAGCTGAGGTGGGAGGAGTAAGGAGAGAAGGAGGAGAAGGGGGGGCAGACATGGAGACAGATGTTCACATGTCTCCACCAGTCAAAGATAGTTGATATATCTAGGTTGGGTATTAGGTTACACTTCTGATTGATATTGAGCATTACCAAATTTATAAAGCCATTGGTTAACATTAAAGAAATTGTATAAAAGCAAAAAGGAGAAGGAGGTATGGGATAGGGGTTTTCTAGGAAGGGGAAATGGGAAAAGGGGATGGCATCTGAAATATAAAAAAATATCCAATAAAAAAGAAAAAAGAAAAAAATCAGGATCAATCTTTCTGCTACATCCAAGATACATACATAATAGTTATGTAAAGACATATTTTAAAGCCTTGACAAAGCATTATGAGTGTAGTCAAACATGTTTGATGTTAGTTTGTTTAGTTTGACCATATCATTGGCACCTAAAGGTACTGAATCTCAGAATCCCACATTTAGATGGCCAAAACTCTCTACCTCTATCAGTGGGTATATCATCTTTATTTTCCATGATGAGCTGTCACAAGTCCATTTAATATGTAATCTTACAATGGCGTCCCTTTGGAGTAGTCATAACCGGTGTGTAACCCCAGTGTGGTTGATAGATTTTTGAGATTATAGCTGTCCAGAATTCTAGAACCTAACTCCTAATGTATCTTGTGTCTTTCAAGACAATTAGTTTATCAATTATATTGTGTATGTGAAGTCCTATTGTGTGAGTTCCTGATTGATTTTGGGTAATCCCAGGATGGTTGTATATTTTCCATTCCTGGTGCATCAAGCTAGATTCTTTTGATAGTAGTATCTTGATCAGTATCCTTTGGGCAGGTTGATCCAATTTGCTCATATTATTGTAATATCACTGTGTACCAGGAGGGGGTGCACCACCTCCAGATACATTTCATCTATGTAGGACAGTAATCTTAGAGTTGGGGTTTTCTGCATTAGCTACCCAGTTTCCTACAGGTTGATTGCCCCAAGTATTGTTAAATTATGCCACAAGTATTGGGAATTTCATTTTACTTCTGAATGTACACAAATTAATTCTAAGGCAATATAGAGAGGTGTAGTTTTGGACTGTGGTGGAATTAAACTTACATGTGCCCATAAAGCCTGGTTTGCAATAATATAAAAAACATGATGGGGGTTTTAGAAGCGTGAGTCCCTGGGTGTGTTTTAAACTTTTTTTGTTATAAGTTTACAAGAGAGTATCGTAAGGGTTGGTACTCAGGTTCAGCTCCAGTAAGCCTATGTTCTGAAACATTAATTTGTCCTTATATACAGCAAACTGTAAAATAAAGTTGTTAGCTTTTTTCTTTCTTTCTTTTTCTCTCTCTTTCTTTCTTTCTTTCTCTCTCTCTATCTCTCTCTATCTCTTTCTTTCTTTCTTTCTTTCTTTCTTTCTTTCTTTCTTTCTTTCTTTCTTTCTTTCTTTCTTTCTTTCTTTCTATCATCTATTTATCTTTCTGGGGTTTTTTTTTTTTTTTCTGTAACCAAAACCAAGAGAGTCTGTGTGACTCTTTGCCCCCAGGGTCACTGATCTTTGTCAGGTCCAAAGGAAACTTTATGTCCCCACATTCTGGCAGCTAGACAAAAGCCAGCATTCCTCAGGAAATTATGAAGCAGGTTCTGCTCTACAAAACGAGCCATTTCCCTTATTGCTGGCAAAAGGCAGAAATCGTGTGTTGAAGTTATGCCTGAATCTGCCTCCCAGTACCATACTCCCAGAGGTAAAACTCAAAATATACTTACAAATATCTTGACCATATAGATAGGCTCTTCTCTGACTATATATAACTTAAAATATCCCATTTATTCTATCTTATATTCTGCCATGTGGCCGGTTACTTGTGTTCAGGTACCATGTGTGTGTCTCCTCACATCTTTCCAGCCAGTCTCTCCTCTGGCTCTATCCCAGAATTTTTTGCTCCTCCCAGATGTCCCACCTCTATTTCCTGCCTAAGCCATAGGTCATAGGTTTTTAATTGACAGGTGATGCAACCATACAATACACAAGATAGTCTCTCTACAATGGCACCTATTAGATTACCTACACATACATTGGCCTCCATGTCCTCTCAGGTACATAGCTGCCCCAACTCTATACTTCTCCAGCTCACAGGCTTCTCCCCCTCTAGCCACTCACTTCTCTTTATAACCCTGCTGTTTCAGCCATGTCTGTCTTTCTCTCCCTCACCTTTTCTCTCTTCTGCTTCTGCTTCTCTCCTGGCCAGGACCAGTCTGCTGGCCATGCTCAGTCTACTTTCTCTCTTTACTCTGAACCTTTTCAAGTGCCTCTGACTGTTCTCTGTCCTGTGTTTATACTAAAACATTCCCTTAACCATGTCACAGAGTGGTGACATCATCGATGTTTAAACTGTTCTCTTCCAGGAACTCCAAGTTTTAGCCTTTGATGTGCTGGATATGGCTGTTTTTAATTGGGCTATTTGTCTTTTTGATGTCCAGTTTTTTTTTTTAAGTTCTTTATATACTCTAGATATTAACCTTATCACACATGTGTAATTCTTAAAGATCTTTTTCCATTTTTCAGGCTGCTACTTTGCCTGAATAATGGTATCCTTTGCCATACAGAAAAATTTCAACTCTATGCAGTCTCATTTATTAATTATTCTCAGAACCTGTCTTTGGTGCTTTGTCAGAAAGTACTTTCCTATGCCAATGAGTTCAAGACTATTCCCAACTTTCTCTTCTATGATATTTGGGGTATCTGTACTTATGCTGGGGTCCAAGATACATATAGAGTTGAGTTTTGGGCTGGGTGGTGAATTTGAATCTATTTGCTCCCTGCATGCAGCCATCCAGTCCACTAATACCATTTGTTGAGAAGGATTTCTTTTTTCCAGTGTGTATTTTCAACTTCTTTGTCAACATTTAGGTGTCTGTAGGTGTGTGGATTTATGTCTGGGTCTTAAATTCTATGAATGTGTTTGGTTTTATGCCAATAGTATGTCATTTTTATTACTTTAGTTCCGTGGTACAACTTGAAAATCAGGGATTTGATAACTCTAGCATTTCTCTTAATATTCAGAATTGCCTTAGTTATTCTGGGGCTTTTGTGTGTGTATGTTTGCATATGAAACTGAAAGTTGTCTTTTCAATTTCAGTGAAGAATTATGTTTGGAATTTTGATGGGGATTGTGTTGAATCTGTAGATGGCTTTCGGCAGGGTGTCTATTTTCACTATATCAGTCTTTCCAACCCATGAGCATGGAAAATCATCTGTGTCATCTTCAACTTCTTCAATCATCTTTCACTTGCTAGGTTAGAGTGATCACGAGATATTTTATTTTTCCTGAGGCTATTATGAAAGATTAGTTTCCCTGATGCCTTTCTCTGTTCATCATTGGTATGGAGAAGGGTACTGAGTATTGAATGGCTCAGTTTGCTACTTTGCTAAGTGTGTTTATCAGCTGTAGACGTTTCCTGTAAGAGGGTCAGGGGTCCACTTCATATAAATTCACGTCTGCTGATAAAGATACTGTCACTTCCTCCTTTCCTATGTACATCCCCTTGAGCGACTTCAGTTGTCTCATTGCATAGCTGAGACTTTAAGTACTATATTCAATAGATATAGAGGAAGTAGACTTGTTCCTGAGTTTAATGGAAATTCTTTCAGTTTCTCTCAGTTTAGATCGATGCTGACTGTGGACTTGCTGTAAACTGCCCTTAGCATGTTGAGGAACACCCCTTGCACCACTAATATATCCAGGACTCTTATCATGATGGAACATTGGATTTTCTCAAAGGCCTTTTCTGCATCTCATGAGATGATCATGTAGTTTTTGTCTTTCAGGTTGTTTTCATGATAAATTATATTTATCAGTTTATGTACGTTGAGCCATCCCTCTATCTCTGGCCTGAAGCTTACTTGATCACGGTGGATAATCTTTTTAATGTGTTTGTAAAAGTGACTTGTATTCACCTGGTGTGACTGTCATCACTCATCACTGAGGTTTACTGCCTTGTCTGCTAACCTAGGCCTAGTCCTGGAAGCTTCTGCCCTCCACACCATCGAATCTAGGCCTACCATGTTTTCTGCCTCTGAGACTTGTTGCTGAATAAGCTCAGTCTTTGTTGTTGTTGTTGTTGTTGTTGTTGTTGTTGTTATTTCTAAATTCTTATTGGCCGATTTAACTCAGCTGTTCTGGCTCAAACTCCTTTCCAAGTGAATTGATTCAATCTGGCTTCTCTCTTAGCCTCTGACTTTTTGCTCTGCTTGGCTTCAAACTACCTTTGGCAATCTGTTCTAGTCTTCTGGCTCCTTTTCATTCTCTGGTTTGTCCTGGCTTCATCTATGTCTAGCTTGTTCTCTCTCTGCAACCTGTCTCTGTAAGACTCTCCCAGTAAAACTGCCACCTTTCTTTTCGTTTTCTTCCTCTCTCTCTGCATTGCTTTCTTCAGTAGCTTCTTTTTCTTCTCTCTTCTCATGAGACTTGGGCATACCCTGTCCTGCTAAATCTTTCTCTGGTTCATCATTTTGCCTCTCAAATAGACATCACTTTCAAACATGAGTGCTTCCTTCTACAAACTAACTTTACCTTCATTGTTTGGGATTAAAAAAATCTGTACTTGCCGGATAGTGGTGGCACATGCCTTTAATCCCAGCACTTGGGAGGCAGAGGCACTCGGATTTCTGAGTTTGAGGCCAGCCTGGTCTACAGAGTGAGTTCCAGAACAGCCAGGGCTACAAAGAGAAACCCTGTCTTGAAAAACCAAATAAATAAGTAAATAAATAAATGAATAAATAAATAAATACATACATACACACATACATACATACATACATAAATCTGTACTGAGAACATGTCTGTATTTCAGTCAGAAAAAGTAAAGGTGTATGTTAAGGGCTAAGCCACACCACAGACACAGTTTTTTTTTTTCAGTAAATAACACAATCTCAGGGCTTACAGTGAATAAATAACTTGCACTATTTGTTCTTTGGTTTGATTTCTTAACATTTTATTTATAATTTTTAAGTCTAGAGTCATAGGTCTATAATTTTCTTTTTTAATGAGTTTTTTTATAGCTTAGGTATCAGTGTAATTTTACCTTTGTAAAAAGAGTTAGACAATGTTCCTTCATTTTTTATTTTGCAGAAAAATTTGAGAAGTGTTCCTGTTAATTTTTCTTTGAATTTCTGATAGAATAATGGGCTAAATCTATGTGCCACTGGGTTTCCTTTGCTTGGGAGACTTTTCATTACTACTGTCTCTAGGAATTCTGGGAATGTTTAAATTGCTCATGTGCTATCAACGTGTCTCTTAGAATTGCCTTCATTGTGCCCCACTGTTTTGGGTGTGTTGTGTTTTCCATTTTTATTCAATTATAGTAAGATTTTTAATTTCCTTCTAGATTCCGGTCTCCATTTTTCATTTAGTAGTGAGTTGTTCATTTCTATGAATTGGTATTTCTGTTGTTGATATTCAGCTTTAATCCATGGTGGTCAGATAGGTTGCAGAATGTTATTTTGATTTTCTTATATCTGTTGAGACTTGCTTTGTGTTGCAGTATGCTGTTAATTTAGAGAAAGTTCTATAGGCTTCTGAGAAGAAGTGTATTCTTTTGTATTTGGATGAAATGTTCTGTAAATACCTACTAGATGTATTTATTTATGACATTGAACTCCAGCATTTCTCTGTTTGTTTTTTGTCTGGATGATCTGAGTATTGGTGAGAGTGAGGTATTAAAGTCACCTGCTATCACTATGTGAGGTTAAGCTGTGGTAGTGTTTCTTTTGTAAGCCCAGGGTATCCTTGTGTTTGGTGCATGAATGTTTATGTCCTATCTACCCTATGAGTGAAGTCCCCAGGGATTTGGAAGTGTTGGCAAAGGGGTCCCTGCAAATAGGTTGCAGTAAGACAAAGAATAATCTGGAGAGACTGGGATAAACAGGCTACAGGGACCCTGAGTCTGTAACAAGAGTTGGAGTCTTCAGTGAAGTGAGCTGAGGTAGGAGGAAGGGTACCTGCAAGCATATTACTACAGGGATAAGCTTGACAATGAAGACATTATAATGGAGGACAGAGAAGACATTGTGGGTTACCTTTCTGGGTCCTAGCACAGTGTCATCAAGGGAGTCCCAAGTGCTTGTGATTATTAGAAGCTGACAAAAAAGGAATTGGGATGGGTTAGAAGAGTGGGTCCACATGAAGGAGAAAACCTGGGTCTGAATTAAAGTTTGGAGGATTCTTTAGAGAATGTAGGTAGAATGGGGGAGGGGCACCCATCAGCAGACTGCTTCAGGGCTTGGTGTGAGATTGGAGAGCTCATAGGAAGGACAGGAAGGGGAGTAAAAATCACCTGACTGAGTCCATGTCCCACATGGCCATTGGCTTCTTCTGTGTCTTATAGTTAGTTGGTCAGGCTTACCTCTGAGGCTTTTGTTTGACATCCTTACTTTTCTTATTTCCAGTTTTATGTCAGTTTGAGATTTCCTTAGCGACTTGATGTCTTCATGAAATTCTACTTTCATTTCTGGAATACTTTTTATCACTTCATTTTCAGTTTTTATTACAGCATGTATTCATTTTCTCTTTAAGGCCCTTGAACTTATGCATAATTACTATTTTGAAGTCTTCATCTTGTGCTTTGGATAAATTGCTCTTTTCTGGGCCTATTGCAATATGGTTATTTGTTTCTGAAAGAGGCATAAGCTACTGAGAAGGATGTTCATGTTTTTGTCCTGGCATCTAGGCATCCGGAGTCAGGATATTTGGATTTTTCCTTTGTGTAAATATTTGGTCTTGCCTCTTTTTGGTGTGTATTCTCTTCTTCAGTTGCTGTTGCCCACTCTGTACCCTAGACAAATGGGATCCCTGGTAGAGACTGCTCCTGAGTGTCAGTCAGTGACAAACAGAATGGAGATGGGCTACAAGAGAGGGCTGAGTGGTCCACGGCAAAGAGCTATGAGGTGCTGGATCTGCACCAAGAAGTGAAGTCTGCAGGGCATGGAAGTGGGGTGGAATGCGGGGCTCATGCAGACAGGGTGCCACGGAAGTGAGACTTAGTCCAGAGAGACTAGAGTGGAGGACAGCATTATAGTCAAAATCTGCTGTGTCTCAGTCCTTATGCGACCACTGAGGGTCTCTGGCAGAACACAGTTTGTAGATTGGAAAGCTCACACAAAGAAATAATTGGAGATGGGCTAGAAGAGAAAGGTGAAAGGGTTTGTGGGAAATGATCATTTCTGTCATCAAGGGAGAGTTAGACATTACAGTTTACCCATCCCCAACATATACTTGAAAGACTTGAAGATATTAGCTGAAATGTAAACTAATAATAAGTTCCAAAGGAACTCAAAAGAGTTCCAAAGGAACTCAAAAAACTCAAAGAAGCTTGCCTACAAAAAATAGGAGGCCGTCATCTGTAATAGTAAGAGTTAGCTGACAAAGTGACATTGTGTTGTTTCTGGTTCTATGTGTTGGGCAATGCTTTCTAACATCCATCAGGGGCCAGCAGACTCTGCCATGGGATGATGAGAGGTGACAACCTAAAACAAGAGGTCTCCTGCTAAGTAGGATCCTCTAAGGTACATAAGGTCTGCAACAAAAGCATAAGGACATTTTTGTCTTATGGCCATGTTTGTGGATGAGAACTTTTGATAGAATCTTAAATAAGATTTAGAAGAACAAAAGATATCCAGAAGGAATTAAAACCCCAGGCTTGTGAAATGTTCTGGTTTGAGAATGCATTTTATGGTCTATATAAGGTGAATCACAGCTGGTAAATTAAGAACAATAATGACTAAAAATTAAGAACTATCCAACTGATATTCTAAGGGTTCTGGTAGAAGAAATTGTAATACAGTTTTGGTTTAATTGAATTGATTTTTAAAAATATAATATATTGATTATGGTTCCCCTCCCCCAACTCCTTTCATATCTTCTTTACTTCCTCTACCCACTCAAATCCACATCCTTTCTTTTTCTCTCACATTAGGATACAAAAAAGCATATAATAATAATAACAATAATAACAATAATAATAATATAAAATTAGAAAAAGGGAAGACATACAAACCAGAATAGGACAAAACAAACAAATCAAAGAAAAATAGATAAAGAAAAAGCTCAAAAACCATGTAGAAATGCAGAGACACACAAATTCACAAAATGAGAAATCCCATAAAAAACTCAAAACCAAAAACCATAATATATATGCAAAGAAACTGTAAGGTAGAAAAAAGAAAAAAACAAGCCCAACAAAGCATTATGAGACTAAGAACCTCCAAAAATGCCATTGAGTTTATTGTCTGTTAGCCTTCTACTGCTGAGCATGGGGCCTGGCCTTCAGAGTGAGACTCATTTGGAAAAAGATAATTTCTCATTGTGAGTGGTTATCTGTTGGATATAGCTTCTAGTCTAGGGATGTGGGCTTGTGTCCACTTCTCCTCACAGTGCTGAGTCCCTGTTGGGTGCAGCATGTGCAGGCCCTCTGCAGTCTGCCACAGTCTCTGCAAGCTCATAGGTGCATCAGTCCTGCTGTAGCTAGGCCTTGTTTTCTTGGTGTTCTCCATCCCCTGTGGTTCTTACAATCCTTTTGCCTCTTCTACCACAGGGTTCCCTGAGCCCTGAGGAGAGGAATTTGACGGAGACATTCCACTAAGGACGGAGTATTCCAATGTATGTCCCTCTCTGCACATTGTCCAGCTGTGTGTCTCTGTTTTTATTCCCATCTAATACGGAAGGGAGCTTCTGCAATAAAGGCTGATCTATGAGGATAGCAGAATGTCATTGGGAGTCATTTTATTGGTACATTCCTTTACCAAAACAGCATTTGGGTTCCCCTTTGTCTGTGGGCTATCTAGTTTCATGCTTATATACAGATTGTATAAGGGCATTTAAATGGGGAAACACCAAACTTTAACAAGGCTTTCTGTGAAGATTAAGTCATAATAGGAAAGACAAATTGTATTAGATAAAAGAGAAGATATGGCATGGAATTTCACATCTCAAGAACTAAAGGCGGATCAACTCCAGCCTGCCCTTGGCTGCTTTCTAGAGATCATGACCTTCTCTTGAACTTTTTCTCTCTTTTTGGAAGTCACTAGACCCTGTATTTGTCCTACCAGCAATCCTTTACTCAGCCCATATGGTACACTGATGGAGAAGACCTACATGAACATCCTGGCAGATGTTCCACCAAACTCCAGGCACCTTTTAGCTGCTCTGCCAGATCCACACTCCAGGTTCAGACAGGTCCACACATCTTGTGCTCTGGCCTAGTCTAATGAGTCTGCTGGGATTGTATACTGCTGAGACTTCCCTAACTCCCAAACCTACATCAGGTACAGCAAACAGTACCTGGCCCAGACTGATGAGTCCTGTTTTCACCTCTCCTGACCTCCAGGTCAGCCCAGGAAGTACATCCTGTGTGCACAACCTAGCCTGCTGTGTCCACCTCAGACACACATCCAGCAACAGAAGCATATATCTCCATGTCACAACATAAAAACATGAAAGGTCAAGACAGTATGTCCTCCTCAAAATCCATGAGTCCCATAGAAATGCTTTCCAATGAGAATTGCCCATATGAACCCCAGAATACAGAATGTTTTACAAAAATCATAAACTTCATCAAAGACTTCAGGAATTTAAAGAAGACACAACTAGCTCAATGAACATAAAGAAAATGAGCTCAAAAAGAATAAATGCCTGATGATATTCAAGAAAGCACAAATCCAAGGGGGGGTGGGCATGTAACAGCAGATACGCCAGTATTTGAGAACCAAATTCAATAAAGAGAAAAAAAAACATCGAAGAGCACTCAAGCTAACATGAGATGGAAGTGAAAAACACAATAACCCAACCAGAAAATCCACAGGAAAGGTGTGAAGGAAAAATGGATAAAATGGAAGACGAGATATCAGGACATGGAGATAAAGCAATTAGGCCACACAAAGAAGGAATTTGAAAAAAAATTAAAAGACACAGAAAAGGAACAAGCAGAAAATGTGGACAGCATGGAAAGACCAAATCTTTCAGTTATTATCATAGATGAGGAAGAAGACAATGCATAGATCAGATACTGAGCAAGTTCATAGAGTAAACTTCTTCAAACTAAGGAAAGACATATCCATACAGATGCAAAAGCCCCAAGTAGACAAGACCAGAAAAGAAACCCCTTATGGAATATTATTGTTCAAACACTAACCACACAGAACAAAGAAAGTATTGAAAGCTATGAGAAAAATACAAGCCACACATAAAGAAAAACTCATCAGAATAATACTTGATTTTTCAATGGAAACTTAAAAGCTACAAGAACCTGGAACAATGGATTCCACATTTTAAAAGACCATGACTACCAAGCTAGACTACTGTACTCAAAAAAAAAAAAAAATCTATGTACTGTGGTTAAAAATGAAAGAAAACATTTCATAGATCTAAACATGCTAAAACAATTATGTCTTGCAAAACCACAAGCAGAATTCAGGAAATAACACTTTGGACTAAAGATAGACATAAATACATAAAATCCTTTAGGGCCTCTAAAGGGAAAAAAATGAAGCTATAATTATTGAAATATAAAGCACAACAAGAACACAATAGCAAGCAAACCAAAAACTCCAAAATGACTGTAACCAATATACACCTTTCACTAATAACTTTAAATGTTAACGACTTTAACTTTCCAATCAAAAGACAAAGCTTGGCTGAATGGATTAAAAAGAAAAATCCATTTTCTGCTGATTACAAGAAGTTCATCTAGAATTAAAGATACATAACACCTGAAAGCATGAAAAAAAAATCCAATCAAATGGGATCAGGAAGCAAGCAGGTGTTGCTCTTCTATTATCAGAGAAAATAGACTTTGAACTGAACCTAATCAGAAGAGACAAAGAGGGATAATTCATTCTAATTAAAGGAACAATTAACCAAGAAGACATTATTTATAGCCCTAAGTATATATGCACTATATTCCGGTTTCAATCAGAACCTCCTACTGAATTAAAGACAGATTAATGTCAACCCATTAATAATAAGAGATTTCAATGCCCCACTTTCTCTAATGCACACAAAGATCATGGGAACAAAAAAAATAACAAAAAAATGACATCACACATCAGATGGACTTAACAGATATCAAACACCAAAGAGTGCACACTCTTCTCAGTAGCCCATGAAAGCTTCTTCAAATAAACCACATCCTGCAAACACAAGAAACCCTAAAAACATTCAGAAAATTTGAATTAACTCCCTGTAGTCTATCTGACCATAATGCAATAAAACTTAAAATAGACATCAAACACATCTCTAATAAGATCACAAACTCGTAGAGGTTGAACAACTCATCACTGAATGATGAGTGGGTCAAAGATAGAAATCAGAAAAAAAATTCCCAGAACTAAACAAAAGTGAAAATATGACATAACAAACCTCAGTCCTCCTCTGTCTCTCTGTCCTCCTTTGTCTCTCTGTCCTCCTTGGTCTTTCAGTCCTTCTTTGTCTCTCTGTCCTTCGTTGTCTCTCTGTCCTTCTGTGTCTCTCTGTCCTCCTTTGTCTCGCTATCCTCTTTTGTCTCTCTATCCTTCTTTATCTCTTGCCCTTTCTTTGGAGTGGTTCTTCCATGCTTTCAGGCAGTCTCTATCTATCATTAGAAACAGTCTTATGAAGGAATTTCAGAGCTCTGAGTGCCCACATTTACAAAACCAGAAAGGGGTCCTGGAGAGATGTCTCAGTGGCTAAGAGCACTGGCTGCTCTCCTAGTGGAGTCAGGATGAATTCCCAGCACCCACGTGCAGTTAACAACCTTCTATAACTCTCGGAACAGAAAATTGCTGACTTCTTCTGGCCTCTGCAGGGTGCAAAGACATTTATGCAGGCAAGGAACCTGTATACATTAAAAGCAGTTAAACTATTTTCTTTTTAAAAAATTAGAAAAGACTTAGTGATGCACCCCCCAATAAACTAGAAAAATAAGAATAAACCAATCCCATATTCAATAAGTAGCAAACAAGAAATATCAGAGCAGAGATCAATAACACAGAAACAAAGAAAACAATACAATGGATCAGTGAGTCTAAGAGTTGATTCTTTGAGAAGATAAACAACAAAATCAACAGAACCTTGGCCTAATTGGCCAAAAGAAAGCATGAAAGGACCCAAATTAACAGAATCAGAAGTAAGTAGATGGATGCCAAAGAAACTCAGAATATACATAAAATGCATTAAAACCATGAACTTGCCTTTTGGCTGGGGCAGACACCTAGCTGGTCTGCTCCCATGAAGACATCATATCCTGAACCATCCTAGAGGAACCACTGCACTCAGAGGAGTAAGATTTCAGGATCCCAGAGGCAGTCTGACTTCCAAGAGCTCTTCCACCCAAGAGCTCAGGATCACAGGGTCACAGAGACAGCTGAACCCTGGGGAGTTTTGATACAAGCAAGATAACTGGAAAGACAGTCTCCAGTCAGAGACAGTGAGTGCAGGTAGCACCAGAGATAACTAGATGGTGAAAGGCAAGCACAAGAACATAAGCAAGCAACAGAAACCAAAGTTACTTGGCATCATCAGAACACAGTTCTCCCACCACAGCAAGTCCTGAACACACCATCACACTGGAAAGCAGGATTCAGATTTAAAAATCACTTCTCGTGATGATGATAGAGGACTATAAGAAGGACATATATAAATAACTCCCTTAAAGAAATGCAGGAGAACACAAGTAAACAGGTAAAAGCCCTTAAAGAGGAAACACAAAAATCCCTTAAAGAATTACAGGAAAACACAACCAAACAGGTGAAGGAATTAAACAAAACGATCCAGGATCTAAAAATGGAAGTAGAAACAATAAAGAAATCACAAAGGGAGACTAACCTGGAGATAGAAAACCTAGGAAAGAGATCAGGCATCATAGATGCAAGCATCACCAACAGAATACAAGAGATAGAAGAGAGAATCTCATGTACAGAAGATACCATGGAAAACATTGACACAGCTGTGAAAGAAAATGCAAAAGGCATGAAGTCTCTAACTCAAAATATCCAGGAAATCTAGAACACAATGAGAAGACCAAACCTAAGGATCATAGGTATAAATTAGAACAAAGATTCCCAACTTAAAGGGCCAGAAAATATCTTCAACAAAGTTATAGAATAAAACTTCCCTAACCTAAAGAAAGAGATGCCATGAACATACCAGAAGCCTACAATACTCCAAATAGACTAGACCAGAAAAGAAATCCCTCCCATCACACAATAATCAAAAACACCAAATGCACAAAACAAAGAAAAAATATTAAAAGCAGTAAGGGAAAAAAGTCAAGTTACTTTTAAAGGCAGACCTATCAGAATTCCCATGGATGCAGAAACCAAGATATTCCATGGCAAAACTAAATTTACACAATTATCTCCCCACAAATCAAGCCTTAAAGGATAATAGATGGAAAACTCCAACACAGGAGGGAAACTGCAACCTAGAAAAAGCAAGAAAGTAATCTTCCAACAAACACAAAAGAAGATAGCTACAAAAACATAATTCCACCTCTAATAACAGAAATAACAGGAAGCAACAACCATTTTTTCTCAATATCTCTTAACATCATTTGACTCAATTCACCAATAAAAAGACACAGAGTATTATTATTACTAATATGATACTTGTGGAGATCTGGGAAGAGCTAAATGTGTAAAACAGAGCACCTGCAGACACTCCCTCCTACCTGGATCAAAATTTTCTTTCAAATATTCCCCTCGCATTTTTAATACCATCGGAGTTGTAACACAAATACAATTTTGTGTCTTGCTTTCGATATTGAGATGGCAAACAATCCCCACCTCATTCTTAAGTATAACAGAAAGACAGTTGAGAAAAGTGGTTTGGTTAGCGATTCTGATTAAAGCTGCACTGCAACCCTCAACTATGAGGAGAGGTTGGCTTTGTAAAAGTAATTACCCAATTGTGCCTGGGCTTCCTTCCGGGTTTGACAGGCTCTGCAACAACAGCCCCAGAGCCTTTGTATGCTGGGCGGGGAGCAGAGTAAAGAGAAGTCAGAGCCCAGAGCTGTGCAGACTTCTGATACTATGCTGTACCTACCATGCCTGTTGCTGTGGGCATTCCCACAGGTCTGGGGACAATCTGAAGGTGAGTAAAAGGGCTCACAGAACAGGCTAGAGAAGGAAGGGAGAGAGAGACTCCCTGTGGTAGTGGGCAGTGGAGGTGGGATTTGGCTTCCTTGCTTGCAGCAACTAGTGGGTGGAACAATGTGCAGATCATACCTCAGAGCTGAGATCAATTCAGAACTACACCTAGACTGCCTCTCCTTCCCAAGCACAGCTAAAGCTCTGCTGTTTCCTACTGCAGTCTGTCTGAAGACTGAACACAATCACTGGGTTTGTTTACTTTCCATTGTTCCAGTGCAGCAAAAGAATTACACCTTCCGCTGCCTGCAGATGTCTTCCTTCGCCAACAGAAGCTGGTTCCGCACAGACAGCGTGGTCTGGCTGGGGGATCTGCAGACCCACCGCTGGAGTAACGACTCAGACACCATCAGCTTCACGAAGCCCTGGTCCCAGGGCAAGCTCAGTAACCAGCAGTGGGAGAAGTTGCAGCATCTGTTTCAAGTCTATCGAGTGAGCTTTACCAGGGACATCCAGGAAATAGTCAAAATGATGGCACCTAAAGAAGACTGTGAGTGGAGGGATGGACCCCTGAACCCAGTGGGCGAGAGTGCCCCGGAACCCCAACTGGATAACTGTGGGCTTCTGTGATGAGCTTCTCTTCTCTATCCACCCTTAAGATTTTCACTTCTGTCTAAAATTAAACCTTGTGCCTTCTGAAAATAGCCCGATTCTGCCCTAGGACACCATGAGCATTTCCCTCAACTGGCCCCTAACTGTAATGTTCATGCCAGTTCCCTCTCCTTTCTTCCAAACCCCTTAATCATTAACTTTTTGTTCCCCACCCCCTCCTCCTTACAGATCCCATTGAGATCCAGTTGTATGCTGGCTGTGAACTGTACCCTGGGAATGCTTCACAAAGCTTCTTACATGTAGCCCTTCAAGGAGAATATGTCCTGAGATTCCACGGAACGTCCTGGCAGACGGTCCCAGGGGCCCCATCTTGGTTAGACTTACCCATCAAAGTGCTTAACGCTGATCAAGGGACAAGTGAAACAGTGCAGACCCTCCTGAATGACACCTGCCCCCAGTTTGCCCGTGGCCTCCTGGAGGCAGGGAAGTCAGACCTAGAGAAGCAAGGTCAGCCTGCTACTTTCACCCTGGTTCTCCACTTGGATCCATCTAGGTTTTTCCATCCCTGTCAGCTGTAGAGGAAGGACAAGGCCTAGGAAGAAGTGATCAAGGCATGTGGGGTTTATGCTTTTCACTGAGAACCACTCTTGGAGTCTATAAATTGAGTTAAATAAACACTGGGGATAAGAACTGAGCCACTCCTTATTTGAGATAGGCTGTATCAGCTGACATCAGGTTGTTCTAGAGTACAGAGGAGGGCTACAGGAGGTTCAGATCAGGGAGAGGGGTAGAAGTATCAGGGATGGTCTTCCTAGTCAGGGGGATACAAATGGATTAAACTAACAGGCACAGTCATCTGCAGAGGGGGGTGTGTGGGAAACATGAATTTGATAGGAGACCTGAAGCTCCTAATATAAAAATTCTTCCTCTAAGATTTCCTTCTTATTCTCTTGGTGAGTACAGAGAAGCCAGTGGCCTGGTTGTCCAGTGGCTCCAACCCTGCACATGGCCATCTGAAGCTGGTGTGTCATGTCTCTGGTTTCCACCCAAAGCCTGTGTGGGTGATGTGGATGCGGGGTGACCAGGAGCAACAGGGTACTCACAGAAGTGACATCCTGCCAAATGCTGATGAGACATGGTATCTTCACGCAACCCTGGATGTGGAGGCTGGAGAGGTGGCTGGCCTGGCCTGCAGGGTGAAGCACAGCAGTCTAGGAGGGCAGGATATCATCCTCTACTGGGGTAAGAAACAGCTGGGTTGCCAGTGAGTAGAGGTATCCTTCAAACATGGAGTGAGAGTTGAACAAGTCTCGTTTAAGAGATGAAGCCCCTATTATAGAAGAGACAGGACAGAATTCTAAATAAAAAGTGAACCCCAAAAGAGTTGAGATAAGATGCCCTGTGTATCAGAACAAAGAAGACCCAGAAATTCAAAAGATCCAGAGGTCAGTGGCAAATAATAAAGTTCAGGAAGATCCATCCCCTATGGAGAGCACCCAAGGCCCTAGACATAGCTGTAGTATGGTGTGTCCTGAGGGAGCACTGGCCACTTTGCTGCCTGTGCTTCATTTCAGCTTGTCACTTAGCTTTGTTGCGAGTGTTGTTGTTCTGACTTTAAGAATGAAGACGTTGATGCTAAGAGAGGGTAACCAGGGAGATTCACACAGAAAGGGCTGGAGGTAGACAGTTCACACCTGTTTGCATAGCATGTAGCCAGATCCTGGACAATCTAAACTCATGAGAAATAAAAAGGATATACTTTAAATTAGAATAGGGAACTTGAAACAGGGACTGGTTTCTTGTTGAGAGATACATTGTATTCTTCCAAAAACAGGTGCCGGACAAGTATCCATGGGCTTGATCTTCTTGATAGTAGCAATACTTGTTCTATTGTTGTGTGCTGTAGCCTTCTATATCAGGAAAAAGAGAAGGTAAGCCTTCCCTGTCCACGTGTTCCTTCCCTCACATCTCTCCCTTATTCCCTCCTTTTCTCTCCTAATGGTCGCTCTTCTTCCAGCTCCTATCAAGACATCCTGTGAGTCTTCCTTGCACCTGCCTCTCCTGAAAGTTAGACCTTCCAGGTCCTAGGACTTCAGTCCTGGTCTGCTGAGGAACTGAGCATGAAGGAGAGGAATCCTGAAGAAGTGAAGAGCAACCAGTACACCTTTTTAATATTAATTATAAGAAATTAATTATTTAAATTGTTTATATGTTTGGGTAGTTCTAACAAACACAACTGTAAATGTGCAGACCTGCCAGAAACAAGCTGTGGGCAGTGTTTTATGGAATTTGCACTGAACTAGAAAGCACACTTCCTGCCCAAACAGACGCTTTGGGGTTTGTTGGCAAGTGTAAAGTCCAACACCAGCAAGCTGTACTCTGTAGTTTTCAAGATAGCTAGAAAAATGGATTTTGTGTGTGCGTGTGTGCGTGTGTGTGTGTGTGTGTGTGTGTGTGTGTGACATACAGCTTTGTGGTTTGTTGGCAAGTGTAAAGAACAACACCAACATGACTGTGCTCTGTATTTTCCAGGATAATTAGAAAAAATGAATTTGTATGTGTGTATGTATGACACATAGACTTTAAAAAGTGAAAAATATTTGCAAATGTTTCCTACCTTAGATACAAACCTGCTGACTCATGATAACCCCAAAGGCTTCCAGTTTGTTGCTCTTTTTAAAATGCTTGTTCTAAATGTCATAATGATCATTTTAGAACACGATCTCTTTTGAAAATTTGCTTTAATGACTGAAAGGTGTTTCTCTTTAAAATAAAAGTAGAATATAAGGTGTAAAGGTATCCTGAGATTTTCCTTAGTTTAACAGTATTTTAAAATGAGAAGTCAGAGTATATATCTATTTTGTTGAAACAAACAAACAAATAAACCCTACTCTCCTTGGGTTATTTCTCTCAAACACTGCTATAATTTTCATCTGGAATGGACTCCAAGGTGCTGGAGAAGGAACTGAGAGTTCTACATCTTGGTGTGAAGGAAACCAGGAGAAGACTGTCTCACAGGCAGCTAGGAGGAGGGTCTCAAAGCCACTCTCACAGTGACACACTTCCTCCAACAAGGCCACACCTCCTAACAGTGAAGAGCTATTAAGCTTTTCTGTCAGATTTTAAAACAGTATGTAGTACTTACTTGTTAGCTTTTGGGGGTTTTTGCTTTGTGTGATTTTGTTTCATTTTGGCCCATCTTCTAGAATTTTACATGTTCCATACCCTATACCCTGACATCCACACTAATAACATGTTCTTCCAAATAATTTTGAAATGTTCAACCAAGTTCCGTTGTCAACAAAATTTCTCTGGAAATCTCCCAGGCCATGAAAACCCCAGAGTCTTGCAGTTTTAGGAGGCTATACAAACCTACTCTCTCCTGTGTTCAATGCTAGTTTTTCTAACTCTGCTTCAGGGAGATAGCCCTACCTAACAGAAAATAAAACTTGAATAATTTAACCAAAGAATTTGGGTAATGATCTTTACTCTTGTTTGCCTGGATTACATTATTTGTGATATAAAAGGAAGTATATGATATTAATATAATATGTAATATACATTTTAAAAATACTTTGAAAACTGACAGTTCATTTGATTTAGCAAGTAAGTTTTTGGAACACACTATTCTAACTTGTTTAGCTCAAATGAGTATTTTTTATTAATTATTTATTTATTTACATTTCAAATGTTGTCCCCCTTCCCGGTCTACCCACTATAAGCTCCTCACCCCATCCTCCCTCCCCTTTACCTCTAAGAGGGTGCTCCTTCCCCCATCCAACCACTCCTACCTCACCCTTCTAGAGTCCCCTTTCTCTGAGGCATCAAGCCTCCACAGGACCAAGCATACCTTCTCCCAGTGAGGCCAGACAAGTCAGTACTCTACTACATATATAGGGTCAGTGGGGGACAGAACCAGCCCATGTATGCTCTTTGGTTTAGTCCCTGGGAGCTCTGAGGCATCTGTAAGTTGAAAACTGTTGTTCCTTCTATGGGGTTACAATCCTCTTCAGCTCCTTCAGCCCTTCCCCTAACTCTTCCATTGAGGTTCTCTGGCTCAGTCCAATGGTTGGCTGTGAGTATCTGCATCTGTCTCAGTCAGATGCTGATAAAACCTTTCAGAGGACAGCCATGCCAGATTCTTGTCTGCAAGCACATCTTGCCATCAGCAATAGTGTTGGGGATTGGTGTCTGCAGATGGATCCCAAGGTGTGGCAGTCTTTGGATGGCCTTTCAGTCTCTGCTCCATTTTTTTGTCCCTGCATTTCCTTTAGACAGAAACAATTCTGGGTTAATGAGTGTCCTCATGCCTCAACTGGGGACCATGTCTATCTACTGCAGGTGGTCTCTTCAGGTTACATCTTCCAACTCTTTGACATTTTGGTTAATGTCATCCCTATTGGTTCCTAGGAGCCTCCCACATTCCTAGTGTCTGAGATTTTCTGTTGGTTTCCACCCACCCCTGTTCCCCAAACCACACTGCTTCATATTTTTTCTATTCTTTCTCCTAGACTTCTGGGCTTTTCTTCTGTCTTCCCCCATACTTTATCCTGTCCCCCTGTTTTCCTCTCCCTGCCCTGACTTATGACATGCTAATGAAATGCCACTGTTCTTTATACCCTCATGACTGTGGGTTATCAGAAAGCAGCTATGAAAGGCACAAAGCAAAGTGAGCAAATAACATTTAGCTTGATCACGTTGCTCAGGTTTTCAAGGTAACATCAGTGTTAAATTTTAGACCAGGACTCTCTGTTGTAACATGGAGGTAGGAGGAGCTGAGGCAGGAGCATTGCTTGACTCCAAGAGTTGTGGACTGCATGTGCATCATAGCAAGACCCTACTGAGGAACAACAAAGATAAACTCTAAAACTAAGCTACACATTTTGTTAAAAGAAAGAGATGAAGCAAGTTGTGTCCTCAGGGGCAATGTGAATTTATGTTAAGAAGTTTACAAACTGCTTGTCATCGCTCTGGCATTCTCTTAAGCACTTCACACATATGAACTCATTTAATACATTTAACAAATTCTCAACAGAATTCACCAAAATAGGTTGACAAGTGCTACTTTGACAAATACCTAAAAGGCTCGCTGTAACTACAGACTGAGCTGAGCACTCAAGGGAAGACCAAACCTTGGCAGACGCTGGATATTGATTTCATATTTAACCAGAGCTGCCATGGTGAGAAGTGACAGGCTCTGTGAACAGTTTAGAAGGCAGCGTCAGAGGCCCTGTTAGGTAAACTTATTAGAGTGTCATCCCGTTCTTCAGGGCTTTCAGTAGGATGTTAAAATTTTATCACTAAAGAAATGCTGGAAACATTTATCAACGTGTGTTCATGACACAGATTAGTGGGCAGAATGCTGTTTAATTTCTGCATTTAAGTTATATAAAGGATACAAGTAAATGTTGTCTCCTGTATTTACTCCTTTTTGAACAGTTGAGCCCCAGAAAAAAGAGCTTCAAGCAACTACACACTGACGTGTTTAAAAAACATTTCCCCTTCAGCTCGCCTATGTATTTGATGGTTTGTAGCTCTGCTGTGTTCCTTCTGCAAAGTCCATTTCAGGACGGAGTTGTGAGGACAAGTGCACAGTCTCAGTGTCCTGAGGAACTGTTTATTTAGTAGTCATCTCTGAGTTAGTAGCAACATTGCACTTAGTCTCCATTAAGTGTAGGACTTACTTGGCTTGAAGTTCCATGTTTAGTCTCTGATCTCAGAGAAGCCACAGCATTAGAAACTTGGAGCTGGTCACACTACATCCACAGTCAGGAGTAGAGGACAAACATGCTGTCACTTTCCTTGGGATATGTTATTATAGCCAGAGAAATGAGACTAAAGCCTCTGTTTTCAGTAGAATTCTATTCTGAGCGAGGGGAATACTGTCTGGTTTTAATGTAATTAAGGGAATATGTGTCTACAATTGTTCATTTATTTCAAAAATACTGTGAGTCACCGTGTCTCATTGACAGGATCCCTCTGGGAGCCCTCGAGTCCCTTCTGGGTTAGATGATAGGAAGAAAGAGAGGAGAAGCTTCTTCAGACAGGCTGTGCTCCTTGTCTGTTATCTGTAAAACAAGGATAATTACATGGCCAACTTGGGAAGATCCGTTCTGAGGTTAAATAACTGATATGTGTTGAGCTCAAAGCAGTATCTGAGATAGAATAAAAGCTTGCTAATTGTTAATGTTTAATATTTCAATAACTAGTATTTAAAATAAATAATATTAAAATCTCATTAATATTGTTGACTTATGTGAGGGGGAATAAGAACACAATACTGTACAAACGTGAAGCAATAAAACATTGTTGCTCTTGTCATTGACAAGTGACAATAGAGGCAAACTTGTAAATGTATGAACTGAGGACATGACTTCCCCAAGGTTCAGTTAAGCAGAAGTTTTTTTTATTGTAGATATGAGGTAGAGAACAGTCAGAGGCATCTGGAAGAGACCAGTGCAGAGAGAGAAAATAGTGCACTGAACATGGCCAGCAGGCAGAACCTGGCCAGAAGGAAGGAAGGAAGGAAGGAAGGAAGGAAGGAAGGAAGGAAGGAAGGAAGGAAGGAAGGAGTGGGGAGGGAAAAGGGGGGAGGAAAGGAGGGAAGAAGTGGGAGAGAGGGAAAGGGGGAGGAGGGAGGAGGAAGGAAGGAGGAGAGAGAATAGCCAAAATAGCAGGATTATAAGGAGAAATGAGTGGCTAGGGCAAAGAAACCCATAAGCTGGAGAAGTTTGGGGTAAGGGGTGCTGTGAGAAAAGCCAGGATGCCAGCATGGACCCTGAAATGCATCACTGAAGGCCTGATGCCTATGCTGCTTCTAAGAGACAGACTGAAGCTGATGCTGATGCTGCCTCCAAGAGACAGGCTGATGCTGGTTTGGAAACTGAATTTACTGGTTATTGCAGGATTGTGTCAAAGGTTATATAGATAGTCAATAATCCAGACTCAGTTCTAGAATGCGACTTGTCATTTTGTTTTGTTTTAGAAACTAAGAATGTAACATCTCTCTAATTTTTGCAAATTTTATATGTTCACTGTGTTGTTGTCTTAGCTAAGATTTCATTACTGTGAAGAAACATCATGACCAAGGCAACTTTTATAAGAAAAAACATTTCATTTGGGATGGCTTACATCTTCAAAGGTTTAGTCCATTATCTTCTTAGAAGGAAGTATGGCATTGTGCAGGCAGACATGGTGAAGGAGGAGCCCAGAGAGTTCTACATCTTGCTTTGAAGGCAGCCAGGAAGAAGAGACTCTCTCTCCTCTGCAGGAGCTAGGCTCAAAGCTAGCTTCCTCTAAGAAGACCACACTTCCTCCAATAAAGCCACACCTCCTAATAGGGCCACTTCCCATGGGCTAAGTATATTTAAACCACCACATTATACTCCCTGGTCCCCTAGGCTCGTTCAAACACTTGAGTCTAAGGGGGCCATAACTAGTCACCTCATGATAAGATCTCTTTTAGGAATATGATATTAAAAATTGGGTGGGGGAGCCCAGGAGTGGTGGCGCACGCCTTTAATGCCAGCACTTGTGAGGCATAGGCAGGTGGATTTCTGAGTTCGAGGCCAGCCTGGTCTACACAGTGAGTTCCAGAACAGCCAAAGCTATACAGAGAAACCTTGTCTCGAAAACAAAACAAAACAAAACAAAACAAAACAAAACAAAACAAAACAAAAAGACAAAACAAAAATTGGGTGGGGGAATCAGAAATAATAGATTTTTTTGAAACTGTGATAAAAGTTATGAACTTTCTCTGTCAAATACATGTAAATATGTATTTGTTGATGCACTTTTAGAAGTTTTCAGATAACCTTCCCCCAAATTCTTGATAATAGAACTCTGGACTTGACAAGCTATCCATTGCTTTTTGAAATAACAATTCTTAAAAATAGATAGAAGCACATACACACTGTACTATGTATTGATGACCAAATGCCCAATAAGAAACAACCCATTTATACTGGGAAAGATTTATTTGGGGTTCTGTTGGGGATACTAATTACTCTTGTCATACATACACAACAAAATGCTTTAATTTTTTACTATAACGTCACAGCGAGAAGGCATTCAGCAGTGTGAGAAAGCAATCGCATTGCATCTGCAGTCGGGAGGCAGAGAGAGAGGAATGCTGGTGTTCAGCTCTCTCTCTCTCTTTTCCAGTTTGATTCGTTCTGGGCCCTCAGGTCCTAGGGTGGTGCTGCCCACATTCACAGTGGGTCTTCTCTTCTCTATTAAACTTCTGAAAACACCCTCACAGACACACCTAGGGGTACGGTTCTCCAGGCAAGTTGACAATGGTGATTAGTCATCAGGTATGTAAAATGAGAATTCCAGATGTATGGTTTCTTTAAAAAACACAGAAATATTATAAAAATATGTTTTTTTTTAAACTCAAGTGTGGGGATATGAGACAGATTCAGACTGTCCTCCGGAGCTGACTATGAACTGCCACGTGCTCTAAGAGAGGTTTGCCACCTCCAGATAGATTCTTCAATTGTGTCACCTTTGGAATTCTAGGTACTTTTCAGAGGGTCTATGAATGCCAGAGCCCCAAGTGGCAGAATTGGTGGCTGTGGCAGGGTTGGTGGCTGTGGCAGGTTGGTGGCTGTGGCAGGGTTGGTGGCTGTGGCAGGGTTGGTGGCTGTGGCAGGGTTGGTGGCTGTGGCAGGGTTGGTGGCTGTGGCAGGTTGGTGGCTGTTGGTTTCTCAGGGGGGTTGGTTGCTGTTTGTTAGTAGTAGTGATCAAAGAAGAAGCAAAAGGAATTAGATTCAAGGATTCTCTCTCTCTCTCTCTCTCTCTCTCTCTCTCTCTCTCTCTCTCTCTCTCTCTCTCTCTCTCCTATCCAGTGATAGGGGATGAAACTAGAGCAGATAAAGGATGGGAAAAAGAAGGACTCACAAAGTAGCAAAGACCAGATAACTTTTTTTTTAACTTTCCCCATTCTCTAATTTTCAAAGTTATTATTGAAAACCGAGACTGGATTAAATTTTTATTTGTTGTTATCTAAGTTTACTCTGGATAAGGTCATCATTACCCTGCTGCCTTAAAATGTAAACTTTATTTTTTCAGCTGCTCTTAAGAATCAACACGCTACTGAACTCCATCTAGGGGACTTTTTGGGTCTAATTTGCAGGGTTGTGTCTTCAAAAACTAATCAATCAAAAATGACTTACCCCAAAATGGACCAAAGTTCTCCTAAGCACAGCATCTCAGAAGGGCCCTTCAGCTATGCCTGTTCCTTTTGTTTAGAGTGTCTTTATGTGCTTCATGCATTTTATTAAGGTAATGCTAGATTTTGACATCATTGGGCATCTGATCTTGACTTCAAGACTTTTCTTCTTTGACTTTTGATCATTTATCTGGTTGAAAGAAAATGCCAGTTTCAGGGATAAAAAAAATTAAAGAATTAATAATGCCAAGTGGTGCTTTGGAAATAATAGCTTACTCTAGAGAATCTGGTCCTACTTGTTCAGATTATAACATGAACTAAAAAGAAATGGAAATATATATAATATACAATTCGCTACAAGTCTGACCTCACATTTTGTATTGTCTGGGTCAGATCTGAATTTGTCTGTCCCTTCTGTCATGCTGTGAATTCAGTTCAGTGACTTTGGCTTCTGTGGTGTCTGTGATAGTTCTGTATGACAAACTTAATTCCTAGTTTCAGCTTTAAAGTCTGGTAATCTTACATAGATTGTAAAAGTCTTTTGTTAGTTTTCCCCCCAGAAATTTGATAAACTATATATAACAAAAATTAACACTTGATCGTAAAGGTACAATTGAATGGATTAAGTATAGTCACCGTGTTGTGTCATTCCTATTCATCTCCAGGACTTTTTTCTTTATTCCTAATGTTTTTGAAATATGCAAAACCATTTCATATTATACAGTATTTCATGTTATATGTTATTTTATGTGGCTATATCCTAAATGTACTTTAGCAATTTTCCCCAACTAGTATAACCTTCAAGTTTGTTTAATAAAATGAAGCTTATATTATGCTCTTTTTTTTCTTTCTTTTAAAAAAAAATTGTTTATTTATTTTTTTACACTCCAGATTTTATTGTCCCCCCATCTACCCTCCCACTGTTCCACATCCCATACCTCCAACCCAACCCCTGTCTCCACGAGGCTGTCCCCACCCCTACTCACCATCCCCACCCCACCTGACCTCTAAACTCCCTGGGGCTTCCAGTCTCTTGAGGGTTAGGTGCATCTTCTCTGATTGAACAAAGACCCGGAAGTCCTCTGCTGTACATGTGTTGGGGGCCTCATATCATTTGGTGCAGGCTGTCTTTTTGGTGGCCAAGTGTTTAAGAGATCCTGGGGGTTCAGATTGAGACTGCTGGTCCTCCTACAGGGTCTACACCCTCCTCCTCAGCTTCTTTAAGCCTTTCCCTAATTCAAACACAGGGGTCAGCAGCTTCTGTCCATTGGTTGGGTGCAAATGTCTGCAACTGACTCAGCTCCTTGTTGGGTCTTCTGGAGGGCAGTCATGACAGGTCCCTTTTTATGAGTGCTCTGTAGCCTCAGTAATAGTGTCAGGCCTTAGGACCTCCCCTTGAGCTGGATCCCACTTTGGGCCTGTTACTGGACCTTCTTTTCCTCAGGCTCCTGTCCATTTCCATCCCTATAGTTCTTTCAAACAGGAACAATTATAGGTCAGAGTTTTGACTGTGGGATGGCAACCCTCTCCCTCATTTGATCCCCTGTCTTCCTGCTGGAGGTGGGCTCTATAAGTTCCCTTTCCTTATTGTCAGGCATTTCATCTAAGGTCCCTCCCTTTCAGCCCTGAGAGTCTCTCACCTCCCAGGTCTCTGGTGCATTCAGGAGGGTCCCCCTACCTCCTACCTCCCTAGGTTGGCTGTTTCCATTTCTTTCTGCTGACCCTCAGGGCTTCAGTCCTTCTCCCTCACCCAATACCAGATCAGGTTCCCCTTTCCCCCCACCACTTTCCATTCTTGGTCCCTACCTCCCTCCCCACTTATGATTGCTTTCTTCTCCCTCCCAGTGGGACTGAGGTATCCTCACTTGGGCCCTTCAGCTTGTTGAACTTTATGAGTTCTGTAGACTGTATCTTGAGCATTGTGTACTTTGGGGGGGGGGGAGGCTAATATCCACTTATTAGTAATTACATATCATACATGTCCTTTTGGGTCTGAGTTACCTCACTCAGGATGATATTTTCTAGTTCTATCCATTTGCCTGCAAAACTCAGGATGTCCTCGTTCTTAATAGCTGAGTAGTATTTCATTGTGCAAATGAATTGCATTTTCTGTATCCATTCTTCTGTCGTGGGACATCTGGGTTGTTTCCAGCTTCTGACTATCACGAATAAGGCCGCTATGAATATAGGGGAACACATGCCCTTGTGGCATGGTAGGGCATCTTTTTGGTTATATTCTCAAGAGTGGTATTGCTGGATCTTCAGGTAGATCTATTTCCAATTTTCTGAGCAACCTCCAGATTGATTTCCAGAGTGGTTGTACTGGTTTGCAATCCCACCAGCAATGGAGGAGTGTTCCTCTATCTCCACATCCTCACAACATGTGTTGTCACCTGAGGCTTTGATCTTAGCCATTCCGATTGGTGTAAGGTGGAATCTCAGGGTCGTTTTGATTTGCATTTCTCTGATCACTAAGGACTTTGAACATTTCTTTAGGTGCTTCTCAGCCATTTGAGATTCCCCTGTTGTGAATTCTTGATTTAGTTCTATACCCCACTTTTTTGATCGGGTTGTTTGGTTTTTTGGTGGTTAGCTTCTTGAGTTCTTTATATATTTTGGATATTAGCCCTCTCTATTAGATGTGGGATTAGTGAAGATTATTTCCCAATCTGCAGGTTGCTGATTTGTCTTATTGACTATTTCCTTTGCCTTACTGAAGCTTTCCAGTTTCATGAGGTCTCATTTATTAGTTCTTGACCATAGAGCATGAGTCATTGGAGTTCTGTTTAGGAAATTTCCCCCTGTGCCAAAGAGTTCAAGGCTCTTTCCAACTTTCTTTTCTATTAGATTCAGTGCATCTGCTTTTATGCTGAGGTCCTTGATCCACTTGGACTTGAGCTTTGTGCAAGGTGACAAATATGGGTCTATTTTCATTTTTCTTCATACAGACACCCAGTTAAACCAGCACCATTTATTGACGATGCTTTCTTTTTCCATTGTATATTTTTGGCTTCTTTGTCAAAGATCAAGTGTCTGTAAGAGTGTGGTTTTATTTCTGGGTCTTCAATTCTATTCCATGGTATTGTACCATGTATGAGAGCATAGAATATCTCTCCATTTTCTGAGATCTTGATTTCTTTCTTGAGAGACTTGAAGTTATTGTCATTCAGGTTTGCTGTTGTTTGGTTAGAATTACTTCAAGATATTTTATATTATTTGTGGCTATTGTGTGTTCCGCGCACCTCTCGAGTCTCCTTTGCCCGCGAAAAAGGACACGAGAGACAGTATTCGGGTAGTTACTGCAAAACGAGGCTTTACTCTGTATCAGCAAATGTGGAAAACTCGGAAGGACGCGGAAGGAAGCGGAAGGGCTGAAAACAGGAAGAGGCCTAGCTTAAATACACCCTAGAGTGACATATTCACTTCTGATTGGCTGTTCGCTCACCACCCAATATTACACCTCGGGATTGGCCAGTGACTTTGGCGGGTTTTCTGCCTTTGCAGCTGCACAGTTAATTGTTTACAAGTGGGAAGACACGAGGCCAGCGCCATCTTGGAATGGAACCACTGACCACGGTTTCCTACAATTGTGAAGGGTGTCATTTCCCTAATTTCTTTCTCAGCCTGTTTATCATTTGTATAAAGGAAGGCTACTGATTTAGTTGAGTTAATTTTATGTCTGGCCACTTTGCTGAAGTTATCAGTTGGAGAAGTTCTCTGGTAGAATTTTTGGGGTCACTTATGTATATTATCATATCATATGCAATTAGTGATACCTTTATTTCTTCTTAGTCAATTTGTATCCCCTTGATATCTTTTTGTTGTCTTATTGTTCTAGCTAGCACTTCAAGTACTATATTGAATAGATATGGGGAAAGTGGGCATCCTTGTCTTGTCCCCGATTTTAGTGGGATGGCTTCAAGTATCTCTCCATTTAATTTGATATTGGCTGTTGGTTTGCTGAATATTGCTTTTATTATATTCAGGTATGGGCCTTGAACGCCTACATAAGGTAAAAAATACGTATTTTCATCTGATCTTATTAGTTATGTCTGTAAGAGCACATATTTATGCATCAATATTCTATCTCTGACTTCATTTTTTATTTCTACCTATATTAATCTCTAACTTTAAAAAAGTATGAACTGCTCACTCTGCATTGAGAGGTACCATGTTCAACATGCAATATATACATGCATAAAAGCTTAATTTAAAAAAAAAAAAAAAAACAAATTTGCTAAGCTGCACGGCCATGCATTGAGAATATCTGCTGAACTGTATGACAGAAAATTATATAAGCTGCCTCAGTGACCTCCCAGATCTGTACTGCAAGCACCCAGTTCTTGAAAGATAATCCTGAAAGTTTTACTGCTTGGGAACTAGCTGAAACAGGGCTATAAGCTGAGCAGCCTTCCGGAGTTGAGAGCTAACTTGGTAAAGCATTCCTTCTTCAGAGCAAATCTTCCCTGAGCTCTAACACTACCTGCAAGTGAGATGGACTACTAGCTGGTCTGCTATGAAGACACCATATCTTCTTCCCATGAAGACACCATATCCTGACCCATCCAAGAGGAACCACTGTACTCAGAGCAATGGGCAAGAACCCTCCCCCACAACCAGATGCCCCAGAGCTGCAGCTGAGAGCTTGGATCACTCAAGACCCATCACCCAGCAAAACCCTGCCACCCGAATACCACTCCCCTTCCACCCCCTCTGTTTGGTCCTTGTTGCTGAGGCAGACTCCTATCTCGTCTGCTCCTGGGAAGACACCATATCCTGACCCATTCTAGAGGAACCACTGTACTCAGAGCAGTTGAGGAAGCTGAACTCCCAGGAGCTCTAACGCATCCAGGATCATAGCTCTGCAACAGATCCCACAACACCCAGAGGAAGCTGGGTTCCCAGGAGCTCTAACATGCCCAGGATCATAGAATTTCAGGATCTCAGAGGCAGCCTGAGTCCCAGAAGCTCTTTGACCCAGGATCTCAGGATCTCAGGATCACAGGATCACAGGATCACAGGATCACAGGATCACAGAGACAGCTGGACCCTGAGGAGTTCTGACACAAGCAAGATAAGAGGAAAGACAGGCTCCAGTCAGTGACAGTGAGTGCAGGTATCACTAGTGATAACCAGATAGTGAAAGGCAAAGGCAAGAACATAAGCAACAGAAACCAAGGTTACTTGGCATCACCAGAACCCAGTTTTCCCACCATAGTCCTGGATACCCCATCCCACCAGAAAAGCAGGATTCAGATTTAAAATCACTACTCATGATGATGATAGAGGACTTTAAGAAGGACATAAATAATTCCCTTACAGAAATACAGGAGAACACAGGTAAACAGGTAGAAGCACTTAACGAGGAAACACAAAAATCCCTCAAAGAATTCAGGAAAACACAACCAAACAAGTGAAGGAATTGAACAAAACCATCCAGGATCTAAAAATAAAAGTAGAGACTCCCAGCCCAGAGCACTGGTTCCTTCCCATCTGGGGCCAGGAACTGAGCAGATCTTGGGTGGCAGCTCTGCCCCCAAACTCTAAGAACCCAGAGGAAGCAGGGATCCCAGGTGCTCTAACTCAGGCAGTATCTTAAAGTAAGCAGACAGCAAAGCCCGCCCCAAACAGGGAGTAATTGGGACACACAAGGATCCAGGAAGTCGCTCCCTGCCCAGAGCACTGGTTCCTTCCCGTCTGGGCCAGAGCATTAAGCAGATCTTGGGTGGGAGCTCTGCCCCCAATTTCTAAGAACCCTGAGGAAACCCTGAGGGCTCCCAGAGCTCTAACCTGGGCAGCATCCTGTCTGCGATTGAGCACTGACCAGATTCTGGGCCCAAGCACTTACCCCAGTAGTTACGCGCACCCCACAAAGTTCTGATACAACCAAGATAATAGGAAATACAGGCTCCAGTCAGGGACAGGGCAGGTAACACTAAGGAGATACAGATGGCAAAAGGCAAGTGCAAGAACATAAGCATCAGTAACCTAGAGTACTTGGCATCATTAGAACCTAGTTCTCCCACACTAGAAAGTCCTGAATTCCCCATATCACCAGGAAAGCAAGATTCAAATTTAAAATCACTTCTAATGATGATGATAGAGGACTTTAAGAAGGACATAAATAACACTCTCAAAGAATTTGAGGAGAACACAGGTAAACAGGTAGAAACCCTTAAAGAAGAAACACAAAAATCCCTTAAAGAATTACAAGAGAACACAACCAAACAGGTGAAGGAATTGAACAAAACCATCCAGGACATAAAAATGGAAGTAGAAACAACCAAGAAATCACAAAGGGAGACTATACTGGAGATAGAAAACCTAGGAAAGAAATCAGGAGTTATAGACATAAGCATCACCAACAGAATACAAGAGATAGAAGAGAGAATCCCAGGTGCAGAAGATACCATAGAAAATATCAACACAACTGTCAAAGAAAATACAAAATGCAATAAGTTCTTAACACAAAATATCCAGGAAATCCAGGACACAATGAGGAGACCAAACCTAAGGATAATAGGTATAGATGAGAGTGAAGATTCCCAACTTAAAGGGCCAATAAATATCTTCAACAAAATTATAGAAGAAAACTTCCCTAATCTAAAGAAAGAGATACCCATAAACATACAAGAAGCCTATAGAAGGCCAAATAGACTAGACCAGAAAAGAAATACATCCCGTCACATAATAATCAAAACACAAAGTGCACAAAACAAAGAAAGAATATTAAATGTAGTAAGGGAAAAAGGCCAAGTAACATATAAAGGCAGACCTATCAGAATTACACCAGACTTCTCACCAGATACTATAAAAGCTAGAAGATGCTGGACAGATGTCATACAGACTCTAAGAGAACACAAATGCCAGCCCAGGCTACTATACCCAGCAAAACTCTCAATTACCATAGATGGAGAAATCAAGATATTCCATGACAAAACCAAATTTACACAATATCTTTCCACAAACCCAGCATTCCGAAGGATAATAGCAGGAAAGCTCCAATACAAGGAGGGAAATTATACCCTGGAAAGAGGAAGAAAGTAACCCTCTGCCAACAAATCCAAAAGAAGATAGCCACACAAAGATAATTTCACCTCTAATAACAAAAATAACAGGAGACAACACTCACTGTTCCTTAATATCTCTTAACATCAATGGACTCAGTTCCCCAATTAAAAGACATAAGTTAATGGACTGGATACATAAACGGGACCTAGCATTTTGCTGCATACAAGAAACCCACCTCAGTGCAAAGACAGACTCTACCTTAGAGTAAAAGGCTGGAAAACAATTTTTCAAGCAATTGGTCCTAAGAAACAAGCTGGAGTAGTCATTCTAAAATCTGCAGCCTGAGAACACAAAGGGGGGTGTGGGGGACTCATGGCTCCACCTGTATAGGTAGTTGAGGGTGGCCTTGCCAGGCATCAGTGGAAGTGGACAGCCTTGGTACCTGAAAGTTTGGATTCCCTAGTGTTGGGGAATTGCATGAGCAGAGAGGCGGGAATGAGAGGATGGTGGGAGCACACCCTCATAGTAATTGGAGGGGGGGAATGGGGTAAGGGGTTAGGCATCAGTGGAAGTGGAGGGCCTAGGTGCCTGAAAGTTTGGATTCCCTGATGTTGGGAAATTTGAGAGCAGGAAGACAAAAATGGGAGAATGGTGGGAGCACACCCTCATAGAAACTCCCAGAATTATATGGATTAGACATGACAGAGGCAGGCCACCAGAAGACTAGATTCCAGAATTCAAACAAACAGTTATCTTGATACTAAAATTTGTTTTGAGAATTGTATATTGCACAATACATAGCCTTGGTGTATCTACTCATCAGGCAAGCTGAGCAGACCTGCTCGAACCTCTGATGTCCTGGAATTCCAGCTGGATGCAGTGAAGACACAGTGTCATAAACTTATCAATTTACTCTTCCCCCAAACCCTCTTCTAATATCTCAACACCCATAATCAGCTTGAAGAAGTTAATAAAGAGTCAGCGCCCCTATTCCCTGGGCTTGGGGACTAAGGTGGTTAATATTGGGCTGTCTTTCTAGGGAAAAGTAGTGGTTTTGTTGGAACAGGGAGGATTAGCTAGAATTTATTGCATAGCCATAACCTACTGGTAGAAATATGTATAATTGTTATTAAGATAAAGTTATAATTTCTTAAATGGTACAAAATTTACTTTGATTTCAAATTTAAGGTTTTCATTGGTATGAGCTTCTTATTAATATAAAAGTGAGATGAATATTGTTACTATCATAGGCATTGTGCCTGTATAACACATTTAGGAATACAAGGCTTAGACCCAGTTCTTCTTTAACTTTTGTAACTTATTTGAGATAGTTAGCCTGTGAGTTAAGGGCCTATAGCAAATTCATGGCTTTAAGTTTATTGTTAGGGTGTTTTCTATATTTTCTTTAGAAATAGCTGAGAGGAGTTAACAGACAACAGTCCAGATTGCCTTACATAAATAGTTGGTTTTCAAAACATCAGAAATCCACAGAACTGACATTACAAACATTTCTGTATTAATGTTCATTTTGATTAGAGACCCATCTGCTCCTGATAGCTTCCTGTCTTGTAATCTAAGAAGAAATTTAGCATCTTTGAAGTTATTCCAATTGTGGAGAGTCAGCCACTAGGCAAGAATTGCCTCTTTCCATCTACAGACAAACCACTGTCCAGAAAAGGACACACTTGCAGAATAGTCGACTGATTATATCTGCCAAGACAGAGTAATCAGCCCTTAATAATTCTGCATCACTAGGTCTGTCAGATGATCCTGGGCCAGAAGGCTGAAGATTTGATGCTCCAACGTTCTGTAGTATAGGGACTGTCCAGGTGTTCAGCGTTCTCTATAAATTGGTTATGGTTTAGAAGCTATGCTTTGTGCTTCCCATAATTTCAGTTAACTCAGTCATTCTGGATTTCTGATGGGGTTGAAAACTTATAGTCTCATAGCCAATCCTTGCTATTTACTTTGAGAGAAAAGATTTGAGAGGATGGTTTTCAGCTGACATTCATTCTAAAGTGAAGAAAAAAAAAAAAAGCCAGGTTCAGAACTAAGTCTTTTATTTAGGAGAGATGACAGAGGTTCTGCTTAGTCAACAAAATGATGGACTGGGTATTAGGTCTTACTTGCACCTTACATAAATTGGTATAGTTATTCTCTAACTGTATTTTGAGAGAAAAGTTTTAACAGGAAGGGTGATATGTAGGAAGAGCTAAGGTGGGAGGAGTAAGGAGAGGAGGAGAAGGAGAGGAGGAGCTAGGTGATGAGAGAGAAAGAGAGAGTGGGGCCAGACATGGAGGCAGATGTTCACATGTCTCCACCAGTCAAAGATAGTTGATATATCTAGGTTGGGTGTTAAGTTACACTTCTGATTGATTGATATTGAGCATTACCAAATTTATAAAGCCATTGATTAACATTAAAAAATTGTATAAAAGCAAAAAGGAGAAGGGGATACGGGATAGGGGTTTTCTAGGGAGGAGAAATGGGGAAAGGAAATGGCATCTGAAATGTAAATAAAATATCCAATAAAAAAAGAAGAAAACAAAAAACAAAAAAAAAGGGAGACATAGGAACAGACAGTAAGGGAATCTAAAGAAGCATGAAGACATCCATCAGAAACCTGTACTCCACAAAATTGGAAAATCTAAAATAAATAGACAAATTTCTAGATAGAGACTAGCTACCAATGTTAAATCAACTGCAGATACACAATTTACATTGATCTATAATCCCTACAGAAATAGAAGTAGTCATTAAAAATCTCTCAACTTGTTTGCTTTGTTTTGTTTTGTTTTGTTTTCTAAAGAGAAAGAAAAAAATTGTAGAGTTTGGGGGTGTTAGAAGGCAGGAGAAGAGGGCAAACCATACTTGGATATATTATATAAAAATTATTTTTAAGCAGCCCATTTCCTTGTCCTTAGCCAATGTCAGATTACTGCTAGGCATAGGTCAAGGACAAGGAAAAGAACTGCATGCAGGAATCTGACATTAAGCTGGAACAAAGAAGTAATTTCAGGCAGAAATCTAAATCCTAGGCTAGACTGAAAGACCCCCGCAAGGGGACCCCCACTCAAGTCCGGATAAACATGCACCCAATGACACACGAAGACCTTCTTGATGCAAAAGCAGAGGAGGTTTAATATCGAGGGCCCTCGGATCGAACTGTATCTCACGCAGGAGAAAGCAAGTTGGATCCAGAACCCATAAAGCAGGGGGTATTTATGGGCAGGGATTGGGAAAGGTGGGGAATTCCAGCGTGGTTACATGTGATTGGATATTTCAAACATCATCAGTTTTAGTCATACAGGCAGGATGTTGAGTTGGCAGAATGCCTGGTTATTTTTAACTACGTGCCAGTACATGTCCTTGCATGTCCTTGTGACCGTGAAGTTTTGGACTTTCCCAGAAAGGGTGGGAAAGGAAAAACACCAGATGGCCCATTACTCACTTGGACATGTTTAGACTTGTCTAGGGCATGTCCCTTTGTTCTCGGTCATCCTGTTCCTGGCAGGTCTGAGTGTTGTTGTTTCAACTATTTTTATCATAACATAGGTGGTCCTTTGCTGACCATGAATTTCTAAAATCACTTCAATGTGCTTCAATATGGGTGTTTTAAAATTTTGTTCTCACAAGACCAAAGAAGAAATTTCAGGCAGGAATCTAAATCTTAGGCTAGAACAAAGAAGTAGGCTTCAGGCATGAAAATGACTTTGAGCTAGGACAGGGAAGTAGGCTCAGATATTTTAGCCATCCTGATAAGCCCTTAGAAATAGTGATCAAAGGAGTGATCACACATCCCAGCACTTGGGAGGCAGAGGCAGGCAGATCTCTGAGTTTGAGGCCAGCCTGGTCTACAGAGTGAGTTCCAGGACAGCCAGGGCTACACAGAGAAACCCTGTCTTGAAAAACCAAAACCAAAAAAAATAAAAAAAATTTTAAAAAGGAGTGATCACAGGACTCTGTTTAAATGAGCATGTTCTTTGACTATCTGGGTTTATTGTTTTGCTTGTTTCTTGACTATTTGCATCTATTGTATTGCTAGTTCCTCAACCTAGAACTGACCTTAATACTTGCATGTAATTTAAACAATATAAAAGCAAAAATGGAGGAGGAGGGATGGGATAGGAAATTAATGGGGGGATGGGAAAGGGGGATGGCATCTGAAATGCAAATAAATAAAATATCAAATTAAAAATATTTTTAAGAAAATAAATAAATAAAAATAGAAACAATAAAGAAATCACAAAGAAAGACTATTCTCGAGATAGAAAACCTAGGAAAGAGATCAGGAGTAAAGTCACAAATGCAAGCATCACTAACAGAATACAAGAGATAGAAGAGAGAATCTCATGTGCAGAAGATACCATGGAAAACATTGACCCGACTGTCAAATAAAATGCAAAATGAAAAAAGTCTCTAACCCAAAACATCCAGGAAATCCAGTACAGAATGAGAAAACCAAACCTAAGGATAATAGGTACAGAAGAGAGTGAAGATTCCCAACTTAAAGGGCCAATAAATATCTTCAAAAAAATTATAGAATAAGGCTTCCCTAACCTAAAGAAAGAGATGCTTATGAACACACAAGAAGCCTACAGAACTCCAAATAGACTAGAACAGAAAAGAAATTCCTCACATCACATAACAATTAAAACATCAAATGCACAAAACAAAGAAAGAATATTAAAAGCAGTAAGGAAAAAAGGTCAAGTAACATATAAAGGCAGACCTATAAAAATTACACCAGACTTCTCACCAGAGACTATAAAAGCTAGAAGATTCTGGACTGATATCATACACACCCTAAGAGACACAAATGCCATCCCAGATTACTATACCCAGCAAAACTGTCAATCACTATAAATGGAGAAACCAAGATATTCCATGATAAAACCAAATTTACACATCTTTCCACAAAACCAGCCTTACAAAGGATAATAGATGGAAAACTCCAACACAAGGAGGGAAACTTCAACCTAGAAAAAGCAAGAAAGTAATCTTCCAACAAATCCAAAAGAAGATAGCTACACAAACATAATTCCACCTCTAATAATAAAAATAACAGGAAGCAACAATCATTTTTCCTTAATATCTCTTAACATCAATGAACTCAATTCCCCAATAAAAAGATGTAGACTAACAGACTGGATACGTAAACAGGACCCAGAATTTTGCTGCATACAGGAAAGGCACCTTAGTGACAAAGACAGACACTACTTTAGAGTAAAAGGCTGGAAAACAATTTTCCAAGCAAATGGTCCCAAGAAACAAGCTGGTGTAGGTAGCCATTCTAATATCTAATAAAATGGACTTTCAACCAAAAGTTATCAAAAAAAAAAAGATAAGGAAGAATATTTCATACTCGTCAAAGGAAAAATACCAAGATGAACTTTCAATTCTGAGTATTTATGCTTCAAATGCACCCATATTCATAAAAGAAACTTTACTAAAGCTCAAAGCAAACATTGCACCTCACACAATGATAGTCGGGGACTGTAGGGTCGATATTTAGAAAACAGCGCCTAGTCTGGCTTACTCCTGGGCAGACACCATGTTCCTGCTGCTCTTGAGCTATGACCGAGGCTCTGGCTAGCTAGTTGCACAGGACCTGGCACTCACCAGACATCAGCATGAGGGATGGCTCTGCCAATCCCCCACACTGCATCCACAAACTCGGCTAAAACCCAAGTAATATCTGCCATCCTCGCAGTACCTGGTAGAAATGAGACTCTTAAAGCTTAATGATTATCTAAAGGATTTATATATTTAGAAATGCTCAATCAACAAGATACCCACACAATTAGAGTTGTTACCCAGGACACCTTTTGACCCATCCTTGGCTCTCCATGGCTGATAGCCTCCTTCTTCTTCTCCCCTTCCTCTCTTTCTCCCCTTCCCTTCCTCTCTTTCTCTCCCAGCTCTACCTCCTCTTCTACTGCCTAATCACTGAGCTTCACTGTGAATACAATGTAACAGAATAAGTATCCTGCTACACGGGACTACAACACCCCACTCTCAGAAATGGACAGATCATGCAAACATAAATGAAACAGAGACACAGTGAAACTAACAGATGTTATGAACCAAATGGATTTAACAGATATCTATAGAACATTTCATCCTAAAACAAAAGAATATAGCTTTTTCTCAGAACCCCATGGTACCTTCTTCAAAATAGACCATATAATTGGTCACAAAACAGGCTTCAACAGATACAAAAAGATTGAAATAATCCCTTGCATCCTATTACATCACCACAGACTAAGGCTGGTCTTCAATAATAACAAAAACAATGGAAAGCCCACATACACATTCACGTGGAAAATGAACAAAGTTCTGTGAATCAATGAAAACTTGGTTAAGGAAGAAATAAAGAAAGAAATTAAAGACTTTTTAGAATTTAGTAAAAATGAAGGCTCATCGCACCAAAACTTATGGGACACAATGAAAGCAGTGCTAAGAGGAAAACTCAGCTCTAAGTGCCTACACAAAGAAACTGGAGAGAGCGCACACTAGCAGCTTGACAATACACCTGAAAGCTCTAGAACAAAAGAAGCAAATAACTAAAGAGAAGTAGACGGCAGGAAATAGTCAAACTCAGGGCTGAAACCAACCAAATAGAAACAAAAAGAACTATATAAAAAATTAACAAAACCAGGGAGCTGGTTCTTTCAGAAAATCAACAAGATAGATAAACCCTTAGCCAGACTAACCAGAGAGAACAGAGACAGTATCCAAATTAATAAAATCAGAACTGAAAAGGGAGACATAATAACAGAAACTGAGGAAATTCCAAAGATCATCAGATCCTACTACAAAAGCCTATACTCAACAAAACTGAAAAAGTTGGATGAAATGGACAATTTTTCTAGTCAGATACCAGGAACCAAAATCAGAAGCAGATAAACCATCTAAAAAGTTCCATAACACCTAAAGAAATAGCACCAGTCATTAAAAGTCTCCCACCAAAAAAGCTCAGGACCAGATGGTTTTAGTGCAGAATTCTATCAGACCTTCAAAGAAGACATAATACCAATTCTCTTCAAACTATTCTACAAAACAGAAATAGAAGGAACAATACCCAATTCTTCCTATGAAGCCTCGGTTACACTGATAGTGAAACCACAAAAAGACCCAACAAAGAAAGAAATCTTCAGACCAATCTCTTATGAATATCTATGCAAAAATACTCATTAAAATTCTCGCAAACCGAATCCAAGAACATATCAAAACAATCATCCATCATGATCAAGTAGGCTTTATCCCAGAAATGTAGGGATGGTTCAATGTACAGAAATACATCAATGTAATCCATTATATAAACAAAATGAAAGAAAAAACCGCATGATCATCTCACTAGATGCTGAGAAAGCATTTGACAAAATTTAACACCCCTTCATGGTAAAAGTCTTGAAAAGATCAAGAATTCAAGGCCCATTCCTAAACATAGTAAAAGCAATATACAGCAAGCCAATAGCCAACATCAAACTAAATGAAAAGAAACTTGAAGCCATCCCACTAAAATCAGGGACTAGACAAGGCTGCCCACTCTCACCCTACCTATTCAATATAGTACTGGAAGTCCTAGCCAGAGCAATTAGACAACAAAAGGAAGTGAAAAGAATATAAATACGAAAAGAAGAAGTCAAAATTTCATTATTTGCAGATGATATGATAGTATACTTAAGTGACCCCAAAACTTCCACCAGAGAACTCCTAAACCTGATAAACAACTTCAGCAAACTGACTGGATATAAAATTAATTCAAACAAATCAGTAGCCTTCATCTACTCAAAAGATAAACAGGCTAAGAAAGAAATTAGGGGGAAAGACACCCTTCACAATAGTCACAAATAATATAAAATACCTAGGTATGAATCTAACCAAGCAAGTGAAAGATCTGTATGACAAGAACTTCAAGTCTCTGAAGAAAGAAATCAAAGATCTCAGAAGATGGAAAGATTTCCCATGTTCGTGGTTTGGCAAGATTAATATTGTAAAAATGGCTATCTTGTCAAAAGCAATCTACAGATTCAATGCAATCCCCATCAAAATTTTAATTCAATTCTTCATAAAGATAGAAAGAGCAATTTGCAAATTCATTTGGAAAATCAAAAAACCCAGGATAGCAAAAACTATTCTTAACAATAAAAGAACTTCTAGGGAAATCACCATCCCTGACCTCAAGTTGTACTACAGATCAATAGTGATTAAAAACTGCATGGTATTTGTACACAGAGAGGCAGGAACATCAATGTAATAGAATTAAAGACTCAGAAATGATCCCACACAACTATGGTCACTTGATCTTTGACAAAGGAGCTAAAACCATCCAGTGGATAAAGGACAGCATTTTCAACAAATGGTGCTGGATCAACTGGAGGTCAGCCTGTAGAAGACTGCAAATCGATCCATTCTTATCTTCTTGTACAAAGCTCAAGTCCAAGTGGATAAAAGATCCTCACATAAAACCAGATACACTGAAACTAATAGAAGAGAAAGTGGGGAAGAGCCTCAAATACTTGGGCATAGGGGAAAAGTTCCTGAACAGAACACCAATGGTTTATGCTCTAAGACCAAGAATTGACAAATGGGACCTCATAAAATTGCAAAGCTTCTGTAAAGCAAAGGACACTGTCAATAGGACAAAACAGCAATCAAAAGATTAGGAAAAAAATATTTACCAATCCTACAACTGATAGAGGGCTAATATCCAATATATACAAAAGAACTCAAGAAATTAGGCTCCAGACAATCAAATAACCCTATTAAAAAATAGGGTACAGAGCTAAACAAAGAATTCTCAACTGAGGAATACCAAATGGCCGAAAAGCACCTAAAGAAATGTTCAACATCCTTAGTCATCAGGGAAATGCAAATCAAAACAACCCTGAGATTTCACCTCACACCAGTCAGAATGGCTAGGATAAAAAAACAGGTGATAGTAGATGCTGTCGAGGATGTGGAGAAAGAGGAACACTCCTCCACTGAAGATTGATTGGCTTGCAAGCTAGTACAACCACTATAGAAAGCATTCTGGCGGTTCCTCAGAAAATTGGACATAGCACTACCTGAAGATCCAGCTATACCACTCCTGGGCATATACCCAAAAGATGCTCCAACATATAACAAGGCCACTTGCTCCACTCTTATTTGTAATAGCCAGAAGCTAGAAAGAACCTAGATGTCCTTAAACAGAGGAATGGATACAGAAAATATGGTACATTTACTCAATGGAGTTTTTTTACTCAGCTATTAAAAACAATGAATTGATGAAATTCTTAGGTAAATGGATGGAACTAGAAAATATCATCCTGAGTGAGGTAACCCAATCACAAAAGAACACACAGGGTATGAACTCACTGATAAGTGGATATTAGCCCAAAAGCTCACAATACCCAAGATACAACTCACAGACCACATGAAGCTCATGAAGAAGGAAGACCAAACTGTGGGTGCTTCAGTTCTTCTTAGAAGGAGTAACAAAAATACTCATGGAAGCAAATATGGAGACAAAGTGTGGGCAGGAACTGAAGGAAGGATGGCCCAGAGACTGCCCCACCTGTGTATCCATCTCACGTGCAGTCACCAAAGACAGACATTCTTGTGGATGCCAGGAAGTACATGCTGACAGGAGCCTGATATAGCTGTCTCCTGAGAAGCTTTGCCAGAGCCTGACATTTACAGAGGTGGATGCTCACAGCTAACCATTGAACTGATCATGGGGTTCCCAATTGAGGAGTTAGAGAGAGGACTGAAGGAGCTAAAGGGGTTTGAGATACCATGGGGAGAGTAACAATACCAACCAACCAGCGCTTCCGGGGTCTAAACCACCAGTGTGTGAGCACATAGGGAGGGACCCATGGCTCCAGCTGTATATGTAGACGAGGATGGCCTTACTGGGTATAGATCGGAGAGGAGGTCATTGGTCACGTGAAGGCTGGATGCCCCAGGGTGGGGAGGTGGGTGGGGGCAGGAGGAGGAGGGATGAGATGTGGGTTTCTGGGGGGTGGAATGGGGAAAGGGGATAACATCTGAATGTAAATAAATTAAATATCCAATTGAAAAACAAAAACATGCTAATCTCAGGGAATGAAAGCCTTTGCATGGGCTTTAGAGGTTCACAGGCCCTTAGAAACTCTGCATCTACTCAACTATGGACTTTTGGTTAAATTATTAACCTCTCCAGGCCTAAGATCCCTCATTAAATTGAGTTCTAGTTCAGAGTCTGAATTCAGTGTTAATGTATAGGAAGTGCATAACATACTACTAACATATGTGGTTACAAGACTGGTTTCATAGATACATAAATTGAAACAACATGACCTGTGCATATACACTAATAGGTATAAGTATGGGCCTGGATTTCATGTGATAATGTTAAATGCAAATCTATTTCATTCATTAAAATGTGTTGTAACCTTAAGAATTTTCTTTAGGTTTATTTTAAATTGATTTTAGCTCTGGATGTCAGTTACATTGATAACCAGAAATCATATCTGCTGTGTCCCCAGGATTCCTCTGGCCTGTAACTTAAGAAGGAGGCTTCTTGCTCTCCCCATCCTTGAAACTATGTCACCATCTTGTGATCTGGTGTATATGATGACCAAATGGCCCAGGGTTGTATTTTTTAAGTTGTTGGAAGATATACTTCATGTCTGCAGTGTGATTCACCCATAACTGAGATGATCTTGTCTTCAGTGATATAATCCCCACTTTTAGGATTGCTTTCTTTAGCCTTTATTCTAAGAGAAATAAGTGGTGGGATATAAGAAGCAGAGGAATAGAGAGTATGATTAAAACAGTCTGGAATTCCTTAGTAGACTGGGCCTCTAGAGAGAAAAATCTGTGAGACTGTAAAGCTGAAACAGAGGTCTACAATTGGAAGGGTGACTTTAAAACAGCAGGATGAGCTGATAATCTTCTTTGAAAACAAAGAGTATTTCAGATAGAACCACTAAAAGTAGCTGTTAGATACTAGTGTAATCAATCTTCATATGCCACTAATAGTGTGGTATGTGATACCTCACAAAATGCACAATGTTTCTCTTTATACATTCCATCATTTCCCTTCAGTAAGCCAGACAGTTCACCACTTATCTTCCCATCTCTTGTATGTGGGAGACACCCACTGCTCAGGACAATGTGATACTCAAATAAAAGAAAACCAACAGAAAATATAACTGCATGTAATTAGTTCTTCCCCCAGAAAGGTCTTGTTAGACCTCATATGTAGATAACCTAGTGTGGGTCTTTGTCTCTGAGCACAAGATCCCATGAACGGCCTTGCTGCATCATTTGATCCAAGTCCTCCTTGTGTTTTCTCTTCCTCTCCACTGATTCTTCTCATCTCAGTCCTCAGTCATGCTCCTCTCTCAGTCCCCAAACCATATTTTTGTCCATGAAACCTTCTCAATCTCCTCCCCTGCCCTCACCACTAAGCTTCTAAAAGGACTGTGTCTGCCATTTTCTTCTTCTCACTATCTCTTCAGAGTCTTAATTGTTTATCATCCATCATGATGCCACAATTCTACAATGTGTTAACCACTGAATATATTTAAAGTTGTTCCCCAGCATCTCTAAGGAATTGGCTCTAGGACCACCCAAGCTTTCTCAGATCAGTTGCTGCCCTAATTCCTCATATAAAATGTTATGGTATTTACTTATGACTCATACAATCCTTCTATAAACTTTGAATCGTTGCTAGGTTCCCTAATATGCAATACAGTATAAACACTATGGAAATAGTTGTCATATCATAGATGTGAAGAATCTAAACATGTTAAATACAGATGCAGTTTCTATTTTTTGAAAATACATTCTTAGCCTGTGTTTGGTTGAATCCATGTTGTAGAGCCTGGGCTACCAAGGACCTACCATTGTGCATTTTTGTTCTCTTGTATACTCTTCCATTTAGCCATGAGGCTACATTGATTTACCTTCTGAATGTCTTAGTCAGAGTTTCTATTCCTGCACAAACATCATGACCAAGAAGCAAGTTAGGGAAGAAAAAAATTTATTCATCTTACACTTCTACATTGCTGTTCATCAAAGAAATCAGGACTGGAACTCTAGCAGGTCAGGAAGAAGGAGCTGATAAAGAGGCCATGGAAAAATGTTACTTACTGGGCTGCTTCCTCTGGCTTGCTCAGCTTGCTTTCTTATAGAACCCAGGACTACCAGCCCAGGGATGGCACCACCCACAATGAGTCCTCCCTCCTGTGCCCTCCCCCCAGCCTTGAGCAGGCCTGAAAGACCTTATTTACCACAATAGACCAAATATAGGACCTAGGTGGAGTTACCCACCTTGGTTGCACATACAGCCTGCTACAGGAAATTAGAAAAATAGACTGCCCGCTGAGCTTGCCTTGAGACATCTCCAGCAGTGACCAAGGGTGGGTTCCCCCACTCATCTCCAGCAGTGACCAAGGATGGATTCTCCCACTCATCTCCAGCTGAAACAAGAAGGGGTTTGGTGGGGCTTTCCCTTTAAATTGAAGAGCTGAACATTAAACTTTGAGCCTTGATCAGAGAACTTTGTATTGGCTTCATCTTTCTCTCACCCTCTGTCCCTTTCTTCATTTCCAGCCCCCCTTTTCAGGAGAACCTGGTTGGTCTGTAGCCACAGGTGGCTACGGGTGGTGCCCCAACGAGGAACCTGAAAATGGGGGACCTGCTGAGAAACGCTGTCTTTGGTGGAGCTCCACAGAAAGCGGAAGAAGAGTATCCCGCACTTGGTAAGCAATGAACAGCATTGATTGCAGCACTAGTTATTTTTTAGAGGCTGTGTTTGCAGAAAGTGTGTTTAAGGGGATACAGTCTAGGCTGAATAGGTGTTGACCCAATGCCAACTTTACCTAGTGGGTGACAGCGAAACATGGGACAGGAGAATTCTAAATAGGCATTTTCCCACACAGCCTAAGAGCAGCCTCAGGTGAGAGGAGCAGGGCTAGAAGGAATTGGGAAATTAAGAAAGCAGGGTGCTGAGGAGTAACTATCAATAGCTGCTGCTACACCTCCTAAAGAAAGAGGTAGACCTTGAATATGAGAGAGAGAAAGGGTTTCAGAAAATCAGTTGTCCTCTCTCTAGGCTGCATCAGCAAAAAAGAAGGAAAAGGCTATTTCAGAATTCTTCTTGGAACAAGAGAAAATCAGGAGATGTCCTCAGGAGAAATCCTTAGTTCTGCTTTCTTTGTCTATTGTCTGTCCTTGGCGTGCCAACCTGTCCACGTGTGTCAGTTGTCTGTTTTTGTTTCATTGTTTGAATGATTGGTGTTCTATGTTTCATGTTCAAAAGATAAAATGGCTAAAACTGCTAGGTGTCCACCCCTTGGCTTAGTTTAACTTTGTTTTTAAAGCAGTCTTAATGTGCACAGCAGAAGCTGATACGTTACCCTGCACTGTAACCAGGGGTCAACTTCAGCTGGAGAAGCCTTTCCAGGAACTGATTGGCTGCATAATCTGCTTTTAAAGGGACCAGCAGCTTTTTGGCTTCTATAATAAGGAAGCCGAGAGTTGTTTTTCCTAGAAAAAGCTCAGCGGCAAGGTACTTTTCTCTTGAAATTACAGCTAAAAAAGCAAGAAAATTTTGTTTAGTCTAAATATATAAGATGTGTAGCCATTTCATTTTTGTTTTTGACTGGTTTTAAAAGTATGAATATGTTCTGCATGTCTTGGTTATAGATTATTGGCCTATAAGTTATTGGATATGATTAAAAATTTGCAACTTTGGTAACAGAAAGTTGGCTTAAAACTGGTAACTCAGGGTTGGAGTCATTCAAAAACCAGATGTAAAAAAGATAGGATTTAAAACAATGTCTCTTTGAGATATTAAAAGCTGCACTATCATGCATTCATATATAAGAACTGGCAGCCAGACTTTGTAACATGAAAGTAATGTACTTGGTGTTGATTTTTAGAGAAAATGGATTTTTTTACATTGTTAAAAATTGGTTTTGCTTCCCAAAATTATGGCTATACTCTAATATTGCAGAAGAAACTTTAAAATACAGTTAAACTGCCAGTTTTCCACTGGATGCAGTTGACAGTTCAATCGTGAGTTTGGGATTTTTTTGACTCTCCCATGTTTATAGGGAAGAGGATAGAGCAGGTAGAGTTTTTAAAAAGTGTTAAAAACAGCTGTGACACAGTACAGGTCTGCAGGAAGGATAATCTTTGGGCCAGGCTTCAGGAAATAGGCCCAGATTAAGAACATTTACATTTGAATTAAGACAATGCACAGAGTGGGCTCAGCAGAAGCTTGTTATGGTCATCCTGACCAGCGTCTAGAAAGGTGTTTTACAGAATTTGTTTATTGCCTTACTTGTTTCTTGGAAGGGGAGGTGTCAGCCTCAGACTCAAAGATATTCACAGCAGACAGCTTATGGGCCAAGTGTTATAGATAATGAGTATGCTGGAGAAATTAAAATTATGTCTGCTTCCCTCCATGGCATTGTAGCTATGCCTGTTAACAGAAAAATTGCTCTAAGAGTAGGAGAGGACAAGATTGGCCTTCAACTTGGCCTTTATCTGGTACTCTCACTCAGCTAAAGGGGATTGGTTACTCAATTAATCCAAAACAAAGTTCAAACTTAAGATTTATGAAACTAATGGGGCATTGCAGCCTGACTTTGTAGAGTGAAAAATTATAAAGGCCATTTTATGAAATATGTGTAGATTTTTCGCCTTACAGAACGCGGAACTGAAAATAAGATTTCAGGCCTTCACATTCCAGGTGAAGGACACTTGCTGGATTACATTCCTCAAGCCTTGCCCAAGGCAGGAAGACGCATTCCTGACCACAGATAAAAGATGCTGCCACCTAGGTGGAGCTATAGCAGGAAAAAGCAGAGATAGTTAATCTGAAATAGTTGGTAAATGGCAGGATAGGACAATGACATGGTAAAAACCACATTTTTGAGAAAAATGAGTGTGCCAAAATTTGTAAAACAACCAATCATGTGTAACCGCGCGAAAATGCAACCATTCATGTATAAGTGCGCGAAAATGCCTTCCTTCCCCCACCCCATGCTATAAAAGACCCTTTAAACCACCACTCGGGGCCAAAAACCTTGCTCTTGGAGCTAAAGAGCTTGTCGTTTTGACCGCCAGCTATTTTCCCTAATAAAGCCTCTGCTGATTGCATCCATGTATGGTTTCTTGAGGAAGGGTCTCCCGAGTATGGGGATCTTCAACTTGCCTATACCAGCTGCCATTCCAGGAAATGCACATAAAATTATTATAGATTTAGAAGATTGTTCTTATACCATTCCTTACATCCTAGTGAAGGTGTGAGATTCTAATTCAGTGAATTTGCTTGTAATTTTTGAGAGCCCATGAAGAAAGGTTTGCCTCAGGGTATGGCTAATAGCCTTACATCATATAAAAACCTTTGTTGTTGCTTTAATACAAAAAGTTATGAGTTTGAATCTTTCAGTGTATATTATTCATGGTATAATATTTTATTAGCTGATCTCTCTGAAGGAGTTTTTCTGCAAGCCTTTGCTCTCATATAATGAGCTTTAAAATTTTGGAGTGCTTTTTGCTCCAGAAATGATTCAAAGGCAATATCTTTTCAATATTTGGGACCTCAGTTATATCCTAAGCAGATTGTGGAACAGAAAATTCCAATAAGAATGGATAGTTGGGATTGGAGAGATGGCTCAGGTGTTAAAGGTTAGACTCACAACCAAAAATATAAGAGTTCAATTCTCAGCAACCACATGGTGGCTCAAAACCATCTGTAATAGGATCTAGTGCCCTCTTCTGGCTTGCAGGTGTACATACAAAAGAAAAAAAATGGTTTAGTTTAAACGATTTTTAAAAGCTGTTAGGAGATATTAATTAGCTAAAACCTCATTTTGAGCTTACCATAAGAGAACTTAAGCCTCTGTTTGATATTCTCAAAGGGGATGCAAGTCCTAATTCCCCTCAACAATTAACTAATGAAGGAGGAATAGCTTTGCTGAAAGTAGAGTAAGCTGTTAGTTATCAACAGATGCATTATATAGACTATGATCAGTTGTTGGCTGTTTGCATTATTGCTACTCATGCTCTCACAGCAGTCCTTTGGCAAAAGAAACCATTAATGTGGATTCATCCTTCTTCATCTGCAAGTAAAGTTTGAACATCCTATTATGAAATTGTTACTGTGTTAATACATAATTGTAAGACAGAATCCTGAAAGTATTTTGGATGAAATATTTATTCCTTATTCCAAATAGGAATTAAATTGGTTATTTGAAAGTAATGATATTTGGCCTATTACATGGCAAACTTTTAAGGTAAATTTGATAATTATTACACAAAAGACAAGTTGTTACAGTTTTCCTCTATGCATGCTTTTATATTTCCTGTAAATCTATGCATGCAGCCCATAAAAAACATGTTTACTGTATTTATAGACAGCTCATCTATTGAGAAGGCAATATATGTAATTAGATCACATGTTCATTTTCTTGAGTTTCCCCCTGCTTCAGCACAAATAATTGAATTATGTGCTGTAGCCACTGTTGAAATGCTAAAAAAAAAATCAACCTTTCAATTTGTATACTCATAGCCAATATATAGCTTATGATTTATAATTGCTTAAAATTGTTCCTTTTTTAGATATTGCTAATTCTCAAATTTTACAGTTATTTATACAAATACAGATTAATTTAAGAAACATGTACTGTTCCTTAACTTTATAAGACATTTAAAAGCTCATACTAGATTGCCTAAACCCCAGGACAGTGCCACAGCAGATTTGTATACCAGGCAGATTCTAGACCTTACAAAACAATTGGCCATACAATCTCATTCTTTACATCATCAAAATAGTAATAGCTTGAGAAAATAACTTGGTATTTCTAGAAAGTGTGCAAGTCAAATTGCAAAAACTTGTTCTCAGTGTCCTCAATTTTTTCATAATGTTGTTAAGCCTTGAGGACTTCTATGCAATCGATTTTGGCAAATGGATGTTACTCATTTTTGATTTTGGAAAATTAAAATATGTACATATGACTTGACACCTTTCAGGCTTTCTAGTTGCAACTGCTTTAACAGAAGCAACTAAAAATATAATTAGTTATTGCCTACATTATTTTTCTATGCTTGGTGTTCTATATCAGATTATAGACAATGGAACTGCCTATTTCAGTCAGACATTTGAGATGTTTTGTTGACAATTTAATATTACTCGTATTACTGAGATTCCTTATTATTCTCAAGGACAAGGAATTGTGAAACTGATATTGTGGAACTTTAAAATAATATCTTCATAACTCTATGAGTGTGGGAGGAGCAGCTACTGGTGCTTCTGTCCTGGTTTTGCAAGTAACTCTGAAAAATTGGCTTTTAAACACTAAAGAGAGAGAATTATACCCTCAAAGGTCACCAATGATTTGCTTTTTGTCTTATTTGTTTTAAATTTTTTGCAAGCTGATGTTAAAGGCCAGTCTGCAGCAGATCACCACTGACATCCAGTTACTTCCAGCTCATTTGCCAAAGTCAAATCGAGAGACCCCCTAACTAATACATGGAATGGTCCCAAACCTGTTTTAATTTTGGGTCATGTCTCAGTCTGTGTTTTTTTCCCCAAAAGGAAATGGAGTCCAATGGCTGCCTGAAAGATTGATCCATCAAGTGGACACAGATCTTGAGCCTAATAATTATGATTCTAATGATGAAAATGGCTCAAAATCCTTATCAGCCAGCTGATTTAACATGGCATATAGTCTCTTCTCTTACTGGAGAGTAAGTGTTTTTTATCATTACTTAAAGCCACCCACTATATACCTGGTGGCCAGACTTTGTATCTGATCCCTGCCAACCAGCAGCTGGACTAGATAATTGGAACATTCCCACTTACAACTTTATGTTCTACACTGCTTGAATAATCCTGTTGCTTTTAGCCTTTGAACCTTTTATCTCACACAGATTGGTTGCCTTCACACAGGATCACTCTCAGCAAGCTCAGCTATTCATCATGGCAGTTATCCATCGCTATGAAGAAATGCATTGAGCACATGCTTGCAGGTCCTTTGGTCTGAATGTGTATTTTGGTCTGTATGGAAAAGAATGTGCCATAGATGGCTGGTAATCAGAGACAGGTAAGAGTGTTCTTGAGCTCCTATAGACCTACGACAGAGGCATACATCAATAATGCTATACATGATTCTCAATGGCAGGTAATAAAGAGCAATATAGACGCCAACCTAAGCCAGGTATGGTCACCCGGCCACTCTTTACCCTAGATGGGATGAAATCTTGTGCCCCATCCAGCTGCTGGCACTGCTCATCTTTAAAAAACTAAAAAGGGGGAATTGTGTCCTCCCCCCAGCCTTGAGCAGGCCTGAAAGACCTTGTTTACCACAATAGACCAAATAATAGGACCTAGGTGGAGTTACCCACCTTGGCTGCACATACAGCTTGCTACAGGAACTTAGAAGAATAGACTGCCCGCTGAGCTTGCCTTGGGACATCAGCTGTGACCAAGGATGAGTTCCCCCACCCATCTCCAGCAGTGACCAAGGATGGGTTCTCCCACCCATCTCCAGCTGAAACAAGAAGGGGTTTTGGGGGGGGGGACCTTTCCCTTTAAATTGAAAAGCTGAACATTAAACTTTGAGCCTTGATCAGAGAACTTTGTCTTGGCTTCATCTTTCTCTCACCCTCCATCCCTTTCTTCATTTCCAGCCCCCCTTTCAGGAGAACCTGGTTGGTCCATGGCCACAGATGGCTACACCCATCCTTGATCACTAATTGAGAGAATACCTTACAACTGGAACTCATGAAGGCATTTTCTCAAGGGAGGCTCCTTTCTCTGTGATAACTCTAGCTTGTGTCAAATTGACATATGAAACCAGCCAGTACACCAGTGAACAATTGAAAAATTATGTCTCTTTTGGAGGCCAGCTTTAACAGATAAACTGCCGTGCTGAGGTCTTCACCTGTGCCTCACTGAATGGAAATTTCAGGTGTCTTTGGAGACTCAGATGTGTCATGTGATGTTTTTCTGGAAACTGTCTTATGAAAGGATATTTTGCTGAGAACAGATGTGTGGTGTTTTTCTAGAAGCTGCCTCCTGGAGCAGATGCTTGGGAGGACGTGATGTTTGGAAAGTGTATAGGTGTAGACCAATGGACAGTGAAAGATGCTCTAGCATTGGTTCACCTTGCCACTTTTTGCTGGACTTGGTTAGGCTTTGCTGATACTGATCTTCAATGATGATGACTCTTTGGCATTGGTTCACCTGGCCTTCTTCACTGATCATCACTTATGTTAAGTTTGTAGAGAGAAGCACATCGAAGAATTTTGTATGATATTCCCTCAGCTTCTTGCTGTTGCTGTGGACTGAGCCCATTGGCAGAGTCCTGTGTTTCTTTTAGATCAAATTGCCATTGCTGATTTTCATGAAAGGTGTTTTCAATCAAGCTATTTCTGCTGATTCATGTGAACTGAACTGTGGGTATCCTAACAATGAAGATTGGAATCACACCAAAGAACTATTTCTAAACATGCCCACATCCCCCTTTGCCCTATTGACCTTTCCTTTCCACTACCTCTGGTGGGTGGTGGGCTAGAGGGAGGTTAAAGCATTTAAGAACCCTCATTAAAGTAGGTTTTGAAAAATATAAGCCTACTCCCCACTGTGTGTCAGAAGAAAGGCAAAGTGTTGTAGAATCAAACTAAGCATACCTAAACCTGAAAGCTGAATGAACATGGTAAACCCAAAGCAAGAGGATGTCCCCAGCAGGGGCGAGTCAGCACTTGAAGAGTAGAGGGACAATGTTAGCCCCTGCACTTTCCCATCCTTTACAAATGAACTGTAGAAAAGAAAGTAGTTTGAAAATATGGAAGCAAGAAGTTGAAGCTTTCCATGAGTAACTTTCTGAACATACTCACACAGCATCATAATTAAATTGTAGGCTAATTGTTTACTTTAAGTGTTGTAACCAAGGTTGTTCAGTATATTTTACAAGGTGAAGAATAAATTTGCCTTATAAAATATTTATAAACTAATAAAATTATTTCTTTTCTATGTTATTTTTTCTTAGGCTACAGAGAAAGATAATATGTTCTTATAAATGTGTAAGTATTATTTATAAACATTTTCCCAAGGTTCAATTAATGTATTAAGGGGAAACAATGGGATTTTTTCCATATTAATGAACATTATGAGTTATGGTTTTTCTCTTATTCTTTCATAGTTTTATATTGTAAAGGAAAATAGAGGAAATAAAGGCTATTGTGAATATTGTAAGAACCTGTCTTAGTCAGCGTTCTACTGTGAAGTGACACTATGACCATGGCAAACCTTATAAGAAAAGTATTCCATTGGGACTTACTTACAGTTTCAGAGGTTTAGTCATTTTTCAACATGGCAGGAAGCATGGTGGCATGCAGCCAAACATTGTGCTGGAGAAGGAGCTGAGAGTTCTATATCCAGATCCACCAGCAACAGGAAGAGAGAGCCACTGGACCAGGCTTGGCATCTGAAACCTCAAAGACCACCCCCAGTGACATGCTTCCTCCAACAAGGCTACATGTACTCCAACAAGGCCACACCTTCTAATGCTTCCAAGTAGCACTACTCCATGGGGACTAAGCATCCAACTAGATGAGCCTATGGGGCCATTCCTATAGAAACCACCACTTACCTTAAAAAGGATATGAATGAATCCCTTAAGGAAATCTGGGAAAACATAAGCCAACAGTGGAAAAAAATAAAAACGAACAGTTCAAGACCTCAAAGTAGAAAGGAATCACTAAAGAAAACCAAAACTGAGGTAAAACTTGAAATAAAAACTTTAGGGACTTGAAAGGGAGCCTCAGAGGTGATCAACAGAACATGAGAGATGAGAAAGTCTCAGGCACTGAAGACCATAAGAAGAAATGAATACCTCAGTCAAAGAAAAATTGTTAAATCTAAAAAAAAAATACAGGCAAAAAACATACAGGAAATTTGGGATGCTATGAAAAAAACAAAGCCACAAATAATAGGAACAGAAGAAACCCAGGCTAAAGGCACAGAAAATATTCCAACTAAAATCATAGAGGAAAATTTTCCTAAAGAAATAAAAGTTTATTCAGATGAAAGAAACATACAGAACACCAAATAGACTGGACCAGGAAAGAAAGTCCCCATGGCACATAGTAATGAAAACACTAAGCATACAGAATAAAGAAAGAATATTAAAAGCTGCAAAGAAAAAAGACCAAGTAACATAAAAGACAGATCTGTTAGAAACACTCTACTTCTCAATGGAGACACTAAAAGCCAGAAGAGCCTAGATAGATTTTTTTTAACTAACTCTAGAAGAGCATAAAAGCCAGTCTAGAATACTCTACAGAGCAAAACTTTCAATCAAAATAGATGAAGACAGAAAAGCATTCCATGATAAAACCATATTTAAGCAATCTACATCTACAAACACGGATCTACAGAAGTTACTAGAAGGAAAACTTCAATACTCAAGAAAACACTAGGAATTAATAATCCCAGAACAGTAAATTAGAAGAAGAGGAACCCACGTGACAGCAACAAAACCGTGGGAATCTACTTACACTGCTCACTGATAGCTCTCAGCATCAATGGTCTCAATTTTCCAATAAAAAGACACAGACTAACAGATCGGATAAAAAACAAAAAAAACAAAAAACCAGGATCAATCTTTCTGCTACATCCAAGGAACATACATACATACATACATAATACTTATGTAAAGACATATTTTAAACCTTGACAAAGCATTGTCAAACATGTTTGATGTGATCTTGTGTAGTTTGACCATATCATTGGCACCTAAGGGTACTGAATCTGGGAATCCCACATTTAGATGGCCAAGACTCTCTACCTCTGTCAGTGAGTATATCATCTTTATTTTCCATGATGAGCCATCACAAGTCCATTTACTATGTGATCTTACTATGGTGTCCCTTGGGAGTAGTCATAACCGGTGTATAACCTCATATGATTGGTAGAATCTTGAGATTGTAGCTGTCCAGAATTCTAGAACCTAACTCCTAATCTATTTTGTGTCTTTCAAGACAATTAGTTTATCAATTATATTGTGTATGTGAAGTCCTATTGTGTGAGTTCCTGATTGACTTCTGGTAATCCCAGGATCATTGTTTATTTTTTATTCCTGGTGCATCAAGCTAGATTCTTTTAATAGTAGTATCTTGATCAGTATCCTTTGGGCGGATTGAGCTGATTTGCTTATATTATTGTAGTACCACTGTATACCACAAGAGGGTGCACCTACTCCAGATACATTTCATCTATGTAGGACAGCTTAAAGTTGGGGTTTTCTGCATTAGCTACCCATTTTCCTACAGGTCGATTGCTCCAAATATTGTTAAATTGTGCTGCAGGTATTGGGAATTTTGCTTTACTGCTAAACATACACAAATTAATTCTAAGTTAGGCAATATAGAGAGGTGTAGTTTGGGACTGTGGTGGAAATTAATCTTACATGTGCCCATAAAGCCTGGTTTGCAGTAATGTAAAAGACATGGGGGGGGGGGGTGGGAGGGGGTTAGAAGTATGAGTACTTGGGTTGGTTTTAAACTTTTTTGTTATGAGTTTACAAGAGAGTAAGTATCGTAAGGGTTGATATTCAGGTTCGGCGCCAGTAAGGCTATGTTCTTGTCTTGTTGCTGAAACGTTAATTGGAGGGTGGCAATACCAGTGTTTTATCTCCTGATCAAGATGTCTATAAAACAAATAGTATAATTAGTACCTTATGTATCCAGGTATTATTGGAGTCCAGGTGGCAGAGCAAGCTATGATCAAGGCTAGGCACAACACGGAAGGGGGGCAATACAGATGTTCAAGACTAGTGACTATGGCCCAGAGCAGCATGTGCTGTTTGTCTGCTGGTGTGTAGCTGGAGAACATCCTTGAATTCTCTGTCCAGAAAGAATTTCCATCTGCATTTGTCAAGATCTCTGTGAATAGAATTACCTCTCTGATTATTTACACTTATTTTGGGTGTATAAATTAATCTTGGGTTTGTTTGTTTGTTTGTTTGGGTGATTCAAACAACGTATCATGCATGGTCTGTGTCTCAAGTTCAGGGTGTAAGCTTCTTGGTGAATAATAGCTAACTATAGCTTGAGTTTATTGGACAACTTTCATTGTTCTTTGGCCATGCCCAGTCTCTTTGTTTCCTGATGTTCTAGGTTGCTGTATAGAAATACCATTAAATATCTAATTCTTTAGCCATTTCTTGGATCATTCTCCCTGGGAAATATGTGCCTTGCTTAGAATCTGTTATCACAGACTTAGGAAAAGGCCTGCACCAGAACCAGAGTGTTCATGATTGTTTGCTGAGTAGGGTTAGTGTGTGCTATTTCTATGCCTAGTCTTGAAAGGCATCCACTATTGGACATGTGTATTTATTCCTATATTTGGTCAATGGTCCTATAGAATCTATTTGTGTTATATAGTTAAAGACATCTACCTCCTAATATGTGGTCTTTCCAGTGTCATGGTATCTAGTTGTTTTCTGTAGGTGAGTTTGTTTGTTTGTTTTCCCCCAACCATTACTAGCATTCTTAGATGCATGCCTGGGTGCCTGAGTATTACCTTTATCTGGCCGGTTTTTAGTTCTTGTGTTCCCGAATGTCCTAGTTTCTGACATAGTTGTATAAGTTGGTTATCACTCTAGAGGTGGTGGGACCTGGGAAAATGGAGCCAATAAACGAGGCAGACTAAAGTCTCATACAATGGCCAGTTTTATTCAGAGCATCAGACAGTTTATACCCTGAAGGTTAAGAGGAGTCACGTGAGTAAAGTGTTCAATCACAAGGGCAAACTTGGGACACACATGGTGGACAAGCCACACATGGTGGACAAGTCACACACAGCAAAAACATGGTTTTCCATAAATAGACAAACAACAAGAGCCAGTTCTAACGAGTAATCTAAGGCAAACTCACCTCCACCCACTGCGCCTGGGAGGGGCACAAAAGAGCAATCCAAGAACAATTCAATGTTCTTTAAAATACTGAAGTCATAAGACTCTTGTATTGGTTTCGTGTTTTCTCACAAGCACTTATAAATCTCTCACACTCTATTCTTGGACCATGTTCTGACAGAAAGTTACCTTCTCTGGTGTAACAGCAGATGGTATTTATTCCCATGTGTCATTTTCCCCTTTGAGTCTAGTTGTAGGTACTTGTTCCTGTTTAATCTGGTTGTGTTGATCTTGGATAGTTGATCAATGGTAGTTTTATGTGTGGCGGCTTCCGTACCTTTGCTAATGTGTATGCTACATACTTCACAGATACTTTGACATTTGAGTTGCTATAAACGTTCAGGCCTCTTTAGACCAAACTACTTTTCTATTAATTGTATTTTTTTTCCCAATTTTTAGACCAGATGCAATACTACTCGCTAAGGCCCAGAATTTGGGCGTCTGCATGCTGTGCAGACTTGGATCTGCCATTCTCTGTATGGTTTTACTATATGGGACTCTAAGAGTGGCTGACTTCCAGATAACACATTATTTGTCACAGAGGCAGAGCCATCCATAATCCAGGCATTTGTAGGTCTGATCAAGATGCTGTAGGGGTTGAACACCCCTCCTTAGCCTCCACCTCTGGTGGGGAGACCTCTATGGTTGTAAGTTCTTCAGTCAGGTTGGGTATTTCACCACCTTGTCTGAATTCCCTTGACTAGATACACTGTTTCCAGGTTGACAGCTTTGGTTCCATATGGACTACACAGAGCATTTCTCCAGTCATTCTGACTCAAGGAAACAGTGGCATCATATAGTTACGGATTGGTCCAGTAGCAGCGGGTTTACCCTGTTTAATGCCTCAAACAAGGTCTAAAATACTCTAGGCAAAAACATACAGGAAATCTGAGACACTATGAAAAGACCAAATCTACAAATAACAGAAACAGAAGAAGAAGAAGAAACCCAGGCCAAGGACACACAAAATATTTCAACAAAGTCATAGAAGAAAAACCTTCCTATCCTAAAACAAAACAAAACAAAACAAAACAAACAAACAAACAAACAAAAAGGACAGCCAGGCATGGTAGCACATATCATTAATTTCAGCACTTGAAGGCAGAGGCAGGTACAGATCTGTGAGTTCAAGGCCAGCCATGCTACACAGAGAAACCTTGTCTCAAAACAACAACAAAAAAGGAAAACAAAAAAGAAAGAAGGAAGGAAGGAAAGAAAGAAAGAAAGAAAGAAAGAAAGAAAGAAAGAAAGAAAGGTGGGCTTTGTCCGATGAAAAGAGCGTATACAGAACTCTAAATAGATTGGACTAGAAAAGGAAGTTCCCACAGCACATAATAATCAAAACACTAAACATACTGAACAAAGAAGGAATGTTAAATGCTGCAAGGGAAAAAGACCAAGCAACATATAAAGGCAGACTATTAGAATAACGCTCTACTTCTCAATGGAGATTCTAAAAGCCAGAAGGGACTAGATAGATTCTTTACAAACTCTAAGAGACCACAGTACAACCAAATTTAAGCCCTATCTATTTACCAATCCAGCTTTACAGAAGACAGTAGAAGGGAACTTCAATCAGAAGAGGTTAACCACACCCAAGAATAAAAGCAATGAATAATCCCAGAACAGTAAATCAAGAGAGCGGACAACTCAAACCATAACAACAAAAGCAATCGGTAAACACTGCTCATCAATAACTCTCAATATTAATTCTCACAATTCCCCAATAAAAGACACAGCTAACAGACTGGATTAGAAAACAGGGACTATTCTTTCTGTTATATCCAAGAAACATAACTTCCCATAAAGGATTGGCATCACCTAAGGGTAAAAGATAGAAAAAGATATTCTAAGTAAATGACCCAGGAAGGAAGCTGGTATAGCCATTTTAATATCTGACAAAATTGACATAAAATCAAAACTAATCAGAAGAGACAGGGAAGGACATTACATACTCATCGAAGGAATAATCCACCAAAAGAACATTGCAATTCTAAGCATTTATACACCAAATACTAGAGTACCTAAGTTCATAAAAGAAACACTACCACAGCTAAAAGTCATACTTTCACACAATGATAGAGTGACTTCAAGTACTCAGGCTGCAGACAAAAACTAAATAGAGAAATGCTGGAGTTAAATCATGTCATAAACCTAATAGATATTTACAGAACATTTCACCCAAACACAAAAATCTATAACTCCTTCTCAGCAGCTCATGGTACTTTCTCCAAAATTGAGCACACATTTGGATATAAAGCAAGTCCCAATCAATATAAGAACATTGAAATAACACCCTGCATTATATCCGACCCACCACAGATTAAAGCTGGACATCAGCAGTAACAGAAAGTTTGCAAACTCATGGAAACTGGACAACTAATTATTGATTGAAAAATGCATCAGGCTAGAAATTAAGAAGGAAATGAAAAACTTTTTAGAACTGAGCGAAAATGAATACACAACATATGTAAATTTATAGGATACAATGAAGGCAACTCTAAGAGGCAAACTCATAATATTAAGTGCTTACATTTCTTTAAAAAAGAAAGATCTTATATTAGTCAATTAACAGCACACCTGAAAGCTCTAAAACAAAAAAGAAATCACACCCAAAAGGAGTAGACAGCAAGAAATAATTAAACCTGGGCTGAAATTAACATAGAAACATAGAATCGATGAAACAAGGAGTTGGTTCTTTGAGAAAATCAATAAGATTTTCAAACCTTTAGCTAAAATGACTAAGAAGCAGAAAATACCTAAATTAATAAAGTTAGGAATGAAAATGGGGATATAACGACAGACACTAAGGAAAAATCTAAGAACATAAGGACAGACTTTAAAAACCTGTACTCCAGAAACTTGAAAAAAAAACTAAAGAAAATAGATAATTTTTTCAATAAACACCATTTACCAAAGTTAAATCAAGATTAGATAAGCAATTTAAATAGACTTAAGACTTCTAGAAAAATAAAAGCAGTATTTTAAAGTCTCCCAGGCAAAACCCCAGGGCCAGATGCATTAAGTGCAGAATTCTACCAGACTTTCAAAGAAGTAATGCCAATCCTCAAATTATTCCACAAAATAGACAAAATAGGAACATTGCCTAATTTTTTTCATGAGACTACAATTTCCCTGATACCTAAACCACACAGACCCAACAAAGGAAGTTAGACTAATTCTCCTATTCAATTCAATTCAGTTCAATTAGACTCTTTATGAACATAGATGCAAAAATTCTCAGTAAAATACTTACAAACTGAAGTCTGTAGTGATCAAAATGAATATGAAACATATTGCAAATCTAAGGGATGCAATGGGATGATATTAAAAAAAAAAAAATCCATCACCATCAAGTAGGCTTCATCCCAGAAGTTCGGGGTGGTTCAGCATATGTAAATCATTAAATGTAATCTACCACACAATCAGACTGATAGAAAAAAAAAGCTACATGATCATCTCATTAGATTCAGGAAAGGCCTTTGACAAAAATCCAACAGCTGCTCATCATGATAAAAGTAAGGAGAGACCAGAGATGCAAAGGACATTCTTCAACATACTAATGGCGATTTACAGCAAGACCACACCCACCATTAATCTAAAAAGAGATAAATGCAAAGGAATTCTACTAAAACCAGGAGCAAGACAAGATTGTCCACTCTCCCCATGCCTATTCAACATAGCACATGAAGTCTTAGCTATAGCGTTAAGACAACTGAAGATCAGGGGGTTACAAATAGGAAAGGAAGAAGTAATACTATCTGTATTTGCTAATTATATGATAATATATATATATATATATATATGATTAATTTTGTCTGGAAGTCTATTTTGTTAGAATAGCTACACCAGCTAGCTTTGTGGGTCCATTTGCTTGGAAAAATCTTTTTCCAGTCCTTCACTCTGAGGTAATATCTATGTTTCATGTTGAAGTGTTTCTTGTGTGCAGTAGCAGAATAATGAATCTTGGTTTTGCATCCATTCTGTTAGCATACATCTTTTAACTTGGGGAATTTAGACCATTTATATTGAGAGATATTAATGACCAATGATTGTTAATTCCTCTTATTTTGTCGTTGGTGGCGGTGGTGCTGGTGGTGGTGTGTGTGTGTCTCTGTGTGGTTTCTCTTCTTTGAGTTTTGCTGGGGTGAGATAATTTATTTCCTGTGTTTCCATAGATGTAGTTAGCTTTCTTGGGCTAGATTTTGGATAAAGTTTTGCTGGGTATAGTAGTCTGGGCTGACATCTGTGGTCTTTTAATGTCTACAGGCTATCTGTCCAGGCCCTTCTGGCATTTAGAGTCTCGACTGAGAAGTCAGGTGTTATTCTAATAGGTCCGCCTTTATATGTTACTTGGTATTTTTCCCTTGCAGTTTTTAATATGCTTTCTTCTGTATGTTTAGGATTTTGATTATTATTGGGAGGATGATTTTCTTTTCTGGTCTAATATTTTTTGATGTTCTGTCCTTTTTTTGATGTCCATGTCCTTTTTAAGTTTAGAGAAACTTTCTTCTATGATTTTGTTAAAAATATTTTCTGAGTCTTTGAGCTGGAATTTTTCTTCTCTTTCTATTGCTATTATTCTTAGATTAGTTTTTTTTTTTTTCACAGTGTCCCAGATTTCCTGGATGTTTCATGTCAGGAATCTTTTAGATTCAACATTTTCTTTGACCAATGTATCAATTTCTTCTATTGTATCTTCCACACCTGAGATTCTCACTCCTGTCTCTTGTGCTCTGTTGGTGGTGCTTGTGTCTGTAGTTCCTGTTTACACACCTAGACTCCATTTCCAGAATTCTTTCCATTTGTTTTTTCTTTATTGCTTCTATTTTCATTTTCAGGTTTATTTCCTTCACTTATTTGTTTGGGTTTCTTTTCCTTGGCTTTTAAAAGGAGATTTACTTATTTCTTCCAATTGTTTATTTTTTCCTGGATTTCTTTAAGGGACTTAGTCATCTCCTCTTTAAGGTCCCCTATCATCTTCATAAAATCGGTTTTGTGGTCATTTATTTTGTGCTTCAGCTGTGTTGGAGTCTTCAGGGCTTCTTGTAGTAGGATAGTTGAGCTCTGGTGGCGCCATATTGTCCTGCCTATTGTTCATTATGTTTTCATACCGGTCTCTAGGCATTTGGGTTTGGGGAAATTAGGTGCTGATTTCTGTGTTTATCTTTATTGGATGGATGTTTTTCCCCCTTGATTTTTGTTTCCTTTCTGGTCTTGCGGCCGGAGTAGCCTGTGGTTCTGATAATCAGCAAGTCCTCAGGTCCAGTAGGGTGTCTCTGCTAGGGTTTGGCAGCCTTCAAGGCCTCTGGGGCTCTGGATACCAGCCTTGCCTATGGGGCTGAGGGGAGGAGGAGCTGTTGGAGAAGCTGGGAGGGCTTTAAAGAGTGTTGGCAGAAGGCAGGTGGGATCAGAACCTCGGGGGTCTGAATCCTGGCATGGCCTTGGGCAGAGCAGTGGGCTTTTGCCAGAGTGTGGGCTGTGATACGGAGACAAGGGGAGGGGGAAAAAGAGAAGAAAAGGTAAAAAGCTTTCAACTTAAAAAAAAGTACAGGTCCCTTGGACTCCGAAGGGCAGATAACGTCACTGTTAAAGCAAATGCTGTGGGACTGAAGAGAAAGCCAGGGTTTGCCAAGAGCCCACAGCCATCCTCACACCACCCGTAGCAGACTCGGCAGATTCTCAGTCAAGCCTGTTGTGATTCATGTTCATCACAGTACAAATGCAGGTTCATGCCAACACATGTGGAGACCGTGGCTTGAAAGATTGTTTCATCAGCCCTTTGCCCGTCCTTATTCCATTCCGTGTTTTATTTGCCGGTGTTACGTGGCCAGAGCTGTTTCCCATTAACAGAATTAGCTTCCCTCCCTTTTGGGTGAACATGTAACACAAAAGCCTCAGCTTGAAGATAAAACTGATTGCCCTCTTGGAGAAAACAGCTTTCAACAGAAATCACAGTTAAGTAGAAAAGATTCCCTTGGGGTATATACTAAAGGTGTGTGTGTTGGGGTGGGGGGGGGGGGGGGGAGGGAGAGGCCCAGCAATGAAAAATACCACAAATTTAGTATTCTATCCTGAGAGGCAGCATCACATCAATTGAATAGCAGCGGTAATTATATTTGACATTATACTTTTTCTGTCATGATGTGCCACAAATGTAAATTATATTACAGTTTCCTTTTATATTTACTTATTTATTTTTTCAGTGCTAGGGATCAAATCTAAGGCCACATTCATGCTAGGCAAGCACTCTATTGAAAATCCCCAAATTCTCTTAATACATAATTTATAAATGTCTAAGGATGAAGACTTGTATATTTTTCCATTGATTAATAAAATTTTAGCCTCAATAATTTCCCCCAATTCCCTATGTCATAGGTCCAGGCATAAAAGTATAAGAATGGCAGTGTAACAGTTGTCCCCACGGAGCTCAGAGGCTACAAAGAAGTCTAAACCCGTCCTACAGACGCTCCCTCATCATTAGCTCCATGTTCTCTCTCAGAAGTCTCTACAGACACAGCCAGGACACATAAATATAATAATAAACTTTAAGTCAAGAGAATAATAAATTATTTCAATTTATCTCAATTAGAAGCCAACGCATCAGCTTAGGAAATAAATAAATAGGAAAGTTTATTCTAATTCTGTGGTAGATGTGACAGTTTTTTAAATGTAAAGTTTTCCCATTTTTCTCTTAAAAATTCACTGTTCTTTCCCCATGCCCTTCCCTAGTTTCCGGATTTCTATGGAATGAGGATAATGAAGAAGCTACAGAAAATACGAGGCAGACAGAGTGAGTAGGACTAGTGAGGCCTGAGTCTATGGCCAGACTTCTGGCTACTTTGTGGGTTCCTTTTACTTCCATCCCTCCCAACCCTCCAGATAGGAGAGGAAAAGGATGGAGGGGAAAGGGGGCAATGCTGTTGTTAGACTGCTTCCTGCTGATTAAGTCTGTCGAGTTCCCTGGGGGCAAGTTTGACCTTCTTCTCAGGATATCTAATTTCTTTTTCTTGCCTTTTTGTACACAACTACTTGATAAACCATAACAAACTGCACCCACCAGCAGGTCAACCAGCCAACAGGTCCCAACTCTCAGTGTCCTAGCATTTATATATCCTCTGAAAAGCTCCCAGAATTTCAAACGTCACACACTTGCAAAAACTACCTATAGCTGGCAAAACTACACTTCTGCTAGAGCACGAGGCAAGCCATAGACAGCTTCCGAGAAGCAGCCTCATGTCCCACACCTGGGATGAAAACAAAACACATTCGCTTAATATGTCTGTGTTTTTAAAGAAACCACAATTCCCACTACATAAATCTATGCATGTTATCATGGCCGGAGTAGGCTCTCAGTAGTCCCAAAATACTACATAAATCAATGCATGTTAGTATGGCCGGGGTAGGCTTTGAGTAGTCCCAAAATAGGCGTGAGGAAGCAGAACACAAGTGAAAAATGGTTTTCAAAATGTTCTCAAGGATCCGAGATAAGATAGGAATTCATTTTAAACGACCTTCTAGATGTTTCGAGGTTCTCACAAACACCAGGTCACGTGACAGCCCTATTTCCAGCAGGGTTGTGCTGGGAACATTCTTATACTTCATTTCCAAGCACTGTCTACCAGTAAGAATCAGAAGCATCTTGCTTAGTCTTTCCATCCTCTGCTCCAGCCACATCATAGGTACAGGGGCTGAAGTCAAGACCCCACTGCAGTTCTCCTAAGAATGCCTCTCCCCCTCCCCTCCTCCCTCTCCTTCTCCCCCTCTCCCTCTCTTTCCTTCTCCTCCCCTCCCCCTTTTCCTCCTTCTTTCTCTACATCTCCCTCCCTCTCTCCCTCTCCAAATCTCCCTTTTTTTCCTCTTTTCACCTCTATCTTCTAGCTATGAGAGGAAGACCACACATAAAGCCTTCTGGAGCACACAGTGGCTTTCGATTACACTTCTAGATTCTTCTGGAAAGATCTGTGACAGATCCAGCTACAGTTACCCTCAATCCAATTGTTTCCACTCCCCCAGTTATCTGCAAGTTATTTACTGCTTTTGTTACACCTATATTTTATCTGCTTCTCTGTAAAGTGAAGATAAGAGTAATTATCCAGCAATAGCACATATATACATATATATGCAAATATATATGTATATATGTTCTCCAGATTACCTCCCCAGAACCTTAATGGAAGAATAGATGATGAAGTAAAGCCTGAAGTCTTAGCATTCAATCTCCTCAAAGTGGCTTATACCCAAGATCCTCCAAGGCAGTATAAGAAGAGACCAATCACATGCAGAGAGATCCATAAGATAGACCAAGCTTCAGGAATCCTGAAAACAGAACCAGGAGCAACTGGACCAGAAGCCCCTAGGGTACAGAACAGGCTACTGTTCAGCTAGAGGGAAAGATTAGGTTAAGAGGCTCAAGACCAAGCCACAAAAAGCCAGGGCATATTGAAGCTTGGTGATGTAAATCCTGTGATAAGGGAAGGGCTCATTCCTATTGTAATAGCTTGCTAGAAAGACATCTGTGCACTGGACAGACAGCACCATTTAGCCAATATAGGTCTTGTAACTGTGGATGCAATGGAACTGAAGATTCCTGTTTCTGCAAGTGTGTGAAAGGCCTCTCCACCCGAGGAAGTGTCAATGTATTGTCTCTTTCTCAGGAAGGAAGGACATACCAGCACTTAGACGCCTCTGTAATCATCTCTCCACAAGACAGTGCTGATACCCTCGGTCTGTGTCTGCATTGCTAATGGAATACACATGTGTATTCCCCCTTGCTATAAATAGGGTAATATATATATATACATATATATATGAATAGTTATATACTTATATATATAAATTTTTAAATATTTATTAACTTTAAGCTGAAACTTTCAAAATCATCAGAAGAATGTAAATGTGCCAAATCTCTTATCTATAATCTCACTGCTAGAAATACAACTTGGTAAATATTCCTGCATAAAGGTCTACAAATATGTTTAATACTCATGACTATTTAAAACTGCAGATAAACTAAGTCCCCAACAAGAAAGATGCGTCTAAATATGTTTCCAGTGTGACACAATGTGGACAAGTAAACTTAATAACGGAGGAAGAAGATAAAACTAAGTGGAAAGTTGATGACAGAGTTGTACACACACTAAACTCGTGAGCATGTGAGCACATACTAAACTCACAAGCGTGTGTACATCATGTGTGAATGTGTGTACTCAGGGTGCTGGCACATTATGAGACCCTGTGGTTACAATTGCAACAGTTCCTCATGCTACCTGGTAAGCATGGAGATGACAAAAGAGAAGCATATTGTGTTGTCAACACAAATCCGCCAACTTCGTAGCTTCCTGACCACTGTGTTGTCTGTGTTCTTCACAGACATCTATCAATAGATATGCTACCATGTCGGGCCACTCCCTACCCCACCTTCAAAGATGTCTCTATGACTGCTGGGAACATTTATTTACAGCTAGGAAAGTGCTACCAAACACTATCGAATCTTTTTTTGGTTTGTTTGTTTTGACAGTTTATACTTACGTATGATTGTGTAGGTATACATATATGTATATATGCACACATATGCATATACACACATAGACAGACAGACCAGAACAAATCTAATTCTCCACCCAGCTCAGACTGGTCCAGACCTTCCATAGCCCAGTCTGGCCTCAAACACTGATGTAATCCTCCTATCACTGCCTCCCAAAGGCTGTGGTCACCATGGTGGGCTGTCACTAAATTATGAGCAGCAAAAAGACCCATATAATATTCTCTCAACGTTGAAAAACTGCTGTGCTTTTTCAGAAAAAATAATTGCTCCTTTTATTGACAAATTCGTGAATTTCCCTCGTTTTCTTTTTCACCTTCATCTTAAGTATTAATATAAATAAAACCCCATCAGAGTTCATGTTAGCATCACACATTAGAGCTAGCTAACACTTAACAGCAGTGTGTGTTCATGCAAAACTAGAGATCACAGGTGGGCAGTGGTGGGCACACCTCTAATCCCATCGCTCAGGAGGCAGAGGCAGGCAGATCTCTGAGTTTAAGGCCAACCTGGGATAAAGAGCAAGTTTCAGGATAGCCAAGGCTATACAGAGAAACTCTGTCTTTAAAAACAGACAGACAAACAAACAAAAACAAAACTATACGTCATGATTGCAAGGAAGCAACTAATACACCAAAATCAGGAGTGATATACTAATTTTTAGTAATTCTATCTCAAAGTAATTTTAAAGGAAAACAATAACAAATATTCCAGAGAAGTATTACAATTTTCTAAAGAAATTATAAAAACTATTTATCTTGGGGCTGAGAGGTGACTCAGAGATTAAAAGCACTGGCTGCTCTTCCAGAGGTCCAGGTTCACTTTCCAGCACCCACATGGCAGCTCACAACTGTCTGTAACTCCAGCCCCAGGGGATCTGACTCCCTCACAGAGACACACATCAAGGCAAAATGCCAATGTACATAAAATAAAAATAAACAAATCATTAAAAGACCATTTCTTGCCTTCTCTCCACACATGCTCACTGAGTCGATCCTGTGACCAGGCAGGTCCTGCTTCTTTTCCCTGACTGTACAAAGCTTACTTGGAGTAAAACTTACGTAATTATGCAGACAAATATTTAAATGTAAATTTCGCTTTCTACAATAGCAGAGAACAGGGAATAACCCTGAGCACAGGGCATGTCTTTTGGGAAATAAGTTTCAAGCTAGTACTAGGAATAAGATTGTGGGGTAGGGTCAGACATGGGAGGGGAGAAGAGCAGAGGAAGGCCAACGGGCACAGACAAGAAAGAGCAGAGTCACTTACAGTAAAAAGTTAGACTGGCAGCGTGTGGGACTTAAGGACAGATCAGTGTGGGGGTGGGGTGGACAAAGCATGGGGCCGGGTGTGAATGGTGACAAGGTTGGTGTCTCAGGACACTGAGCATCAAAGATCAAAAGGCTTCATTCCATCTTATCAGATTTAGATAAAGAAGGGCTGTCCTGGGAAAGCTTTGGGTTAGCCTCCCTGTACTTAACCCAGATTCTTTGAGATGCAGTTAACTCAAAGCATCCAAACTGCAAGGTTATGCCTTCTCCTAAGATTTCGAGGATTCCCAGGGACTTCAGTTTGCTTAGTCATTCTGGAACTTGAAGTTGTTCCAAACACATCTTCTGTTTTTCCTATGTGAACCCTAAACTGATCTTTTCCTTCCATCCTTCTTCCTTTCTTTCCTTCCTTCCTTGCTTGCTTCCTCATCCTCTTCCTCCTCTTCTCCTAAACATGCTGACTGTATTCTGATACCTCTAATTCCAATCCAACATTACAAAGTCCATTCTTATTTCTACTTTTCCTAATTTACAAATCCCCCCCTTTTTTTTTACAGTGACTCACATTATCCTCAAAGTATTTACCTATGTGCTAGTGCCTAGAGTACTCAGCCAGTGTTTCTTACTGTTAAAGCACAGCCAAGCCATTATCTATGTACTCAAAGAGAAGAAACCAAGGCAGCCTGAGACTGAGTAACCAGCTTGGCAATATCACTCGATATCACTCGCCTACTGTCTGAACCAAGTTCATGGATCCTCCCACCATTTCTTTCTTTGTTTTTGTTTTTTTTTTTTTTTTCCAAGACAATAAAACAAAACGATTGCTAAGTATTTTTTACCACTCTGTATAATCAGCCAGTCTCACACTGGGGAACAGAATTCAAAGTGTCCAAAGTAATAGGAAGAATGCCGGTTTTGACAGGACAACAACAAACAAAACGAAACAAACAAACAAACAAACCACCAACTTTGGACTTCAGGAGGGAGGTTCTACACAAATGAAAACTCCTGAAAGGAGCCTTCATCTGCAGAGACTCATGGACACACTGGAATTTCAGTACTGTAGACAGACTGGAATTTTGTAGGCTCAGAGACTCCTTCATCTTGAACTAGTGTTAGCTTCTGGAACAGCCATCCCTTGCCCCACTCCATATCTGAACTAACACTTCATGATAAAAACAAAACAAAACAAAAAATGAAAACAAAGCAAAAAAAAAAAAAAACCCAACAATATCCAAACCTCTTAGAAGCTTTTAACTAGCTTCCACCAATCCAAAAGCTAAGAATGTCAAGAGAGAGCATCTTGGGCCAATAAAATAGCTCCCCAGCCCTCCACACCCTCCTCTCCAGTGTGCCCACCAATATATCTTAAAGGTGCCTTGATTTATGACTTTCTTTGTTCTGTAAAACTATAAAAACTTTATGAAACCACTTTCATGCTGGGACATGGAATTTAGGATAACCTAAACCTGTGTTCCCTGGGCCATGGTCAGCATAATGGCTCCAAAATAAACTCTCTCTCTCTCTTACTCCCTGTAAGATGAGAGCTTACATCAACAATACTTTTCATGAACCTGAAGCACACATTAAAGTGTGAGAAGATGCTTTAAAAATAACGTATGTCTCAGCTGCACTACTATAAAAACAAACACCTGGCCAGTGAGATCAGTGGGTAAGTGGACAGGGACAGAGGCATGATTGTGTGACACGGGTTTTGATGCCAGCAAGCTTTTTCTCCACCCTCCACCTACCCACACTTCAAAGAAGCCTGAGTACTGGGGGATGATCCCCTTTACCCAGATGCGGAGGGTGGTTTTTTGTTAGAGAATCATACAACTCAGCTTGCATGAAAACAATTGAGCAATTTAAGGTTGTAATTACAGTGTCTGTCAATGAGTGTACCCCAGTCACCTTTCATCACCTCTTCAAGGGGTGGAGCCCAGGCTGTATAACCAGGCAATTGTGGACAGTTTAACTCTAAGAACATCAGTCTACTGAAATAAAAGCAAGGTTAGTATATTTTCTTTGAGCAAGAATACCTAGGTAAGAAGTATCGCAGTTAGAGTGTACGCAGTAATTACAGACTCACATGAGAAGCATGAGCATCATAGGCCTGGTCTTGGAATCAACTATTCTGCTACCATAGTGATGAAACTGTAATTAGAACGCATGTCAGCCCCAAACAACAGTTTCAGCACTAAGCTAGAGAAGACAGCTGGAGAGCCCGTGTTTTACCTCCATAAACTTAATCTTCACACTCACTTGCTATTACGTCCCAATTAGAGACATTAGGAAACCAAGCCTTAGCAAAGTCTGAAAATTTGTCTGGATCCCAAGGCTGGTATGAGATCCTGTACCCACCATATGCCAAACTTTTGCTCTACATTGAATGAAAAAAAAAAAAAAAAAAGAAAGAAATAAAAAGGAAAAGACATGACTTCTCCTGGGTTTAGTGCATTACAGAGTTTATCGTAGATAAAAAGGGAGAGCATAGTCAAAGGCGCAGACATCTGGCAGAGTCCAGAGTGGACTTTATCTAAACCATGTAAGGAGAAGGGTGGGTGTGGGAACCAGGTGCAGCAGCCAGGAGGGCAAAGGGGAAATAGGGGCAAGTAACCAAAATGGCTGGAATGAATATGGAAGAACCTCTGGGGAAAGGGTAGCCTAGCTCCTAGGCTGGAGAGTTCAGGGTGGAAGGTGGATTTTCCAGCCACTGTAACAGGTAGGGACTGCTGGAAGAACCTGGAGACCGGGTCTGCTTTGATATGTAAAATACACACCTCAGCCATTTGTTCTAGGGTTTGAGACTTAACATACATCATGCTGGATTTTGTTTTGTTTTTAAGAGAGTCTCACTATTGAGCTCTGTAGCTAGCCTGGAACTCATTATGTAGACCAGGTTAGCCTTGAACTCACAAGATATCTTGCCTGCCTGCTTCTTCAGTATTGGACTAAAGGCAGGCACCACCATGCCCAGACAGAAAGGTTCTTCTTCTTCTTCTTTTAAAGATTTAGTTACATATTATTCCTGTGTATGTGTGTGAACCTGCATGAGCACAAGCATGCAGTGCTTGTGGAGGCCAGGAGAGGATGTTGGGTCCGCTGGAACTGGAGTTATAGTGGTTGTGAGCCACCTGATATGGGTGCTGGGAACTGAACCCAGGTCCTCTGCGTAACCAGGAACTGCTCTTAACCACTGAGCCATCTCTCCAGCCCTTACTGGAAAACTTTTAGATGATGAAAATTATTTCACCTCTCTAGAAAAATATTTATGGCTGGCCAGTAGCAAGTGATCACTAGCAGATGAAAAAACACTCTGCTCAGCAGGGAATGAAAACATTGCCTGTTTTCCTAAGCCAGGAGGGCAGAGGAACCATGTAACCCACTGTTTACGCACCACATGTGAATGCAAACAGGAGAGTAAGGCTTAGAGTCTGTGTACCTCAGATACGACTTTTCCAGCTTACATGCCATGAGAGAGAAGAGGCAGAGATAAAATAAGCATATCGTGATCCGTTATAACAAAAACAGCTGTGTCCCTGAAAGTTCCAGTATTGTCACCTGTAAATAACATGGGAGGGATTACTAGGAATGATTCAGGACAGGAAATGGAAAGAACTTTCCATGAATGAAGCAGAATGAGTTGAATACATCGCAGTAATTGTTACTGATGTCATTGGCAGAACTTGGTCTCAGGAAATAAATCTTCCTTTGAACTCACTGGGAAGCAGCTGGTCCCTGAAGCCATGACTCAAGCGACCAGATTCAAGAATGCATGACCCTAACTAGAGTGGGAAATTAGGAAGTGAAATAGAATTCATCTGGTTAAGAACATTGACTGCTCTTCGAGAGGACCAGGCATCTATAACTATGTATATGTGTATATGTATGTGTTGCATATGCATATACACATATATATACATATATGTACATGTGTGTGTGTGTGTGTGTGTGTGTGTGTGCACGCCTGTGTAAAATAAAGCTTCACATTAGAGGACTTTGCAATGAACTCAGGCAATCGTGAGGAGAATGGTTTCTACTTTTGCCTCCCATATTTCAAACATATATAACAAAACCTAGGAAATTATTTTAGGAAATGAAAATTTTAGCTTTCTGAATTTTATAGTAGAAAATAAATATTCTAGGTAATAATAAAATAAAAGTGAAGACTGTCTGCTACACAGAGAAAGATTTCCATGTTGGTTAATGGCTGCAGAACCTATTGTTCAAGTCACACCGCAGCTTGGTGTGAACAACATCTGATACATACTAGATGATGCTCAAAACAAATGTTTGCATGGACAAGGGGTGGGGACAAGTGGCTGAGTGCTTGCCCTAGCCTGTGCAAAGCCTTGAAATCTCTAGAAATGTAAAACAAAGCAAATCAATGTAGCAAATAAAAGACCCCATCAGTCAATAAAATTACACTGTTCACAGAATGAACTTCCATATTTTCCCCTTCCCACCACGTCAAATCTTCAAAGCACTCAGTGTTTACTTTAAATTTTTATTTTTAAAACATATCCTTTCATTTTCTTTTTAAAAATTTTAATTTATATTTATTTGTGTGTGCGCATGTGTGGGTGCCATCTGAATCCAGAAGAGGGCATCTGATTCCCTGGAGCTGCCCCCTGTCAGCATAAACTGAACTCCACTGCTGAGCCCTAAAAACCCTGAATCCCTGGGCCACCTCTCTCTGTTCGCTCATTCAGATACAAACTCCTGTAGTCTTTTTATTTTCTGCTTTTGACGTATTTGTTTTCTGTCCTTCTCTGCCCCCATTTCCAGCAAGTCACCAATCATGACCATAAATTACTTCATCTGCCATGTCTTTTCTTTAGAATTTTTTTCATAAAATAAAAGATAAGATTAGAAGGAGAAAAATAAATAAATAAGCCCTGACCCGACATGAGACAGGGAACCTCCAGAGACACCACTGGGCTTGTTTCCTATTGGCCGTCTACTGACAGGCAGGCAGCCTACCCTTAGCCTTAGGATAGTTTGTTTCCCCAGTGAGACTCTCTTGGAGAAAAAATTCATTTTCAACTGGTTGTCAATTGGACATAGCTTCTTGGTTAGGGATGGGACATGTGTTCACTTCTTTCAGCTCTAGAGCTCTGTTCACACTGTCTCAGTCTCTATGAGTTCCTGTGTGCTGACCTTGTTTCCTTGGTGTTCGCTGTTCCCGCTGGCTTTTACACTCTCTCTACTTCTGCTTTTGAGGAGTTCCTTGAGCCATGAGGGAAGGGATTTGATGGAGATATCCTGTTTAGGTCTGAGTGTTCCAAGTTCTCTTGTTCTTTGTACAATGTCTGGCTGTGGGTCTCTGTATGCGATGGTCAGCCACGCAGTGTTGAGTATGGGTTCCATCTTGGGGAGTGGGCCTTAAGTCGAATCAGACATTGGTTATTCCCAAAAGCTTTGTGCTACCATTGCAATTGCGTATCTTGCAGGCAAGACACCATTTTAAATCAGAGGGTTTGTGGCTGAGTGGGTATTTACCTTTCTCCTTTGGAAGCATGCAAAATATCTTCCTATACCAATGAGCTAGTATGTAGGGGTGAAGACTATGGTGCCAGTTTGACATCACCACATTCAGTGCAGGTGTCATCTTTAGCAATGGGACCTTCTTTGTGGGGAACAACCTATGAATCTTAGCAATACCCTGGGTTGTGGGGGGATTCCCATGGGACCCCTTTGGCCAACAACTCAATTAGATATAACCAAATCCTGTTACTAGAAGTTTCATTTAGTGACAAGACATGTCCATTTGGAGTTCTGAATCCCTTGTTATTTGGCAACAATTATTTACATAACCTTCATACATAGACATTTTACAAACTTCTACTGTATTGGGTTTTCATTCTACCCCTTAACTGGCCCTTAATTTTAGCTATCTCTCCATTTTCCCTCTCCTGTCCCTATTGGGCCTCAAAGAAACCCCAGATAAATGACAGAGGAGCCTATTTAACATATCAAAGCTAACAGTGGGGGCCAGGTTCTCCTGAGCTTCCCACAAATGCCCTTCCCTATATAAGCCAGCCATTTTGGCTATGCCTGCCTCTGACTCTTGTTGCTCTTGGCTGCTGTTCTTGGTTCTCTCTCTCCAGACCTCTTGGCTTCTGCTCTTTTCTTTCCCCTTCTCCCTTTCCCCCCTCCTCACACGGTCCAATTCAATCTTCAGGTCATATTCAGTCTGGACCACTCCAGAAGCCTCTGCCTGTGTTCTTCCTTATATTTCTAATAAAAATCTCAACCCATTAGGAGCAGTCATGTCATTATGTAAATAATATGTAAATATGTAAATAAAGCACATTTCCTTTATCTGTTCTTCTGTTGAGGGACGTCTAGGTTGTTTCTGGTTTCTGGCTATGATGAATACAGCAGCAATGAACATGGTTGAGCAAGAGGCTCTATGGTAGGATGAAATGTCCCCAGAAATATGCCCAAGACTGATATAACTGAATCTTGATTCCCATCGTCCTGGAACCACCACACTGATTTCTGTGGTGGGATTCCCACCAACACTGGATAAGCATTCCTTCTTCCTCCACAGCCTCACCAGCATGGGTTGCCATGTGTTTCATTGATCTTAGACAGCCATTCTAACATGAAACTCCAACATGGTTTTGATTTGCATTTTCCTGCTGCAAAAGGATGCTGAAGATTTCATTAAGTGTTTCTTAGCATTTGTGTTTTCTCTTTAGAGAATTCTCTGTTAAGATCTGTGTCCTATTTTTAATTGGGTTATTTGTTTTCTTGATTGTAACTTTAATTTTTTGTAAACCCTGTTTTTAATGATGGTTTTTAAATGCTTTAACCTCCCTTTTAGCCCATCATCCACCAGAGGTAGTGGGAAAGAAAGAATATGGGGGAAAGTGGACCTGTTTAGAAATGGTTCTTTGGAGCAACCCCCATCTGTGTTGTCTGGAAATCAGCAGTTCAGTTCACAGATTAGCAATGGCAGCTCAATTCACTCACAAACACTTCACAGATACACCAGCAGTCCAGTTCAGTAGAGTCAGGATAGCAAACATGAATCAGCAGTGGTGGCACTACCTAGCAGAGACAGTCAGGCCTCAGCCTTGGCACAAGTCAGCAGGAGAGACCGGGGCCAACAGGAACATCAGAAAAAGTTCTTGTCTGTGCTTCTCTCAGTAAAGCAAATATCAGCAAATATGTGAGACCTAGAAACATTTAACTTCACCTATGTCCATTTCACCACAATGTTCTTTCACGTGTTTGTCCCAGCAAAACACAATCCAATATAACTGACTTTCCAAAGAACCCTTAAGTTTCTACTTCACTTAATATCTGGTTTTCTGAGTTCTTTGTATATCTTGGATATTAACCTTTTATCAGATGAGTAGTTGGTTTAAAAAAAAATCTTTCCCCATTTGTAGGCTACCCCTTTTAAATGACAGAGTTCTTTGTAACACAGAAGCATTTGGTTCATGAGACCCTGCTTATTAATTACTGATCTTAGTGCTTGTGCTATTGACGTACTGATCAGGAAGTCTGTTCATGTGCTAATGAGTTCAAGGCTATTGTCTACAGTTTGTTCTATCAGATTCAGGGTGTCAGCTTTTATGTTGAGGCCTTTGATCCATTTGAAATTGAGATTTGTGCAGGGTGATACATATGAATCTACTGGCATTTTTCTATATGTGATCATCCAGTTTAACCATCATCATTTGTTGAAGATGCTGTGTTCTTTCTCGTATCTATTTCTGGCTTGTTTATAAAAAATCAGGTCTCCATAGATTTGTGGATCTATATTTGGGTCTTCAATTCCATTCCATTGATCAATATGTCTGTTTTTGTGTTGTGTTTACTACTCTAGCTGTGTAGTACAATTTGAGATTTGGAGATCTTTTATTATCTACAGTTCCTTACTTATTCAGGAGTGTTTTAGTTATCCTAAAAGTTCTGTAATTCCATATGAAATTCAGAATTGTCCTTTCAATTTCTGTGAAGAACTGTGTTGGAATTTTGATGGGGATTACATTGAATCTGTAGGTTGGTTTTGGTAGGATGGCCATTTTTACTATATTAATCCTACTGAATGAGGAACATGAAAGATCTTTCCATCTTCTGATAGATATCTTCTTCAATTTCTTCAATGTCTTAAAGTTTTTATCATTTATGTCTTTTACTTGCTTGGTTGGAGTTACAATGATATTTATATTATTTGAGTCTATTGTAAAAAGTGATTTTTTCCATTAATTTCTTTTTCACTCCATTTCTCATTTGTATATAGGAGGGCTACCAATTTTCTTAAGTTAATTTTATGTTCAACTACTTTGCTTATCAGCTGTAGGAGTCTCCCAATAAAGTTCTTAGAGTCCCTTATGTATAAAATCATATCATCTACAAATATACTTGTTTTCTTTTCTTTCCTAATTTGTATCACTTTGATCTCCTTCAGTTGTCTTATTGTTTTAGATAAAACTTTTGTTACCATATTAAATAGATGTGAAGAGAGTGGACAACCTTGTCTTGTTCCTGATTTAGTAGAATTGCTTTGAGTTTCTCTCCATTTAAGTTGATATTGGCTATGGGCTTGCTGTAAACTGCCTTTTATACATTGAGATGTGTCACTTGTGTCCCTAATATCTCCATGACTTTTATCATTAAAGGGGTATTATATTTTTATCAAAGACTTTTTCAGAATCTAATGAGATGATCTGTAGGGTTTTTTTCCTTTCAGTTTGTTTATTGTAATGTGAATTACATTAACAGATTTTTGATATGTTGAGTCATCCCTGAATCCCTGGGATAAGCCTAGATCATGGTAGATGATTGTGTTTTATGTGTTCTTGGATTCATTCTCTTCGTTAGTATTTTATGGAGATTTTTCATCTACATTCATAAGGGAAATTGGTGTATAATTCTCTGGGGATTTTTGGGTTTGGTTTTGTTTTAATGTGGTTTGGGTATCAGGTTAACTGTAGCTTCATTAAATGAATTGGGCAGTGTTCTTTCTGTTTCTATTTTGTGGAATAATTTAAGGAATGTTAGCATTAATTCTTCTTTGAAAGTCTTGTATAATTCCAAGCTAAAACCACTTGACCCTGAGCTTGTTTTGGTTGGGAGAATTTTAATTACTGTTTTTATCCTATTAGAAGCTATAGGTCTGTTTTAAATGCTTATCTGATCTCAATTTAACTTTGGTAAATGATATGTATTGAGAAAACTATCCATTTTTTTTTCTGGAGTACAGGTTTTTAAGTATGTCCTTGTGATTCTCTGCCATTTCCTTGGTGTCTGTTGCTGTACCTCCCTTTTCATCTCTAATTTGTTAGTTTGGATTGCCTCTCTCTGTGCTTTTTAGTTAATTTGTTAATCTTAATGATTTTCTCAAAGAACCAACTTTTTGTTTCATTAATTCTTTGTATTATTTTCTTATTTGTTTGAGTTTCTATTTTATTGATTTCAGCCCTGAGTTTGATTATTTCTTGCCATCTACTCCTTTTGGATGTGATTTCTTTTTTTTGTTCTAAAGCTTTTAGTATGCTTTTAAATTACTAGTATGAGATCCATCCATCTATCCCTCCCCCTTCCTTCCTTCCTGACTTCTTCCTCTTTCTCTTCCTCCTCTTCCTCCTCCTCCTCCTCCTCTTCCTCCTCCTCCCCTTCCCCCTCCTTTTCCTTATCCTTTTTAGTGTAGGCACTTAATGCCATGAACTTGTCTCTTAGAATCATCTGTGTGCCCCATATGTTCGGGCATGTCTTTACAGGTGTTATACAGAGAGTCAAGCTCTGTGAAGGATAAGGATGGAAACCTAGTGCATACTGACTTTGCAAGCCTGGGTCAGACTTCCGGGAGTCCAGTTCATTGTTAGCATATTTTAAACACAGTACAATTTTAGAAAAAACTTCCAGGCAACAATCAGTCCAATCAGTCTAATTCCAGGTGCACAATAAAGCTTCTTAAGGTATGACTACATAGAAACTCTTTTACAAAGTACACGTGACCATGAGGGTGGGTTCTATATCTAAAAGATCTAGAATCTAATGTGCTCTCTGACCAATACCATATAGGTCAGCAGGCCATAAAGTACATGAGACATCTTCCCTTAAAATGGGTAACAGTCTAGTGAGGGAGGAGTCATTCTGGGTAATTTGAGTGAGGTTTGCCCACAGATAACCAAAAGGTCATCAGGTCATTAACAAAATCCTCTCTCAGCTTTCTGGATAGACTGTAGGTCCTTGATTTTATCTCTTTCATTGAGGAGACAATCCTTCATGATTAACATTCCTGGTTCTCCTAGCACTTCCCTGTGATTACAAAGACCTCTGTGCCCGGCAACCATTGTGCATTCATTTTCCTTCAACTCTAGAAAGCCTTTAGTTTTTTTTTTTTTTTGTTTTGTTTTTTTTTAATTTCTATCTTGACCAGTTTTCATTCAGTAGTGAGTTGTCCAGTATCCATGAGTTTGTAGCTTTCTTTTTTCTTTTTTCTTTTTTTCCTGTTATTGTTGATGTCCAGCTTTAATCTGTGGTAGTCAGATAGGATGCAGGGTGTTATTTCAATTTTTCAACTTTCTTGTATCCGTTGATACTTGTGTCTGAATATGTATTCAGTTTTGGAGGAAATTCCATGATGTAGTGAGAAGAAGTATTATTTTGTATTTGCATAAAATGTTCAGTAGATATCTGTTAGGTTCATTTGGTTTATAAGGTCAGTTAGCTCCATTACTTTTCTGTGTCGTTTTTGTCTGGATGGCCTATCTGTTGATGAAAGTTGGGTATTGAAGTCTCCCACTATGAGTGTATGAGGGTTAAAATGTGATTTAACTATAATAGTGCTTCTTTTATGAACTCGGGGGCCCTTGTGTTTGGTGCACAGATGTTAAGAAATGCAATGTCCTTTTGGTGGCTCTTTCCTTTGATGAGTATGTAGTGTCCTTCCCTATCTCTTCTGATTAGTTTTGGTTTAAAGTCTATCATGTCTGATATTAAAATGCTACACCAGCTTTCTTCTAAGGTCCATTTGCTTGGCATGTCTTTTTCTTTCCTTTTACCCTAAGATGACATCCATCCTTGATGATGATGTATGTTTTTAGATACAGAGAATGGATCCTATTTTTAAATCCAATCTGTTAGTCTTTTTGTTTTTATTGGGAAATGAGACCGTTGACGTTGAGAGATGTCAATGAACAGTATTTGTTGATTCCTGTTGTTTTGTTGTTATAGTGGTGGTAGTGGTGGTAATGGTGGTAGTGGTAGTAGTGTGTGTTTATTTGTGTGAATATGAATGTGTGTGTGTGTGTGTGTGTGTGTGTGTGTGTGTGTGTGTTTCCTCTCTTCTGATTTTCTGGTCTGGGATTATTTATTTCTTATATTTTCTTGAGTGTGGCTAACCTCTTTAGGTTAAAGTTTTTCCTTCTAGCACCTTCTGTTGGGCTGCATTTGTGGAGAGATATTGATTAAACTTGGTTTTATCATGTAATTTTTTGTTTTCTCCATTTGTGATGAGTGAAATTTTTGCTGGGTATAGTAGTCTAAGTTGCCATATGTGGTCTGTTAGAGTCTGTAGAACATCTGTGTATGCCCTTCGGGGTTTTAGAATCTCTATTGAGAAACTATTTGCTATTCTAATAGGTCTGTCTTTATATGATACTTGGTCTTTTTCCTTTGCAGCTTTTAATATTATTTCTTTGTTCAGTACGTTTAGTGTTTTGATTATTATGTGCCAAGGGGGATTTTTTTTTTCTGGTCCAATCTATTTGGTGTTCTCTATGTTTCTTGTACCTTGATAGACATCTCCTACTTTAGGTTATGAATTTTTTTTTCTATGATTTTGTTGAAAGTATTTTCTGTATTTTTGACCTGGATTTCTTCTCCTTCCTCTGTCTTTATTATTCTTAGATTTGGTCTTTTCAAGTGTCCCAGATTTCCTGGATGTTTGTGCCATGATATTTTTAGATTTAATATTTTCTTTGATGTGGGGTATCCTTTCTTCTATCTTGTCTTCAGTGCCTGAGATTCTCTCTTCCATCTCTTATATTCTGTTGGCAAGGCGTGCCAAATTTTTCATTTCCAGGTTTTCCTCAGGTTTTCTTTATTGACTCTTGTTTTTACTTTCAGGTCTTGAACAATTTTTTTTCATTTCCTTCCACTTTTTGTTTGTGTTTTCATCAATTTCTTAAAGGGATTTATTCATTTTTTTCTATAAGATCCTAGGGAATTCTATCATATTCATAAAGACTATTTTAGAGTTTTGTTTTTCTTCAGCTATGTGTAATTCTCAGATCCTACTGTGGGAGGGTTACTGAGCTCCAGTGTCCTGGCTGTTATTGATTCCCCCTCATTCCCTCCCCCCTCCCCGCATCTAGGGATTTGGAAAAATTCTAATTCTGGGTGTTGATTGTCTTTGTTGGGTGGGTCTTTTGTTCCTTGGTTTCTGATCTTCTCTCTGGTTCATAAGAGGATATAGTGGTTCTTTGTTTCCTGGTAGGGAATTTTTCTGGGATGGTGGTAGGTTTGGTCACTAGGGTTCTGGGTAAATTGTGTTTCTAGGTACTGAGAGCTGACACTTGGAAAGGAGAATGGGATAGGATGACCTCCGGGAGTTCAGATACCAAGATCTGGTTAGTCCCCTGGGAATGAGGACAGAGTGTGAGGAGAGCCTCAACAGGTGATCTGCTACATAACTGGGGATAGGGGAATGGGGGAGGAATGTTGGATATGGAGGGGAGGAGGGAGAGTGAAGATCTGAAGCTTTCCTACTGCTTTGTTGGCATTTTTGCTTTTCTGGCAGGCTTGGCTGTCAAGTTCCTGGGGAATGCCTGCTGGGGAATGCTAGGATAACAGGGTGGTTGGGTAGGAAGATCACTGGAGAAAATCAGCATAATCAGCGGGAGCTGAGGACCAAGAGGGGGAGGAGCTGCAGCGTTGGGTAGTCTGCTACAGCCCTGCTGGTGAGAGGACATGGATTTGGAGGAGAAAAAGAAGAGGTGAAAATCTGCGGTTAGCCTACCTGCTTCTGCTTCCCTGGTCAGCATAACTGGCATTTTCTTAGGGAATTTAATTTCTATATTCTTGACTCTCCTAATTCATTTTTGTTTTTAATAAATGTGCAGAAAACTCAACATGCAAACTATGTTTAAAAAAAAAAGAACTTAAATAACAGAAGAAAACTCAGATTTTTTATTTCTCTTTTTGGACGAGGACTTTCCCTTTACAACTCCTGTGGGTTTTGTTTTCCAAATGTTTCTTCCAAGGAGAAGTTTTCCTATTTTGTCTGTTTTTAGAAACTGAAAGCTAGAGAGAAAGCTTGGAAACCTGGAATATCAAAGGGAATGTCTCTTTAGCCCAGGATAGCAGCTGCGTGCAGCAAGTTATAAAGTGGCACCCTGGACTGGGTTAGCCTCTCATCCTCTTTGTTATCCCACTACATCAAAAAGCATTTTCAAAACTATGTTTAGCGCTCTCCCTGAGAAATAGGCAACCAAACTCACTGACACTCCCCAACCCTCAACAAAGAGCCACACTTTTTTTGCCTAAACTAGAGCTCATTAGGATGGGCAGTGCATTATAAAAGTAGAATACCAGAACCATAGGACTTTGAAGAGTCTTTTCATTGTACCGCCTGTTGTTTTTGTTGTTGTTGGCTGTTGTTTGACAGGGTTTCTCTGTGTAGTTCTAGCTGTCCTGATACTCTCTCTGTAGACCAGGCTGTCCTCATACTCACAAAGATCCATCTGCCTCTGCCTTTCTGCCTCTCTCTCTGCCTCTCTCTGTGTCTCTCTCTGTGCCTCTCTCTCTGGCCCTCTCTCTCTGCCTCTCTCTGTGCCCCTCTCTCTCTGCCTCTCTCTGTGCCTCTCTCTCTCTCTGCCTCTCTGCCTCTCTCTCTCTGTCTCTCTCTCTGCCCCTCTCTCTCTGCCTCTCTCTCTCTGCCCCTCTCTCTCTGCCTCTCTCTGTGCCTCTCTCTCTCTGCCTCTGCCTCTCTGCCTCTCTCTCTCTCTCTGCCTCTCTCTCTCTGCCTCTCTCTGTGCCTCTCTCTCTCTGCCTCTGCCTCTCTGCCTCTCCCTCTCTGCCTCTCTCTCTCTGTGTCTCTCTCTGTGCCCCTCTCTCTGCCTCTCTCTGTGCCTCTCTCTCTGCCTCTGCCTTTCTGCCTCTCTCTCTCTGCCTCTCTCTGTGCCTCTCTCTCTCTCTCTGCCTCTCTCTGTGTCTCTCTCTGTGCCTCTCTCTCTGCCCCCTCTCTCTGCCTCTCTCTGTGCCCCCCTCTCTACCTCTCTCTGTGCCTCTCTCTGCCTCTGCCTTTCTGCCTCTCTCTGTGTGCCTCTCTCTCTCTGCCTCTGCCTCTCTGCCTCTGCCTCTCTGCCTCTCTCTCTGCCTCTCTCTCTGCCTCTCTCTGTGCCCCTCTCTCTCTCTGCCTCTCTCTGTGCCTCTCTCTCTCTCTGCCTCTGCCTCTCTGCCTCTCTCTCTCTGCCTCTCTCTGTGCCCCTCTCTCTCTGCCTCTCTCTGTGCCTCTGTCTCTGCCTCTGCCTTTCTGCCTCTCTCTCTGCCTCTCTCTGTGTGCCTCTCTCTGTGCCTCTCTTCTGCCTCTCTCTCTGCCTTTCTTCTGCCTCCTGCCTCTCTGCCTCTCTGCCTCTCTGCCTCTCTGCCTCTCTGCCTCTCTGCCTCTCTGCCTCTCTGCCTCTCTGCCTCTCTGCCTCTCTGCCTCTCTGCCTCTCTGCCTCTCTGCCTCTCTGCCTCTCTGCCTCTCTGCCTCTCTGCCTCTGCCTCCAGAGTGCTGGGATTAAAGTCTGCTGGGATTAAAATCGTGAGCCACCACTGCCCAGCTATACAACCTTGTTTGTAAGAAGGGGGAATAGAGACTGAGATGGCATAGTGTTCTGTGCATTCAGGGCCTTCTCCTGACTTTGGTGACATTCTCTCTCATGCATCTGTTCAGCCAGTAAAAACCTCACATGTGTGGTATACAAAGCACTATGAAGAATCCATGTGAATGTGCAGTGTTTTCAACCACATGTCCCAAGACTACCTCCAGCAATACAGGCATTTCATAAAGCAGTGTGTTTGTGCCTTTCCTGACTCTCTGTCTGTCTGTCTGCCTGTCTCTCTTTTCTTTTCTCTTTCTCCTCTCTGTCTCTGTCTCTTTGCCCTCTGGCCCCCACTTCCTGCCTTTTCCTGTCAGAATCCTGTCCATTTCCCAAAGCCCAAATCAACTGCTAGCACTCCACTGAGACTCTCTCCTATTCTATGGTAATGATTATTTACTCATTTTCCCTTATGTCCATGCTGTTTCTGCCATCCAGTGATTCTAGCACATCTCCAACTGGCTTCTGAGGTATGAATTACTTAAATGGAGACATGACTACTTTTCTTCTGATTCCATCCCTTAAGGACACTTGAAAAAAAATTAAACATTTTAGCTGATCTTTCTAGAAAGAGAATATCCAAGTGACAGAAACAAAAAGAAAATGGTTTGTATATGCTTGGCCCAGGGAGTGGCACTATTAGAAGGTGTTTGTGGTCTCGTTGGAGTAGGTGTGTCACTGTTGGTGTGGGCTTTAAAGACCCTAGCTGCCTGGAAGCCAGTATTCTGCTAGCTGCCTTCAGATGAAGATGTAGAACTCTCAGCTCCTCCTGCACCATGCCTGCCTGGATGCTGCCATGTTCCTGCCTTGATGATGATGAACTGAACCTCTGAACCTGTAAGCCAGCCCTAATTAAATGTTGGCTTTATAAGAGTTGCCTTGGTCATGGTGTCTCTGCACAGCAATGGAAACTCTAACTAAGACAGACAGACTGATTTTTTAAAAAAAATGCAAAATAGCGGTGTTAACTTTATGTTGACTGTGGCTTGTTTGGTTGCTGCTGTTGCTTGAGTGCAAAGTAGCAGGCCTCTTAGGACATGTTCTTAAGTGCTTGGCTCTAGTTGACTCTTCTGTCCTCATCTCACTGCCACCACTTCTGCTTTAACCCTTTCATCCCCAGGACTCCCCGCTTTACCTTCATATCATACGTGTCCTGTTATCTCCCTACCCCTTTCCCAGAAAGACTACTTTTCTCGTGCGTCCCTTTCTAGTTTCCTGACATCTACTCATCTACTCAAAACACATATGTCAAAAGTAGAAGCTAAGAGGGCGCTCATGGTCATGGCAGAGAATCAACCTCTACAGGGAGGGGTTTTCTGTGTGGCCCTGTGTAATCTGGCCTCTGTTTCCCACGCATTGAGTAAAGTTCTGCACTGGGGGTCTAGGAAGTCACTCCAATGCTAAATTTTCCTCGTGCCAACACAGCTCTTAGGAAAAACAATGGCTCTGCGCAGCCTGCTTGTCCTGCCGAAGCACTGTGCTGTGTGGGCAGCCTCTCCTGGATGCTGACACCTACACACGTCTTCCTGGAGAGCTGACAACAGCAGGGTTTCATTCACTTGACTGTGCCACCAGGACTGTGCTCACCTCTATCCTGGGTTGTTGGTCAAGCAGGACGGCTCCACTATCCATATCCAATATCAGGAGCCATGGCACATGCTAGTGATGCCCCCAGATCTGGGCATTCTATCTGCAAAAGCGCGCTGGGCCCGCTTCTGAAAATGTGGAGCTCAGCTCCTGTAGAAGAGAGAGGAAGAGCCAGAGCTGACTGATGAGTTTGACACTGAATGATACTAATGGTTTTGGACTAAGACCAAGAAGTAACTATGTCTAGAGTTACACCAGAGACATTTTGTAAGGATGGAGGGGCTCTGTCTGTAAACCATACATTCTTGACACCAAGATCTACTCATGAGAGAGAACATGTGTGTTCTGAGCTTAGGTTATCTCACTTAATAAAATATTTTCAAGTTTCTTCCATTTTACTGCAAATTTCATAATGTCATTTGTCATTATGACTACATAAAATTTCATTGTGTATAAGTAACACATTTTTATTACCTACTCATCTGTTGATAGACACCTAGGATGATTATATTATCTTGCTGTCATGAATTCAGTAGCAATAACATAGGTAAGCAAATATCTATTTCTATAATAGGATATCGAGTTCCTTAGGGATATGCCCACAAGTGGTATAGCTCAGTTACATGGTAATTCTGTGTCTTAGTTACTTTTCTATTGTTGTGACACAGCACTGTGACCAAGGCAACTTGCAGAAGAAAGAGTTTATTGGAGTTTATAGTTTCAGAGGGTATGTCTATAATCATCAATGCAGGAAGCATGGCAGCAGACAGGCACAGTACTGGAGAAGTAGCTGAGAGACACAATCATAGCTTGAGACACAGCACAAGGCAGAGAGAGACACTGGAAATAATATGGGCTTTTGCAACCTAAAACCCAGTGCCACACCTCCTGATCCTTCCTAAACAGTTCTACCAACTGGAAACTAAGTATTCAAACATATGAGCCTATGGAGGCCATTCTTATTTAAACCTCCACAGTGTTTTTAGTCATTTGAGAATTTCCATAATGACTTCAGGAGTTCACAGGGTTTCTCTTTCCCCACCCATTCAGGAGCATTTGTTGTCACTTGTTTTCCTGAATGGTCTATTCTTAGCTATTCTAACTCAAAGTAATTTTAATTGGTACTTTCCTGATAGCCAAGGATGTTTAACATTCTGTAAAAATATTTGATGAATATTTGTATTTTGTTCTTCTGAGAACTCCATCATTCAGCTCTTTTCTTTTTTCTTTTTTTTTTTTTTTTTTTTTTTTTTTTTTTGGAATGGGGTTGTTTGTTTCCTTGCTATTTTATTTTGTAAGTTCTTTTCATAGTTTAGATATTGAACCTCTATCAGATGTATAACTGGAAAATATTTCTCCTATAGTTTGTCTCTTTGTTCAGTCAACTACTTCTTTTGCTGTATAGAAGTGTTTTAAAATCAGGAGATCCTATTTTTTTCAATGATTAGCCTTATTTCCTGGGCAGTTTTAGAGTTTCAGGTCTTTGGTCTGCTTGACTCATTGGAGTTGACTCTTGTGTAGGATGTGAGAGAAAGGTCTAGTTTATTCTTGAAGATGCCATTTTTTTTCCCCAATGAATAACTTTTGGCTTTTCTTTTTTTTTTTCTTTGAGACAGAGTTTCTCTGTGTAGCCCTGGCTGGCCTGGATCTTGCTTTATAGACAAGGCTGGCCTTGAACTCATAGATTTACCTGTCTCTACTTTTGGAGTGCTGGGATAAAGGGATGCACTACCACCTCCAGGCTTATTTTTGTCATTCTTATCATAAATCAGGTGGTTCATGGTCTTTGAGTGTGTCCCAGTTGATCTGTGTGTTGTTTTGTGCCTGTGTCATGCTGTGTTTGTTACTGTGACTCTTCATATGTCTTGAAATCAGATAGTGGTGATACCTCAAGAATTATTCTTTTTGCTCAGGAAGGCTTTGGCTATCTGATGTGTTTTGTGTTTCCAAATGAATTTTAAAATTGTTTTTTTTTTTTTTTTCCTATTTCTCTTTTTGGAGTCTTTTGTATTCTAGATATTGAATGTCTGTCGCACATAAATTTTTTACTTCTTTTGTGGATTTCAAACAAATTTTCTGTTTCTTTGGACTAATGTGTGTGTTTTCTTTCTCTGTTTTCTTCCTTCACTGGCTCCTGCTGAGGAAGCCATTACAAATGGGGCTCCCCCCATCTCTTCTTTTAGCATGTTTGTTTCTGGTATGGAGAAAACTTCCCAATTTTTTCATGTTGCTTTTTATATCTTGACACTTTGGTGTGATTGCTTATTAGATCTCAGAGATCTCTGTTGGAGTAGTCTTTTAGTAGGAGCTCAGATCTGTTCTCTGAAGGTACATTTTGAAGGACGACAGCTTGTTGGTGAAATAGATGCAGAGCATCAGAGCAAGAAAGTTTCTAGACACCGATAGGAAAAAGGTGCTACTAGTTAATGATTGAAGGAGAAGGTCGTCATCTGTCCAGCTTATTGTCACATGGTTATCCTGGAGCACTGGTTCAAGTCAGCATAGCCTAATGCGTGTGTGCTAAGACCTACAGTAAAAACTGAGGCGTGTTACCAAAGCAGGAGAAAAATGTGAGGCAGTCAAGAGGAACACGTAGCTCATTGGAGCTCTGTTCATTATATTTTTTTCAGAGGAGAATGAAGTCCTTCACTACCACAAATTAGGCAGTTGAATTTTCTATATTTGGGGAAATTGCAGGGGTTAGCACATCCCAAGTGTAATGGACAAAACTTGCCCTAGGAAAACCATTTTATTGATCATGGTATCTCCCCAGCCAGGTATATATTTTAAAAGTCATATTGAGTAAAGCAAAGTTTAAAAATAAGCCGTGGTTTTTCCTCTTTATTTTTCTCCTCCCAGATAATTAAGTGCTAAAACTCCTATATGTGGCAATCAAGGCAAGCTTCTGCCCCGAGGAGGCAGATAGTACATGACTCTGCCCACTGCAACGAGCAAAGCAGCTGTAACCAGACAGCAGGGAAAACACCAATTGCCCAAATACTGGTCTCCGGACACCATTCTTCAGTTCAAGTAAAAGAAATGGCAGATTCCAGGGGTAGAGAAGGTGCAGCCTGAGGTGCAGAGAAGAGCAAAAGCATATGGGGTCACCATGTGCATGTGCTAGTCAAATTGGAGATAATTTGAACATTAAAATAAATGATAGTAATCTATAAGTTAGGATACGTATAGACTGATTTTCTCATTACTTTGACAAACTACCGGCTAGAATTGATTTAAAGAGCCAAGATTTCTTCTGCTCACAGTTTTCAGATGTTTAATCTCTTGGCCTCATACGTTTGGACATAACATAATGGTGTGGAATGTATTAGCACAGATGTTCTGTACTTCTTGGCAGATCAGGAGCAGGGTACAAGTCAGAAACTGGTGGTCAGGTATAACTTTCAAAGGCATGCCCGAGTGGCAGGCTCCTTTAAGTTAGGCTCTGTCTCCCAAAGTTTCCATAGACTCCCCAAATTAGACCACATGCTGGTGACCAGACATTCAGAGTATAATCCTGTAGTACACATTTTATATTTAAACTCTAACACTCTGAGTCTAAAGTGATAAGGTAATGAGTAAACTGAATGTTAGCGGATGAATATGATATTTGTGTAAGTTACAGCTTGCCTTCCTACAAAGCAAGCGTGCTGTCTAGTTTTGTATCAACTTGACCTAAGCTAGAGTTATTTGAAGGGAGGGAACCTCAACTGAGCAAATGTTTCTATAAGCTCCAACTGTAATCACTCCCTTAATTAGTGATTGAAGTGGGAGGGCCTCAGCCCATTGTACTTGGTACCATCCCTGGGCTGGTGGTTCTGGGTTCTATAAGAAAGCTGAACAAGCCCTAGGAAGCAAACCAGTGAGCAGCACCTCTCCATGGCCTCTGCATTAGTGCCTACCTCCAGGTTCCTGCCCTGCTTGAGTTCCTGCCCTCACCGCTTTTGAAGATGGAGTATATGTAACTGTGAGTGAAATAAACTCTTCCCTCCCCAACTTGCTTTTAGTCATGGTGCCTCATCACAACAAATATTGACTACAGAGCAGTTGTATGATGGGTATTTTTAAATCTGGTGATGGAAGAAACTGAAATTGAGCCTCAGAAGCCTATTATGAGAAGAGTGCAGCAGCATCTCTTCAGGATCCTGTCAAATATACACATCTTAAGCCTAATTCCTCAAAAATATCACATAGATCCCAAGGTAAGGCATTCTACAAAAATAATTATTCAGTAATCTTTCAAAAGTGCCAAGGTGGTGATAGGCTCAGAAAGATCAAGGTCATTTCTGTCCCTCAGGTTTACAAAAGTACACGGCCACTAAGCATAGAGTGATCTGCTGGAGTGGGGGCATCTGTTTAGAAGACATCAGCAGGACATCTGATAAAATTCCAATGATTCCCCAAGAATGGATAGTAATAGCTTGTCAATGTTACTTTTTAGCTTTGCTAGTTATAGTTACATTGTGCTGTGTAGGGGAATGTTTTTATTTATGGAAATACATAGTTAATTATTTAGGGATGATGAGATATCATGTTGGCTACTTATTCTTCATTGATTCAGAAAAAAAGTTTTTTATTTCAATCTTCTTCCTTGTCTATCAGTTTGAGCTTGTTAGAAAAGAGTTTCTGTTGTTGTTGTTTTCAAAGACAACCTTGAACTTTTGATTCCCTACCTCTACAGACACACATACTATTACCAGTTATTCGGTGTTGGAGGTTAAATCTAGGGCTTTGCATAGCAGGTAAAGCACTTAGCAACTGAGCTACAAAGCCCAGCTAGAAACATTGTTCTAAAGGAACAAGACTTAGGATAAAAATAGTTTTACATGTGCTGGATAGGATTAAAACCAAACTAAGACATAAGAAAATATTCACACCTGACTGATAACATTTGTGATTTAATTTTAATTTCATGAGTGTGATGGTTGGAATGAGAAATGATTCCCATAGTCTGAGACCTGTAAACACTTGGTCTCCAGTTGGTGGTACTATCAGGAAGGGATTAGGAGTGTGGCTTTGCTGGAGGAAGCATGATGCTGGAGTGGAGGTAAGAGTAGAAAGCTTTGCCTACTTTCAGTTCACTTTCTGCTTCCAGCCTGCAGTTCTAGATGTTAACCCTCATCTTCCTTCTACGGCTGCCATGCCTGCCGCTATGCCTGTTGCTACTGCCCTGCCATTCTGGAACCAAAATCTCCAATAAGCCCTTTCTTGTATAAATTGTCTTAGTCATTGTGTTTTATTACAGCAACAGAGAAGCTAATTAATGCAAAGGGCTTTGTTCTATATAATCATTCACTCTGAATAAAGCTGTGCTTAAAAACAAATTACCAGCAACCTTGTTAGTAACCCCCTCTTCCAGCTTCAGGAAAAAAAAGGGAGGGGGGACTTTTTTCCCCTGATATTAGATATGGGTGAATTTCTCCCTCCTTCCCTTTTCCCTGCCCACATCTTGTCCTTCGCTCCTCCCTTTCTTCTTCCCTCCCTCCCCTCCTCCCTTCTTTTCCTTTCTTTTATTTGTGGTGCTGGGAACTAAACCCAGAGCCTCTTCCATTCCAGGTACGCCCTCTACTATGAGCTACAACCTTAGCCCCCAAGTTTTATGCACCATCCATCTGAAACTCCTGACGGTGGGTCACACAGTGAGAGATCTGTAATCTGATCACAGTGTCCTCACTGAAAGATGTCCACTAACAAAACCCAAGTTAGGGAAAAGATTGGGCTTCAGGGATTCTGTGGCCACACTAGAAAAATAGAAAAGATGTCTAACTTTATCTCTTCAAACAGTAGGTCTAATGTCAAAACTTAGACACTGCTTGAATGAAGATTAAAACATAAGGTGCATACAGCAATGTATCAAGGCATTTTTCTGTAGGCTTTCCTGTACCATTCTAAATTACTTTAAGAATTTCTCACTGGGCTGGAGAGTTGGTTCAGCAGTTTAGGGCACTGGCTGCTCTTGCTGAGGACCTGGGTTTGAGTCTCAGCATCCACAAGGTAGTTCACAGCTGTCTGTTACTCCAGTTTCATGGGATCCAATGATACTCTTTTAACCTCCTGGGGCACCAAGCATGCAGGTGGTGCACATATTAATATATATATATATATATATATATATATATATATATATATAATGAATAAGTCTAATAAAAAAGACTAGCAAAAAATAAAAAAGTTTTTTTTAGTGAATTATATTGCATAGCTGGGAAACGACCCAGAGAAGGAAGTAGGTGACTTCAGAGCCATTCATGGAAAAACAATGGAGCTATTTTATCACAGTGGCTTGTGGTAGAAACTATCATTTACATAATTTGGCTCAGAGTCCCATTAAAGGAACTGAAGAAGGCTAAAGAGATGAAGCAAGCCTTTAACAAGCAAGAATGGAAAAGAAAGTTACTTGTAATGACTTCAACAGACTCCATTTTCCATGTGTCTGTTAGTACATAGGACCATGGTATAGTATTTTAAAAGTCAGAACTTGAACATTTTGAAGGCAATCATTCTATGTCTATGTGGTTAAGATGATAAGTGACCTTGGAACAAACCTTTCCTTTGGTCTGTAGTTGCTTGGCACTGTTGTTTCTACCCATGCTGAGGCAGAACAGCAGTGTGGAGGAGGTATGGGGGCAGAGCTGGTCATCTCACACTGACCATAAAGCAAAGAGCAAGAGGGGAAAGGCAGAGGCCCTTTTTAAGGGCACATACCCAGTGACCCAGCTTTCTTCCTCTGGGCCCCACCTTTTGAAGGTTGCATGGCTTCCTAATCATGCCCCGGATAGTGATGAGTCCTTTAAGAAATCAGGAGACACTAAAGGACTAAACCATAGCAGCCTCTTTACATGAATGTTAGCTATTATTATATATGTATGTTATATGTGTATATCTACACATACATGTATGTGGAAAATGCATATATATATATATATATATATATATATATATATATATGCAGCAAATCACCATCTGTCACTTCAGATAGGCCGATAGAATCATGGGAAATCCAAGGAAAGACTATTTTTTTTTTAAATCTAAATATACCTTGGTGAAATTAATGTAGATTTATTAAAGAATACTGAATAAATTCTAATGGTATCATTGTTTCCATAAGTAAGATAAATGTATTATTTTAACATTTGGATATTTCAATTATGGGCAGGGAATATAGCTGAGATAATCATCTAATTTGCATCATAAGCCCACTATAAATGTAAAAAGCATTCACTTTAAACTCTCAGTCGATGAAGACAGACCACCTTGTGATTAATAGTCTGGGAGAGCTTGCAATGAACATTTTTAGAGGTAGCTCGGTGAGGTAATTCAAACTCTGCCACTTAATATATTTCCTTGTCTATAATCTATTTCTTTAACTAGATCATAACTACCAATTAATCATCATAAAGTCATTATTCTTTAAGTATTCTCGACACCATCTCAGTGTAACATGATAGGAACAGTCTGTCACCTGCAGCATTTACATAAACATTGAATGTGCTACTGAAAAAAGAAAAACACTAAAAACCATAACTTGTTTTAAAATAAGAAACTCAATTTTGGATTTTAAAATAAAACCCAAAACATAAATATTACTGGGAATTTGGGGATGTTCATTTGGGGTATCCCATGTTATTGGGGACTCTGCCATGTTTTTTCAGTCTCTAAGGATTTGAGTTTTGTTATAAAATAATTTAAGAATGAACTCAGAAGGAAGTTATAGGACAATTTTATTAGCATTAAAAAACCTTCCAAACCCTAGGACAGTCAAACTGCAAATCTTGGCAGCTGCCTGGAGGAGCAGGATGAGAAAGAAAGCAAAGCATAGTGTTTATCCATAACAGATGTGGAAAGGGTTGGGAGAATAGCTTCAGAGAAAAAGAAAGTCCAGAGTGTTCAGGAAGGCACATCCAAGCTCTGACAAGTTTCCAAAAAAAGGAAAAAGAGATGAAAAAGGAAAAGTTAGTTTTTCTGTAGAATTCAGTAAAGCTGGCAGGCTTAACCCAAGCACACAGCTGGGCTCAGTAAGTGCCTGCCAGAGGTGCAGGGATTCTGGGAAGGAAATGTAAATTATTTCTGGGAAGGAAATGTAAATTATTTCCTTAAATGAGTAACTACTCTCTCCTTCTCTCTAGGATGGCTTGAAGTGAACCATCCTCTTTGAGGTGCGGTGTCGGTGTCTTAGCCAGAACCAACTGGATTAACCCTTACATTTTGAATGTTAAATTCCGGCCCAGGCCAGAGAACTAGCTTTCCCTTGATCGGTCACCATGGAGCCCTGACCAAGGCTACAGTGATCAGTGATGTCCACCCCCACCTCTTCCTTTAGGAGATGTGTTGAAATTGGGAGTAGCTATAACCCATTTTAACCCTCAGATCTAGGGTCCCATTCTAAAGCCGCTCACCAGAGGGACTGTCTCGGAACTGCAGTTTCAGTCCCGCGGGTACCTGCTGCCTACAGGGAAGGGCAACTTGGAGGGTAGCAAACCCCGGGTGCGCCCCTCTGGGTCCGCTGGCCAGAGTAGCACCACGCTGCTGGGGGTGCCACTTTTGGTTGCATCTACACTGACAAGCCAGTCTCCACCTGCTATCTCACCACAAAGAACAATTGCATATGGCCTTTGAGAAATGCAAGTCTACAGAAAAATCCCTGAGTGCTGTAGTACTTTTCCATGGACTTTCACTTTTGACATTACTACCAACTGCAGAAAAGCGCAGCTATACTTATATAAATATATATGTTACTTGCTGCAAGCATCGGGCATGAAAAGGACAGCAAGTCCTCCTTGAGGAAGCAACAAATCAGAAAAGCACCTCTCCTAGCCCTGTTCCAGTCGGATACTGGCTTCATGGTAGAGACTGAGAGTTTGCTACTGAACTCTATGTCCTTTCCCATTAAAACTTAATGGGGAACACTAGGACTTATAATCGTTAAAGTTTATGAAATTAAAAATTGTGCTTCGTTTCAAAACCCTCAAGTCTACAGTTCCCAGCCCCCACCCCCACCCCCACTAGAAAGTGTTACCTCATCGTTTTTACCTCTGGGAGAAGCACTTGGCACACAGTGAACAGAAACGAAGACATGAGACAGCAGATCACCAAAGTGCTAGCAGCCTAAAAGGTCCGTAGGCATCTTTTATGTAATAAGTAATGGAATGGCTGGAAAACTGCCTTGAAGAGAAAAGCTCAAGGCTAAAAAAATTGAAGACATGTCAAGGCCTTTGAGAGACAGAGTGACATGAAGTAAAACTGGGAAATAGTCAAGACAAGTATTTTTTTTAAATATAAAGCCACTTAGTGGAGAATTTAATCAAGTTTTATTTAAACAGATTATACCATATGAACATTGGCATTCTATTTCCTGGGCAATGTGGACTAGGGGAGAGGTACTAAGCAGGGTGCCAAAGTCTGTGCTAAAAAGTACTGCCAGCCCCGGTGGACCAAGAGAGGAGTGTGGGACACAAACACCAGTCCTTTTTTCTCTTCCAGGTTGAACATTTCTACAAGAAGTTTCTAGAAGATCCTTGCTGCAGATTGTCAGTGAAGTTTTTATATCCACTGGATAGTCTGTGATTATTAAAAAAAAATGTGTAATAAGAGCAGAGAGGGGTCATTTCAATGTGTGAGCAAGGGAGTATTTGGAGATTTAATTCCTTCTTGACTTGCCTGTAGCTGAGAAATGGAGGTGTATTTGGAGTATTTCCCCCCAAATTTTTATTTAAGTAAATGTTAGGGTTAAGGGGAGTTATAAAACAGTAATTCACAACTGAGAGACAGAGAGAGAGAAAGAGAGAGAGAGAGAGAGAGAGAGAGAGAGAGAGAGAGAGAGAGAGAGTCAGTAGTTAGTCAAGGTTGGCTTCCAGAATGTGACTTATTTGCCTGTGGCCAGCCTGTCTTCATAAAACCACCATAAGGCTGGATCTCAGTCCAGGAGAGACCCGTAAATCTTTAGGAAGGTGAACAGCTGCTAGCAGGTCAGACAGTGTTTCTGAGGTGCAGAGGAATATCCCAGCAAGGGAAATAAATGCCAGTTTTCAACATCTTACTGTAGAAATTCTGCAATTGCATGAAAGAGGAAAATGTGTTATGGTTCTGTAAGTTTTAAACCATAAAGCAATCCAGATTAATTAGTAGTTGCCTCCTTGAAGCCCGCTTCCCCCCATTTGTTTGCATTAGCATTGGGATGCAGGAACAATTTTTCTCTCAAAAGTTCTTAGATTTATTTATTGTGTTGTATACCATGGCACGCATGTAGGGGTCAGAGGATAAGTTACAGGAGTCTATGCTTCCCTTCCACCACGTGGGTTCTGCCAGTGCTTCGGGTGGTTGGCTTACTTACTGAGTCATCTTGGATGCCCATGGAACTTTCCCCCCCTCTATCTCAATCAGTTCTCAAGTTTTGTCAACTAGGTCTTGACCTGTCACATTCATTAAACTCCTTATGAGAAGTGGCTTGCTTCAAGGTTGTTTCTACCCCCTCCTACTATATGCTGATCCAGTCCATCACAAGCAAAGCGTTCTGTCGCCCTACCGTCAAGGACAGTTTGGAGCTGTTTCGGGCCGCTGAAGAACTGGGTGCTGAATCATTAATTTCATGTGTCAGATTAGGGCCAAATGCCTTTGAGCTACATTGCCAAAGTGAAACAACGGATGTTTCAAAAGAAAATTTTGAAATATATTTTTATTGTGGGCCAGATAACCACTCAAGAAGAGATTTTCTTGCATGATGGGTGTTTGTCAGTCCACTTTTGTGAGCAGCTTAGAATGAACACGTGTGAGCGTGGACAAGTGCACAGGGATTCCGTTCTTTGCTTGAGAATTCCCAACGATGAGATTAATGCCCTGCAAATGGCAAGCTCTCCACAAATACTTGACTCACTGAAACCAATAACTTGTAATCATGTATTCATTCAAAGTTACTGGAACTACTGTGTTAGCGAATCCGCAGTAGAAAGTGTGAAGGATTTTTTTCCCCCGTCTAAAGGATCTTTCATTTTAAACAATGCATCAGCCGTTTATAACAAAATAAATATTACATCCAAACCTAGTGCTAGTTTTGTATTTCTGCCCTAGGTTGGCCTCGGTTTTTCCCCAGGAGGCAGGATAAGGATGTGCTTGTTCTTGCTGCCCTTGAGTCTCCTTCCTTTGTAGGCTTTTTTTTTTTTTTTTTTTTTTTTTTTTTTTGGCTAGCGCAGTTACGCTAGCCCCCGCGGTTGTGGAGCGCGCAGCGCGGTCACGCCCCGGGAGCGCGCGGCTCCGGTAGTCCGGCGGGCGGGGCCTCCTCAGACCGTAGACCGGCTCCTCGCGCGGTGCCGCCCTCCTCCTCACCATCTCCCTCTGGTGTGGTTTGTGTTATCCCTGAAGGGACAGAGGGTGTCCTCCGGGGTCCAGGCCGAGACAGGCGGCCGAGAGCGCGGGTGCCCGTGGGGCGTGCGCGCGTGGGAGGTGGCTCACTCTTCCCGCAGGGGCCCAGCGCCTCCAGGGGATCCCCGGCTAGCCGGGACGCGCACGGGCCCTGGACTGGGCCTGAGCGCGCGCGAGGCGGCGGCCGCGGCGGGAACCCAGGACCCCAGGCCGCGCATGACAGCCCCGAGGCGCCTCGCCCACGCTCGCGCCCCTCCCCCCTCCGCTTCCTTCCTCCGCTCAGCGCGCCGGAGAGCGCAGGCCGGATGCGAACCCGGGCCAGCCTAGGGTCGTTCGACTTGGCGATTCCCGGCTCGCTGCCCGCGCGCTACTTGTGAGGCGTGGCCCGGCGAAGGAGGCGCTTGGGGGGCGTGGGGCTCCCCAGCTGGCGGCGGCGACTGAGGGCGCCCGGGACAATGAGCTGGGCAGCTGCGCGCTGCGATCGCCTTTAGCTGGCAGAGCGGCTCCACCTGCGAGCATGGCCCGAATGCCCGAGCCAGGTGTCCCGCGGCTTTAAGGCCGGACAGTGCGCCTAGATCGCGGCGCGCTGCGGCCGGGGCGGCGGGGACGTCCTTTGATTAATTTATTTGTAGACAGCTCTCCGAGCAGCCGCGATGGCCAGCACCAGGAGCATTGAGCTGGAACATTTTGAAGAACGCGACAAAAGGCCGCGGCCAGGGTCGCGGAGAGGGGCTCCCAGCTCCTCCGGGGGCAGCAGCATCTCTGGCCCCAAGGGCAACGGGCTCATCCCCAGCCCGGCGCACAGTGCTCACTGCAGCTTCTACCGCACGCGGACCTTGCAGGCCCTCAGCTCGGAGAAGAAGGCCAAGAAGGCGCGGTTCTACCGGAATGGGGACCGCTACTTCAAAGGCCTGGTCTTTGCCATCTCCAACGACCGTTTCCGTTCCTTCGATGCGCTCCTCATGGAGCTCACCCGCTCGCTGTCTGACAATGTGAACCTGCCCCAGGGCGTCCGCACAATCTACACCATAGACGGCAGCCGGAAGGTCACCAGCCTGGACGAGCTGCTGGAAGGTAGGTAGGAGGGGTAGGCATGGCGCGGCAGGTGCGGCCCAGTGCACAGCAGCAGGTGCAGTGGTTGCGGCCCGCGCGCTTCCCCGCCCTGCGCTGGGGCAGCCTGCCGGGCGCTTGCTTTCTAGGCAGTCACTGGAATTGTCTGCTCCTCTGTAGTTTGTGTTGGGTTGGGGTGCACACACTATCTCCTTCCCAAGAGATTTGACTTTTTAATAAAAAGGAAGAAAATTCTAATGATTGAGACAAATACAGACAATGATGCCTGTAAAATTAGCCAACTTATTTTTGCTGGAAGGGCAAACTGTTTGAAAGCGTGTTTCTCCAGTGAGGCACTGGGTGACCTTTGGTAGAGGCCAGTGCAGTACCTGTGTTGTTCCTGTGTTTGGGATCCTACTGTACCTTCTGTGCACAGCTGTGGGTCTGTCATGCCCTAGGTTGTCTTTTTTGGTATCATGTGTGGCAAAAGGCACTAGAAATCAAGAAAGGAGAGCCAGCACAGAAAGTCTCACTCAGCCTTGGCTTCATCTTGGCTGTGTTGAGGACTTTTTGAAATATTGGACCTGGCCCCACCCCTTAGATATTCTGATGTGCTTGGTTTAGGGTATGACTTGAAAGTTCCTCAGATGATTTCAGTGTAGCCAAAATGGAAAACCGACACGTTTAAAGGATTTTCCACATTTGGTTGGCAATGAGGTGAATCAAGGTGAGTCCTGCCTATTAGAACGATAGGGAACCAGCAGCAGAGGCCTATTAGAAATTAGGAATCCTGGTATACCATCAATCAGAGGGACTGCGTGGGAATATGTTGTGTCATTCTAGAGTTCTTACAGTCATTTTTCGTTTTTGCTTTTAGGAAGGGAAGGGGGGCTGGTAGTTAAGAACCTGGTTTTTAGTTCTAAACATCCAAAAAAGATCAGGCAGGTGCCTTACCGTTCACATATAATCAGGCGTCTTTCTTAATGCAAATAGTACTGTCCATGTAGCCATAGCAACACGGGCTTGTTAGAGTAGGAAACTGGTCCCTGAACTACACGATTTTCTTATTTCAGCATGAGCTTGTGTTCTAAAGCATTTTCTCCCTTTCACAGATGAGGAAACTTAAACGGCAGGGATGCTAATTTCTAATAGGCCTCAGTTTATGCTTTTTCTTCTATGGTTCACTTCAAAAAAAGTTAGCCATTCTAACAAGTCCCCAGGGTGGCTGAGTTTCTCTTGTCATTTTTATCAAATGGTACCCTTGCTCTGGATACATGACAACCCAATTAAAATGCAGTTCTCTTCTTGTGTGTAGTAGAAGGGGCTACCTCACACATTGCCTTGGTAGTGAGTTTTGGTCTTAAAGGCTGAAAAGAGGGCAAGAGATCACAGGTGTAAATCACAGAGATCACAGTAAAATGAAGACAACAGAGGGCCATTTTACGTTTGTTTCTTGAGACAAAGTCTCACTATGTAGCTCTGGCTCTCCTGGAACTCACTATGTAGACTAGGCTGGCCTCAAACTCAGAGAGATCCTCCTGCCTCCAGTTTTCTGTCTGACACCAAGTCAGAGTAGCTGCACAGTGACAAGATCAACTCTGCCTGTTTCACAAGCGTTCGCCACTCATGGGTCCTCAGGTAAAGACCTACTGTACCTTCAGATGGCCAGTGACTAACAGCTTGAAGCAAAGCCACACAAACATTTGTTATGCCATTATTTACAGAGTAGTATAATGGGGTGCATGTGTAGTTAGTGACTCCCCAAAATATCATCAAGGGAAAAACCTCAAGGAAACTTCCCAGCCACCTGTTTGTGGTTGAAGTGACTCAGAAGGCCACCTATCCCCTAGGCAGAGATAGACTTGATACATAACATGTGTTGTTATTAATCCAGAAAGTGCTTTCACCTCTCTGATGATAGTCATCTCTGAAGCAGTTTAATTTTACTTAACAATACATCATCGAAATACCTGTAGAGAAAAGAAGAAAATGTAACTTCTTTGATCATGGTAGAAATCTGTCTAACAGTGAATCTTTGTGTAGTGATTTCTCAGTTGATCGGTGTGGCACACGACTGCGATCCCAGAAGTCTAGAGGCAGAAGCTGCTGGAGGATCATCAAAAATTTAAGGCCACCTTGGTCTACAGAGTACGTTTCAAGCCAGTCAGGGGTACATAGTGAGAATTTGACTTTAACATTGAGCCGTCTTGTTTTTATTATTTAATCTTTTAAGAGTGTTTGCTATGCAACTGTGAGGAACAGAGTTTGGACTCCCAGAACCCACATAAATGCTGAGTGGGTTTGGAGGCTTGCCCATCATTCTAGCTCTGCAAGACCAAGTCAGGAGCTCCCCAGAGCAAGCTGGCTACTGACTCTAGCTGTATCAGTAAGCTCTGGGTTTAGCTAAGAGACACCTCCACCTTAATGAATAAGCTGAAAGAATGATTGAGGGTGATTCCCAGGGTCAACCACAGACTACCACATGCATGTCCACATAGACAAACACACACATACGTATATGAAGTTTCAAGTTTCAGTTAAAAGCATGTGCTCAAATGTTCAGATTTCTGCTGCTGTAGTGGGCAGCTTTCTGAAGGTACTTACACCAGTGAGAGGTCTGTAGAAGGTGGTCTGCAGGGGATGGTCTACACCCGTCCCCTCGGCAGACTGGGCACATAACATGCCCATATTGCCAAACCACTGTCTTCATTTTAGTTGGTTATTAAACAGGGTTGCACTTCTTTCGACTCTTCTGTACCAGAAATATACTTTAGGAGGTGATTAAAAGAACAAAACCAAGATTGTGTTCAACGAAGATGAGAAAGAGCTCCACTCAAGACTGCAGGGCCAAGCGCTTCTCCTAGCTGCTCTCTTGGTGAACTCAGATGACAAAAGAAATTTGCATGGCCCAGATTTCCTTTCTTCTGCCTCTGACATTGAAAGCCTCTGGAGAGTTAAGCTGCTCTGGTGTAGACCAGTATGCTGTTAGCACTTTTTCTGAACCAGCAGGTGCCTTCAGCTAGCTGATTTACCCAACTTCCTGGATTAATTTTGCTGAATGGGTGGTGTGAGTCCTGATTAGTCTTTGCAGCTCTCTCATGGGACTGTAGCTTCCAACTGTAAGTGTGGGAAAGTCAGGTTGAGCTGTCTGAAAGTTTGAGCCTGCCAAGCTTGGATATCCCTAAGGGTCCGTCCGTTCGGGACATCCAGGTCAGGGCTTTTAAGGCTTTTCCACATGGCCAAACCCTGTTTTCAAACGCAAGTTGTGCACAACCTGGTTATAGGTATATAAAATGATGTAACATTTACTGAAAGCATATCATAGAAAAAATGTGGTTTTTTATTTACAATTTGTCTTCTTACGTTTCCGTGTGTGGGTGTGCATGACAGTTCGAGCATGTGGAGGAGAGAGGATAACTTGTAGAAGTCTCTTCCCTCCGTCCACCGCATGGGTTCTGGGATCAAATAGCTCATCAGGTTTGGCAGCAGTCTGAGGCTATCTTGGTGGCCTTGAGAAATTTATTCATTTTTAAAGACTTACTTATATTTACCTATGTGTATGTGTGCTGATGAAGTATTTCATAGCCGGGGGAAAACAAAATCTTCGCAAACTTGCCAGTGTGGAAGGATGACTCTTGAGTGATGGTTTCTGTGACTCTTGTCTCTATCTTCCTCCTTAAATATGAAAAGCAGATGTGCCATACACGGCTGCCTAATAAGCTCTTTGCAGAAGAATTCTAAATTTAAAAGTTTGAATAAAATATTAGGGGACGAGAATGAGTATCTGGGAGAGCAGTCATGGAACTGGAATGATACAGTAATACTCTGGAAGAGGTAAGACAAGGGCACTATTCCACGAGGCTTTAAGCCCTGGACATGAGTAGTTTACGGTCCTGTTCTGTGGCATGAAGAGAGTTAGGTCTGGCTGGCGGTGATTGCTAGGCTACTCTGTATTTGGAGGCAGAGAGGTGTCGGGCTAGGTCTTCCCCCTCATCTCCACCTTCTATGTTACTACTAACCTTTATCCCTTTGACTGTTAAATAAGCCACCATCCTGTGGGCTAGAGATCTGCTTTGCTTATCAGTGCCACCATTTACTGAGGCATCTTGCTTGGTTCCTTTCCTCTTAACCCTTGTAATACCTGGTGAGAAGTGTGGCTGCATTGTCCTCTGTACTGGACAGATGTGGAGGCCTAGGCTCAGAGGGGTTAAAGGAATTGCTGTCTTGTCTAGTGGTAGGAGGTAAGCATTACACTTAGCCTTTTAACTCCCACCCCACTGCGCCTCCTACAGGGGATCAGCACGTGGTAGGAGCAGAGCCCCACACTGCCAGTTGCTCTGAGCTTGCATTCCTAAAGCTGCTTTGCTCCACCATCCACTCAGAAGAGACTGGTGCCATGGGAGCAAAGCCCTTCTAGGTAGGGCTGCTGTTTTCATAAAGAGGCCCATGTGAGCTTGTTTGGCTCTGCTGTAGGAAGCCACAACAAAAGGAGTTGCCATTGTGATCAGGGCCATCCCTCAGGAGACACTCGGCCTCCAGAACCATAGGAAATATATTTCTGTTTTCACTAGTCATCTGGTGTGATTGGTAGCTAATATTGATTATCAACTTGGCAGGATCTAAAAATCAGCTTGGAGACAAACGTCTAGGCACGTCTGTGAGAGAGTCTCTAGATTTTGGGAAGACCCACCCTAAATATAGGTGGCACCTTTCAATTGGCTGGGATCCTACGCTGAGTGAAAAAGGGAGAAATTCGGCTTAGTGCTTGCATTCTCTGCCTTCTGCTCCTGACCATGGATATGGCTGCCTCACATTCCGGCACAGATGCATTCCTGGCCATGATGGGCTGTAACCCAAAAGTACTGGCCCAAATAAAACCCTTCCTTATGTTGCTTTTATCATGCAATGAAAAAAGTAACGAATACCCTTGGGTTATGGCTTTGGATTTGGCAGCAGAATTGATTTAAACGTGACTATTTCATCTTAAAGTTTGGTAATCTTAGGAGGTATCTGTGGTGGGAGAGAGAAATAATCTGGACTTCTTAATGCCTTGTCTCCTCTAAGAGTCAGTCAGGCCGGAGCTGGAGAGATGACTCAGTGATTAAGAGCACTAACTGGTCCAGACCACCCAAGTTGGTTCCCAGCACCCATGTTGGGCAGCTCACAACTGCCTGTAACTGGAGCTCCAGGGGATCCAGTGCCTCTGGTGTCCTTGGTCACTGCAGACATGCACACAAGCTTGCCCTCCCTTCCCTTTCCCCGTCTTCCACTCCTTTCTTCTCCTTGTCTCTCTTAAAAATGAATTCCTTAGAGTAAAAAAGATTGACCAGACAGAGTATGGTCGTACACATCTGTATTCCCAGTACCCTAGAAGCAGAGGGAGAGGATATCACTGCAAGGTTGAGGTCAGTCTAGTTTATATAGGTAAATGGCCCTTCTCCTAAGACCAAGTGTTGTGAGCAGATGAAGTTCTCAGATTTAGATGGGGATGGTTTGTTTTGAGATAGGGGGTACACTCTAGCCCAGGCTAGCCTGGAACTTGTGATCTTCTTGCTTCAGACTTACAACTGATTGTTACTTTGTAGGAGGATCTTCCCCTTGCAGTGGGGGCTGGGGCTGCAGTGAGATTAATCCTGGATAGCACATACTGGTGCTTTGTTGAACTGCTGTTTTGGGCCATATACTTTTAGTTGGTAGGAATTAGTGGCTGTGTTGCTTTGAAAAGACCTTTTCTGGTTAAGACAGCCTACTGGATAATTGGCCACACTGTTAGAATAAAGATGATGTGAAAAGCTAGCAGCCCTTGTCTTCTTCTAGTTTTAAATGTTTTTCCAGATAAAAGAGCAGTATATTTATGTTTAACAAATTGTCATGTTCATGGGTGTCTAAGAGAATTTTCTTTTAATGCCTGACATGACCAACTTCTTATATCACCATTCTGTATGTATGTTTAAATTCTAGAATAATTTTAACAATACCTAGTATTTTTGAAACCTTGAAGACTGCCATAACTAAAGCTTTTTTTTAACATTTGTTATTTCGAATATTGTTTTTAGAGATTTTTCCCCCTATATTTAGTTTCAAAATTTCAGTTTAGTTTCAGTTAACTTCTTTTTTTTGTTGTTGTTTTTGAGGCAGGGTTTCTCTACATAGCCCCGGGTGTCCTAGAACTCGCTCTGTAGACCAGGCTGGCTTCAAACTTAGATATCTGCCTGCCTCTGCCTCCTGAATGCTGGGATTAAAGGCATGTGCCACCATACCTAGTGACTTAGTCTTTGAATCAGAAATATTTTAACACGAGAATTTAGTTAAATATATCTCCATTCTACAAGACATACTTTTTATTTTCTAACCCAAGCTGTCTGGTCAGCTATGTCCTCAGTACCCTACAGCAAGATGCTTATTACATTGTATTTTGTCAGACGCTATTACCTTTATGCAAAGAAGGAATGGGAAGATACTGGTTTGGTGCGATCGATTTACATGGTTTTGCTTACAGGCTTACATTTATTAACATTTCAAGTAAACACACTAAAATAGCTGAGTTGTGGCTGATTGGGTTACCTTTTGATTGTGTTTGTTTGCAGGTGAGTTTACCTTTTGATTGTGTTTGTTTGCAGGTGAGTTTACCTTTTGATTGTGTTTGTTTGCAGGTGATTATGATTTATCACCGTGTGCTTTTGTGAGTGCAGTCTGTCTTTGGCTTAGAGCTGGCCATGTGTACTTGGCTGCCTGGGAGCCCCGAGGATCTGCATATCCTCTAGATTACAGGTGTAGGCCTCCATATTTGGCCTTTCAGCATATATTCTGAGAGTCAGACTTGGGTCCTAATGCTTGTGCAGTGACCACTTTACTAACTGAATTAGTCTCTCTGATCTGCTATTCTAATATACATATTATGATATACATTTATATCAATTTAGTTCATTGATGTCTTCCTTGGAGTATCCTTTACAAGCTTAAGATTAATTTTAAAATAATAAAGTTTTTCTCACGGTCAATGATTAATAGTCTCTTCCCCCGTTTCTTGGCCGATCGGTTTCATCTCTTAATAGCATCTTGTCTCATCTGAAGAATAAAGAGAAGAAAGAAGTCATAGAAATATATTACTGGTTTTGTTCATGTTCATCAAGTCTGCATGGGAGAAAGAGCTTGAAAAATGGTCCAATAGATATCTGTCTCCTTAGTTTAGTGGTCAAAGTCAATAGCAGGATAGCAGCCTGCCCCCTAGAGAGATTTGATATACAGTCTTTGGAATCTCACAGCAACATTATGTCTGACATCCATGCCCACCTCCAAGTGCTGGGATTAAAGACATTAACCATCATGCCCTGCCTAACTTACTGTAACTCTGAACAGAACATTTGGTGACTCATAAAACTTTGGCCATCTCCTCTTCTTCTTCTTCCTCTTCCTCCTCCTCCTATTCCTCCTCCTCCTCTTCCTCTTCCTCTTCCTCTTCCTCTTCCTCCTCCTCTTCTTCCTTCTCCTCCTCTTCCTCCTCCTCTTCCTCCTCCTCCTCTTCCTCCTCCTCTTCCTCTTCCTCCTCCTCTTCCTCTTCCTCTTCCTCTTCTTCCTCCTCTTCCTCCTCCTCTTCCTTCTCCTTCTCCTCTTTCTCCTCCTCCTCTTCTTCTTCCTCTTCCAAGTAGCCAGCCTGACACTCAGAGCTACCTCTCAGGCCTGTCCTGTTTGTGGCTGCCCTTCAGATGTTTGGAGGTGGGGTCCTGCTTTCTCCCATTTCCCTCAAACTTTCTCATTCTTGGAAGACCTGTCTGTCTGTCTATCTGTCTGTCTGTCTTTTTTGGAGAAGTACTGTTCTCTGAAACTTTCATCATGTGTGCTGAATCTCATTCATAATTGTTATCACTTGCTTAAACCAAGGGTTAGACTTTACCATTGGAGTCATGAAAGATTAAGGAATGAAGGGAAAAAATTGTTAAACAAAAGACTCCAGAGGACCTGGGGAACCACTGCTTAGATGAACCAGTTAATAGGAAGATGCTACAATTATTCTGCCCCAGCTTGCAGATGTTTGTTATCTTTCAGTTTGAAACTCTTCCAATATCCAATTGTACAGTTTTTATATTTACTTTTTTGGGGGGACTCACTAACAGCCCCCCAAAAACCTGGCTTGAAACTAAGATCCATCTGCTTCTGCCTCCAAAGTCCTGAGATTGAGACATATACAATCATACCTGACTATATTTAATTTTATTGGACACATAGAAGTTACAGTTATGGAGTGTTATGTGATATCTCATGCGTGCATGCACTGTGCAATGCTCAGGTCAAAGTAATTGGTTTGTCTGTTACCACAAACATTTATTTTTGTTTGTGGTAGGAACTTTCAAAATCCTCTGTTATTTACTTTGAAACATTCCCTAATTGGTTTTAACTCTAGTCATTGTACTACTGTATAGAATAGTCGCTGTTCCTCATAGGCCCCTCAGATCACAAAACCTGAGCAATGTCTGTGCTCCTTGAAAATAAGAATAAGGGTTGGGGGGGTGGGTGTAACTCTGTGTTTTACAAAACTCTAGCATAGTGGTTCTCCACCTGTGGATCACAATCCCATTGTCATCCAACAACCCTTTCATGGGGGTTGCAATCAGGTATCCTGCATGTCAGACGCTTACACTATGATTCATAACAGTAGCAAAATTATGGTTATGTAATAGCAATGAAAGTAATTTTATGGTTGGGGGTCACCACAACATGAGAAACTGTATTAAAGGTTCACAGCATTAGGAAGGTTGAGGACCAGTGTTCTAGCACCACCACCAATAACAAAACAGTCAGTATAAACATCTAGCATCCAAATTATAGAAGCCTATGGTTCATTACTTTGTAACTTAAAAATATTTATAAGTATAAAGACTGGACATGCAAAGGGATCACCAATGCGATCCAAGCACAGCAGCTATGAAAGAACCGGCAAACTTTCATGACCGGTGAGCATGTGAGCTAGTGTTCTAGTGCTGCAGATACTGTTTGTGCCAGTGAAACTGGTGCTCCCGGAATGACTGCAGTACTTAGTGCTGAGTCGACGTGACGGATTTCAGAATGTCATGCACTGAGCCAGCTATATATTCTTTTTTTTCATTTATTAGATATTTTATTTACACTTCAGATGCCATCCCCTTTCCCCATTCCCCCCCCTTAGAAAACCCCTATCCCATGCCCCCTTTTCCTTTTTGCATTTATACATTTTTTTTAAAAAAAATGTTAATCATAGGCTTTATAAGTTTGGTATTGTTCAATCAGAGGTGTAGCCCACTACCTAACCTAGATATAACGATCTTTGACTGGTGGAGATACATGAACATCTGCCTCCCTGTCTCCCCCCTCTTTCTCTCTTTCATCACCTAGCTTCTCCTCTCCTCCTTCTCCTCTTCTTACTCCTTTTCTTCCTCTCAGTACTCCTCCCACCTTAGCTCCTCCTACACATCACCCTTCCTGTTAAAATGAAACTTTTCTCTCAAAATACAATTAGAGCATAATTATGCCAATTTGTACCAGTGAGGTACAAGATAGTCTTACTACCCAGTCCATCCTTTTGTTGACTAACCAGCACCTCTGTCATCTATCCTAACTAAAACATTTAGTTCTGAACCTGGCTTTAGGATGAATGTCAGCTGCCGACCATCCACTCAAATCTTTTCTCTCAAGGTCAATAGCTATAAGTCTTCAACCCCGTCAGAAATCCAGAATGACTGAGTTAACTATAATTGTGGGAAGCACAAAGCATAGCTTCTAAAACTTAGCCAATTTATAGAGACCTCTGAACACCTGGACACTCGCTCTACTTCAAAACGTTGCTTCTACTGAGTGTTTGTCCTCTCGCCTTAACCTGCTGTGAGCATGCCTTTATATTAGGGTCACCTCTTCTTTTCCATACTAACTCCTGGCCTAGTTAGGGTTCTGATGAGTTGGAGCTTTGGGTATGGGGTTATGTGACTGTGCTTCAGTTAGAAATAGTTGTTTAGATACATGTTCCACAGTGGGGTGGTGAACACACTTTATAATAAAAATCAGCACCAGATTAAAATCCCATTGTGAACTCTGAAGGATGGCTTAGCCTAGCTAGGTGTGAGGAGCCGAAGTCTGCCCTACTGCACGAGAACCAGTTTCTGACCATTAGTAGGATTTCTGTTTTCTCATGTAGCTAATTTCTTAGGTCTTAAGACAAATTCCCATATTCCTTCTTTGTATCTGTGCCCACAGTAGCTTTTGTGTGCTTTCCTGAGTAGAAAGGATCTTAAACCTGATTCAGAAGACTTTGTTTAGCTTCAAATGTGTTGAAAGAATGTGGAGGCCATGGATCTCATTTTGTGTCCTCAGCAGATGAAGGTGACCCGGATTCTCCTGAGGCCTGACACACAAGGGTAGAGCACACAGAACCCCAGCCTGAGGCCTGACACACAAAGGTAGAGCACACACAGAACCCCAGCCTGAGGCCTGACATACAAGGGTAGAGCACACAGAACCCCAGCCTGAGGCCTGACACACAAGGGTAGAGTGCACACAGAACCCCAGCCTGAGGCCTGACACACAAGGGTAGAGTGCACACAGAACCCCAGCCTGAGGCCTGACACACAAGGGTAGAGAGCACATAGAACCCCAGCCTGAGGCCTGACATACAAGGGTAGAGCACACAGAACCCCAGCCTGAGGCCTGACACACAAGGGTAGAGCACTCAGAACCCCAGCCTGAGGCCTGACACACAAGAGTAGAGTACACACAGAACCCCAGCCTGAGGCCTGACACACAAGGGTAGAGCACACAGAATCCCAGCCTGAGGCCTGACACACAAGAGTAGAGAGCACATAGAACCCCAGCCTGAGGCCTGACATACAAGGGTAGAGCACACAGAACCCCAGCCTGAGGCCTGACACACAAGGGTAGAGCACTCAGAACCCCAGCCTGAGGCCTGACACACAAGAGTAGAGTACACACAGAACCCCAGCCTGAGGCCTGACACACAAGGGTAGAGCACACAGAATCCCAGCCTGAGGCCTGACACACAAGAGTAGAGTACACACAGAACCCCAGCCTGAGGCCTGACACACAAGGGTAGAGAGCACATAGAACCCCAGCCTGAGGCCTGACATACAAGGGTAGAGCACACAGAACCCCAGCCTGAGGCCTGACACACAAGGGTAGAGCACTCAGAACCCCAGCCTGAGGCCTGACACACAAGAGTACACACAGAACCCCAGCCTGAGACCTGACACACAAGGGTAGAGCACACAGAACCCCAGCCAGAGCAAGGGATTTTATTACTTTGCTGATTCCTATAATTTTTAATTCTGGCCAGTTTACAGTTCGGTTAGAAAACTCAAATTGTTTGACACAGTAGATAGACTAACAGGATACTTAATTTTTTTTACTCTGTGCTTTTCTTAAGCATCTATGTTGGGGACTCATCTCAGTGATGTGCACATTAGACTGTAATGTATCCACTAGCTCTCAGACGTTAGGCTTCATGGAGAGCAAACAATGCTTGAATGTGTTTTCCTTGGATACATCCTTTTGGGAAAGTTTCCCCTAGGTTCAGAAATTAGGAAAACATCATCAAAGTTCCTAAGATTTACTGGTATTAAACCTTAAGTGTCTTTAACATTTTCTTTTCTTTTTTGACTTCTTTTCTGCATTGGCTTGTTTAAGAGCAGTATATGTGTGTCAGAAAGTATACCTGTCATTTTCTCAAGGCATGAAGAGGCTGTACTTCAACTTTCATTGGCTTTGTTTTCTTTATAAAGTTGTTGAGCGGCTTAAACCCTAAGACTGAGGCATAACCTCAGGGTCCAGATTTTGTCTAACAGAATTTTTGACTTGAATGTCAGGATTTTTTTTCTTATAATTAGTGATACTAGAAAATTAATATAATATAATGAGAGACTGTATTAACTAACACAAAAGTAGTCTAAAGCTGCTGGTGTTGAAACTCCCATTCTGTAAGATCACATGCAGTCATAGATGAGAGCCTGCAGCCAGCCTCATTCTCAAGAGTGAAAAATCCCAAAGCTTTTTCTTGACGTGGAGAAGGAAGACATATTTACTCCTTAAACAGTCAGCACAGTACTGAGTCCTAGTTAAGAGTAGGTTTTTAAAAAGTAAGAAGTCAGGTGTTGGAAGCCTGTCTAGTTGCTAGATTGTAACTAAGGTTTGTTTTCAGAATGGCTGGCGAAAGTAAAAACCTTACCTATGTGTTTGTCTCCTGTGTACCAGTGATTGTTTCTGATGAACTAAAGTGAGATTTGTATCTGTTCAAGGAAACTACTTTTTAGAGACACTTTTTTTTAACCAGGTAAAGAATGATTGTGAGAAGTCAATAGGTTATAAGCTCGGTGTGCAGAAAACTGTATATGTGTGTGTGTGTGTGTGTGTGTGCGTGTGCACACACTTAGGTGCACATTTGTATGGTGTGATACTACATTCTATGGACACCTTGACTTGGAGCTTTCTGAATTATACAACTGGTCTATGTGTTTCTAGTAGGGGTGTTATGAAGGGAAGGGGTGAGAGACAGAAGGAGTTATTATTGTAACTGCACAGGGTGATGACAGGGCTTGTCCTGTTTGTTTCTGTTCTTCTGAGCAGAAGACCATGAGGACTTAGGGTGAAAGGCAGGTTCATGGTTGGCATGTCAGCTGTGCAGGGTCCGATTGATCAAAGGAGACTGCTCACTTTCTTTTCTTTTTACCCTGGTTTTTTCATTTTACTTTGGAAGGGGATTGCTACTGACTTATTCATCTCCCTGTCTTTTAAGATGCAATTATCTTCCTTTACTAGATTACTTTTTATATATTCCCCTATTATACATTTTTGGTTGTAACATTCATCAAACTTAACATACTTAAAAATGGCAAGAGTTTTTTAATGTGACTTTTTCTATAAAATTATTTTCTCACTAATACATACATGTGCATTGCATAGTTCTGTTACCTTGATGACTATCTTTAAAAGTCTGTACAGTTTTCTAGTGGTCATACTGTGAAAATGATTCTTTGGGGATGCAAGCCCAGTTGGTGATGGGTGAGCTAGGTCTCAGTGTGCTGCTGTAGAGGTGTCATAGCTCATGACTGGTTCCCCACTTCTGGGCAGGACCCTTACTTTCCCTCTAAAAAGAGGCTGTCCTGGGCATTCCTTTTCACATCCCTGATCTGTCACTCACTGATACGTGTGCCTTTGAGGGTCTCTGAGGCTCTCTATTAACCAGGGCTTGGAGAACATTTTGATAATAGTTAATGCTGACAAAACAGCTTGTCCTCAGACTTTCTTTTTCAGTATTTTGGTTAAAACATTTATGGCTCACCTGACATAATTACTATATTAAGAATGAACTGTACCAAATACATGAAATAACATATTCTTTATGACTTATTTCTCAGAGAAAATCTTAGCATGCAACTTTGCCTATCAAAAAGTCAATACTGAAAGAACTGAGTAGGTTATGTATTTCTTGGAAAAAAAATTACAGCTTTTCAGTATATAATTTTAGAAAATTTGGAATGTAAAAAATGTTAGATATTGATAGACGAGTTGCCAAGTAGTATAACTTTGGGGACGTTCTTAATTAAACAAAAGCCTAATTAAGCTTTGTGAGAAATGACTATCATTTTAACTTAGTATCCACTCTCATGTAAGAAGTTATAGAAAACTTTGGCCATTTGAAGTTACAGTTCATTTTAAATTTATATTTCTTCAGGGCAAACAGTGCCTGCAGTATGCTGCTTTGAGGAGCCAAACCGTTCAGATTTGCAGTGCTTCAGTAACCGATGAGGCTACAGCTGAGTGTAATTAAGTCAGTGGTGTAAAGGTGTAGCCATTGCTGTTTGATTAGGACTGAAACAAGGATTTCAGTTGTTTCTTTTCATGCGCATATTTGTGATACAATGATTTCAATCAGAATGAATTACTTACGTTTATTTTTGAGGCAAGATCTCACTGTGTAGCCCAGAATGGCCTTAAACTCTCTGCCTCTCCTCAAACTTGATGACACTCCTCCTACCTTAGGCTCTTGCTGCTGGGATAACAAGCATGAATATCCATACCCAATGTGAGCCCAGGACCCTTCTCAGTATGTAGCTCAGGCTGGTCTTGATTTATAATCCATTTCAGTCTCCTGAGTAGCTAGGCTGCAGCACCATGGCTGGCTGGAATGAGATTTTGTGAGGATTAAATTAGTTTGCTTTTGGAATTAGGAAGTTCTTTATAATTTAGTTACGTGCTTCATTTAATTCTTCAGCCAATGGTACTGAGACACAAAGTATGACATAATGGCTTATCAAAAGTGACACATTTGGGTAAAATAAAGCCCAGATCTCCCTCTTAGTTTCTGGGCTTTGGGCTTTTCACATCATACCTGTCATTCTCAGAAAACCAATCTAGGTAATTGAGAAGAAAGGGAGGTGGGAGAATGTTAAAGGAAATGGTTGTAATTCACCTTTTCCTGTGACCCCAGGCTTAGGACCTGGCTTACAGGTTTCCAGAAGCTGCTGTTTAAACCTAATGGATCCAGGTCTACTATGGCCAGCGCTCAGAGATCTGGTATTGTGCTAATAAAATTACTATTTTTGCTTTTTAGGTGAAAGTTACGTGTGTGCCTCCAATGAACCATTTCATAAAGTTGATTACACCAAAAACGTTAATCCGAACTGGTCTGTGAATATCAAAGGCGGTACCACCCGAACCTTGGCTGTGGCCTCTGCAAAAAGTGAGGTGAAAGAGAGCAAGGACTTCATCAAACCCAAGTTAGTGACTGTGATTCGAAGTGGGGTGAAGCCTAGAAAGGCAGTGCGGATCCTTCTGAATAAAAAGACTGCCCACTCCTTTGAGCAGGTCCTAACGGATATCACTGAAGCCATTAAACTAGACTCAGGTGTGGTCAAAAGGCTGTGCACCCTGGATGGAAAGCAGGTAAGTGCTTCTTCCTGCAGCTTGATGTCTCCTCTTTATTTAGTTTATGTGTTAATTATCTTTGAGGGTATTTGTAGAGATTGTCTAGAACTTGCTGTGTAGTCCAGGCTGACCTTGAACTTCGGACCTTCCTTGTCCTGACAAGTGCTAGGATTAGGGAATGCACCCTGCCCAACTGCTGCAGTTACATATTCAACAGAATGTACTGGTCTCCTGGAAGTAATCCTAGCGGGTTTTCATATGGTGTGTGTGTGTGTGTGTGTGTGTGTGTGTGTTTATTAGCCTTTAGCATAAAAATATAAGGGACTTCCATTTCTTCAAGTATCTAAGAACCCATTGTATGCTGCTTCAGTTTGTAGAAGAAAAGATGTAAATTTCTGGGGAAAAATGTAAGTTGCAGTACTGTCCTATGCTAAGTGAGACATTATTCAGGAATAATTATTGATCAGTGGTTGTTGGCTTCTATGTCACAGAAATAGAAATTAAAGATATTTAACATAGTTAGAAGAGTCCCTTTTCCTCCATTATATGTAACATGGAAAATGCATTTCAAAAAGAATTTGAATTCCTACTGTCACAGGAATGTCCAGATGCATTTCTTTGGGAACAATAGAGGCAGTTAATTCTGAAAAGTGAACTATTGGCTGGAAATGTAGGAGTTGGATTACAGGAACAGTATATCAAAGAATCTAATGTACTCTGAAAGGTTGGACACAGTATAAAAAAATGAATAGAGACTTGGAAGTTGAGTGTTGATAGAACTTGATTAAAGACAAAGAGGCTTCCAAAATGTATTTTCCCAAATTGCATGAAACCAAATTATTTATATTTATAGTCTATTAAACTTTTAGTTTCCGACATTAAATTTCTTCATTTTGTGTCTTCCCTAACATACTTTATTTTTAAACTTTTGGATCTTGTAATGCTGAGAATGAGCATGGAGAGACTGTCAGAGAAGTGTCTTCTGGGAAACATGACTAAGCATCTAATTGTCTTAAGACTAGATCTAGTGACTGGGTGCTTTCTACAACATCTCATGAGAATTTCAGTGTAGGTTCCAGGGCTTGAGAGTTAGCTCAGGAAGAAAGTATGTGTTTGCTGTGTTCAATTCTCAGCAGCAAAAATAAATAAGAAAGGCCAGGTGTGGTGTCCTCATCTTTAATCCTATCTCAAAACAACAACAACAACAAAACAAGCAAAAACCAAACAAACAAAAACAAATAAAAAATAGAAATAGCAGCAGCAACAAACCCCCAAACAAAATAACTGACAAAAATAAAGACACAACAATAGATTCTGGGGTTACAGCAAAGTAGGTAAGACTAGAATGCTGGAGTTAATAGTCAGTTAGCTTCACAGTATTAGTGAAAACAGACACCTGTGCAAAGGAATTGATACCCAGCACAGTGTTGTTGTGGCCTGGGCTGCCACACGTTTGGAGGCCAAAATGTCTCGGGCCACTCTGTCAGTGTTGGAACCTGCACTGCCAAAAGCCTTGGGGGCTAAGTTGTTAGAGCCTGCACTGCCCCAAGCTGCTCCAGTCAGCGGGTCGGGGTTCAGCAAGAGAGAGAGTGAGGACAGACGTGAAGAATGGAGACCAGACAGAGTGTGATTCAATTCCGTTTATTCTTCAGTCTCTTTTCTTAGTCCAAGTCTCAAGTCTTGAGTTCCTAGTTCCCAGTGCCTCCAAGTTCCAAGTTTCTTCTTCCAAGTTCCTAGACTCAAGTACAAGTGTCTAATTCCTAGTTGCCTGTCTCAAGACTCAAGTGCCTACTGTCTAATTCCAAGTTCTTCCTCCAAGTGCCAAGTCTCAAGTGCCTACTACCTAATAATAATAATTCTTCTGAGTTCTCTAGTCCAAGTGTTTTCTACCTCAATGCCTAATTCCTACTCCAAGTTGTACTGTGTCCAAGTTCTTCCTCCAAGTTGTACTCTCTAACCTAATTCCTAGTTCCAAGTTGTACTGAACTCTTCTGTCTGCCTCTCGCCTTTTATATGTCTTACTTCTAAGTGATACCTCTAAGTCACGCCTTTAAGTCATGCCCTTAGGCCTTGTCTCTAAATCTAATCTCTAAGTCACACCCTTAAATCTTGGCTCTAAATCATACCTTTAAGTCTCACACACCCAAGGGAAGATCCTGGGTATCTAAAACAAGATGTTATCAGAGTGTGCTCAGCTGTTGTAGGCTAATGTAATCAAATCTCTTGTCAGGGTATATGGCTCAAGATGGCCGCAAGGATGATAGCCGCAAGGATGATAGCCGCCTTCTGTCGGCTCCCCACACAGTGTAACACATAAGATTTACTTTACATGTGTGTGAAAATAAGATAGGAAAGCAAAATAAGGTGAATTAGAAAGGTGGTTATGGTAGGCATAGGGAGACAGGAAGAAAAGAGACAAATATCCTTTCATTCTATTGTTGTTGTTGTTTTATGTATATGGGTGCTTAGTCTTTCTGCTTTTCTTAGTTATGTCTGCACAACTGAAGAGGGCATCAGATCCCATTACAGATGGTTCTGAGCTACCATGTGGGTGCTAGGAGTTGAACTCAGGACCTCTAGAAGACCAGCCAGTATTCTTAACAACTGAGCCATCTCTCTAGTCCCTAGATAATATTTAATATATTCAACCAAAAGAAAATGTAACCTAAATATGCAAATTAGAAAACAGAAAATATGGCATAGCTGGTTAGGATGGCACATACCTTAATCCTAGCACCTAGGCAGCTGAGGTGGGCAGATCACAAGTTCAAGGCCAGCCTAGATTTGTATTATGAGTTTGAGGGTAGCTTGTAGCAAGATACCCTGTCAACCTCTTCTAAATACACACATATGCACAGAGCACACACTCAGCACATACACCCATACAGAGTACACACACACACACACACACACACAGAGACAGAGAGAGAGAACACACACAGAGAACACACACAGAGAACACACATACACACAGAGCACACACACAGAACATACACACTTTTGGCACACACATACACACAGAGCAGACAAATACACACAAAGTATATACACAGAACACACATATACAACACAAACACACCCCACACTGAATACAGTGAAAGGTGGTATACAATAGTAAATACAGATTTTTATTGGATATTTTATTTATTTATATTTCAGATGTCATCCCTTTTCCCCATTTCCCTTCCCTAGAAACCCCCTATCCTATCCTTCCTCCTTTTTGCTTTTATACCATTTTAATTACATGCAATAATTAAGGTTAGTTCTAGGTTGAGGAACTAGCAATACGATAGATGCAAATAGTCAAGGAGCAAGCAAGACAATAAACACAAACAAAGAGCAAGCAAGGCAATAAACCAAGTTCTATGAACACTCCCATGATCACTGTTTCTAAGGACTTATCAGAATGACCAAAATATCTGAGCCTACTTCCCTGTCCTAGCCCAAAGTCATTTTCATGTCTGAAGTCTACTTCCTTGTTTTAGCCTAAGATTTAGATTCCTGCGTGAAATTATTTCTTTGTTCTAGCCTAATGTCAGATTTTTTTGCCTGAATCCAACTTCCTTGTCTGTGGCCAACGTCATATTCCTGCCAAGCAGCTCCAAAAGCTCTCTGCCCCCCCCCCCTTTTTTTTTTTTTAATAAAAAAGACTGAGCCTGTCTTAGGTCATTCTGCCAAGAATGCCTTCCTTACCCATTGTGGAATACCCATCATGGAATACCCGTCATGGAATATGCATTATCAAAAGCAATGTATTTCTGTCTTAGGTTGGTAAAGCTCTGTGCAGAATCTTACCCATCCTTGGCTTGCCAGCTTTTTAATTTAATAATTCTGTCTGGGGGTCCATTTTCAGGTTCAAGCCATGTACTTTGGCTGCCAACATGTTGATGTTGTTAAAGACAAGCTTTAACATGATGGGCAGGAAAAAAAGTATTCTCAGGACAAAAAGGGCTATCATGATCAAGCTATATATGCCATTCTTGAAACTTGGCCAAAATAAAAATATTGACCTCAGGCCATGGATAATTTTATCAGCAATATCTGCCACCTCAATGCTCAGCAGAGCAGCATTCTTTAAATTCATAAGCTCACTATGCAAAGTTAAAACATCCAGAGAGGTGTTAGAATTATGCCAAATACACTGTTTAAGTGCCTTTAAACTTGTTCATAATTATAGTGACTACCACTGTAAATTTTAGAACTAACACAAATCCAATGGTATTTGGCATGACACTGGAGATGGCTCCTTACTCTTAAACTCTGTACCTCCTTCCAATAATTTGAATAGGATAAAGAGCATCAGTCCGCTGTTCCAAATGCTTAACCAAATCCTCTTGTATCAGATGTTATTTCAAAAAAGAAGACTCAGATTTGGAAATCTCCAAATGAGTGACATTTATAGAATATGTAAGTAAAAAACAAAGTAATTGAACATTTAATTGAAGTAGTAGATATTGAAATTTTAATAGTTAACCAAAAGAAACTCTTCAAAAAGATTTTATATTAGAAATTTAAAATTTTTTGGAGAATTTCCTATACAAGTACTATATTTATATCATTTCCACCTCTTTTTCCTCTGCTCCAGCTCCTCTTGTGTCCTCTGCCTACACTCCTTCTCAAATTCATGACTACTTCTATATTGTCGCACACATTTCCATATGTGTGTGTGTGTACACACACACACACACACACACACCTCATACCTTTCTGAGTCTTTTTAGTGTTGCTCATTTGTACATGTGTTAAGGGTTGTCCACTTGGGAGAAATTGATTCTCACTCTTTCAGCTGCCATTCATTGCTGGTAGCTTTTCACCTAGCGTGGAGCTCTATGAAATTTCCCTCATCCGCATTGGCATGTCAACTGGTGGAGTTCTTGTGCAGGTCTTGTTTAGGTAATGCTATGGTTGAGAAGACACTAGGAGCAGGTGTCCTGGGTCTTCTGGCTCTTAAGATCTTTCTTCTACTTTATGATTTTTCTGAACCTTAGGAAAGGGCTATGTTGTATGAATACCAATTGAGGCTGAGCACCCATGCTTGTATACAATAAAAAGGAAGCTTGGGTTTTTTTTTTTTTTTTTTTTTTGTGAAGCATCAGAGTTACACTTATCTTTTGGTTAATAGTAAGCATTTGGAATGTGGTTAGAAATTTTGGAAAATGGCAGTTGTGGATTTTCCTCTATGGTCTTGGACCTCTCCAGTCATGGATATTTGTCTAGGTATGCATTTCCTTCTACGGAGTAAAATGTAAGTTCAAGTAGACAGCTGTTGGTTATTTCCATGATAAAAGTGCCATTCTGTCACTATTATACCATTGGGGTATCTTTCCAGGAAGGTCATCATTATGGTTCAGAAGCCTCACAGCTGGTAGGACTGCTGGCTGCTCTTCTCCTTTGGCAGCTTATACTGTGTCTTCAGGTGCTGCTAGAGCTTCCTTGGGGAGGAGGCTGTTAGGTCCGCATTAACTTTATATACCTCCAAGTCCTCTGTCTGATGTGTGTGGTGTCTTCAGCAAAAGAACTGAAGCTGTGTCAGTAGCTATGCTGAAATGAGAAAGAATTTCCTAAGAATGAAAATGGTAGGAAAATTATAAAAAGTAGACTTGATTGAACTGTATAAAAATTAAAGTATTCTGGATGTCAAGCAGCAGTTTTATGTTTTATGTAATAATGGCAGCTTAATAATAAGGGGACACTGGAAAAGTGCATGAAAATCTGAACGTTTGGAAAGATAAGACTTTTATACAATAGTCATTAAAAATACGTAAGTTAACATTGAAACGTTTTGACTCTGGGAATGTGACTCTGTATAGAGTGTTTGTTTAGTATAAGTGAGACCCTGGGATTTATTCCTGACTTCACCCAAAAGTGCTTCAGTTTTCTTTTTTGTGTTTAAAATTGATAGATTTTTTTTTTAAAAGGATAATTAGTAGTGAGATGGAAACTTAAGGGTTCTTTGGAAAGTTAGTTGGATGGTGTTTTGCTGGGGCAAACACATGAAGGAGCTGAAGTGGATGCAGGTGAAGACTAAGGCAGACTCATGAACATTTTACTGAAGCAGACACAGGAGAGAGGGTGTTCTGCTAATAAGGACATGAAAGGACACCTGATTACTAACGACACAAGTATATTTGTCCGCCTTACATTGTTTAGTTGAGCTTCGTTTGTTGGGACACCAGAGAGAAACTTCTGGTGGTGTGCTGAGGCTTCTGGTGTCTTTGAGACAGGTGTACGTGCTGAGGCAAGACCCTTGGAGGACATGTGCTGTCTGGAGAGAGGAGTTGCTCCAAAGAACCTTTCTAAACAAGTCTCCCCCCACCACCATTCTTTCTTTCCCATTACCTGTGGTGGGTGGTGGGCTAAAAGGGAGGTTAAAGTGTTTAAGAACCATCATTAGAAATAGGTTTTCAAAAAAATTAGTTACATAGAAGTATCTACCATTTTTGAACATGTAGTGGTTTGGCCTTGTCAGAAGAATTGGAAGTATAAAATTTATAAGCTTTGAAAAGCAGTGTGCTAATTTGTATAACTCTTTCAAAGGTCTTACTGCTTGAGCTTGTATATCACATTAGAAATTTATCCTAAATAACCTGAGACACAAATATACATTTTGTGTAAGAACTTTAAGTCCAGCATGGAATCCGGAAGATAGGTTGCAAACAGTTAAATCCCAAATGTCAAAACAGTAGAAGTGGCATTCTGTGGAGTGCCTGTGTACTGGCCATAGACATGTGTGTGGAGCGCCTGTGTACTGGCCATAGACGTGTGTGTGGAGTGCCTATGTACTGGCCATAGACATATGTGTAGAGTGCCTGTGTACTGGCCATAGACATGTATGTTTGTAGAAATCTTTTAGGATCTGAGGAAAATGCTAATGGAAGAAACAAGATGTGAACTCTGTATATTTTATTTTTGATTTTGCTCACAGGAAGGACCAGAAGGGTAACTTTAACAAAGTAATTTAGAGGGATAAAAATTATCATGGCTATCAGAACCCAAGGTTCACAGTTCAGATTCCCTGCAGCCTTCTGAGGTTAAGCACTTACAGAAAGTTACCTTTGAAGTGTTGACAGAGGCTGTGGGGTTACAGGGTTACTTTGTCATTGTTGGTTAGTTGGTTTCTCTTTGGAACTAGGGTCTTGCTGTGTGGCCCAGGTTGGCTTGGAATTGGTGCACCCACTTGCCTCTACCTCAAGGAATGTGATTATAAGCCATGCTCTGCCATGCTGGAGTATTTACATTGCTGTATGAATTTACATATTTTCCATGTGCAAGAAAATGCTTTCAAACTTTGACGTAATTGTTTTTTAAAAAAAGAAAAAAGATTACAGACTTTAAACACACTAGTTTGGATACCACATTATTGGGATCTGGGCTGTTCTTGAAGAGCTGAGGTTGTCCTTGTGATTTAACATGGCACAGTAGTTGGACTTGATATTTTCAGTACTTTATTTCTGTTTGCTGTGTGGTTTAAGTAGAACTAGAGCATTAACTCTTGCTTTAAAATAACAAGCAATTATGTTTAAGATCAATGAAAATCTTAGTGTTCATTTTGATTCTTTTTTCATAAGATGGCATTTTTCTACTTCTTCCCCTCCCCCCCCTTTTTTTTTTTCATTTTTGAGATAGGATCTCTCTATGTAGCCCTGCTGTCCTGGAATTCTGTTTACCAGACTAGCTTTGAATACAAAGAGATTTGCCTACTTCTACCTCTCAGGTGCTAGGTAGGATTAAAGGCATGTGCCACTATGTCCGTGCCTGGATCTAACTACTTTGTAGAGATTCTTTAAAATGGTTGTGTGTGGGGGCATATATAGTGGATGGGTATGAGGACTCGGGGAGAAGGTTGTGTCAGTGTGTGTAGTGTGTGTGGGCATGTATGTGTGTGTGCATATACGTGGTCTATGGTGTGTGTGTGTGTATTTTATGACAGATTTCCTTTGAAGAGAAGTGAGAAAGGAACTTTTAGATGTGTTAATGATCTATATCAGCACACCATTTTAGACTATGTTAAATCTTTTATTCCTAGTTCACTAAATACCCAAATTTGTTTGTGTTTAAAATTAATTGGATCTATGACACAAAGATAGAAATTGTTTGTGTAAATAATTCACCATAAGTAGTCACTGATGTCATCCTGAAAAGCAGACTTTTGGGAGGTCCTGTTTTCTTTTATGGGACCGAGGGCTCTGGGGATAGAACACATTATAGGAAATCATGTGACAGCAGTACTTTTGTTCTTGTTACAGTATGCCTTAAATTTTTTTTCCTTTCAGAATGTTCACAGTTTTCTGGGCTCTGGGGATAGAACACATTATAGGAAATCATGTGACAGCAGTACTTTTGTTCTTGTTACAGTATGCCTTAAATTTTTTTTCCTTTCAGAATGTTCACAGTTTTCTATTAGTATTGACTCCATTTATAAAATGTGAATTTGTTAGCAATATTAGCTTGTATATTTAAAGTCTTCATAAAATTATTTAAATCATTTTTTAGGATTCCATCTAAGTTGACTTACAGGTTTTAAACCAGCAGCGATTTATTTATTTATTTTTGTCCCCAGGGGACATAGAAGTATATTTAAAGTCAATTTTCAGTTCTCACAACTAGAAGTGTGGATTCTTTTTTTATAATTTAATTATTTTGGTGACACTTTACATTGGTGACACTTTTGAGCTGCCATGGGAATTGATCATTGGTCTTCTGGAAGGGCCATCAGTGTTCTTAACCTCTGAGCCATCTCTCCAGCCCTAGAAGTGGGGATTCTATTGGTATTTGGTCATTAGAAGCCAGAGTTGTTGGTGACGGTCCTAAGATTCACAGGCAGCTGTAGTATAGTTCTTTGGGTTCTACACAGTGCTGAGATTTTAAAGTCCTGGTAATGATGTCATTCAAAAGGAAATACTCTGTGAGTATTGACTTTGTCAGTAGACCGCAAGTCGAACTTTAGACCTTACAGGCTACAAGAACATCTGTGTCATGTAATGGGCTCATAAGATTCAGAAAGCTTTGGTCTACAGTCTGCTGGCTTGGATGTCAGCCTGTCTTCATTGTGTGAGGAGGGTTTAGTATGGTTAGGTAGTACAGCTTCACAAATCCTTAAGGAAAGATAGCCTAAATGCTTTCGTAGATATTTACAGTTAAGTGCCAAGCATCATGATTTAATCTTAAGTATTTAGTACTTAAGAGTAACAGTGTAATGGTCACCCAGAGGCTGTTAGCTTGGTTGTCAGCTGATGGGGTGTTTTTGGAAGCGATTGGAGCATCCATGAGTGGATTAATTGGTCGATGGGCCCACAATCTGATTGGCTGCTGCGAGGTAGTGGAAGCTAGGCAGAAGCAGTAGTTTCTTGGGCACATTTCTGTGAGATGATGTCTTGTTCTGACTTCTTATCTTTCTGTTACCTTTTGTTGGCAAGGAGAGCAGCCTTCTCTGCTGTGTGCTTCAGCCATTCTGATTTTCTGCCTTGGCTCTGGTCCAGACATCCATTCACTGAGACCTCAGAAATCTTGAGCCAAAATAAACCTGTACTCCTTTAAGTTGTTCTTGGGTATATTTTGGTACAGGAAGAAAAACTAAATATACATGGTTCTCAACATCATTAAGTTGGGTGTAGCTCAGTAATGGGCCCCAGGGTCCATGCCCAGCACTGCAAAAAGAAAAAAGAAAAAGATAAATGAAAATTCTTAATGTACAATCCATGTATTTATAAACAAGTTGACTAAAATAAATGATCTGTAAAGAAGAATACTGGTTGTTCCATAATTTTGTTTAAACACATGGTGAAGTTTGGTTAGTTACCCAAATGCATTTCTTTAGAAACAAAGCTTTGAACTTTTAAACACTTGTATAGAAAACAAGGCCTTCCAAACATTCTTAAAAGATAGAATGCTTTTATTGTGATAAGCCACAGTGGCAAAGTTTTTTTTAAATGTCCTTTTTTTTTGTTACAGGACTCAAAGATCCAAATATAACTTTGTCCACATATGTGAAGAATTCTAGCTTTTAGCATTCCCAGAAACAGCAGAGTTTAACATAAAAGAAACAATTTTATAGAATTTTGGAACAAGTTGATTCTTGTCATGGGCAGAGGCAAAACAGACTTAGAAATTGCTTGCAGTTGATGCTTTTAGGGTAAAACACTTCCAGACTTTAGGACCACTGCCAGCCTTGGGATGCCCGTATGCTGTGTTCTCTTTAGGGAATTCGACAGCCATTGGTGTGCCTCTGTCATAGGAGCCATTTAGAGTTTAGGAAGCTTTCCACCCTTGGTTTTGTGATGCTTAGTTATTATGTGGGTCATTGGCATATGGCCAGCTAGTTTGCAGACCCCCTGCTGTTTCCAGACTTAGCTTTGGCTCCCTTAATTCTTCCTTTTCCTTGTGGAAGTACTCCGTGGTAAAGCCCTTGCCTAGCAAGTACACAATCCTATTGGTTATTCAGAGAGCAAAGGTTAAGCTCAGCCACGCCCCCCACGTTCTCAGCGTTCTGCCTCATAGAAGTAGGATGAATTGAGTCTAAATTAAAAATTGTTTCATGAAGAAAAATAGTTGAGAACTCATGCATGCTCTCAGTAACGCTGTGTAAGTTTCCAGATTTAAAAACCGATCTCATGCATTTGTTGATATTAATATAGAAAAGCTCTACTCTCAGAACTGCACAGTTTTTCGTGATTATCCTCCTTGGATATTTTTAGGACTGTTAATTGTAGTGTGATACAGCCGCCAGACTCAGCCAGTGCTTCGTGCTCTGCAGTTGCTCTCATCTGCTTCCACAGAGGTTTAATATTATGAGTTGAGGGAACGTGCATAATCGGTGATGCAGCCAGTGCCTACCCAGATGGACCACTCCCGTTTTCATAGGTGTGTCAGGCTCTTGATTGAAAAGTTTTATTTAATTTTTTTTTTAATGTTTTTGTGCTGGTTTATGGTAGACATCTCTAAGTATAGCATGAAGACATTTGATTATATTTGAAAATGTTGTTCCTGTGGTTTGTCCTCACTCTATGTCATTAAAATACCATTTCAAGTATGAGTTCTAAGTACATCACGTACGTGCACTCACTGTTGCTTCTATCATATGCACAGTTGTAGTTTTGAAGGTTTCTTCTTGAGCACCCAATCTCTCAGAGTTGTTGGCTTACCCAGTTCCTGTTGTAAAATATTACGGCTGAATATTTGGAAATGGAAATCAATTTATTACTGAGCTAGGTATCAAGGCCTTAGGGCACTGTACTTGCCAGGCAAGGGCTCTACCACTGAGCGACTTCAACAACCCTTTGAAAATGTGAATTAAAAAGGTTTTCCTTTTTAATAAAACAATGCTTGTGTAAGTGAAAACATACAAGTCCACTCAGGTAACTTGATCTAAAATTTAACATCTTGTGTGCTTCTTCACTTAGTATTGTGGTCCATATTTTATATATGGGCAAGGATAGACATCTCAAAAGTTTTAGAAGCTGAATGTGATTTATTTTTCTTGCAGAATATTCCTTCTTGGTAGTATCAATCATTGTTAATGAAATAAATAACTTATCAAACTTTTAGGAATCAGGAAATGTGGCCAGTATAATTTGTGCCCTAAGGAGCTGACTATATGGTTTGGAGCCCAGAGAATATAAATATAATTTGATTTAATATATTTATTCCCTGTGTTATGGGATAGAGTTTGTGAGAGATGCCATCAAATAAAAAATTTTAATGATAGTGAAGCTAGTAAGTTGCTGATCTTGCTCAGGCTTTTAACCCATGTTTATTTTTTAAGATCATCCTGCAGAAGATATGTGGTCATATTCTTCCCTGGACAATGTTATAAAGCATATTCAAAAGAAATTTTAGGAGTGTGTGTATGTGAGTGAGGTGTACAGTACTTATGCATGTTTACATGTGTGTGGTCACAGGTATTCATGTGTGTAAAGGCCTGAGGCTTGCATTGGGTGTCTTCCTTAGTTGCTGTCCACATTATGGACTGAAGTAGGGGAGTCACTGAGCCTGGTGCATGCCCTTTGGCTGGTGTGGCTTTACAGCTTGCCTCAGAGACTCCCTCCCTGACTGTCTCCTGGGATCTCAGGCAGGCCACTGTAACTACTTGGCCTTTTCATATGGATTCTGGGCACCCAAGCTCTAAGCTTCCTTCTTGTGTGGCAGGAACTTTACCTGCTGGGTCATCTCTCCAGCCTCAAAGAACTTTGTGACTTGGACTTCAGGTCACCATCTTTGATATAGCAGTGTAGCTCCAGACTTACTTGCTTTCAAAGCTAGTTTCTGATATTCAAAGAGTGATTACTTTTACCACTTTATAATCATTCCTAATTGTTTTCCAGACTCTGTCCTGAGCACAGTTTATTTACTTTGCCCTGAATAACTTACTAAAATTTTCCGAAGTCTGTAGTAGCTCTCAGAAAATGAAGATTGACCTTATGGCAGTTTGGATGAAAATGGTCCCCATGTATTCATATATTTGAATACTTGGTCCCCATTTAGTGGAATTTTTTTGGGAAGGATTAGGAGGTGTGGCTTTGGGAGGAGGTGTGTCCAAGGGGTGGGCTTTGGGGTTTCAAAATCTATGCCATTCCCACTTAGGTCTCTCTCTGCCTCTTGTCTCACAGCAATAGAACAGTAACTAAGACTGACCCCATGAAGGATATTCAATAACTGTGGTATGGAATATAAAAATTCTGAGGATGTACTTACTATTATGAGTCAGTATCTGATAAATGGGAGAGCAGACTTCAAAATTGAGATCTATCTTACATATGTAACTCTCTAAACTTTGTTATATATGTAAACTTTGATATATATATATATACATATATGTATATATATGTATATATATATATGTTATATATGTTATATAATGCAATAAATAATATCAAAAGAGTTTGTCTTAGTCATAGGATTGTGGATAGATTTTCTGGTAAGTTTTCTTATGTTTGTGTGATAAATTACATTCAGTATCATAGATACTTGATAGTATTACCAGAACTGAATATTGTGAGAGTGGACTCGCAAAAAGAGCCAACTCACCTTCAGATTTTATTGGAAACTGACCAGTTGTCTCTCTAAGAAGGAATTTTTATAAAGTTTGTAATGTAATTTTGGCCTAGGGTAGAATTAATTTGTTCAGTCATTAGTATTTTTTTTTTCTGTTAGACATTGTCTTAGTTGCTTGAGGAACAGGTGCAAGATAAGTTCTCTGCCTTTGAGGAACTGTAATTGTAGCAGAACAGACAGATGTAAAAACCAGCTGTAGGACAAGGAGGTCTATAATTGGCCACAGTAATGCAAGTTGTGCAGAAGAGGAACCTCTTTATGGAGTTATCGCAAGTTCTTCACAGAGGCAGTATGGTGCTCCTTACAGTCATTCCACACAGTGAAGTAATAGCTTTTAAAGTAGGTTTAGTTTGCAAGGAATAGTTCAGGTTATGGAATATGTGTATTTGATCTTTTTTTCATTTAGGTTCTACATTTTTTAAATAACTTTTAATTTTGAAATTAGATTTAAAATTGTATAATGATTCCATATACTTTTTTTTTAAACAGTTACTTTCAAATTATTTTGTATACATGAGGGTTTTGTCTGCCTGCATATGTCTGTGCTTGGTGTCTGGTGCCCAAGAAGGCAAGAAGAGGGTGTAGCATTTCCTCGAACTGGAGTTACAGATGGTTGTGGCCTTCTATATCATCTCCATCCTGCTTCCTCTAGTGTTAATGCTTCTTGATCACAGGTAGTTATCTAAACTAGGTTGACAGACACACCGTTAGCTCATGTGTAGACCTTATACGAGCAAGTGTGTCTCCTCAGGGTCTTTCCCATCTCACATTTGGTCCAGAAGCACATATGCATTTGCTTGTGGTCTCCCTTTCCACCTCTGATTGTGATACATCCTTGGCTTCTCATGGTTTGTTGTTTGAAGAGCTCTGGCTAATTATTTTTGCACAGTTCCTCTTGACTTAGCAGTTTCTGGTGTTTTCTCACAGTGTGTTTTGGGTAAGAATACTGCAGAAGTCATGTGGTGTCCTCAAGTGCCTTTAGTCAGACACACTGGATAAATCTCATTATAGCTTGGTCGCTTGGTTGCAGGTTGTTTTTTTTCACTATAAATTTGACATTTTAAACATAAATTAATATAAATAACATAATATGTTGCAGGGAGATTTAAGAATGTGCACATACTTTGCTTTTGTTTTTTACATTTTGATCTGTTAATGTCTGCTGATTATCACTGACTCCAGCAACTACTGTATATAATACTTACCAAATAGCTTTTCTAATCCCACCGTCCCTTCTACATTCAGTATGCAGAATTCTGTTCCTAGGGAGAGCTTTCTTATTTCTTGTTGGGAGTCTTTAATCTGTAAGTTTAATTCCTTTACTATCTCTTATTTTGTGGTTCAAAACGTCTCACATGTAAGCAACATTTATTTTGAAACACATTCTGTCTATGTACACAAGCTGGCCTCAAACCCATGAATGAACCTCCTGCCTTGACATCCAAATTCAATGGATTGTGTGTGTGCCACCACACTTGACCAGATTTTTAAGTTGGATTGTGTACCTGTTTGATATGCGGATAGAATGGGTGTTTAGCTTCATGGTGGAGTACTTGCATTCACTAGGCCCTGAGTGGTTTCTACTCCTTCATTAGTTAAGGAATAGGAAAACGTTAGTTAGGTTCATAATTAGATTCATGGCACACAACAGTAAGTCTGCATCACTGTTTACCACAGTGGTAGCTCTGGGCCCATCACTCCGATGCTTCTTAATGCTGTGCTTTCTCCGTGTGTCTCCTGCCACCTGTTTCTGTTCATTGCACACATTTCAAGTTTCCCTGGAACTGTTTCTCTCCATGTATTTGCCATTAAGTGCTCAGAAAGCTGGGATTTAGAGTATGTCTATATTGGTTGGTTTTTGTCTATTTTAGAAGCTTGTTGTAGGCTGCTGACATCCATGTTTTTGTCTGTAGGTGACTGCTTTTGGATGAACACGTATGTGTGTCCTGGACAGTTGCTGTTTAAGTCTTTTGACCCTATGACCTGTTGTGACCCCTATATAATGACTTTGGCTTTAGATGAGCTGCTGTACTGCAGGCATCTCAGGACTTGATGACTGTATGATAGGAGGCAGTTTTGCACATGAGAGAAAGATAGAAATTTCATGAGACACTATTAAATATGAACCAGTATCTTAGGGTGTACTGCTGGCATCTGATGAGTGCTGCTAAATCCAGAGCTTAGGACAGGTCTCCAGAACAAAGAATCATTTTACGCCAAACATCAGTATTGCTGAGGTAGAAAGACTGTGTGACATAATGTGATGCATGTGAAGAGGAAAGATATGAAGGTTGTGAGGGAAATCCATTCGGCTTGTGAGAGGCCAGGGTGAGAGGTATAGGGTAGTATGTACAATAAAGTGTGGTGCTTTGAAATGAAGCTAGGTAAGGACAGGATGATGCACAGACAGGGCATTTTCAAGACACTTAGAACCAGAGCTGGACCACTGACGGCTTGTAAAAGGTCCAAGTTGCGTTTGGAAAGTTTACTTTGGAGACTATGAAATGAGTTCATAAAGATGATCAGATACAAAAATAGTTGATGGTCTTAGGATGTGGAATGCTGTTTGATAATTCTTCTTCCAAGCTGTAATTCATTTACAACTTCCTAAATGGTTCTGAGCAGCATCTTAGGCTGTATTCCAGATGGTGTGCTGATGTTCCTGAAGAAAGGCAAGTGGTTTCAGAGGGTAGAGGTTTGGACCGAGAGGGAATTGAAAAAAATTAAATGGGTTGAGGTAGTGGAGTCTCTTAAGACAGAAAGCAGTATTTGATAGGAGATTAAAAAAATCTCCATAGTGACTGAAAACACTGGTGCTGGTTATAGATATTAGTTCTTTAAAGAACATTATTTTTCAATATGCTTTTCACCATCACAGTGGGAAATGAAAGTGGCAGATGAGGTACCAGGACTGTTGCTTAGCAGCAATGCTGGGTGCAGGCAGACAGTGACTTTGACTGGGTGATTCTGAACTTGTGTTTGTCCTCTCACTGACCTGTTCCTGACTTGATCATTCATGGTCTAAACAAGGCAGAGATTTACTGAAGAAACCTTGTTACCATGTTATGTGCACAATGTAACTGTTTCCAGTAACACATTTTATTTATAAATGCATTGAAATGTAAAAAAGTATGACAGCAAAGAAACTTTGATATAAATTTGCTTCTTGGTAGAAAAAGGGAAAATTATAAGCAGCATGGAAAATGAACGGCCCAGTTTTCACAAGCCGGGTCATGACAGAATTTATTGGCATAAGGGTCAAATGTTCCTGTGTTTGACTAAAAAGCATTATCAAAAGCATAACCTATTAAGGAATTGATTGAAACAATTTTAATAATTAAATAGTGATTAAATAATTTAGTATTTTAATAATTTAAGATGATTGAAGAACTGTTCACTTCCTGAAATGAAAGTTTTCCTCTTTATTTATAGACAAAAAATTTATTTGAAAAAGAAAAACTTAATCTCCACTGATGATTTGGCTTTTCATGCAGATGTTTGCAGTTTTGTGCTGATGTATGTTACCAAGTTAAACTAAATACAATTTTGTACTGTTTATATTATACAGAGTTCCCTGATTTGTGGCTTCTTCAAACTATAATTAGAGCAGTTTAGGCATTGAGCTTTTATATGGAGGTTATTAACAGGCTAATTTCCTTGTAGCATAAACCTCCATGATCTGGGGTATGAGAACTAAGCTGTGGGGCAGGAGTCCTTGAAAGTGCTCCCTGAAAGCTCTCACTGCGCAGCACACAGAGGGCACTGCTTCTCAGCCACAACACTGTCCGTCAGTAAGAAGTGCTAAAATCAGGACACAATGAGAAAATTACAAGGGGACAGTTAATACTTCTCATTTAAAGGATAAAATTACAACCCAGAGTTAGGAAGAGTTATCAAGGAACAGAAGGCAAAGTAGGCTAGAGCTGAAAGGCTGGTGTGTGGGAACTGTTCCTGCCCATCACCAGCCCTGCCTGCCCCATCCTCCCAAGCATGTACTTATAGATGCTATTGTGTACACACTGCACATGGCAACATGCGTGCGCGCGCGCACACACCCACACCCATACACACACACACACCCACACACCCACATACATGCGCACGTGCACACACCTACACCCACACCCATGCATACACACACACACACACACACACACACACACACGCGCACAGACACAGACACAGACACAGACACACCCACCCACATACATGCGCACGTGCACACACCCACACCCGTACAACACACACACACACACACACACACACACACACACACGATTACATGGTTTAGGAATGCCTACAGATGACATTGCTAAGAGGAAATGAGGATAATGCTAGGTCATGGCAGGAAGTGAGTTGGGAGAAATTTGGAGGCAGAAATGGAGTTAAGTTCAAACTTGAAGCTGGAGGAAAGATATCAGCAGTTGACAAAATGATAGAATGAAGCCAAGTGGTGGTGGCCCATGTCTTTAATCCTAGCACACAAGAGGAAGATGCAGGCTAGATCTCTGAGCTTGAGATCCAGCTTGGTCTACAGAGTTCTAGGGCAACCAGGGCTACACAGAGAAATCCTGTCTCAAAAAAAAAAAAAAAAAAATCAAATTTTAAAATGATAGAATGAAAACTGTTTTGGGAGTCAGTCTCCCATCTAGTCTGAGGCTACGGAGCATGAAGGAGCTCTCGCATTACCAACTGGGAGGCACTGTTTGTGTAGGTTTGGTGACCAGACAACAACCATGGTGGAAGTGGAACAAGATGTTGGTCCAGTGCAGAGGGGGATAGGCTCTCTATCCACAGCTTGCTGAGATTAACTGGGGATTTGATATGTTCTTGCTTCTAATGTGAATGCTGAACCATAGTGACCTCCTTCAAAAATTATTTCATGTATATGGGTATTTTGCCTCCATATATGTCTGCGCTACATGCATGCCCAGTGCCTGAGGAGGCTAGAAGAGGTCATTGGATCTTTTAAAAATGGAGTTGCAGACAATTGTGATCTGCCATGTAGATCTAGTTCCTCTGGAAGAGCAGCCAGTGCTCTTAACCACTGAGCCATCTCCTTAGCCTCTATCCTCCCATCTTCAGTAGAGAACTCTTTAAAGTTCTGGTTTCCTACGGGGCAGAAACACCAAGGAGTAAAAAGCACATGCTTTTTTTTCTACAGTGTATCAATCAGCTCTTCGTGTTTAAGGTTGGAAAAAACCAAGTACATTTTTTTTCTAGGAATAAATTACCCAGTTTACTTAATGTCAGCCTAATAAGGTAGAAATACAGTTTTGTTGAATTACATATTCCAGAATGCTGTGTGGGAGGCTTAATGCATAGTAGATATTCTTGTGTGAAGTAAAACTATTGTTTTTTTTACCAAGGTCAAATGTAAACCCAGCTTGTGTAGTAGCAAGGCTCCTTATTTTGCTGCTAGCCTGGTGTGACCCAAGAAAACATAAAGAGTAAGATTTTCACAGGAGCTAGTTCTGCAGAGTATGCATGGTAACCTCCAAGTGCATCCTGTGAGGAAATAGCTCAGTAACCCCTCAGTTTGTTTTTGAATCTCTTATCGGAGCTCAGGGTAACCCTGGGACCACACCTCAGCCTTACTGTATTCAGGAGTACCATCGAAAACTTTAGCACTGTGTTTGGGGAAAAATTGTAAAACCGATTTTAAAATTTTGTATAGGTGTATGTGTCTGAATGTGGATATGTGCTCATGAGCGTGGGTGCCTGAGGAGACCAGGTGCTGGGTCCTCTGAAGCTGGGGTTTGAGGTGCGTGGGTACTGCTGGGAACTGAACTGAGTTCTCTGTGAGCAATGGTGACTCATAACTGCTGAGCCATTTCTCCAGACCCCCTGGGGACAATCTTAAACAGAAAGCTTGACAACAAAAAGAAAAATGTAGAAACCAGTGACTATGAAAAGGATACTTGTTTATACACAAAGGAGAAGTAACATCGGTTTCTTTGTTTAGCCCCAGCTGGGTGCATGCAGAGCGACCCTATCTTTCCCACTGTTTTTGAGAGTGACTGGCGAAAGTGCTCCTAGTGTTCTTAGGAATAAAAAGAGATTTTTAGCACATGTGTGAATCTGCAGTTGCAGAACCATGAAAATTAAAAATCAACTACTATGTAATAATGAGGTCACAACCATCATGACAAGAGGAGTTTTTGTTTTGGCTTTTTAAAAAGATACAGCCCTGGATAACCCAGGCTAGCTTCAAATTAGCTATGTAGCTGAGGATAGCTTTTGATTTCTAATCTTCCTGTCTCTACTTTCTGGGTGCTGGGACGAAAGGACTATGTCATCACACCTGATTTATGACAAGTTGAAGATTGAATCCAGATTGATTGTGCATGCTAGGGAAGCCTAGCTCCATCCCTGTCTCTGTGTTTTATTTATGAAAGAGATGGTCTATAGCAGGGTACATTGTATATATGTATATAATAAACCAAGGCGGTCTTTTCTAATTTGAGAGAGCTGACTCGGAGAGGGTGGAGAAAGTTTCTTTGTGCCAACATTTTGAAAGGAAATCTGAAATGCATATACTTTCCTTTGTTAAGTCAGAGGGAGTAAGGTGTGGTAGGGTTGATAACTGTACTATTAACAGTCATTAAGTGGCATCTAATTACAGTGTGTTAAAATGTCTAATAATAAGTCACATTTGATGTAGTTCATGAGTCATCTCATGTAAACAAGGATTGTAATGTGATAGGGAAACAAAGAGAGCAGGCTTAGATAGCAGAAGGGCATTTGGGTTGGAGGGCTCTGTGTACTTTTATTTATTTTAATCTTCTTATTACATTTATTCATTTGTGTGTGGATGCATGTGTGTGTGTGTGTGTGTGTGTGTGTGTGTGTGTGTGTGTGTAAGTCAGAGGATGCCTTGCAGGAGTCAGTTCTCTCTTCCTGGAATGTGGATTGAACTCTGGTCCTTAGGCGTGGCAGCAAGCCTTTACCCACTCAGCCATCTTTGCTGGTCTCACTGCATATTCCTGTCTTCTCTTCCTTCATTCAAGGAGTTCGTTTAGATAACACTGTGATACATTGTTGATAGGAAATGAGAATTATGTATCTTGGAAGAATTCCCTTCTGCAGGGAGCTTTTGTTTTCAAATATTTTGAAACATTATATGATAGGAACTATGTTGTGAAATAAACAGATTTTGGATAAGGCAGTGCTCTATGTGGACAGGTTACTTAAGATGTTATCTTGATAAAAAAATAGAGTCACTTTTATTTTCATGTGAGGTGCATTTCTCTTAGTGTTCCCCCTCCCTTTTTTCTTTTGAACTCACTGAAATCCTTCTGCAAGTGATAGGATGATACCTAAGTCCCTGAGGGGAATGCTGTAATTGTGTCTCTAAGGTATAGGGCTGGCTTAGCACGTACAAAGGCCTGGTTTCCATCCCCAGCACCAAAACAAAAGAGCCGCTATTTTCAATCTACTTTTATTTTTCCATTTCTAAAAATCCTGGTTTTCCATTTTTCTTTTCTCAGTCCAGGGCACTGATGGACTGTATTTCTGTTTGTCATGTTCTTTCCAGCGGTTCGCCCAAATCCTGGGTTTTTGTTCCTTGGAGGCTTCCATATCACTCAGGAGACTCAGTGAGCATTTTCTCTATTGATGGCATATTGCCGTTTCCAGGACCAGGGATGCCTTTTAGACAACTGCTGGTTTATCTAATTCAAATGAGTGCATGAATTGTGGGGAAAAAAAAACCGATTTCATTTATTTTAGAATGAAAAGGTTCTTAATATGATTTTGAACAGTTTATGAGCAAAATCATTGGTGATAATTTTTCATTTTTCCCCTCTGCTTTTTGCAGTAGTGGCACATTCGTGCATGTGCACACACACACACACACACACACACACAAGCATGAATATACAAGTACTTGCATATAGTCTTGTGTTGTATTTGGGAAAAGCTTAATTTTTTTGCACACTCAGAACATAATGCTAGCTGATAGACATTTACAAGTCTTGAAAATAAAATTGTTGCACCATTTCCCCAGATTATTCAGCCATAAAACCCTTTAATGCAAAAACCTGTCCATATTCCTCTGGAGAAGTGTATCATAAAATGCCACCCTAAAGTCAAGTACTTGAATGTTCTGTACTCAGATCCAGGGAGTAGTATTCTGGCCCTGAGCTGAGTACAAGGCATTGCACTTTATTGGTGATGGGGAGCTTCCACTGTCCTAAAGGAGGGACTGTTGAGGACTATAAAATAAAATGTGGTAGGTGCTTTGAAAGAGTAAGGAAGAGTGGTCTTGTGAAAGAATTTCAAAAGGCACTATATTTGTCTGTTTTAGTTTCTATTTTAAACAACAGAGGCTGCCTAGCTTTATAAAGAAAAGAGGTCTGCTGCTTAGCTTACAGTGCTGATGAAGGTTCCAGTACACACATCCCAAACCCTGCTGTATCACCTCACGGTGGGTGGCAGTGGAGGAGGAGTTGTGAGGGAAGAGTTCATCCTTAAAGCAGAAAGCCTGTACCTCTGTGGCCATGCTCCCAGCTGGCTAAAGGACTGCCAGCCTGTCCACAGTGAGGCCCAAGCTCCAAAGCCATGGACCTTTGGGCAAGGAAGGGAAGAAAAAAATGTCCAAACTGTGGCATACAAATGAGTACAAACCCATACATAGCAGAGAAAGCACCTCAGGCAGCATAGGGTACGCTCATTCATTTTGAAGATATGAGCATCTCCTGTGAATGGAGGACACAGCTGTGAGTGAGACAAGGCTCTTTGCTGCTTTAAAACTTAAATTCCAGCTTTGTAAGGCAGGGAAAAAGAAGCAAATTTAAATTTAGCATTTTTTTTTTTAGATAATGAAAAGAGCTATGCAGAAAGAACAGTTGACAGGGGCTGCTATGTAGATGGGTAGAACACTGGATAGGGAAGAGGCTTGGGGATTCCAGTTTGGAGAGCTGTGGACTTGTGAGGTCACCAGGACATACAGAACCTCACAGTTTTCCTTGTTGAATCCGTGTGCCAGTTTTTGTCATCTTGACACAAATATGGAATGATTGGTCTGTAGGTAAATCTGTGTGGCACTTTCTGGACTAATGACTGGTATAGAAGGATCTAGCCCACTATGGGCAGTGTCGCTACTGGACCCTGGGCATGTGTTTCCTGGAGGTCTAAGAAAACTAGGTAGCTGAATAAGCCTGGAGAGCAAGCCATCGAATAGCATTCCTCCATGCCCTCTGCTTCAGTTTCTACCACCTGGTTCCTGCCTTGAGTTCCTGCCTTTGCTTTCCCTTCATAATGGACTGTAAGCTGTAACAGGAAATAAACCCTGTCCTCCTCAAGTTACTTTTGGTCCTGTGTTTTATAGCAATAGAAAGAAAGCTAGGTTGCCCAGATGTGCTACAGACAATAGTTGAATGATGGGTTGCTCAAGAATTGGGGTTTACTGAGGCTAGTCAGGGAATGGAATTTTGCTGCCCAAATAGTGGGCCGTAGAGACACAACTGGACTGACAAGGGAGCAATGTTAAGAGGAACCCCAGAAGAAGAGGCACCTGTGCTAAAGGTGTAACATTCTAGACTTGGGGTAAAAGTGTAGTATGGCTTAGAAGATTGGGGCAGTGGGTTTGACCTGGGGGCTGCAGAAGAAGTTTCCCTCTGAATAATGCAGGATATGGTCATACACTGCAAAGGCTGAGGAATTTTGATGGAACTGGCTGCACTGGATCTGAAGAGCTATCTGGGGTCTTAGGATGGTTGTTTATCCCCCATCCTTATAGAGCTACTTGAGAGAAAGAGGCTATGGCCCATGTTTTAAAGCATTAGGTGGGAAAAGTCAGGTGTCAATTGCATACGACAAACTGCTGTATAGAAATGGTATCGGACTCAAAGGAGTAGCAGTCAGGATTGTTCTGAACTTCAGCAGGGAGGAAGTGATTAGGCTGTCATTAGCACATGACTCAAGGAAGGGGGTATGGAGTAAGGTTCACATGCCAATCTGGGGTCTGCAGAGGCTGTGCCCATGTGGTTAGCAAGTGTGTGTCACAAAAGTTGAAGTCATCCATTGTAGTTACAGTGATGTAGAATCCATGGAGTAAAAAATAATTACAGATTCACCAAGAAACCAAGTATACATTTTCTGTGAAGAAATCTGTTGATTGTGGTAGCCACTGTGTAAGGCATATATATAATGAACCAAGAGTCTGAAAATTTTTTTAACGTTTGAACATCTATTATTTAGAAATTGTGTTACTCACCAGATGATTGTCCGCAGAACTCCATCTGTGAACACATCTTCTTCCCCTACCACTAGTTCTGTATAAATGCCACTTTCTTCTTAATCCCTTCTGTACACACTAGTCCTGCCAGTAGCTAGATTGTTGCTGGAAACCCAAGCCTGCAGCTCATATCAAGACCTTTTAGTAGTGCTTGTTCTGGTGCTTTTGGGGTATGTGTGGGGTCCTCTGTGAGAGCTGCTGGTCCTGGAGCAGTTTCTAGAGGTTTAAGGAGGAGGCTTTGCAGGCGGAGAGAAATGGATAAGGGTCCTGGATTTCATGTTTATCAGAGGTATGACCTTCCTCAAAACACTTGTTAATCTCATTGTTATTTTTAAATGAAGGCAGTGAGATAAATACCAAAGTGTTGGGCCCAGAGCCCTGCTCCTGGTCTGTGACTGCAGCTGATAGCTGTAAACGTTCTCACTGGCTTCTGCACACATCCTGGGAAGCACCACTGCAAAAGCACCCATAGATGAGACTAGGGACAGGGAAAGGTATTCAGAATATACCATCCTAGTTTTATTTGGCGCATTTAAGAGCCAGTCTGGGGTGGGCTGGGAGATCCTACCTAAAGTAAAATACAAATGTAAAACACCAAAGTTTGGACTATGATTCGGCTGGCTCTGCTTTTTAGTTTTAGTTTTTTTTCCATTTTTTTTTCCTTCTTGTGTTTCTGAAATGAGTGGTGCTAAAGACTGAGCACAGGGCCTGGCACATGCTGATCATGTGACTGAGCACAGGGCCTGGCACATGCTGATCATGTGACTGAGCACAGGGCCTGGCACATGCTGATCATGTGACTGAGCACAGGGCCTGGCACATGCTGATCATGGGACTGAGCACAGGGCCTGGCACATGCTGATCATGGGACTGAGCACAGGGCCTGGCACATGCTGATCATGGGACTGAGCACAGGGCCTGGCACATGCTGATCATGGGACTGAGCACAGGGCCTGGCACATGCTGATCATGGGACTGAGCACAGGGCCTGGCACATGCTGATCATGGGATTGAGCACATGTGTTGTACCATATGGCTACATCCCAGAGCCAGTCATCCCTCAGTGCATCACTGTAACTCAGGGCTTCTTAATTGTGGCTGCACAAAAAAAAAAAAAAAAAAAAAAAATCTTAGGAACTTTAAAAAAAGGTTTATAGAACTTATTCTTAGGAGATTTCTGTTTCAAGGTATGAGATAGGACCTGCACAGATAATTTAAAAATAGGTTTCTGAACTGATAGTTAGAAATCAGGACTAATACTGCTGCTTCCCCCAAATTGTCGATATGAAATAAAGTAACTTGTAAAATTGCCTACTTTACAGCTGCAATTTAAAAAATCTGTGTTGGTAGCTTTTGATGCATAGTAAGTTATCCCAAAACATAAGTGTTCAGAAATAAACATTTGTTTTCATCCTCCAAGATTTGACCGCAGCAACGCCTCTGTTCTCTCTGGCTGCATGATACCAGGCAGGGGTGCAGTGCTGAAGCAACTCTGCCATGCTCAGGGCCAGCCACAGCTGTTGTAGGTACCCGGGAGCAAGTGGGCACCCATGTGGGTGTTAAGGCTTAGATTCTGTATTTGCAACTTTGCTATTACTGTGATAAAACACCACGGCCAGAATCAACGTATAGAAGGAAGAGTTTATTTGGGTTTTCATTCCAGAAGAACAAGGCTCTGCCATGTATGGGAGGCATGACAACCAGAGCTCTGAGCAAGGGGCTCACATCCACAGGGGCAAGCATGGAGCAGAAAGAGTAGACTCTTTAAACTCTCAAAGCCCTGGTGACATACTTCTCCAGCAAGACCACATTTCCATTATCTACCCAAACAGTGTGACTAAGCGGGAACCACAGATTCAAACATCTGGACTTATGGGGGACAGTCTTGTTTAAATCACCACATACTCATAGTGGGTCACTAGGTCAAACTCTAATGTTGAGGATGCTGAAAGATCCACTCTGTCCCAGAAGCTAAACATAAGCTGTTACTTATGTTTGAGTAGAACCATTGCATAGGGAAAGAAATGTTGATAAAGCACTTGTTGTTTGTCAGATTCAGTGGGAAAAGGCTGAGGAAATTGGTTGGAAACTGCCCTAATAAAAGATTATTAATATCATATGTTAATTACTATAGAAGTTAAGTAGGCTTGGGGATCGGGGTGGGATAACATTTTTAAGACATAACCATTTATGATTTACCTTCCCATAAGAAAATTTATATAGAATTTCCAATGAGCTTTGGAATATGAAAGTACTCATAGGACGTGACCATCTGTTGTATATATTTCTTAAAATATTCCCTTTTAGCAAAATTATGAAGTTATTGAATATATAAATGATACCCTTACAGATACAGCCTAGTTATAAAGTTGCATATTCCAGGGGAAGTGCTGGCACAGTGGACTTCAAGATATAGGCTCTAGGTACTGATCTCTTGCTTCCAATATGGCTGTGTGCATGAACATTTGTCTCTGCCTGTATTTCATTTGTAATAATGTCTATTCTTCTGTAGAGGTTAGTTATTAAATTAGATGTAATAACAAAATATGTGAAGTAGCATTAAGGTTACAGAGCCCTATACACCAGTAAGGAATGGCACCGATTTCCCTGATTACTTGAGAAGTAAGCTTTTGGGCTCTGCAGCCAAGTGATTCCTGGCTTTGTCCTGGTTTAGCTGTGGAGTGTTGGGCAAGGTAGGTAGTTGTCTCACTGTTCTTCATAATAACAAAGAAACTAAGCATCTTTCCTAGCATATAAGCTGCTGTGAGGATTTAGTAAACTGTAATCTATGCTAACCTTTGTCACGTTGTAGATGTTCAGTGAAGGCTAAAACTTTTCAACAATAAACGAAATTCAAAGGTGTTGTTTGGCTCATTCAGCCACAGTGGTAGTAGAAGAAAGTCTAAGATACATAGTAATTTTGTGAATTTAGCCCTCTCAGTGGAAAAGCTCAGTGAGTTGTGTTTGGAGATTTTTCAAGCTTCAAGTTACTTAAATGATAATTATCTTGGGAAAAAAAATGTATGAATCAAACATGCACTGCCACATACACAGTAACGGTATGTACACCTAGCAAAGAACTTAGGGCACTATTTCCATCTTCAGGGAGCTAGCAAGTAGTTGGGAAAAGCAAGATGACCTGTGGAGTCTAGCCAGGAGTGCGTGGTCACAGTGCAGACGAGATGTGTAAAAGGAGCCTCTGTCCTGAGCACTGGACACCCAGTGCCGGTGGGATGATCCTCTTACCTGGATAGTTACTGTTGTTAGCCGCTCAGTGTGCTTATGTCCTGCATTGTTTCCCCTGTGTGTTTGAGATGCAATGAGAATACACAGAGGGAGAAGGGGAGTTTTACAGTTGATATGTTAGTGTTTCTGAAGATCCTGAAAGGCCTCTTCTTTCAGGGAGAGCACATGAAAAAGCCAGCTCAGCACCAGCTGCATTGTCTTCCCAGAGCAAATGTGCCCTGCGTCCTTAATGAAGTGGTGTTAGCTATGACTAGGGAGGCAGGACTGGCTCCTTCAGGATACAGCGGCTCTGCATTGCTGACATTAATGCCATTCCGAGCTGAGTACATGGTCAATATTGTCTTTGCAACCTTCTTAGTTGAATAACTTAAAAAATTAATGTCAAAGTAGTATCGTTTGCCTATTTTTCTTTCTTCAAGTAATGTGATTGGTTTGTACATTCTGGCAAGTATTATATAGGCAAATTAATTTAGAATGTTACTGCTTAGCTACTGTTTAGTTCAGGAGAGACTATATAGGTGAGTATTGGTCTGTATCTTACTACAGAAAAAAAACAGTGCTGATGAAAGATTGTGTAGTAGAATGAAGGAGTCCCATAACAAGAATGAATTGGAGAGTATAGTTGTCTCTTTGTATAAATCATAAGCATTTCAGGATTTTAAATAAAATAATGTAATAGAAAGCATACACTAGATAGAAAGACAGGGATGACCAGCTTAAATGCTCTGTTACATGGTGATACCTAGTTTCTTAGAACTTGAGTTACTACAGAAAAATGCATTACTTTTATTTAACCTATTTTCACGGGCAGAGGAGGGACTGAATAGACCTTCACAGTGAGAATAGAGGTGCTTCCTGCAACCCTTGGTCTCTGTCTCCAGGACTCAGGTGAACCTGTCACAATAGCAGCAAAGGGCCTACATGATTGACATGTCCCTAGGAGTCATTGTGATGTATGACAAGAAAAAGTGAATGGCCAAGGTGCTCACCCATAAATGCTGCTTGTAGAAATGGAGCTTAGCCACACTAGACTTGGTGATGTGAAATGGTGCTGACATACGCTCAATGAGATAACAAGCTAGCAGTAACCCATTCAGCTTAGTTTTCCTGTTCTTGTTTGCTTTTCACAGAGTCCACAAGGGTGGAGCTGGTCTATGTTTTAAAAATGTGTATGGTTAGTATGTCCTTTTAGATATTAAGGCAAGCCGGGCGGTGGTGGTGCACGCCTTTAATCCCAGCACTTGGGAGGCAGAGGCAGGTGGATTTCTGAGTTCGAGGCCAGCCTGGTCTACAGAGTGAGTTCCAGGACAGCCAGAACTACACAGAAAAACCCTGTCTCAAAAAACCAAAAAAATAGATAGATAGATAGATAGATAGATAGATAGATAGATAGATAGATAGATAGATATTAAGGCAAGAAGAGCTACAACAACATGGTTGAAATAATTTTTGAGGGAAATAATGAAATGATTGATACTTGTAGGTATAATGTATACTAGATTACAACTAGAAATGTCAGAATTTTGAACCTAGTGAGAAATTTTGCAGAATAAAGTGATTGGATAGGAAAAACTTATCTGTTATCTATACATATCCTTAGGTCATCATTTGTCTACAGAATTAACCTCCCGTGAGTATTCTAGCTCAGCTTCTGTCAGCCTACACATTCAGCCAGTCAGCTGGTTTCTTTCATTTTTCCTTTTTCTTTTTTTAAAATATCTTTCGAACAAAACTGCAAAAAAAATTTTGGAAGGTTGACTTTTACTGTAATGGAAATTTTCATGTTAATTTCCTAGCTGAAGAGTCTTAGTGCTGTTGTATGTATGTATGTATTAGATATGTGTATGTATGTGTGTGTATGCATGCATGTATTATGTGTGTGTGTCTGTATGTGTGTGTAAGTACGTATTTTACTTGTGCTGTGGATAAGTGCGAGACCTGCATCACCCTAGGTAACCCCTCCATCACTGAGCTATATACCCTTAGCTTATCATTTCCTGCTTTGGACAATATTTCAGTAATATTTTCTGTAATCAGTAATGTTCAGTAAAATTCTCTGAAGTTGTATCTAATGAAAGGCCTAGGGTGCTGTATGTTAGCTTTCTTTTCCAAGAATATGACTTATCTTCAAGCTTTCAGTCGAGTTTGGCACGTGGGTGTTTTTCTGAATATTCCTCTCCTCTCTGCCAGGAGAGGTTGTGCTGACAGGATTATGTTTATGTCTCAGGTGTCTGTTTTGGTGTTTCATTTTGCGAAGCTAAATGGGGGATGGAAGGGAGAGCTGAAACAGACAGCTTTCAAACGTTTCTACTCTTAGGGGATAGGACCCATTCAAAGGCTCTGTTCACTTCTGAGGGTCGAGTCTTCGGTTTGACCACTGTCTTCACAGTACTGACAGTCTGGGCATATCCAGCATCCCTTTTTAGTTTCTACTGATGTTACCAGGTACTTAGGTTTGGAAACCCCTGCCTCAGTTTCCCTGTTCTAAAGAAAGTCAGAAACAGAAATTAATAAAGTAGTTCCGTGCCCAGTTTGCCCAAGGGTGGTGTGAGTGTGAAGTCCTCCCACCTTTTCTGTGTCAGTATTACAAAGCCATTGTAGAAAACTGAGACAAAGGTTAGAACATGGTGAGTTTAGCGGTGAGACAGGCTAACTGATTCTTTCTTCAGGCCACAAGATGCTTCAATTCTCTGTTACAGAGACAGTTTTTATTTTAAATTCAAATCCTGAAAATGAAAATCAGGTCTTAAGGATCCTGTTATTTGAACAAAAATTAGTTTGGTTTTGGGAGGATGTCAGATTCTCACCCATCCTGGGCCTGGCAGAGTTCTTGGCGCCAAGGTTGGGTGCTGTGCTAGGTGTAGACTGGAAGCCTTTTTGTTTCTTTTCTTTGTGAGCCAAAATGGAAAGATGGGGGAAATTAAAGGGATGTGAGAGAGCGAAGGCCCCCTCACTCCAGGGTCTGGTAGAGGCCTCTCACTAGCTGGGAACCGAGCCTTCCAGCTAATTAACAGCATTTGCTCTGAAGGTGCTGTTGATAGAAACAATGTTCCTTTTATAGTGAGATAATCCAAGTAGGATTTTAAAATAGCAGTGAGCCCCTATTCTGGCCCTTTAGTATGGCTTTTCTCAGTTGATTTTTTTTTTTTTTAATTTCTAAAATGCTCACAAGAGTCCCTAATTACAGTCAAAGACAAGTCTCAAACCCTTGTGCCAGCCTGCGAGCCATGGCTTAACCTTCCCCATGGCAGTTCTGTCCAAGATACTGCCGTATCCACCCTATAACATCATTTCTCAAAAAGGGAGATAAATAGATGAGAAGTCCCTTAGAAACTTTCTTTTTAGGTAATGTAATTACATTCCAGAAGCCTCAGACATCCTATATGGCCGCCTAACTGCAGTTGAGGTATGAGCATCAACCACACTCAGGCTTACTGTGTGTACTATCCTTTCCCTGAATATCTTTTTCTACGTCAAACCATCTCCCCTTGCTTAAAATCTGTGTTACAATCTCTTCCTAATAAATTCTAACTGCTTCATCTTGACTCTCCATTACATTTTTCTCTGGGATGAAGTCAGGAGTTCCAGCCTTCCCGACTGGTGGTCCCTGAAACTATTTAGGGTATTGCAGAGCAGCTGTGTCTCTGGCTTAGGGCCCACTGCCACTGAAAGTTAGAGGTCTGCTTGGGAAGAATCTGAGCAGGTTGTGGAACTGAGGAGAATTAGGAATTAAGGATTAGAGAGTGATAAACTTGAGGTGCACATCTTTTCTTGGCTGAAGGTGCAAAGGAATGAACAGCAGTTCTAAATTGCCTTATCAACGCTGGGGGGGGGGTTCTTTTTTTTTTTTTTCTTTTATTTGGTTGGCTTATTGTTTTTAAAGAGAAGAAATGTTCCTCACTAGAGCAGCATAGTTTCATGGAACATGGTAGTTGTGTTGACCCATACAGTCTGGATTATAACACACCAAATGGGCACAATCCAAAGCTTAAGGTTTAATGTTTGATGTAAATACTTCAGACCTCTTGCAGGAAAGATTTGTGTGACAAGTAAGTCGTCACAATAGGCTGAGCTAAACTGTTTTAGTATTTTTTTTAACAGAGATCATGAGATTTCTGAAATTTTCTTTTGTGAGCAGAATAATTATCCAGCGCAGCTTCTATATAATTCCTTATACAGCCCTTTTGATTCTCTCATTGCTCCTTCTGATTCCCTTTCTGGATCTGTAGTTAGTTCTCAAGGAGCGTATCTGTCATTATCCTGCATATAATTAACAGTGTGTGAAGCTCTACTGTCTGAATTGCTGCATAGGGATAATGATTGGCTAATTTGAGATGCTGTGATTGACCCCAGCGCTTCCTTTTCTGAAGGATAATGGTACATGATGGTTCTAATACACTTTGCCCTTCCCACTCAAAGGGGAGCATCACAGTGTCTGCTTGCATGGGTTTTTGTTTCCTTAGTATTAAGCATGCTAATTTTCTACATTTGTTTTCCTTATGTTCCAAATTAAAGTCAGTTTCTGCTAGCATTTGTTGACATCAGCATTGGCTTCATTTCATAAGCATTTTGCTTACGAAACTGTGATCAAATTACCAAAGAGCCAGACTCAGGCAGAACATACATAGCTCAGTGGTAAAGTGATTGCCTAGCATGTGTGAGGCCTGGGTTCAATCCCAGGATCATACAAACAAAAACAAGACAAAGAGCCAAACCCCAGAGGGACTAATATGTTAACTGTTTCACAATCGATTGATTCAAGGTGCTAGAAGTCAAAGACCCTAAGATGTGGTTTTTAACATTTGCGAACTTTGAATTGCCAAAATAAAGCAGCAGTGTTGGCAAGGAAAGCCTACACTCTGACTTCTGAGAAAGGTTTTTTTCCTGAGTAGAGCCTTGGAAGGAAATGTTGTAGACGGAGAAATGGAGATACCTGTTTTCTTGGTGCCTTGGTTCTTGCTGGTCCCATGTTCTGCCACAGGGTATGCTGTCAGGAGGCAGGCGGGTTAAGGGAGCAAGCCTCAGAATTGCAGTTCGAGGCTTGTAATTGTGGGCGAGTGCATCTGTTGTCCTTATCTGAGAAGAGAGTGGTAGAGAGCAGAGTGCTGGGCTGAATGTTCGCATGCATTTACTTTGGTGTGTGTGTACAGGTGGGCTCGTCTCTGTGTGCCTGGAGGTTGAGGTTGACTTGAGTGTCTTTCTCCATTGCTCCCCCACCTCCGTTGCTTGTTTTTTTGAGACAGGGTTTCCCACTGAACCCAGGTAGAGCTTGCCTTTTAGGCTAGTGTGGCTGCTATGTCCAGCATCTAAGGGATCTCAGCTCAGTTTCTTAGACCTGTATAACAAATCCTTAACTCACTGAGTCATCTCCCCAGCCTTATTGTGTGATCCCCTAAAAGTCCGTATCTTCAATGCCTGGTCAGGATAGCACTGGAACATTTTAGAGATGGAGCCTAACGGGGATCCCTAAGGTCATGAGGGTATACCCTCCTAACGGGACTGTGAGAACCTAATCTCTCCTCCTTTCTGCTTCTGGAGTGTGTGGTCAGCAGCTTGCTCTGTCACACATTTCTGCCTTCCTGGTAGTCCTAAACCAGTGGGGCTACTTGATCTTGAACAAGAGCTTTCAAAACTGTAAACCAAAATAAGCCTCTTGTCCTGGGGATGCAGCTCAGTGGTAGAGTGCACACCGATCATTCTGCATATCACATCCTCTCCCCCAAGGTTAATACGCCTTGCAACACTTAATTTAATAGTGTATGATTTTACTAATTTGACTTTATGAACTTTCCCTAAATCATTCAAGCTAGTTTCTACTAAAAAAAAAACAAAACCTTTATTTTCATGCTAAGCATTTCTTCCATTTAATTTATGTAATAGTTAATCATAAAACTTTGCAAGCACGGTGGTGTGAGCAGACTTGGGAGGGAGCAGGACCGTCTCTTGTCTGTATTGAACTGAGCCAGTGGATGCAGCGTTTAGGCACCAGAAGGTGATCTGTGAACACTGGACAAAAGTGTGTCCTTCAGCCAGAATGTTCACAGAGGGAATGGTCGGCAGGGTGGAGAGGACTTGGCAAGTTTTATTGCAGTGTTCATTTTGGCAAGTGCCTTAAGCTCCCAGGCTTGGGTGAAGGGCTTCTAGTTTGTGGTCTGTGGAGTTAAATGTTTCATGAATAGTAACTTGAAGTCACTTGGCAGAAATGTTCTGTGTCACAACATAAAAGCCTCTGTTTTCGTGGGGCAGGGAGCAAGGGCAGGCACATTTTCCTTTGTCACTATGAATGCTGCTTACTCTTGGTCTTTGAATTGTATTCAATAAACAAATTCTATACCAGCTCTTGGAGGTTGGCTAGAGATGGAAATGAGATGACTCAGACTCTCAAAGTACTAATGAGTTGTCTGATATCCTCCCCTAAAACTGAAGGACTCCTGTTACACACCATTATGGACTAAATAAAACTTCACATTTTTGAATGTATCTTATAGGGTTTTCTTAAATCATGCTCCCCCTCCCAGTCTCTCTGCTCGCATGAGTGTGTGTGTGTGTGTGTTCCCTCTCTTTCTCTGTGTGTATGTGTTTGGGATGCCATAGTCAGAGGACACCTTTATGGAGTCATTTCGTTCCATCTACATTTATGTCAGTCCTTGTTGTTGAATTCAGTGGCCAGGCTTGCACAGCTAGCTTTATATCCCAGTCTGCTGATTATTACCCAGAGAGCATTTGGCAAAGACATTATGACAAATCCCACAATAGTTTTGTTCACAAATCTTACATACATTGACTTCTCAGAAACAGAAGGGGATCTTTCCCTACCCAGTGTTTAATGAGAAGGTTAACGAAGTGTGCTTGAGAATGAAAAACAGAGGATGAAGAAAAAATGTAGAGAGAGAGGATGAGTGTGTGTGTGTGCACATGTGCTTGTGATATAGATGTGTACACACTTACTGAAGTGCGTGAGTTTAAGTCAGAGGACAACCTCAGTGTATGTTTTTGCTTTCCTCTTGGGGTGAGTGTGGGTGTGTAGGTCTCTTGTTCACAGTTGAGTTTGCCAGGTTATCTGGCCTGCGAGTCATTGTTTTCTGCCTCTCATTTCACCATCCATGTACTTGGGTTACAGAGGCATCCTTCTCAGCATTATGTAGGTTCTGGGAATCCAAACCTCAAGTTCTTACAGTACTGTATCTATGGGGCCATGTCCCCAGCCCTGAGAACATATGATGTGTGTTGTACATGATCTCCTGTTGCAAAAGAGTCAACGTAGATTCCTTCCTTCCTCTGTTTTCAGCAGTTGAGCTTTTAAATTTTTTTTGTATTTATTGGCTTTAAAAACAATTTTTATACAATGTATTTTAATCATTGTTTTCTTCCCTCCAACTCTTCTTTACTTCTCTATATACCCAACTCCATATGCTTTCTCTAAATAAATAAATAAATAAATAAATCCAACCAAATAATAAAAACCCAAAAGATAAAAACAAATAAAAGAAAAGAAAAACTCCAAAACAAAAACAAAACAAAAAACCCCAAAAATCAAAAACAAAAAGAGCAGACACAAAAACATGGAGTCTATTTGGTATTGGCCTGCACATAGGGTCTGCCCTGGAGCATAAAAACCTCTGATTTAAGGCAGAATGCTCCAAAGTCTATCATTCTCTGCACAGTGCCCTGTTGTGGATCTATGTTAATTGCCATCTACTGTAAGGAGAAGCTTTTCTGAGGAGGACTGAGTGAGGCACTATCTCTGGGTATAGTACTTGGGCATTAAGAGCCATTTTATTGCTGTGTTCTTTAGTATAATAGTAGTGGTAGGTTTTCTTCTGGGGCCCAGAACCTATCTAGTCTCAGACTCGTGGTCTCTTTAGCAGTGTCAGGTATGGGTGCCATCTCATGGAGTGGACATTAAATCTAATTTAAGAAAAATGGTTGGTTACTCATATGACATTGGTACTGATATCATATCAGTTATCCTGTAGGGAGGTCAGTATTGGAGTTGGGTAGTGTTGCTGATGCTGTTGATTCTCTAATAATGTATAAAGTACCTTCCTGTGCCATGAATGCAAGGTAGGGGGTACCTTCCTGTTTTGATTAAGAGGATATGCTGCACCAAAAGCATTTGAAGCCTAACCTGGGATGATGCCCGTGCATTGTGTTTAGTCATTTGGAATCAATTTTTCTATGAAATGAAGATAGTTGCCCTTTTCATCTGTAAGATGATGTCCTCATGGGACATCTGTTAAGTGAACTATTACACTGTACTGTTTTTAATTCAGCACTGTGCTTGTATCTGATCAATGCAGCATTTTTCCTTTCAGAAATACTGAAGTGAATTTTGTGGGCCATTCCCCTGGAGCCTGACACTTCTATTTATGCAGGGCTTAATGCTCTCTTGCTGGGCAATAGCACTTTGGGACACATTGTTCAGGACTATTCCTTCCATCTCTTATTTAAAATATCTACAAAGTACAGGGAAATTATAGTTAACAGACTAATAGCCAGTTCCTTCCATCTTGGCTTTTGTTGTTTGGTGAACTACTGGCCAGTAAGGAGCTTTGAATTTCTCTGTGTCCTGTGGAGTCTCATTTGAGAACTTTCCCCAGCTGAAGTAAAGGACAGCTGAGCTACCAAGCTGCCCCTCCTCCCATTCCCAGCAGCAGAACTGTGGGTGTACAGCCTTCCATGCTCCAGCAGCTGGGCTCTGCCTTCCAGGGAAGGGCTGGCTCTCTAGAGCCTCTGCACCTACTGCCTTGCTTGTCATCAGCTCTCCCAGAGACATCTGGTGGTCAGGCCTCCTTGTAGGTTTTTTCTTGTTTTATTTTCATCAGGACTTTCTATAACATGAAACAAGCTTTCCAAAGGAGTTGTGTATCCCCGTGGGTCTGACAAAACTCCCAAACTCTGTAGGAGGAGGGAAAACATTGTGTACCTCATCTTTACAAGCTTCTTTCTGAAAAGGGCAGCTCACATAAAGAATTCACAGAGGGTGGAGTGATTCACAGGCCTTCGGAGGCATCTGGGTAAAGTTATTTTAAGAGCTTCCTGCTGCAGGTTTGGGTGGCTCAACGTATAGACCTGTGTGCTGCTTTGGAGGCTACTACCTTCCTTATGGTCCTGGCGTTCCTTTCTACATAAGGACCAGTGGATGTATTCCTTTAGAAATGCAGGAGGTGGTTAGCTTTATTTAGTTCTCCAGGAAGGTTAGAATGTAAAGTGTGTCTCTAGGTAAGACTTAAGAGTTCTGGTTAGGTTTCCTGTAGTTTCTGTCTCTCTGCTATTGCTACATTAGTATTGAACTTGTGGGCTGAAGGCCCCTCCTGCATCAGCTTCCCATGTAAAAATTCTCGAAACTTACCCCACTTGTGTCTGGTTTACTAGTGATTGTCAGTGTGAATCAGGTGTGGCCCTTGTTAAAATGGGCAGACGGTGAGATGCTCTGCACAAGCTAAGGTAAAGCAGCTCATTCATCATACCTTTTGCAGCAGTTTGAACTCATAAACCAAACTGTTCACGGGACTGTAGAAAAGTATTAGGATGAAAACCAATGTTGGTTGATTTTGCAAGAATAAGAGAAAAGCCAGGTATGATGGCACACACTTTTACCAGCATACACTTTTATCAGGAGGCAGAGGTAGGGGGAATCTCTGAGTTGAAGACAAATCTTGTCTGCACAAATTTGTGGAAAGCCAGGAATACATAGAGAGAGCCTATTAAATCAACACCTATAATGAAAAGCCAGCAAGTACACACACACACACACACACACACACACACACACACACACACACATATGAATAAGGGGGCAGGGGCAAAGAAAATAGTGAGGACAGCAGCCACAAAGTTTGGATTCTATGACTCTTTGGGATCATAACCTTTAGTTAAGAAGCAAAGTAGAATGAAAAAAAAAAAAAAACATACTTGTGATGTATTTTTTTTTTTTTTAAAAAGTGATGTGCAGAACAGAGGTAACAAAGGGCCAATAACTGATTCTGCACAATGAATCCTTGCCAAAGCAGACACTGAATGGTGAGTCTGCTGATCCGACACAATTAATAGTTAAGGTACCGCTAAAGTGTTTCTTCTCCGACGGTAGTAATGAAAGCCTTCCTCTCTTTCTTAGACTCTTACTCTGCTTCTCTCTGAATATTTGAAATTGAGCTTTAACTAGAACAAACATAAGGCCGATACTATCTGTGTGTCTGGGAGAAGGAGGAGTAATGAGTTTAGAGATTGCTTTAGGCAGCTAAGTGCTACAGGGACAAAGGGGTGACTCATTTTATTGAGGGGACCTTCCCTGCCTTCACAGGTTGGAACCCTGTAAGGGCCTTGATGAGTAAGACTGCAGTTGGAAAAGGAGCAACAGAACTGGAGGAGGTGTGAGCAAAGGCTTTGCGGGACGTGGAAGTTCCTGGAACACTTGCAGTCGTTTAGATGCCCCCGGTGCTGTGTGTGCTCCGTGTGCTCCCTGTGTCTGTGTGGAGGATGGGGAGGCAGAATTGGTATTAGGAGATGAAACACTTTTGAGAGGCCGTAATCAGATGGTAAGAGGCCTCCTGTGCTACACTTAAGACAAAGAGAAACCACCAGAGTACCTGATCTAATCCCATAACCCTGGTCACTAGGTTGGAGCAGTGTACCACCTGCCAACCTTTACACCTGACTCTGCATCATACTCCTGTTGGGAAACTCTGATACACCTGTGAAGTCTCTGTTAGGACAATTTCTAGTGAAAACAAAACAAAACAAAAGAAAACAAACACCCAGAAAATGGTCCAGACTGCTGAGTGGAGAATAGAGGCATCTGCTGACGACTGCTTAGTCCAGCTATCTCAGCTTAATTAGAAAATCTGCCCACTAGCCTTCTCAGCGTGTTTCCTTGGTGTTTTCTTTCCACTGGTGGCCTCTGGCAGCATCTGAGCCACTACAGCATAGTTTCAGGTTCCAATTCATCTCTCCAAGTCATTTCCAAACGAACACAGGCAACATAATGTAATTTCAAAATCAGACTGTAAGTGGAAACTCAGTGCTCCATTGGTGTGGGTCAATGATCATTCTGGGCTGGATGGAGAGGGAGGGTTCCCAAGGAGAAAGTATGTTTGGATACTTAGAATGGTGAATTTAAGGGAATAGGTTTACGTAACAAAATCAGGGTGCTGCCTCTTTGAAGGGAACACTGGACACAGAGCTTGGTAAGTACCTGAAGCTCTTAGTAGATAAAGAACATAGAGGACAAATTCAGGACTCAGTTTATTGAAAGATGTTGGTTTTAAATAAAATCTCAGTCATTCGATTTTACCAGTAAAGACTCAAGAGCCAGATACCTGCCAGCTCAGAAAAGGCATCCAGCTGACCTTCCTCCACTGCTGACATCGCAAAAGGGAAAGGAAGTTCTCCACACTGTCTCAAATGTCCCTCCCTTCTACTTCCTGTGCATTGCTCTCCATCCTCCTGAGTTCCTCTCACTGTTTTTTCCCTATGTTCACTCCCTGTCAACTGTTTGCTTGCTCTGCCTCTTGACCTGTGGTTGACTTTATTTAATCCTGTTTACAATACACAAGAAGCTCTTGGTTTAATGGTGTGTGCGCTAAAGCTGAGACACATCACAACTAGAAACAGGTTTTTTTGATTTGTAAAGACAGTCTTGGGGTTCACAGTGTGCTCAGATATCCTGCAGCAGAGAGAACCTTGCCTCCCCATAAATGTCGTGAGGGACTGCAGATCTTGCTGAAGACCATTAGAAGTCTTGGAGTAATATGACTTGACAAAAATCAACCTACTACACTGTCTTATCTAAAAGTCTCCTTATCTTTAGTTTTTCAGTTCATGTATTCGAAGCTCTTTCTTTTGCCAGTGTGTCTCTCAGGTATTGGAAATTTAATGCTGCCTCCTCGATAGACAAGGGGCATTTAGAAAGCAAGCATTCCTTTGGTCAGGTTAGAAACATGAACAGCCATTTGTACCAAATGTTATGATTTTTGTTAGGGATGTAAGGGTAAATCAGTTTGGTCTCTGTTCTCCTATTTAGATAAGATATATATGAATGTCTGTAAGCCATGCGCGTGCCTAGTGTCCTCAGAGGCCAGAAGAGAGAATTAGATTCCCTGGAACTGGAGTTAGAGATGGTTGTGAGTTGCGAGGTGGGTGCCAGGAGTTTCTTCTCTGGAGCTTACTTTGAAGTGGCCCAGCTCAGGGTTAGACCATGACAGACACTCTAGTTACCAGTGAATCTTGAGATCCAGGCTCATCATTTTACACAGAGGCGTAAATGTCAGATCCATTCGAAGTTTTATATGAAGTGTTAGTTTGCATTTTGTTTTCTGGTATTATTTATTTATTTATTTAATTTTTTTAAGAAACTAACTTTACTATCACGTGACTGTAAGCACCTAAAAGAAGGCACGGTGGTTAGCTTAGTGACTGACTACTTGACTTCCATATGCAACAGAGTTATGAGAAGTACTTCCCAGTATGTGTCAGTCCAAACTCAAACTGCCCCAGAGAATAGGCTTTCTTCCTTAGTTGTTACATTGATTTTCTATCTTCCTGTACAGCCATTGTTTGCCATCTTTCCATTCCTGTAACAAACACTCCAGCTAATGAATTTAAGAAGAGGAAAGCTGGGCTGGAGAGAACTGGCTCGGTGTTTGAGAGCCATGAATGCTCTTCTAGACCTGGGTTCTACTCCTAACTCCCAGAACCCACAACCATCTGTAATTCCAGTTTCAGAGGATCTGATGGCCTCAGTGGGCATTGACTGCATGTGGTACACACACACACACGCCAGCAGAACATCCATACACATAAAATAAAAATAAATAAATCAAAACAAGTCTTAGGAGGAGAAAGAGGAGAAAAAGGAGGATACTTTTGATCCCAGCATTCAGGAGTTAGGGGCATATAGATTTTTGAGTTCAAGGCTAGCCTGGCCTACAGAGTAAGTTCCAGGACAGCCAGGGTTCCACAGAGCAACCCTGTCTTGGAGGGAGAAAAAAAAAAGAATGATTTATTTGGGCTCATTATTTTATTTTATTGGTTGGGATTCCAGTTCATGGTCAGCTGACCTCATTGCTTCCGGGCCGTTTCATGGGGCAGCACACCACAGTAGAAGTCTGTGGCAGGACAAATTTGCTTGTACTGCGCCCAGAAAAAGTAAGTGTGTGTTGGGGGATTGGTAGTTCCCTTGGTTTTCTTTGAGGAAAACCCTGTCTCTGTGACGTGAAGGTCGTCTGCTAGGCTTCAGTTCTCAGAGTCTCCACCTTCTGTAGCAGCACCACACTGAGGAGCATGGGTTTATCATGTGGACTTTTTGGGTTATAAACACCATGTGAGATGAAAACTGTAGCAATCCTCAAAGGAGACATTTTTAAATTAATTATATACACTAGTTAATACAAACTCCAACATTTACATTAATAAGATGTAGTAAGGAATATTATTTTGTTGGGTAGGATTGACAAGGAACAGGAGTTACTGTGATAGCAGATTGTTCTTGCCCCTATGTTAGTTTGCAGAAAATACATTTATTGAATGCTTAGTATATGTTGAGCACTATGACACTGTGTAGAATATAGATATGGGTTGAATATATGGTATGTGTTATATCTCTGAGGGTTAGGTTTCCCTGATGGAGATGTTACAGCTCTGAGAGGAAAAGTATCCTAGCAGTTGGAAGTGAAGGAATACCACAGTCACACCACACAATAAACCTTACATGAGATTTATTGGGAGACACAAGAGGGTGGCCACCTCTGCTGGGGCAAGCAGCAGCAGGGAACTGAGCAGAAGATAGGTTTATACAGGATTTCTTGGGGGAGGAGTTTTCCAGGGTAGAGATTTCCAGGATGGGAATTGGTGAAATTTCAAGCCAAGTCCAGGGATTGGTGGGATTTCATGCTTAGGATTGATGGGCTTTGATAGGTTTTCAAACCCAGCAGTGGACTCAGACCTTTTACCCCTACACACACCCTATCCAAAATGTTTGAGACCAGAAGTGTTTCAGATTGCAGATATATTTTTCTGTATTTTGAATATCTGTTTATAATGAGATATTTTGTGCTGGGAAATAAGCCTAGTCTGACTGATTTCATAATACTATACTATACTATACTATACAGTACATATTCAGGTGTAGTTGAAATGCTATGCATTGTACTTTTAGCATACTGACATTTTGTCTGTCATGTCACATTAAGTCATGTACAAAATTTCACAATTCTGGCATTAAAATGTTTTAGAGTTTGTGTTTTAAACTTATGACAAGACATACGTGTATGTTTTTGTGTGATTCTCGGATACAAACTAAAATATGGCACATACACTCCTAGCAGACAGAGATGTTGAATAACTATTTGTTGAAAGAATCACTGAAGCATTAGAATGATTAGTTCTGTTGAAAGGAGGCTAGGAAAATCTTCACACAAAAAAAGTGGTATGTTGGGAGTATCTTGAAGAATCTGTTAACTTGTGTGATTGTGTAGAAGTATCCTAAAAAGAATAACTAGATCGGGAGCATAAAGCAGGGAGGCTGCACAGTGGTTTAGGAGAGTGATGGGAACACAGCATGTGGGAGCACATGTGGGAGCACATGTAGGAGCACAGCATGTGGGAACATAGCATGATGGGAGCACTGTGGGTGCATTTGTGGGAACACAGCATGATGGGAAAAATGAATGAGATTGGAGGAAGAATCTGAAGACACCATATACCACGTGAGCAGGGGTGTGCCACTGAGGTAGCGTGCCCTCCAAAGGGACTGCTGTTTACATCCTGTGTGCCATCTGGGGTAAATATGCCAAGTTTCCCAGGTGAGTTGTGGAGCTGCAGAGAGCAGCTTCTCCTCTGTCAGCCACACCAGCTCAGCTGCCAGCACCTCGAACTCCACTCACGTACTATGAGGCATATTTGTCTGTAGCACTTCTTCCTCCTGTGTGTCCCTAAGGGTTGCTTCGCTGGCTCATCTCCTACGCTTAAGACACTTCCTTCCCATTGCTCACTCACTGTGGAACCTGTCACAAGCACCTCACTTAGAAGGCATGGCCACTGGCAATACACACCTCTGCCATGTGTGCTGTGTGAGCTGTGAAGAGATGGAGGGTCATGCACACTCCTGGGCAGAGCTTTCGTGGTGTACAGTGATGTAGGAGAGTTCTTCACTGGAGAAAAGGAACCTTGCCCAGCTTACGGGAAAGTACATTGAATGGGTCATGAGAGGTCCCAAGGACACCAGTAAACTTCTGTCTCATCAGATTTTGATGACTTGAGTCAGTTAAATACCCCCAATGGGGAGGTTAAGTAATTCACTCTGATTCTGCAGGAGTATTTGTTACGTTATGTGGCTGAGGGCATGGGAATATTAATGAGCTAATAAATGAGTTTTGTGTCACAGAAAGTTGGAACAGAGCCAAAAATGGTGTCCTTTCTGTGATCTGTTAAAACTCCAGTTTGACAGTTTGTTCCCATTAGACCTTGTTCTGAAAGACAAAAAAAGGGTCCCATTTACCCCAGGGTATTAGGAACATTTGTGTTATTTGGTTACATGTAACAAGAACCTAAGAAATACAGGCCTAGGCCAGGTATAGTAGAAAATACATAGAATTCCAAAACTTTGAAAGCAGAGACAGAATTGTCAATTCAAAGCCCATAGTACTTTACAAAGCTCTGGTTTTTTTGTTTGTTTAAAAAACAAAGCAGAAAATACCTTTTATTACCTTTAATTTGTTAGCGAGATAATTGTTTAGAAGTAACTGTGACTTAGTGGAAACTCCTGACTCCAACATCAGCCCTCCCCCTATCCTATTAATCTATTCTGTACTGTGACTTCAAAAAAATTGTGTGTGTTTGTGTGTTCTGTGTGTTGTATATCACTGAGATAGTTCAAACAATTTGCAGTAGAAGCAGATGAGAAAGATGAACAAAACAGATTTGTTAAAACATCTGATTACTTTGAACTTTATGGAGATTGCATATAGATAAAAAAAAATCTGCCCGTTTCTGTGTGGAAAACTTAGTTTAAATACAAGTAGGAGGTTTCTTTTTTGTGATGTAAATCAGCACAGAATTGCATTGATGTAGACTATCTGTTAACCCATAGGGGTCTTGTAAAACAGGAATAAATGTGCTTTCTATTTGCAGTTCCAGCTAGCCTCTATAAATTAGAAAAATAAATGGAGACTGGTGAATCTGTAGCCTGTGAACTACTCGATAGGTGTTCCCTCAAGAGCTAGTTGTAGTCTGTGCTCCTTGCTCAGGGGGTCATATATCTAGGATGTACATTACAAAGAAACAAAACACAATTTTTTTTTTTTTTTGGTTCCCAGAGGCCTAACCTGGTTCCCACTTCTTTAGATTATACCAGATAATTTATAAGACACAAAACTGATAAAAGATGGCATGACACCCTATAATTCAATAGAGTAACTCACAAAAGTTTTCTGGAATCAGTTTGGCTTTCAGATATATTAACAGTTTGTGAGGGAAGGAAGAAAGCCAGATCATATACACTTACAAGTTTGCACAGATGCACACACTGTCCAGGGACGTGTTTCCATTTGTGTTTGGAAGGGGATGGGAGAGTAGGGATGAGAGGTTGAAATTTGTGAAACTGTTACCTTTTAGAGCTGAATTCCAGAGCACCTAAATGAAGGGGGACGGAGGATAATATGACCTGCAGGATGCTTGCGTGTGGCTGAGGATGAGAGGTGACATTGACCTCTGACAGCCCTGAATCTTCCTGCCAGATGCTCAAGGGTCTGTGATATTCCTTCCCAGCCCTGATCAGGTTTGATCAGAGTTATGTACATTTTGACATGTGTGACTTCCTACATGTCTTTATGTTCTATTACTGTCTCTTTTTTGGTTACTTATAACACTATAAATATTGAATTATTTGGCCCTCAGATGACACAGTTACTACTATCTAGCTTAGTTTGTACATGGTTTTCTCTTTTATTCAAGATTTGGGCAACACTTCACTCCATAGAACAGAATTGCAGAGTTAGTATTCCGGTGAGCCCCTCAGAGAAGGCTGGGCTTATACAAATAGACTGAGGGAAGCAGAAATGAAACTGAGCAGAGCGGTCATTTCCAGGTTACTCTGCTTGTCAGGTAGAGATAGGGAGAGGGCACAACTGGAAAATAACGTGTAGGTGAACATCAGGTTACCTTAAAAAAAAAAAAAAGGTGAAGGCATGGGAACTTCACTGTCATGTCCATAGAAATGGGTCTGTTGGGAAGTTTGCCTTTCGTCTCTCTCTCTTCTGCTTTCCTTGGTATTTAGACCTAAGTTTCCGCTAGGATGTGAGACCTCAGCACAAGGGACTTCACTTCAAGTTATGGACCCAGTCCAAAAACAGTGACCCTAGAATTTTTATTTAACATTATCAAGCTGCTTTCAAACCTTTGGCCACATGGTTCATTTCTGACATTTCTTTATTTTTATGCCAGCAGGATAAAGGTGACCTTCAGTTTTGCCTTGGAAATTAGAGTATAATGTCTATTTCTCTTAACCCCAGCTGCAAACTAGGATCACCTGGGAGAGATTTGATCACTTATGAAATGCAGATGCTTGGCCCTATGCCTGAACCAGCTTGCAAGGTTCAGGGTTATGTGGTGTCTTTTTTTTTTTTAAATTCTCTGTAGCCATGGCAGAAACCACTTCTCTGAGCACTGTTCCTTTTAATGCATGCATCCTTTCAATGCCTCTCCTAATGCCCACAACACACTCCCCAAAATAAAACCTATATTTCATCAATAAATTGCTACAGTTATATATACTCTGTATTTTTTATAACCATTGATGGAAAGATAAGAGAATCTGTTGAGTCTACATACTATTTAAAGATTTGGAATTTGGCTGGGCATTGTGGCATATGACCTTAATTCTAGCACTTGGGAGAAGAGGCAGGTGGATCTCTAGGATTTTGAGGCCAGCCTAATCTATATAGCACATTCCAAGCCAGCCAAGGCTACATAGTTAGTGATACCCTGTCTCATTCATTCATACACACACACACACACACACACACACACACACATTCATATTCTTTGAAGTCTGCTTGTAACTTGCCAAAGGCTGAACCATAACTTGTCTCTTTGGATGTTAAAGACTGGTCTTCAGGTATAATAACTTTACACAGAAGAAACAATTTTCATAGACTCTTCCTCACTCTGTCAAGCCTCTTACTGTTTCCCATTTCCTTTTAAAGATTTTGATCACTTTGATTTATGAAAATACTTGTTTGGGATTACATGAGTAACCTCTGCATTTTATAGCCAAGGAATGAATTGGTCCATCCTAAGACAAGTCAATTTGTAACCTTTAGGGGAGAGCCCCTGAAGGTGTAAGTGTTACTCTGGTTAGGACTATACTTACACAGGAGGAACTTTGTATTTAAAGACACTTCACTTAATAACAACTGTATGTTGGGGGTGGGGGGTGATTAAATGAAATGATCCTTGCACCATGATTCTGTGGTTTCTTCTGCTCTTTGTCTGTCTTGACTATGTGCCACTATTTTTGTCCTGAAGCTGTAGCAGCTGTTAGAAATGCCGTGCATGCTTGCTGGGAATTGGGTGGTAATTTTATATACAATATCTGTTGATTGGATTGCCCAAGGTTGTTTTCTTTTATAATTTTGTCTCCCCACAAAAAAGGGTTAGATTGGAGAATTTGCCCCAATTACTAAAGACTGATTTTGAATGTGCAGTGTTGTCAGCCATAGTTGTTGCTATAGGCAGCTGCACACTGTGCGCTATTAGCTTAAATACATAGTAACTATTTCACAGTAGGAAATGTGAAAATCGATTAGAGGAGAAAGCACGTTTTCAGAAGGGGGAACAAACAAAACAAGAACAGCAAAGGGCAACTGTATTAGATTTGAGAATCTCTTGCTTAGAAGTGACTATTTCAGTATATTTCAGAACTACTTGCATTTACTTTAATTAGTTGGCATATGAGGCATCTGAACTAGGATTCTAGTCCTTAGAATTTAGATGACAGTACCAACACAGAGTTTATTTTAAAATCTTGCCAACATTTCGCTGTCTGTCCCCTGCATGGTTGCCTACAGAGAGTGCGCTGTGTCGTTTCCCTGAGAGGTGAGGCTCCCTTATATGATGAACACATTTTCCATATTCTTTATGTGACAAAGGTCACAGAAGCTCAAATGTTAATGCATATTTCATCTGAGTTTGCAACTGGGGGACTCAAAACAAGGATGAAAAGATGTCTACCCTTGGAGCCTTTGTGCTCCATTGTGAAAGAGCTCTGCCCAGTGCTCTCTCTCTCTCTCTCTGTGTGTGTGTGTGTGTGTGTGTGTGTGTGTGTGTGTGTGTTTTAAGTGATTGGGAGACATCCTCCAGGCAGCCCCTCTGTCTAGCTATGCTTTTTCTTTTCCTCTTCAGAATCCTTTCTTGTCACAGTGATAAATGGTGGGTGGGCCTCTGCTTAATGAGGGCTGTGATCATGTAAAATAGCCTCTGATTAAAGAGTAGCTCAGTGGGTGCATTATTCTCATGGGAGGCGTATTACTGGGGTGGGGTTGAGTGCATTTCCTTTCATGTTCAGGGGGTAAATTGTGTTTTCCCCCCTCCTCCCACCCCCTGACAGTTAAAGACAATTAGAGGTGCTTTTTGATTTCAAGGGGAATAAAATGATGTTCCCCCCAAATGATATATTCCATTTGAAGAGAGAAAGCAAATTCTGATTTCCTTGGGCTGTTGCAGTGGCCCTGGCTTATGAAGAGCAAATTCTCATGAATATGCAAGTCATTGTAAGGAGACTATGTATCTGATACTCATGGAAGATCTGCTGTAAAGTGGTAGATGGTTTGCATCTCCCTTCTTGTCTTGCACCAGTTTGCTGCTTCTTGGTCAACTCAGTTCTTTAAGGGGTTTAATTTTGATACAAAATCTGATGCTTATGTAGGAAAGTGTAAACTTCCCTGGCTTCCCCACCCTCTATAGTAGCTACCATTAGATTATTAGGCTTAGACAGGAGGGGGAGCCGTGCTTCCACTGTGTGGTCACTGTGAGATCCTAGAACTCTGTAACAGGCTCCCGTTGCCATTCAGTAATTAATAAGTGCATTGATTTGGAAATGATACTTTATGTTGTGAGCACTTTCCCACATCCTGTCCGTGCTGAAGAAATGGCTCAGCAGCAGTTCTCACTTGTTAGCTTTGGTTTTTGGTTTATTCAAATTATTGAACTGATCATGAAGCTGAGCTGTTTTAGTTTCTCCAAGGCTATGTGGCCTTTGAAGGCCAAAGATGAGAGTTGGTTTGACTGGGGATGTGGTGTTTACTAGATATTTCATACAGCCTTATCCCAGATTTATCAAGAACATGTTCCTTTAATGCTGCTGTTCCATCCAGGGCTACACCCTGGAAGTCTCAGAAGACCCACTTCAGTAAGTTGCTGTGGTGACTCTTAGCTCCCATGTGAGCACATACACAGACCTTCCTCAGCATTCCTAGGTGAAGGGATTCATGCCTGAGAGTGCCAGTCCTCTTGATAGAAACTGCCATCCAATTAGGTAGAGTCTTTCATTCTGGAAAATGATTAAAGTATTTCTCCTATAAAGTTAGTTTCTAAAAGTCTTTGTACAGTATGAATTTTCTCTCTCTCTCTCTCTCTCTCTCTCTCTCTCTCTCTCTCTCTCTCTCTCTCCTCTGTGTGTGGTGTGTGTATTGTGAGTGTGCACACATGAATGCACGAATATATGTGCATTCACCTATGGGACAGTTCAAAGGGAAGTTTTTAATAAGTGAAATAGAATTTCTTTGTAGATTCTGGCCACTCAGAATAGAAATGGTGCAGAGAGCTCCTTGTGCAGTGTGGCCAGATAGCATTTAAATTATGATGGAATTGAAGCACAGAAAGAACATGACTGGCTATACCTAGGCCCTTGGATTTATTCAGAAAGGGTCTGATTAGTTGACTGCTCATGGTCAAAGCTCAGCAGCTGTGACTGGCTGAGACTTAGCTATTGTTAAATGTGTGTGTGTGTGTGTGTGTGTGTGTGTGTGTGTGTGTCCAAACCAGGCTTTCAGGTTGTCTCCCTTCTAATAAGTTAAGTTGCAGTTGCAGTTTATTAAATAAGGACTTTGCTAATGGAGGCAGCCTTAGGCAAAATTTAATTTAATAAGATATATTTATAGTAAAGCAAACTGGAATATTATTTGTAATTCAAATTTAACTACAAATAATACAAGAAAGAAATGAAGCAAGAACAAAGGGAAGAATAAGCTTTGTTAATGCAGTAGGAGGTGTTGGAGAGCTAAGAGAGTGGCCAAGATGATTCCCGAGTCCTTGTAGTGTGGGGGGAGTTGGAATATAACCAGTTTACGATAAACTAAAAGCTTGAAAGGTTAGACTAGGAGCAACAGCAACAACTCTCTGCAGGAGCAGCGGGGTTCATGGATGACCAGTGTGTTCTGGATTTGGGGCAATGGCAACAGGATGCTTCAGTTAGGCTTCTTAGAGGTTTCTTCTTCTGATACCTTTGTTCCCCCTAGAGGGAAGTTGTAACTGAAATATTATGACACTAGATTACCTGGCTACATTTTCACTATAATTTAGAAGCAAAATGGAGACCAGAATCATGGCCCCTGACCCGTTGTTTCTGAAATCTGTTTTAGTGGTACTTTGATATTAGTTTGGAGTAAATTAATGTAAAATCAAGTACTTTCCATAAAGTGGAGACATCTGAAAAGATCTTGGTTGTACAAAAGTGGTTACATGCAGATATTGAATACCACCCCTTCTCCAGAAAATTATGTTTTCCCCGTGGAATGTTCTAGAAAACTAAAGCTTTATATATTGTTAAATTCATTTTCAGAAATACCACCAAATTATATCAACTTCTGCCTCCTCCTTCCCTCCTTGCCCTCAGCTCTTCCACAGTTGCAGGTATCCCACTGGTACTGTTCTCTTCATTTCACATTGTCTCTAAGATACCTCTCCAGAGTCTACACTCTTCATGACTGGATAGAAGATAAGTTGGCAAAATGAGTCCATCTTGTGACATGTCAAGATGTGGCTTTATAATGTCAAATTATTTCATGTCTCCCAAGACTGCACATCCCTTAACTCTTGCTTAAAGATATCACCAGTTTGTTGTGAACCCCAAAAGACCACCAAGGAGCTGTTTCTGATGCAATAGCATTAGGGTCTCTTTATTATAAGCTCGGGCTTGGGCTCTCCTCCCACCCAACCCTGACACAGCAGGATGGGGAAGGGAAGGCAGAGCAGCCTCAAACCCTCAGCAGGACAAGGTTTTATAGAGGATAGAGAATGGGAGTAAGAGGCTGTCCAGCCTGGCAAGTATCTAACTGACTGTCTATTGTCAGCAGACAGGTGCGTGCTCTGAAGCAAGACTATGAACAATCACAAACGGTCTGAAAGTACATCTGAAACAATCAGACTAATCTTTAATTAACTGTTGCTAGGAAGTAACTAGGGAGTAAGTGTGAGGTATGTGCCAAGGACAAGCCGTGGAGTCCTTCCTGGTATGTGGGTGCAGCTTGGGTTCAGCTGCTGGCCAAATTCTCGGGCTTTTCTTCTTTAAGATGGAGGACCAGTCCCAAGTGGAGTAGGCTTGGCCTCTCAAGTTCATTTGTATTTATTCCTTCCAGTTGTTGCTTCTGTAGGCTGGTAGTGGTTCAGCATAGTCTTTTATCAGTTATTTTTATCCCACGCGCTTAAAGATCTGGTTTGACTTAATAAATAATAGCTGAAAAGAAGCAGGAAGATCCTGCTGATCTGCTGATGATTTCAGATTCAAGGGAGATCTTGTCTCAGAAACATTGATGGAAGACACTCTACGTTGATGTCTGGCCTCCACACACATGGGCACACATGTGTATAAGCCCTCACACAACATGAACACACAGGTGTACGTGCACACATAGAAGCCAAGTGCTTTGTATCAGGACAATAGAATGATGCTTTGAGGGCATCTAAAGAATTATCTGGATATCACCTATCATAGAATCAAGGTTAAAAGCTTTTAACTGATTTGAAAGACTCTTAGAGAAGAGAGGTCAACATAGCATTGCTTACTCATGGCCACACAGAGAAGTGTATCCTAGGTTCAGCCATCCATGCACTCAGAAGTGTCTTTAGCTTTGGGTCAAGGGTTCTAGACACTGATGGAGCTGACAGCAGACTTTGAAGTTGGTCATAGGATGCTGTTATGTAGGCATGAGAAATAGGAGAGTTATTAGAGTCATGAGGGCTTCTACAAGATTTCAAAGGAAACCTGAAGCCAGGCAGTGTCTGCCAAGGTCAGGACCCTTACAGACAGCCCTAAGAGTGCTCTGAAGAGCTGTAGGATTGAAAGCTGTAGAGAGTAGAGACCTTGGGAAGTTAGAGATGCCAGGAATATAGGCTATCTATTGAGGAAAGCCCCAAGCAGCACATGGAACCAGCCCAGGAGACAGGTCATACAAGTTGCAAATGCCAAGTTGTATCACGCTATCGCATGCCACAGTGCTGGACATGGAATTACAGGATTTAATGTTGGCCCCAGTGGGTTTCAGTCTTGCTTTGGTTTTAGCTGTCAAGCCTGTGTTCCCACCCCATTACTGCCTTATTGCAACGGGAATGTTTACCCTGTCACTGTATCTTGGAAGTCTATAGTTTTGATTTTTTTTTTTTTTTTGGTAGGATCTTATAGCTAAGTGTTTACTCTGAGTCCCAGAGGAGACTTTGGACTTTAACTTATGAATAGCATTAGAACTGTTAAAACTGTGGGGACTTGTAGATGGGCTAGGTGCATTTTAGATTATAATGTGGCCCTGAGCCTTTGGCAGCCATGTGTAGAATGTTATAGTTTAAATATGAACTTATGTACTGGAGACTGAGTTGCCAGCTCACTGGCTTTGGGAAAGTGGTTGAATCCTGAGGGCTCTGAACCAATGAATCTCTTGATGGATTCATAATATGGTGACAGTATTAGGTAGTGTCAGAGGTGAGGCCTAGTTGGAGGAGTATCTCCTTCCTGTCTTCCTTTTCTCAGCCTACTTTCTGCCTGCCATGAACCAAACGGTCTATTCTGCCATACATTCTCCTGCTGCTGTGTCCTTTCCAAGCACACTGGGCTGGGCAGTCCTGGGCTGAGGGCAGTGAACCTGTGAGCCAAATAAATCTGTCCTCCTTTTAAGTGTTTCTTGCTGTATTTTGGCCACAGCTCTGTGAAAGTAACTAATACAGACACCTTGTTTGTTTGTTTTTTCTCATTTTTCCTGGTAAGACAAATTTTGCAGTATCCAAGGTGCATGTTTCTTATATATTTCAATACTTTCTCCATCGTAGGAATGAGGAGAAGGGAAAAGTGGGTGTAGGAAGTAGATCAGGACTGCATAGTATGACAGACTTTGTCTCTACTCTCTGGCCCTGCATTCTGCAGTGGTAGCATAAGATGAAGAGCAACAAACTCAATATTCCAACTGTGACTCTTGTGCCATAAGAGTCCCTTTGGAGTACAGTGCCCTCCCTGTCTTCTGCTCTTGTTTGTTGTGGTCCAGCTTACCTGTGCGCAGTGGCTGTGGAGCATAAAAACAAGAAAACGTGCTCTTGCAGAGTGTCACCAAGTGATGCAGTGAAGGTTACTAGGTGACTGAGATGAACTGTGTGGCTAAGCCATGCAGCCCCTCTCTCGAGGGACAAAACATGTCCTCTTCACCCTTTTGAAGTGCTGACCCTACCCAGAAGGATGTAGATTTTTTTCTAGAAGGAAGTCTCTGCTTTTGGTAATAGAACTAAAATAGAAAAATTTAGTTTGACCTACTTCCTCAACAGTGAGTGCCCTGCATTGTCCTCCCAGGCAGTATGGAAATCCTCGGGCTGGGAACCAGACAGCTGCAATCAGACGCTTGCACATGGGGAACGAATGCCATGAATTTTAATAGGGGTGCTGAGGCTGGATGAGGTAGAGAGCAAGAGAGCCAAGCCAACTACAACAAAAGGAGCAGCGGGGAGGTGTCATGGCGGGGATGGGAGGGATTCAACTGATCTATCGTACAATGATTCTGATCATTTAAGAGGGAAGAATTGCCAGACTCTTATGAAGTGGTGAAGGTATTAATCTTTCTGCCTCAGCAGTTGGCTCTTCATAGAGCTGCTTCCCTTGAGCCTGATCCTGTGAGCTGTGAACCAGGAGTCTCCTGCCTGCATACGTGTAGGTCACCCACTCATTCAGATTGGATATGTGCACTGTGTCTAGATGCAATAGCAGGAAAGACAGACTCTGTCTCCGTATGTTGCATGCTAACTTACCTGCCCTGGATCCTTGCAAGACATACTGACCTGTCCAGGCCTCCATCCTTGATATTCCAGTTGGCCAGATCACATGAGAATTCAAGGGCAACATCTCATTATTAATCCTGATATACTGACGGCAACAAGAATCTGTCTGTCCATCTGTCCATCCATCCATCCATCCATCCATCCATCCATCCATCCATCCATTCATCCATCTAAATCAAAGACTGACTTGTTAACAGTAGAATCTATGATTAGGGCATCAGACACAAGCCAGGAGACAGCAGCCACCATTGTGCTGATAAAAGTTCTTCCTTAACACACTTCAGACAGACACTTCCATGTGCACATGCCCACAGAGCCAGAGAGTCTAGCATGCTGCAGGAAATCTTTGTTCTACATTTTGCTTCCCCTTATGATTAGCTATGTGTTGTTTGTCTTAGGTTAGGAGTATTAGAATGGGTTACCCAAGTCAGTCTTCTCCCACAGAGCAGATCGTATGGATCTCAGTATCCAACTTGAGTAGTCTCTCAAGTTTGAAGACTCTAGAGACAGTGCTTGTCCTTGTATACCACAGCTCCATCTAATTCTTAATGTTGGTGTTTGCTGTGACACACACAAGCTATTTGTGTTTTTCAGAACACAGGGCTGCTGTGGGAGTTAATCTTTATGCTTATCTATCTATACTTTGTAGTAGGAGGCCTTAAAAGGGGAAGAGAATCCTGTCAGAACCCTACTTTTGTGAGTAAACAATGAGAAAATGTCTTAAGTGGGATGACACATTAAAAAACTATATTACAAATTTTCTATGTCAAGTTCCTCTGCCGATGAGATGAGATGGCTTATAACAGGAAGGTTTGATCCAAGCAATGGCCATTATCTAAGAAAACACTGACCTTCCTGGTGCTGTCCAGGATCTAGGATGTGGCATAAAACTGTCTTCTTCTGAGCAAAAGCAATAGTTGTTTCCAAAGCGAAGGTAGGATCAATTTCTTGTTGTCTAAGTTGGTTCTTCTCCATGGCTGAAAGGGAACGAAACTAAGATTTTTCTGGTGTCAAGTTGGGACTCTAGAGTGGTACACTTGAGAAATGGGGATTGGGAAGTGTGCTGCCCACCACTAAACCATGATGGAGTTATCCTTAGTCCTCTATGGGGGCTTATCACCACCTGTTGGAGATTAAAACTTTACGGACTGTATTCCAGGCTTCAGTATTTGTGAAGATTTCATCTTTATTCTTAAAATTTAAGCATGTAAGGATTTTAGTTGTATGTGTGTTTAAGTAATTGGTTACCCTCAATATGGAAATGGTTTCTGCAACCTCACCTTGGCGTCTTCATATTTTAGGTGGAAATGATGTATCTCCTCACTGAAGAAGCCTTTCCTTCCCTGTGTATATCTGACCTTTCCATACTCTCTTGGCATTTTCTCCCTGTCTATAGGACTCCTGACACTGGCGTTTCATTTGGGCCAGAGTGTTTCTTTATGTTGCTTTAGATCAGCAATTCTAAATCTATGGGTCTCTCAACATATCAGATATCCTGTATCTCAGATATTTATATTACAATTCATAACCGTAGCAAAATTACAGTTATGAAGTAGAAATGAAAATATTTTATGATTGGGGGTCGCCAGAACATGAGGAACTGGTTGAGAATCACTGCTTTAGATGGACTACGATGAAAAGTACATGCAGGTTTTTGGTCAAATAACATTGATTTTTATGTGGAGCCTGTCAGTGTTCAGATACTTACAACTATGCTACCACACCTCCCCTTTCTGATCTCATCACACTGGCTTTCTGCCTCAGCAGTTGGCTCTTCATAGAGCTGCTTCCCTTGAGCCTGATCCTGTGAGCTGTGAACCAGGAGTCTCCTGCCTGCATACGTGTAGGTCACCCACTCATTCAGATTGGATATGTGCACTGTGTCTAGATGCAATAGCAGGAAAGGCAGACTCTGTCTCCGTATGTTGCATGCTAACTTACCTGCCCTGTATTCTTGCAAGACATACTGACCTGTCCAGGCCTCCATCCTTGATATTCCAGCTGGCCAGATCACATGAGAATTCAAGGGCAACATCTCCTCATTGCGACAGAGAAAGAACACAATGAAGCGTCTTCCTAGCAAGAGCCTGAGGAGCATTAGGGCAATGCTGGGGCATGGTGTTCTGAGTCATTCAGGTGCCAAGACGGATTGGAAAATATCCAAGAAGGAAGGAGGCTCTTCTTTTCAAGCTAAATAACAGCCTCCTTGTTGGGAAGGGAATAATCAATCCCAGCTGTAGAAAAGAGACTAAATTTCCTTTGCTTCCCCATTCAAATCTAATCTTATGACATGAGTTTCTGACATGAGTAGCATTCTTGCCCAGACTTGTGGCCCCAGGGAGGGGATGGTTATTTAAGACAGCTGGCTCCTCAAGCAAGGCATATAACTTGATGATAAATGCTTGCAGACAACTTCCCTTACTTCTGGTCCCAGAACTAGTTTATTGACAGCCCTGGAGACTTGCAAAAAATAAGTAGATGTTTCTTTGAAAGAATATCATGTCTCTGGATGCAAGCAAAAGATAAGAAATTCTGCATGCACACAATTCATCAGTGTTTCCCAGCATGCAGAATTCTTCAGGGAGGGATTCCTTTTATGCATTCTTCATGAAACAAGTTTGCTGTGCCTTCAAACTCTGTCTTGTGTTATGGTGCAGACTGAGTCTCTTAGGATTTTGCATTTTCTTCCTTTCCATTGTCTTTTGGAAAGGCCTATTTTAAAGAATTACTTAAGTCCTTGCAACCCTCCCCTCCCCCAAATTAGATTCAGTTCTTTTAAGAGCAGTTCTAGGTTTCAGTTATTTAAAATTTCCCCAGAGTTGTTAATAACTCCTTCCTCTCAGGAAACCTTGCTCTTGGGAATAATAATTTTGCCTACATCTCTAGATCTAAATGTCATGGCGTTTGCTACATGTTCCTAATTGGCAATTGGAGAGGAAGTCTGTGGGAAAAGAATGCATTGGGTTTTGTTGTTGTTGTTTTGTTTTTGCTTTTGCTTAAATCTTTGCTTGCATGTTAGAGGTTGGTCATTAAAATATAATATATAAACTAAAAACATTCTGAGAAAATGGGTTTCTTTGAAAGAATCAAGAGACTATACAGGATGGGTCTTTTAAATTAAAATTAATCAAGTTGATTGTACAATGGTAGTCTTCGAAAAAAAACCTTTAGGAAAGCACCTAAATATGAAAAGGAAACAAAAAACTAAAACCTGGTTATGTTTCAGATCAACACAGAGTTAAGCCAGCAAGTTACTGGGTGATGTGTTCAGCACTGCACAGCTTAGAGGGAACTTCTAAACATCTGGAACAGAACTTCTGGAAGTCTGTGGACACACACTTTGTACTAGGAGGTCTATAAACAGGACTTGGAAGAATACTTGCAGATGTTTAATAACATTGTCCTGGGGAGGTGAAGAAAGGATGTGTGGAGTAGGGGAAGAGGAGATGAGAGGGCTGAGGAAAAGTAACAGAAGACACTTTTACTTTTCTGCGTTTCTTTATAGTAAAGGGGGATCCAAAGTAGACATCATAAAATAATCTTACCTTGAGGGGTGGGACATTATTTATTGTACTTTTAATCCTAAATTAATATGTAAATTAGCCAAAAGCATTTCCTAACTTCATTCTGCATAAATGAAGGTCCAGAGTATATGAGTAAACAAATACAGTTTCTGTTTGTATTTTGGAGAGAATCTTAATAAATAGGAAATGTAACTGTTAAGCTGCCTCACTTCCAGTTTTGCTGTAATGACAGTATATCTGTTGTGTGTATGTAAGGGTAGCAAGCTTTCTCTGTATGTCAAGAGCAGGTGCCTTCTAAACAGAAAGACTTAGTGTGGTATTTGTCCCAGGAGACTTAGTTGTGGTATTTGCCCTCGCCAACACCAGTTTCACTTTTTAAAGTGTTGCCATGAATGATTTGAGTGGGTGATGTGCTTTCCTTCTGAGAGTGAGCCTTCTATCCGATAAGGCTGTGCCATGGAGATTTTTTTCTCATTGCTTTTCTTATAGGATTTATACTGGCTTGAAAATGAAAATTTTGACATTTTGTCCTGTGAAAATAAATGTAGCTATAGAAACCAAAACCTTATATTTTCTACAGCATAGTATTTTTTCTGCTTACTTTGGACTCAGCTCTAACCTGTTCTCCTGATTGAACCATAACTAAAAACAAAGAAGAAAACAGAGGGAAATTTGTCATTAGACAATATGAATTTGAGTTTGAGGCCAACCTGGTCTACAGAGAGAGTTCCAGAACAACCAGAGGTACATGGAAGAACCCTGTCTCAAAAAACCAAAAACCCAAAGCAAAACAAAAATAATAATATTTTAAATTCTTTTTGCTTAGGTTTTTTTTGTTTTGTTTTTGTTCTTTTTAAGACAGGGTTTCTCTGCATAAAAGTCCTGTCTGTTGGGGGACTCACTTTGTAAACCAAGCTGTCCTTGAATTCACAGAGATGGATGGACTTGCCTCTGCCTCTGCACCCCCATGCCCAGCTAATTTCTTTATTCTTAAGAATTCTGTACATGTGCAATGAAGCCTAATTATATTTTCCTCGCTCTAACTTCCCCTATATCCCTGTCGACATGTTTCCCCTCCCAACTTTATGGATTTGTTTGTTTGTTTATTTACTATTTGGTTTTGTTTTTATAACCCACCAAGTACAGTTAGTGTTGCCCACATGTGCATTGGTGAGGGCCATTCCACTGGAGCATGGGAAATCTGCCAGGGACCAAAAACCAGAGTATCTTTACTTATCTCAGGCCAGAATGTAAGTTCAAAGAATAACTCAAGAAAGGAGAGCAACAGTTCCTCAACCTAGAACTGACCTTAATACTTGCATGTAATTAAAATGGCATAAAAGCAAAAAAGGAGGAGGGGGGATGGGATGGGGGTTTCTAGGGAGGGGAAATAGGGAAAGGGGATGGCATTTGAAATGTAAATAAATAAAATATCCAATAAAAAAAGAAAGCAACAATGTTAGGGGAACAAAAAAGTAAAACATGATGTGACCCCTTTCAGATACATAGTTTTTTAGAACCTAAGTTCCACAGAACAATTAAGGATAGTAACAATGTTTGTGCTGGCAGGGTTGAGGACTTTTTATTTTCCAGAATAAATACAGGATTAATTGTTCAGGTTTCTCCATATCATCTTAATTAATGATTCTCAGGCTCTTATTTCTCTGACTGTAATCATGTGTGGTGATGCCAGGCTGATACCAGAGTGTAGACTGCTCTTATTTCTATGTGCTGAGAATCAATTCCTGAAAAGTCCTTCAGGTTCTGCCTGTATTTAAAATATGTAGAGGTCATAGTATTCATTAACACATATTGATACATTTAGTATTTCTAGTCTGGCCACAAGTGGAGTCCTATTTTAAAACCATATGATTGAAACTTGTGTTTATAATTTGTTTCAAGAGAGTTAGCCAATTTGTTTGAAGATATCAATTTCAGAACATATTCACTATTCCCTAAAGCATAAGAAGTTGGCCTGAACTTGTAATGACCTTATAACATTACTTAGAAGTTGATCCTTTAAAAAAATTCCTAGGTATAAGATTACGTCCTTGTCATTCACTTATTCATAAAAGACAGAAAAATGGCCTAGTTGTGTGGATTTTAGACAAGTATAAAGGCTGCTGACTTATTTCATAAGCTCTTTTATGTTTTCCTGGAGGTTGTAAATCACAGTTAATACTTTCTTTAGGGAAACAGTATGTGGTCCAGTGAAAAGTGTGTTCCTCTCGGCTGGCTGTGACTTGGAACATTTTGCTTAACCTTTCGAGCCTTGTTAAGCTCTTTTTAGATAACATGGACATGTCAGTCCTTGGTAAGATTGCCCTGGTAGCTAAGAGAAAGTTCGTGAGAATGAGATCTATTGTGTAAAGTGTGTACTTTTTTAATGTTCTCTTATCGCATCTGTTGCAAATAGACCAGTTTTAATTAGGTGATTAGCACCTTGAACTGTGGTCCCTTTTGCCCTTTTTGTAACATAGTTTCTTTTTTATTTATTATTTAGAATAACTTGAGTCCTAGAAAGTACTTTCTGCAAGGTGCTGTTATATCTGCTTAGAAACATTTGGTTCCCTAGTCCCTAGAGTTACAGCAAGACACAGAGGATGGAATCACAGTAAGACAGGAGGGTGGCCGGCTCAGTAGGCTGGCATCCGACTTCCTTGTCTGAATCTTCTGGAATTTTGCTGTGGCTTCTGTCCCTTAGAACGTACTAGAGTGCATTGGACAGCTTCTTCTGTAGGCTTTAATACTACAGGGATGAGTTTTAGAGGTAGCAAATTTACCTTGGAAATTTTCTTCTTTTAGAAGGCCATTGTCTCTCCTAGGAAGTATCATTTGGTAGCTTTGGAAGTTGAAGATCTTCCCTGTCTGTTGATGGAAAGAATCATTTTCTGAAATCAAATGTTTGGTGGTAGGACCCTATGATTAGTCGTGATTGGTGGGAGCAGTAGCAAAAATGAAGCTCAAATTCAGTTTTTTGTTTTTTTTCTTTTAACAGACAAGAGTTAAATGCAGGGCTGTAGGGACTGTCTGCAGGTGCCATTGAGAAGCCTTTTACTGTAAGTGCTGCTGTCTTTGAGCTTTGGTTCTGTTTCTATGGCAACCTTGGATCTGTGTGCTTGGCTGAATGGATTTACAGGAAACTGAAAAACATTGCTATTCTAAGTAGCTTGGTGTGGAGCAGCCAGTTTTTACTGAGAACAAAGCAGGCAATGTATGCTAATTGTATTCAGAGTTGGGGATAAAGAGTTGGGGAGAATCCCAGCTTCTGCTTACTGACTTTGTATGTTTTTCAAATTTTGGAGGATCAAATACTTTTATTTCAAATTTCATATTTGGTTCCCCTGTTTCCATCCAACCCCCTTTTCCCCTAGTGTTGAAGATGGAATTCAATGTCTCAGACATGCTAGGGAAGCCCCCCAACCCCCGATTTTCCTGTACATTTTTTAAAAAGCTATTCTAGAAGAGAATTGATTTAAACAAAAACCTCCTTCTTTCCCTTTTTCCCCCTCCCCCGTGTGTGTGTGTGTGTGTGTGTGTGTGTGTGTATAAGATAATGTGTCGATGAATCAATCTACTGGTTTTCTGGTTCTCAGATACTGAGGCAGGCAATCTGGTGCAAGTGGCTTTCTTTGCTAGCACTGTAGGCTCTGGTGGCCCTCAGACAGAACCCTTATGTCAAAACTCTACTACTTAGAGTTTTCTTGATGTGTAAAAGCTCTTTTTTCTAAATATTTACAAAACAGAATAGTCATGTAATAAACTGTTGCTTAGGGGATCAAAATTAAATGCAATTTTCCATTATTATTTTACTCAGTCATCACATGTTTAAAGAAGACTGTGCATTGATGTCAGTACAGTTACATTAAAAGGGCACATGGTGACTTCAGTTTCAATATAAATGTATTGGGCTTCCTGTTTGGGATTTTTCAAGTCATATAGCAGGACTCCGACACTGAAAGCATTTGATTTCAGGAGCTACCTCCCCTGTTCCCACCCACATACAGTTAAAATGGAAGAAGACCCATCAAAATTCTGATGTGTATCCACCATCCTATTATTTCTTCTATAAAATGTCTTTGTTCTACCAGCAAGGCATTTGACTGTGCAAAGGCTCACCCTTATTATTACGCCAATTTAAACCCGTCTTTCCCTGAGACCTGAAGATGGTTTTGTTTTGTTTTTTTTTCATTCCTCCCAGGTCATGGAATATTTCAGTAAAATATACTTCTGTTATCTCAGGAGATCCTCATCCACAGAAGCTGCAAGCTTCCAGATAAATCAGGTATAGGGCATAACTGTGTATCGCAGTCTCCTCTGTCCCATGGTTTGAGTAGCGGAATCTCAAAGCACTTTGAATGAAATACTGATGAAAGGTTTAATTCTTCAAAGGGCTTCTATGATGCAAAATTAGAGTCTAGGAATTTTTTTTTTTTTTTTTTTTTTTTATTTTTGTATTTTTTTTAAAAGATGTCTAGGACCAAAATTTGTTGAGTAAATCTTTGCTGAGTCCCTTTAAATAAGGAGTTACAGGGCTTTGACTGATCTATCTTGGGCTAGAAAACAAACATCATAAACTGGTGGTAACCTGCCTGTTAATGAGTTGAGAGGAATTACAGAAAGATTATGAGAGAGAGCTAGGAGGGAGTAGGATCCAAGACCTCCAGTCCCCATTCATTCCACAGAAACAGAGTGTGGAGCAAAGTCTCCCTGGCAGATGCTGAGTGAGGTGCTGAAATTGTGGTGATGGACCAGAGAATGATCCTAATTGTGTGCTACTCAGTCTATGGTGAGCTCCACAATGAGCCTTCACCTCAGTGAAGGGGCAGTGAAGACTCTTCCAAGGGTCCTGAAGATCCTTGAAAGACACAATGAAGCTGAAAGGGGAACAGAAAAACATGGTGCTTAGACTTGAGTAATGCTTTATTTCCTGTCAGAAAGTCCACTGTTTTGGTAGCAGTTCCCTAAAATATAAATAAGCATTTTTTAGAAGATAAATTATTAGATGTTGGAACTTTAGAACTGGATAGGAGCTTAAGAGATCTAGCCTGCTTACTCAGCTGTCCCCTCTTGACTCTGAGCAGGCAAAGAAACCGGATTCCCAGAGTGTCAGTGCATCCGTGTATTGGCCATCTTTGCATCAATGTAACAAAATACCTGAAACAGTTTATAAGAGAAAAATTTTCATTGTCTTACAGAATTCAGTCAGTGATAGTTGGCCCTGTTGGTGAGGAAGCACATCATGGCAGAAGCTTTTGATAGCAAAACCACTCATTTCATTGTTAGAGAACAGAAAAGAGAAGGGGGTGGATCTCACAGTCCTCTTGGAGGGCATGCCCCTGCCACCTGCTGACTTCCCATTCTACCTCTTAATGGTTCTATAGCACCCTAATAATTCTACCCTAACAATCCTACAAGCCTTTAACATGGGAGGCTTTCAGGGTCCAAATTATAGCAGCTGGGAAATTGAGATGCACCCTCCTTGGTTTCAGAATGTAAGTGCCTCATGATGCCACTGTGCCTGTTTTTGTTTTAATAAAAAGTTTCTCACACTTGGAACACTCTAACAGTACTTCCATCAGAATTCAAGCCTTCTGCATGAGTGCATTCTCTTTAACAGAGATGAAGGAGGGAAGGGGAAAAGAAGGGCTATGGTAAACTGTTAGGAACTTGCACTGAAGTTCTGCTGGTTCCTGTTCACCTTGACCTAATTAATCTGTATACTGCAGGATAGAAAATGACTTTCGTAAGTACATAAATGCTCCCAGTGGTGTGGAAACCTTGGGCGGGCTCCTATCATACACCATATGTCTCAGTTGGATGTGCCTCTATTAAATCCTACTGATTGTTTTAATTTTGCACCTTCTGTAGTTTTCCTTAACAAGCCACATAATGTTAACAAGCCACCAATGCGCTTCTTAGAAGAATGAATTCCTTAAAGAATTTAGAAGCAAATTTAGATCTTCTAATGGATATATTTTTTCTTCTACTATTGTTAAATCACATTTTATTCACAATACTGATTTTTTTCCCTGAGACAGATTAGTGACTTGTATCATACCTTAGTGTTAATCTCAGTTTTTTAAAATAAAAATTAAAAGAAAAAAATTCAGAATTCAAGTATTTGAAATAAGTTGTAAACCATGAAAGTGGTACTTGAGTGACCAAAATGAGAAAGATGTAGAGGTACAAAATGACACTGTGTGTGTGTGTGTGTGGGGGGGGTGTTCTTCGTGCAAGCAGAGGTTGGAAAATATTGGATATCTTTTCTTTATCTTTCTGCCTTAATTTTTGAGGTAGTTTCTTTTACTGATTGTCTTAGTTAGGGTTTTATTGCTGTGGAGAGACACCATGATCACGACAACTCTTATGTTGTCATACATTTAATTGGGGCTGGCTTACAGTTTCAGAAGTTCAGTCCATTACCGTCATGGTAGGAAACATGGAAGCATGCAGGCAGACATGGTGCTGGAGAAGGAGCCGAGAGCTCTACATCTTGATCTGAAGGCCGTCAGGAGGAGACTGGCTTTTGCAGGTAGCCAGGAAAAAACTGATTTCACAGTGGGCAGAGTATGAACATAGGACACCTCAAAGCCCAACTACAGTGACACACTTCCTCCAACAAGGCCACATTTCCTGATAGTGCCATTCCTTATGGCCAGCCACTCAAACACATGAATCTTTAGAGGTGAAACCCATTCAAACCACCACATGGAACTAAAAAACTCAGTGTTTCTGGCTAGGCTGGCTTGCCAGCCTGTGAGTGGTATTTGTCTCTGCCCTTGAATATCAGAGTCTACAGGTTATGCTTGGCCATGCCCAACTTTTGCATGGATACTTAGGATTTACATGGAAACTCAGGTCCTTGTTAAAACAAGGTCTCTTAGCTATTGAGTGTCTCCCCAGTCCCAGTTATTCTGTTTTACTAGGTTAGTTCTTCCATGTGCTCCTTCATTCCCATGAGCCTGATAGAAGTTAAATATCTTGTCCAAGATTGTTCACATGTGTGTGTGCACGCACATATGAGTGGGTAGGTGGGTGGATTGGTGTGGCTGCAATGGGCTTGTCAGGTGCCTAGTTTCCAGCATGACCTGTGCTCATCTGATTCTTCATGAGCTCATACCTGTGCTGAGATAGTACCGAAGAAAGTGGAATCCCTTCGCCTTCTGTGAACACTGGTTTTTACCCGTCTTCAACTGTACCATCATCATGCTGCCCCTCTGTTTTATGTCTGTGCATTCAGGTTTACAGCTTAGAATAATGACAGTCCCCAGCTCAGCAGGCCATGTCTGCTTTGTGGAAAGTATAAATGGAGACCTGACTCTGGAGCAGCGGTGGGGAAAGCAGGTTCTGATCCTTTTTTTCTTGTTAGCAGTGCTGTTTGTTGCTTTGCTTTTGTCCGTCCTCCCTTTAGTTTAATAGGAGCTGTTGGTCCATCCCAGGCTCCGAGCTGTTGGTCCATCCCAGGCTCCACTGACCTGACTTCTAGCATGTCTTCTGGCATGCCTGTGACTCAGGAGGAAGCCTGACTCCCACCCTCTGTCCAGCTCCCACCAGCTCTCTCAGTATCTGAGAGTGCTTGTGAAGTTCAGCAGGAAGACAGCCCAGGAGCGTTTTGTTCATGGTCTAGTTTGTTTTTATCATCTGTGTTCATAGCATTTTTCCTTCCATTTCTAGGTAGATGGAACTCCTTGAAATGCTAATTCTACCACAAAAGGTGGAAAGAGGTTTTCATTTTTTTTTTTAAAGCCTACAGGCTGAAAAGCATCATTCTAGTGTCACAATTGAGAATTTCTTCTGTTACAGCTTCCTGTTCCCTGGTGAGCCTCCATTGCTGCCCTGCAGGCAGATTCTATCCCTCCCTTCAAGAAACCAGATTACAGGCTTAAGGCTTCTCTCTCACATACTTGCCTCACCTCCTCCCAGACTGAGAAAACCCAAAGCCTTAGGAAACCTCTGCTTTTCTCTTAAAAACCTGCTCTTAAATATAAAGCAAACTAACAAGAATAAAGTAAAAGTACCTACTAGCACCGTGCTGTGAGTGCCCTCCATCTGACCTGTCCTCACACCTTCACTGTGAAGGACAGACATCCAGAGCCCCTCACTTTCTCTGCCCACTGATTTCAAACAGCTAAACCCAAAGTCAAACAGCTCTGGCTTTCTTTTTCTTTCTCATAGCCAAATTTTCCTGGCTCCTGGGTCTTTGTAACAGTGTGCTAGTAGATCCCTGTTGTTTTCCTCACCTGGGAAAACAAGTAGTCACTTGACCCTTGACCTAGTCTTTTTCTTTGTGTTTCCCCCGTGCTTCCCATGAGCAGTCCTCTCTCTCTCTCTCTCTCTCCCTCCCTCTCTCTCTCTCCCTCCCTCCCTCCCTCCCTCCCTCCTTCCCTTCCTTCCTTGAGTTCTCAGGTTTTAGTTTCTATCTCATTTGTCCTGTGAGGAACTGACATGAGACCCCTTGAAACATTTTCTTGACTGACCTCTCACTTTGCCCTCTTCTCTATATGCATGTACGCCGGTTTAGTTGCTAATACCATCTATACCGGTGAATTCAGTGCTCAGCCTTGGATTCGCTCTTGAAGTTGAGATTTGTATGTGTTCAGCTTTATAGACAGCACCTCTACTTGACAGTTTGATAGTCATTTCACAGTTATGTTCCAGATCTGAACCTTGGATCACCCTGTCTGCCACTAAGCTCATTTTGCACTTTGTACTGTCAGAGCTAATGGCAGCTACAGCATTCTGTTACACTAGTCAAAAGCCTTGACTTTTTTTTTTCCATCTCTCCTTTCCTGTGTCCACTCTGACCCTTCTTTTTATCTCCTGACCCCTTTGAACAGATAACCCTGGCAATAGTCTAATACACAGCTCACCATACTCAGTGCATGTCCTTTTATAATCTAGTCTTCTAGTTATACATAGCCACACATTTTAAATCAAGGTCATCCAGAGAAGCTGCTCCTGTGTGGTAGTCAGCTCCAATAGGAATAGTCTCATACCATACCCCAGTTAATCAGAAAACATGTTAAACATCTGCCAATGCCATGGTTCCTACTGAGGACCATGTGTGGATATCCATATGTGGATAGGACACATCTTTGCTCGCTTGCAGACCATGACACTAAAGGTTGGTTAGAAAAGCATCTGAGGCGCTTGAGAGATGGTTAGGCAGTTAAGAATGGTTACTGCCCTTGCAGGGAATACGAGTTTGTTCCTGGCACCCATGTCAGTTAGCTTATAAATGCCTGGAACTCAGTTCAATGTGATAAGATATCCTTTTCTGGCCTCTGCAGGCCCTTACAGTCTGTACACATAGCCCTACATGGACACGTGTACACACACAAACACACATACATGGAAACACATGTGTATACACATGTGTGTGCACGCATATGCACATACATGCATGGGCATGTGTGCGTATGTCCATAGGTACACCTGTGCGTACACATGTGCACGCATGCATAGACACACATACATGTACACACAAAGACATAGTCATACACACTAAAAGTCCACATGTGAAATTCTGTAGTGATGATGCTGACCCTGAGGTGGAGACACTATCAATGTCCATCAGGTGGTATGCCTTGTACAAGACAGTGTTACACCAACATAGAAAATAATAAAGCACTCAACATTTGCTATAACCTGGATGAACCTTAAACAAGCTAAGTGAAAGGCCATTACAAAGTGCCTTGTACTATATGATATAATGTATATGAAATATCTGGAGAGTGCTGGAGAGTTGGCTCAGCAGTTAAGAGCCCTGGCTGCTCTTCCAGAAGACCCAGGTTCAATTCCCACACCCACATGGCAGTTCACAAACATCTATAACTTCAGTTCCAGGGGATATAACACCTTTTCTGGCTTCTAGATCCCAAGCATGTATGTGATGCACAGACATGTATGTAGGCAAAACACCCATACATATAAAAATAACATTAAAAAAATCTGGGCTCCATAGAACCGCAGATGTAAGGTAGGGTAGAGTATGGGTGCCAGATAATGAGAGAAGAGGTCATAGAAAATGACTGCTGATGGGCTCAGAATTTCTTGTCTGATCATGGTGATAGCTGTACAATTCTGATTTGTGTACTTGAATGGGTGAGTGTATAGTGATGGTTATTTTATGTCAACATGACACAAGCTAGAGTCATCTGAAAGGAAGGAACCTTGTGTGAGAAAATGTCTCTATAAGACTGGCCTATAGGCAAACACATGGGACATTTTGTTGATTGATGTGGTAGGGACTAACCCACTGTGGGTAGTGCTACCCCTTGCCTGGTAACCCTGGGTTGTATAAAAAGGCAAGTTGAGCAAGCCAGTAGGCAGCACTCCTCTATGGTTTTATCTCCACATCTGCCCTGACTTCCCTTCATGATAGACCTCATCTGTAAGATGAAACAAACTCTTCTCTCCCTGAGCTGTTTTCTCAGAGCAATAGAAACCCAACTAGAGCAGTTTATGACTCAAGTCTTAATAAAGAAAAACCAAAACAAACCACAACTGCTATGCTGGTGGGAGCACAACGTCATGGTTGAGAAGTGAACAGGGCAAGAGTCAGAGACAAAGTTGAGGGGGTGGATGAAGTGACTCTAGTCTGTATTGTGGGTGGTGTGGTCACTCTGGTGGTGTGATGACAGTGACTGAACCTAGGGGATGTGGGGAGACTGGAGGTAGAATAGCCAGCATCAGTACAGTAGTAGACACCAGGAGCCTGCGAACCATGTGGAGATTGACATACTTCTCAGCCATGTGAGTAGTGGGAAGGACCAAGCCTGATGACAGGATTCCCAGGAGTATTGTGTGGATAAAGACATAGATCACACAATCCAAAAAGTGGATAGTGACGCCACCACCTGAGGGGGAGCAGAGGCAGGGTTAGCAGGTGAAAGGTGATTGGAGCTTTTAAAGAACACTAATATGATCAGGTGTAAGCTAACTACAGAAGCTGGGTCTTGCTTGATAATTGGAAGACAAGGACAGAACCCATGCCTACTGCACCAACTGGTTGCAAAGAAGCATATCATCTTTATTACTTATTTACTATAACTCAAGCCATTCATTATATCTAGCTCACTGTATATTTTGTGCAGACTTACTTATTCCAATATAAAGCCGAATTGTGGCCATAGAGATAGAAGATCTTACTGAGATTGCAGAGAACTCCTAAGTAAGAGCACATTTAAAAAAAAACCAACACATTATTATTTTTGGAAATGAAGCCATTTTCATAAGAGAAATTTTGTGCAGCTTCTTTTGAAACACAGCTTGTCCATATCAAAGTGCTGAAAATGGCTCTGCTGTCACTAGTAGGCTGAAGATGGATGTTTTGCTGCTGTGGACAAGGCTTTCTGGGATCTAAAATGGATTAGTGTGGAGTGGGGAGCTTTTTAAAAACTGGAAATGTAATTTAGACAACACATGAGGGTGCAGGACCAGGAAGAGCCTCGAGTCTTAGTCTCAGTGGCCAGTGTCATGGCCAGTCTTCCCCAACCCTGATGAAGCCGATGAGTGGGGAAGTGGCGCCACAGTGAACAGGCCTCTGTCCCACTACAGTGTGGTGGTAAGCCTTGAACATGGGTTTAATTTGGCTGACTTTTATTGCACTCTAATGTTTCTAATTTCTTGTTTGTTTGGTTTTTTTTTCTAGGTTACTTGCTTGCAAGACTTTTTTGGAGATGACGATGTTTTTATTGCATGCGGACCTGAGAAATATCGTTATGCGCAAGATGACTTTGTCCTGGATCATAGCGGTGAGGCGATTCATTGATTGTCTTTGTAGCTCCTTAAAAGAAAGCTCAGAATTTAAAGACTCAGACATGTTAACCTGGGTATACTGGAGAAAGTTGACCAAGTATGAGTGGTATTTACCTGTAGTCCCAGCTACTCAGGAGGCTGAGGCTTAAGTGAGAAGGATCACGTAAGCCAGGAGTTTAAGGCCAGCCTTGGCAACATACTGAAAACATATTGAAGGATAATTAATAAACTGTCTGTGGTAATTATCTGAGATTGTTTGTATATTTATAAAATAACTATCTCATGGGTGGGATAAAAATGCCCATGTCTTTATTTTTACCTATTTAAGGAGTTCTTAACCATTATTTCAATGATCCCAAATGATACTGGCTTTAGGGAAATGGCTGTATCCTAATGTCTTAATCCTGTGTACCTGCTCTAGTGGAAATGACTGTTTAGCTGAGAGAAAATCCAACCTCATTTTTAAGTGGATAGAATTCAAGTTGATATAGTTTACAAAGGAAAGAGGGATTAAAGCTATAACCTCACTCTTTTATAAATGAGGAAAGATGTCTTTTAGAGATACAAATGGACAATAGAAATGTATCACCAAGATGTCATGATGCATATGTTTATTTAAATCAGGGAATGCCTGGTCTAAAGAAGTGGCTAGGCAGTTAAGAGCACATTCTGCTTTTTCTGAGGGCCCAAGTTTGGTTCCTAGAGTCTTTATTGCAGGGCTCACAACTGTTTGTAATTGCAGTTTTAGTGGATAGGATACCCTCTTCTGGCCTCTATGGGCACTGCACTCAGATGCACACACACACACACACACACACACACACACACAGAGAGAGAGAGAGAGAGAGAGAGAGAGAGAGAGAGAGAGAGAGAGAGAGATACACATAATTTAAAAATATGATAAATCATCTGGGAAGTGGTGGGCACACACTTTTAATCCCAGCCCTCAGGAGGTAAAGGCATACAGATCTTTGAATTTGACGCCACCCTGATCTACACAGTGAGTCCTAGGACAGCCAGGGCTATACAGAGAAACCCTGTCTTGAAAAAAGTACAAACAAATAAATTGTCTGATAATTTGATAATGGACACCTCTGTATTATTAAACTGTCCTGTGTAATTTTTTTTGTTTTCCTCCATGTTTCCCAAGTACTTGCCTGTTATCAACCCTTTGTACTTGTTCATTTCATGGTCACCTCTGCTAATTTCTTTAAAGGTTTCTATATTGTGTCACTCTTCTGGAGTGATTTTTGTCAACCTGTAACATGCCTGGGAAGTCTTTAATTGTAAAACTGTACTTTAGTGTCCTCTTTGCTGATAATGTACCCTGTTCCTGTAATACCAAGATCAACTGAAACGTTCATTTACCCATCAACTGTATTTTACATCTTTATTAATTTTAGTTTTTAGTTTCTGAATGATTTTGTCAATAAGTAGACATTTTGAAAGTCACTAAAACTAAATTCTGCTTGTAGGTTGTAGTGTTTAAAGTGGTGTAGTGTAAAAAGCCAAGCTCCAAACGGAGAACAAGAGACGGTTTATTCTGGAGCCAAATATGAAGGACTGTGGCCCAGGAACACAGATTCAGGTTACTCCAGTTACCTTGGCAACAGTTTCATGAAGTTTCTAGAGTAACAGAACAAAGAAAGCCACAAACCAAGACACTTTTAAAATACATTAGTAGAAATATCAAGCAGACAGGTGTTAGCAAAGCAGGAAACCATGCTAGATGCCTCAGATGCTGTCTGGTGAGTTCTTATCTTACATTGCTGAAACTTGGGGTCTGTTCATATATTTTAAAAGATTTGCCTAACAGTCATGCACAGGTTGGCAGTAAATGGTTATTGGGGGCTGAGATAGCCCAAGATGATCTGGCCCTGCCTCTGCATCCTTCCAACACTCCACAGTCAACAAAGTTCTAATCAGTGAAGATGGTAGTGACTTAGTCACTGTAGTCACCACGGTGGTGCTAATGGTAACAACAAAACATTGTTAAGTGCTTACTCTGTGTGTATAGGCAGGTCAGCTGATGCTTTATGTGTCATAAATTTATCTGAGCTAGTTGGGTTATCTGGCTTTTGTGGTTGTTGATGAAGATGGCTTCTAATAGATTAAAAAAAATGAACCCTATCATTTTTTAACCCATCTTAATTTCTAGTTATTTAACCTTCTTCAAAGTGAGAATGATGTGGATAGCTTACAAGATTTTGTGAAGATTACCTGAATTAATACGTCAGCTTTGTAGCACCATCTTTACACGGTGAACTTGTACTGTGAGAGAAGATCTTAGATTAGATTCTATCACAAAAACTTATGAGAATGCAAAGTTTTCTTTAAATATCGGTTATGTAATTGTGTTGTCATCTTAAGAGCTCCAGCTTTGAATATCACACGTTAAAGTTCACGTATTAAAACAATAACAAAAATCAAGGGAACATAACATACGTTTGAAAGCTCACCAAAACAATAAAGAGAAAGAGGAAAGAATGAAAGAGAATCTGGTGTGGTGGCGGATGATTTTAATTCCAGCATGTGTGAGGTAGAGGCAGGCAGATGTCTGAGTTGAGGCCATCTTGGTTTACACAGTGAGTTCCAGGCCAGCGAAGGCTACATAGTGAGATCTTGTCTTTAAAGCAAAACATTTAAAATGCATAGAATTCTGCTAACCCAGTGGTTCTCAACCTTCCTATCTTCATTGCCACTTTATAACTGTAATCTTGCTACTGTCATGAATTGTAGTGTAAATACCTGTGTTTTCCCTATGGTTTTAAGTAACTCCTGTGAAGGGGGTCATTTGACCTCAAAAGGGTTGTGACCCACAAATTGAGAACTGCTGTGCTAAACTAATCAAATGACAAATCTCTCCTAATTCCTAAACCCGGGTGTGTTTCTGAAGTTTCAGTATATTGGGGTTTGTTTTGTTACATCTGCTCATTAGAGAGACATTGTTTCTAAAATGTTTAACAGTCTACATACTGCACTTTTGAGACAGTGGAACACAATCTATAATACTAATGGGTTAGCAGAAAGTGGAGCTGCCCCATTTATATAAGGTTTGATGAGAGCCTTTCAAATGTTAACTAGGCTCCCCTGGTGTGTCTCCCCTGATTAGAACACTTCACATGTTAATTTACCACCCCTGGGATATAGATTAAAATTAACTCACATTTTAATCTTTTTGAATAAATTGAAGTATTTTGAAGTAAACGATAGACAATATGTTATCTAATTTATTCCTTACAACAAGCCTATGATGCACATTTTATTCTTACGCTAATATGTTAGGGAGAAATATGGAGGCTGGAACATAAGCAGGGTCTTCCTTCTAGTTAGCAAATGTGGAGACTATGACTCATCCCAAGCCCGCCTGACTGCAAATCCTGTGATCTTAATTACTCAGATGTGAAGTGGTGATTGCAGCTGTAATTTGTTCTGTTCTCCAAATGCTGTTTTATTTGGTGGCTTATGGAAAGGTCAGTGTTACTGTTTAGAGGTTCTTCTCTCCATTTCGCGCTTCCATGCTTTGGAGAGATGGGTAGCTAGACAGTAAATAGATCATAAGTCAGAGGTTCATGTCCTTTTAATGTAAGATGGGGAGGGACTTGAAGAGGACAATAAAATTATGGTCTGTGCTGCCTGTGGGGGGTGGGGGGGGAAACTGCAGCTTATCTGTGACTGTTACTGTGCATTTGCTTAGGACAGTGGAGTTCTGTGCCCAGTAAGAACTCAGTCCAAACAATGACGTGTCACAGATGTGTGATCTAATAAAAGATGTAAACCTCACATGTACTTTCAGGATAGTTGCTGCATATGTTGAATTTATGGAGCTCGGGGGCTGGCAGCTCCCCAAGTCCTGGGTTTAATTTATAGCACTGAAAAATAAAAGGTGGGGTGGGAAGATTGTCAGGTAATGGGATCAGGGCTGGGGCCTTGGCAAGGTGCTCGACTGAGGGCCCGAGTTCAAATCTCCAACACCCCCACAAAACGCCAAGTAGGTGGCTCATGTGTCTGGAACTTTGAGGTCAACATTAGAGGATTCCCGGAGCTCACTGGCCCAGCAGCCTAGCAGAGTCCAATTCCTGAGTTCAGTGAGAGAGCTCACCTCAGGTGGAGAATGAGTGAGGAAGGCCACTTGCTTCTTGGAGTCACGTGATTGCACATGTGCCTGTGCATACATACACTAGTTACAAGCAGCTAGCTATAGTCATGTGTGGTATGTTTGATCACTGCTAAGATCTGCTGTACTGACAAATGCACTTTTGTTCTTTACAGAGTGCCGTGTCCTAAAGTCGTCTTATTCTCGAGCCTCAGCTGCTAAGTATTCTGGATCCAGAAGCCCAGGGTTCTCCCGCCGCAGCAAGTCACCAGCTTCAGGTAGTAACAGGGACCCTGTGGATAGTCTTAGCTTTCTCACACTGTTATGAATTTAACAGCTTTTGCCAGCTTATGTACGGTCATGTTCTAGAACAACAATAGACAATAAGATTTGTTAGTCAAAACCCTTAGACCTGTCTTCCAGAGGTCTCTCAAGGAAGACCTGCACTTGGTTCTGGCACTTTCTTGCAGACCTCACTGTCTGGCCTTCCACTGGTGTGCACATAAAAGTGCTTCGAATTTTGAGCACTGTTTACTGTATTTTGAGTTCTGTGCTTCGTAATTGTGGATATTTATCTTGTAGAAGTTACTTCTTATTGGTGCAACACACACACTGTTCCACACAGAAATATATTTGCTTCAGAGATTCCATGGTCTTTTCCTTCCTCAACCATGTATTAACGATTATTCTCAGAAAGGATTACTTAAGTTCTATAATCTTCAGATGCAGATCTTACATATTTGTCAAAATTTACACTGCTTTGATATTTGTGACATTGAAAACACCCAAAGTATATCTCAATAAGTTGAATTTATAGTCATTACAAATAATTTTACTCATTTAATTTATTCTTAAGGAAAAGATTTTAGAGAGTTTGTTTTTGCAGGCAGCATCCTTCTTTCTGCCCAGCCTGCTGCCCCTTGGATCCAGTGAACTAAACTTTTCTTTCTTTGGAACAGAGTTAGAATTTGACATGTGAGGCATCTGAGACAGACTTGCTTAGATATTCTCTCTGCTGCTCCCGTGGCGGGGCCCACCCCACCTTCTCTAGGGCAGGCTGTGTTACTGTCTTGTAGACCTGCTGAATAACCACTCTCCTTACTGTCTTCTCCTGCCCTGTGCATATTCGTGTGTACAGTAAAGAGGGCTGGCCACTCCAGTGCCTATGCTACAGCCAAATCCCCAGGTGAGCCAGGGTCCTTACAGCTTTGTTGCTCTGCTGGGTTTTGTTTCTGTCTCCTGCTGCATCTCTGTTTTCTTTGCTCCATTTCCATAAATGTATCTGGTCTTCTCCTGTGGACATCTGTGCCATATGTAACATTTTACAATGCACAGGCCACTTCAGCCTCCCTGCTCGCTACAGAACCTCTTAACCTAGGAATATTGCTGAATGCCTGTCTGTGTAGTTAAAGCACAGTGGCCCCAGGAGAGGTAGTTGCCTCCAGGAGGTCTGTGTTCTAGTGAGCTGTAGAAAATATTCTGTGACTAAAAAGGTTACAGTTTGTTAGCAGTAAAGATGTTGGAAGGAGTCTCTAACCTCACACTTTGCTCATACCTGGGATAAAGGTTTAGCAGTCATTAAAAATATTCTAATTCAAAGTACTTTAGATGGCCTGTGCCAGAATAGGCTAATGAAGTGTTTCCTGCACATGAAAGGAGGCAGCCCGCACTGTATCTTTTTAGTTGGGAAACAATTATTTTCATACAGCACTCTATACTCAGGCTTTCTAAATATGTGACAGTTGACACTTGGGTTTTTAAACCAAAGGTATCTCTGCCATTGCCGTTATTTTAAATTGTATTGACTCTGCAGTATCTTAGAACTGGGATATAAATGTGTTTGGATCTGGTTTTCTGGCTGAATTATTCCTAGCTTTTGTTTCAAGTGACAGGTTTATAGATGCTTGTCATGTCAGGAAAATGATTACATAAAAGTAGAGAGAATGGCTCAGGAGTCAGGTGTGATTAATTCAGTTTTGTCCCTTGAGATCTGAAGAGGAAACTTACTGAATAATAACATTTCATGACCACATTTGTCTTCAGACCATCTACTGTTCTATGATGATGCCCAGTAAATTCTTAAGTGATTTTTTAAAATCTGAATTTGCAGTGCTTAAAAATTGGTTGAGGACTAGCATTTCAGTCTGCAGAATCTTCAGCTGAGCCACATTTGGATAGAGTCAGCCTCAGACTCCTCAGGGAAAGCTGTAAAGTTTGAAAACCGTATCTCAGCAAACAGTCTGTGGAAGAGGCCCTTGACGAGGTTTAACACTTTATTTAGAAAGCTGGCTGCCTCTGCTCCTGCCTGCAGTTCACAGTGATTACTCCACATTCTCTGACAACATGGGGCAGAGAGTAATGCTTGATTGTGCAGAGGCTCTGCTGAACTGTGGACCTGTATTCAAACTGTTCAGGTAGGAGATTTAAAATGAGTCTGGACAACGCAGCCAGTCCCTGTCTTTAAATAGCAGCAGCAGCAACAACAACAACACGAAAGGATTAACTGGAATTTCAGACAGAGCTAATAACTTTACAATATTGTACTTATAATATTGTTCCTGTCAACCATAGGATAGAAGGAGGTACTGCTGAGTGAAGTTTCTGAATCTACTTAATCTTCCAACAAAACTCTGTGTAAATAGCTAATTATATTGTTGTAAATATACAGGTAGTTAAGTAAGTACCATAAATGAGTCTTTAAAATCCTGCTTTTAGGGACTAGAGAGGTGGCTCAGTGCTTAAGATTGCTTGCTGTGCAGTTGAGGACCAGCCTTTAGATCCTAGCACTGATCTCACAAGCCTGGTATCCTGTGGATGCTTGTAATCCCAGTTCTGGTGTGGGGTTGAGACAGGGGATTGCTTGCTTCCAACCTAGCAAAGAAAACACAAGACATAGATGAGGGGAGAAACTCTGCTTTGAAGGACTGGGGAGAATGATGGATGTGAACACCAGATGCCCTCCTCTGGCCTCTGTTGATATCCATGTGGTCAAAGACACACACAGACACACACACACACACACACCATTTTTTTTTTTTTTGTAATGCTAGTTTTAGGTTTCTAGTTGTAAATCTTTAAACATAGCTTTGTGAAGATAAAAAAAAAATATCCAGAGCAATCAAACAGAAAGCCCACCTTATAACTGAGGAGGGTAAGCTTGGTGGAAGGAAGTCTGAGTGGGTTGTAGGGGATGGGGTGCCATGCACGTGCTAGCTGGTCGCCACACTTTTCCATGGGTGCAGCAGTGAAGGGAACTGATGTCACATAGCACCTTCAGGACCACAGTTATTAGTCTTTCCAGAACTTCAGAGAAATGTGTGAGTAAGGGAAATTAAGGCTGTCTTACCAGCGATTCTTAGAACTTTCCAAATGCTGTTGGAAACTCACATGGTCCATCAGTCTGCATCTTCTTATGGTAAAACTTATGGGGTGGGGTTGGACATGTTATTGATGTGGGTTAAATACCTAGCAGTAAGCTTCCTTAGCTAGGAAGTGGATTTTTAGGAAACCTGTCTGCTCCAGAAACATTCTTTGAGGAGCTGATTCTTCTGCTAGCCCCACTCTGCTACCATCAAGGCAGTCCAACTCTGTGTGCTGCCAGATGGACATGGTGAGGGCCCAGGGGAGGGCTGGCTGTTCACTGGCCACCTGGATGGATATTTGAGTGGGATGGAGGTTTAAAACAAATGAGTGAAATTCTGTCTCTACTTAGAGCAAGCTTTCTAGCTTACTGCCCACGATGATCTATATTTTATGTGAGTCCCCTAAAAAGAGTTTTTAGAGACTCCATGAGAACAGTTTCAGGCTTACAGCAAATCTGAGCCTAAGATTTAGGTTTCCTGTGTCCCTATTTGCATAAACACTCACAGCCTCCCTTATCACCTTTATGAAGAAGAATGCAGTTATTGCAGCCAACACATTATCACCCAGAGTTCATGATGTGCAGGTCACTGTTGATGGTTGTGCATTCTGTGATATGGGCGAATTCATGTGACAGTTGCCCACCATTACAATGTCATTCAGAGTCATTTCTGTGTTTTTAAAAAATAGATTGGGGCTAGGGAGGTGATTCCCCAGGACAGTACCTGCTGTGGAAGAGTGAGGACCTGAGTTCAGATCCCAGCACCCCGGGCATAGGCTTGTGTCTGTAACCAACACTGGGGTGGGGGCGGGGGGAGACATTTTAGGAGCTCACTTGCCAGCCAGTCATCCAACCTAGCTGAATGCATGAGCTTATGTTTAGTGAGGGATCCTGCCTTAACAGATAAGGTAGAGATCTTTGGCCTCCTCATGCATGTCTACATGCACATGAAGGAACAAATCTCACACACACACACACACACACACACACACACACACACACACACGAAAATCTAGATAACCCAGTGATTTAGAATAAAGAAAATTAAAAGTTCTAGCTGGGGGGATGGAGAGATGGCTCAGTGGTTAAGAGCACTGACTGCCCTTTCAGAGGTCCTGAGTTCCAATTCCCAGCAACTACATGGTGGCTCACAACCATCTGTGATGGGATCCAATGTCCTCTTCTGGTGTGTCTGAAGACAGCTACAGTGTACTTATATACATTAAATAAATAATAAATAAATCTTTAAAAAGTTCTAGCTGATGATATATGCTACTTGGTCTACAATTTCTGCCTCCACTTAGGAACTAGTTTTTAATTTTTGAGTCACCTGTGCAGGACCTCTACCTCTGCATGCGTACATTTAATTCAGATAATCTAAAATAATATTGTCTGTTTGCTTTTCATAAAAATAGGTGTCAGCTTTCATCTGCTTTTGGGCAAAAGCTTTTGAGGATTACTTTTGAAGTAAGAGGAATTACATGTACTTTTAAGAAGAGAAAAAACTATTAATCCCAGATAGTAAGCACTAGCTTCATGAGATCACCGCAGTAATAGGTGTACATAATAGAATTGGGGGTGTACATGAAGGTACTGAGTTGGTTGACCAGCACCCTGAAGGCTAATCTATGATTAAGTCTCCTTATGAACAGGGTTAACCACCCTCTGCTTAGCATAGACTCCAGTTCAAGCTTTCAACCAAAGAATCATATAGAGGTGTAGAAGGGGTATGTAGAAAACTATCAGCATTTGCTAAAGAATGGGCAAATTAAACTGTGAAGAAAACGGGAGGATTAGAAATAACTAGCCTGGGCTGGAGAGATGGCTCAGTGGTTAAGAACTGACTCACTGGCTGCTCTTCCAAAGGTGCTGAGTTCAATTCCCAGCAACCACATGGTGGCTGACAGCCATCTGTAATGGGATCTGATGCCTTCTTCTGGTGTGTTTGAAGACAGTTATAGTGTACTCATATAAATAAAATAAATCTTTAAAAAAAATAACTAGCCTATATTAAAAATATTTGAATAATTATCTTTTAATGGCCTCCAATCAAGTAATAAATATGAGAAGGAATAGTTACTTTCATTTTCCATTAAGAACATACCTAATGGTTAAGGTTGTAGTTCAGTGGTGGAGCTTGTGCTTAGCATGTATGAGATGCTTTGCTCAGTTCTTAGCATCAAAAGTAGCATCTATGGAAGGCAGACAGACAGACAGGCAGACAGACAGGCAGACATGTGCACTTGTGTATTTGGATTACAGTCTAATTGACTTGAAAGGGCCATAAGCACATCTCTGTGACTCCCATTAGTAAACACCCAGATGAAGATGGATATTGGCAATCTGTAATGGCCGTCATCATAGACCTTTGCAGCCAGCAGCCAGTCATTCGTCTGTGTTTTCTGGAAGGCAGGTTGTGTGGACAGGGCCTCTCACTCACACCTGTAATTCCATGATTGTCTTCTATATTTGTTTATATCATTGTTGGGACACTATTATTGGAATAATTCTAGTTTCCCTCCTTGTCTGACTTTGTCTGTGATGCAGTAAGATACATTGCTTTTGCTTTCTGCTGACTCGTCACCTGCTTTGGGCTTTGAATGAAGCAAAGCTTCATTGGAGCCATTTCCTGCATGTGCTTAGTGTTTTTACAATGTGGTTGTTTGGAGTTTTGATGACTGTTTCCTCTGTTGTTTCCTGGTCAGTGAATGGAACTCCCAGCAGCCAGCTTTCCACTCCTAAGTCCACCAAGTCCTCCAGCTCCTCTCCAACCAGCCCCGGAAGTTTCAGAGGATTGAAGGTACGAAGGAAGAGATATGGCATGTTTATGTGATTCTATTATTTGTGTGGTCTGTTTGTGAGCTTGTCAAAGCCGCACTGGCATCAAGTTAGCTGGTCTTCTTAACTCTCTCCCTGTGTTCACACCCTGTGGAAATGCAAGGTTGTGATAGGTTGAGTGAAATGTGGTAAATGTACAGTATAGACTGTATTGAAGTCTAAAACGTCAACAGAACCTTTGTCCCTGAAGGATGGTAGCACAAGAAAAACATGTAGGCTTTGGTGAGGCACGTAGCATAAATAGGCATTATTTATGATGTTAAAAAATATAAAGAATTGCAGCAAAATTAGTGGTCAGCTTAATAAGCTACTTAATAGGGAGAATATTAATGTACAAAGCTGAAATTTACAAAATTTTAACAGGTTTCATTTGATTTAGTAAATTCTAGCGCTTTAGGTTGATAAAATGTGCCTGGTAAAACATCAGTAAATAATTGCTATTAAACACTGAATGTTTCCTGTATTGACACAGTCAGATGTTTATATGGTAAAGTGCTTTGAAAGTACTGAAGTTTGTACAGAGCTGTGTGTGTGTCAGTAAATCCGGTTTCCTTCCTTAGTGGTGGCAGATACACTATTACCAGGAATATAGTATCTGAAAACGGCTACTTAAACACTTCAAATATGGTCCAAGAAGTTTTCTTTAAGAAAAAAAGGTTGAAGATTTTTTTTTATTATTATAATGAATATTATATATTATATAATTAATATATTATAATGAATAGCAAGGGCTGCTTACCACTTCTGTGTGGACAAGGAATGAAAACACATCAAGCCTAGCGTTCTTATACCTTGAGGAGGTACATGAAGCTCTCAGCTTCCCAAACAGGGTAGCATTATCCACCTGAGTGTAAGCTTAGCTTGCTCTCTGCCCTGAGAAGGAGTGAGAGCAAGAGAATAATACAGATTGTCTCGGTTTGTGCTTGCTTGGTTATACACCTTAGCTGAAACATGGGATGAGACTGGTAGTAAGTTTAGGGATAAGAGAATACATAACTTGTATCAACTGCTCATTCATTACTAGACACACTTAGAAGAACTGTCTAGATGTGGTGACTCCAGCTTGTAATCTCAACATGCAGGAGGAAGAGACAGGAGGGGACATCTGCAAATTCAAGGCTAGTCTGATTTATATGGTGAATTCTACATCTCCATGCTTGCCTAGCATGTACGGTGCCCTGAGTTGATTGATCCCTAGTGTACTCCTGGGTGTGGTAGCCTGTGCCTGCAATTCTAGCATTTAGTAGATGGGGCAGGAAGATCAGAAGTTCAAGTATCAAGTTCCATGCCAGCCTGGGCTACAGGAAACTCTGACTCAAAGTAACTCACCAATTAAAACAAAACAACAACAACAAAAACCAAACTTTAGGCTATGAGGGACATTTTATACTCAAACCATAATGCCTCAGTGTAAGAGGATGATATACATGGGCCTGTGGTAGAAGCTGTATTGTAGCCTGGGGTAGCTGGGATTTGAAAGCAGAGCCTGTGCTTGTAAGAACCAATCTTAACAGATGGCTCAAAACAGCAATGTCGGAGAAAAAATTTATAAACTGATTTATTAAACTGCAGGTTATCTAGCAGGTCCCTGTTGGGCTGCTACTCCAAAATTGAGTCCCTAGGTACCAACACTGGGCTCCCCTTTGTTTGGGTGTGGGGAAGAAGGCTTTTCTGAAAAGCATGGTGATAGTTACCTCACAGAGAAGCAGGCCACACAGAAGTCTCCTTCACAGCAAGCTCCTGCTTTCCAGTCTTGGTACCATAAGACTTTGCAATGAGGCCAGTTCAGGAATGGTTACAAGAGTGCTTAGTTTAGTCTCCTAGTGTTCTTGGTTTTCTTTCATCTTTCTTTAGTTGTTAAAGAATTCTACAAATGTTCCAACCAATCCCAGTTAAGCCTTGACAGCTAATCCACAAATCTTTGACTCAGAGGATCAAGGTGGAACTGAAGAACTCTAGTGTGCAGCCCCATGGACAGCCTGAGGGTGACAACTCAGGGCTCCACTTGAGAGTGTTTCTCTCTCTCTCTCTCTCTCTCTCTCTCTCTCTCTCTCTCTCTCTCTCTCGTTTGGAGGCAGAAGATACAGGGTGCTGTGGTTAGAAGCAGACTCCAGTCAGAGCGCCTGGGTTTGGTGTTGGTGTGACCCCTTGCTGGCTATGTGACCTTGGAGAAGTCATGTTGCCTTTTTCTATTTAAAAAAAAAAAGGGGCTTATGGGATACACTGAAGCACTGGTGGACAAAATATAGAGAAATCAGTCAGGACAGCTTCCGTGTTCTTCCTGTAACCGTGGAATCTCTAGGCTCAGTTTCATGTGAAGGAAATTCCACATGAAATATAAGTGTGTAAGAAGGAAAGTAAGCACAAGAGAGGTCAGACAGAGCTTGTCTCTTGTATCTCTGTTTTATTTACTTGAAAATATTCTGACCAAGAGTCTATTACTCCGAGAAAGTAAAAATATTCAACTCTTTGGCATCCTCAGTAACGTTCTCAGCACCCAGCAAGCTACAGGCCACGTCACCTGAGGGATAATCTTGTTGAGACTAGATTCCAGGGCCCCCACCACAGGCCATGCTCTCTGGGATAGAGTTGAGGGTTCAGAAGGTTTATTAGGAATTGCTGCTTAGGTCTGTAGCTGAGGGAAGGGAGGAGCCGCAGAAGGGCAGGGAGTCTCTCATCTTACTCCTTCCTCTCTCCCCTCCCTTGCCCTCTGTCCTTTCGGATATCACACTCTTAACAGCTTGACAACAGCAAACACTTATTTCCCCACATATTTTTAGAAGTTAGTTGGATTTCAGGAGCAGGTTAATTGGGTGGTTCTGCCAGGCTCTTTTATTGCTGGCTGGCAGGGTACACAACAGGGTTAGTTACCTGAGGCTTCATGGGAATGGGGTATCCACTTCCAGGTCACTTCTTGTTTTGCTGACAGTTGGGTTGGAGGCAGGAGAATCAGAAGCTGGAGGAGGAGATTCCATAGATTAACATATGAAAGGCAAAAGCAGCCTCTAATAGACTGGCAATCCTGGTCTGCTTCCTTCAGCCAAGTGAGCATGGGCATTATGTTAATGACCCATAGAAGGTCACTGCAGAGCTCACCGCAACCCCTTTTCTCTTTTGTCCTTTGAGTGCCAGGACACAGACAAGCTATGGCACATCTCCAGGCTCCTCCATGTGTCCCACTTAATAAACTGTCTCCTCCCTTGCAATAGACTATGTATCTCTGTATAATTCATTGTAAAGAAACTGACCTCTAGATTCAGATCCATGTCTGGTAGAGGTTTAGAAGGCCTTGTTCCTCCCTGCTGGGTCTCTTCCATGGGTGATGACCTTTATGTCCTCAAAAGGCTGCTACCTTTGTAAGCATGTGACAGAGGAAGGTGCCATGCAGTTCTTGTTTCTGTGACCCACCTTTGGAAGCCAGACCTATTACCACAGTATTTTAGGCATCCCACAGGTCAGCTGGTTTAGCTGGGAGGGGACGGCCAGGTTCTTTCGGTGCTAGCAGCAATTTCATATTTTGTCTTTCTGCCAGCTGCCCAGAATCTTTGTTTTAGGCTACCCTTCCTTTTCATTCGATCTCCCCAAACTTCTTTGCCCATATTCCTGCTTGGCAGTCACCATGGCCTCTCTTCTCACCAGTTTTACCACACTGTCTCCTGATCTTTCTAGCCTGTTCCCCACTAACATTTTTTTCTTCTAATCTTGGAATCCACTGCTGACATTGCTTCCCCTCCCCCCTCCCCCCTCCCCCCAACACCAATCCTTACCTTCCCAGTTTTGTGTTGACCTCAGCCCTCGAGCTCTTTCCTTTGCCAGGGCACCTCCGAGTCCCTTGGATGTGGCTGGCAGCTTTCTTCTGTAGGATTACTTACTGTCCTTAAATCACAGCATCTGGGGCAGGGGGCAGACAGGCAATAAAGAGTACTAAATATGTCAAGGACTGCCAGATAGATGAAGAGAACATTTCCCTGAACTTTAATTCATCATCTGTCCAAACTGAAGACTTAAGGCAGCCGTAACTTAGGGCTTCAGACTCAGGGCACACAGTTTTAAATGCCTGAGTTCTGATGCAGAGGTCCATGTCTGGGAGCGTTCCAGAGTGAGCATTCTTGTTGGTTGAAAGGAGGAAGAACAAAGTCCAAATGGAATGTCACCCAACATCTTGAGATTATAAACTGTCTGATATGCTGATGTTTTATCTGATGATGTCTCCTGGGTCTGTTGGTGGTGAAAGCTGTCCCAGATTTGTGAGGTGTGGTGAAGGTGCTTTCATATCTAACCTGATTGGCAGAGCTAAAATGTAAACTCTCTGACCTCCTGAACTTGGAACCTTCTTTTCAAAGCTGTGAGATGTAAATCCACAGTAGCTGCCGACCTTAGACATTTTTGCTTTTCCCTGGAGTTCTGGCTTTTCTGGTGAATTTAAAACTAAGTTAATAATTTTCAGAACCAGGGAGCTGGTCACTCTGAGGCTCTTTTCATTTCCCCAGAAACACTGTGTGGTAACTTCAACTTTGAGCTTAATTGATTTTGTTAGACAGAAACAGAAACAAAGAGGCAGATTAAGTAGTTTTGAAGACTTCGGTGCCCTAGTAAAATAAATCATGACATTGAATACCAGGTTCTGTTTGTTCATGGTGGTTTCTCGGTTGGCTTGATGAGTTGGGGATAGTTCAGTCCTCATCTGGGCTGCAACACATTAGGGTAGATTGGGGCGGGGGGGGGGCAGTTATCACCGTGCAAGTGTCTATAAGTCAGAGCAACTGTAAGAACGTTATTTGAATATAACTAGCACTTGTTTATCTTCGATGCCTCTTGCTGGTGAGCACTGGACACTAGGAGTTCTTCATGGTGGTACACTGGTGGTAACTGGGTAGTGTATGACGGAGACTGCTGCAGCAGCCAACCATGACACCTTGGATCCTAGAGGTGATGAAGCTCCCAGCATGTAGACATTTTGGACAAGAGGCTTTATGATACTGCTAGTCTCTTGCTCAGATCCAATAACCTTGCCTGAAGGGATCACTCAGAGATGTGAAGAGGTTCTAGCTGATTTTGATCACCACATAGTCTTTGGAGGTGTGTTGCCATAGCCCTTGACCCCTTGGGATGGCCCTTGAGGGTATGGAGTTAGAAGGTATGGATTCAACTACACAGACTCGGGGAGTCAGGTGAGAAGCAGAAACAGACTCGTTTATTGCAGAATTGGGGATCGTTTATACTCTCCACCCGTGCCCCATTGGTCCATGACATCCCCTCCACCCCTGCTTGTTACTGGCACCATCTGATTGGCTGGCCAGGTCATGTGCTCTGTCATCATTTGTCTCCATGTGCTAGATCTTAAGGTTGTAAAATGCAGATGCAGGGCTGGAGAGATGGCTCAGCAGTTAAGAGCACTGACTGCTCTTCCAGAGGTCCTGAGTTCAATTCCCAGCAACCACATGGTGGCTCACAACCATCTGTAATGGGATCTGAGGCCCTCTTCTGGTGTGTGTCTGAACAGAGCGACAGAGTACTCACAATATGAAATAAATAAATCTTTTAAAAAGAAAAATAATGCAGATGCAGCTGTTGAACATGCGTGGTCCATTGTGATCCTCTAGTCAGGGTATGCTGCTGACTCATTCCTCCTACAGAGGTGTGGTACTCAGGATTAAAAGTGCTCAATCAGCAAATCCACAAAGCCAGCAGCAAGCAAGCCACTAGCTTGAGTCCTGTTTACATACACAGTGGATTCTACTTATCACTATTAACCAGCTACAAATGTAAAATGACTTGAGTACATGGGTAATTCTCTTGCCAGGGACAGGGAAATGCACAAAATATCTGCAGAGGAAATAATAGAATAGTATAGTCATTGTGGCTCCCCATGTCCTCTTGGTCTGCTTGTCTGAAGGCCATTGGGAATATCATGCCTTCTATTAACAATAGCGTTTCCAGTTCACCAGCAGTCTTTCTGGGGAACAAGGCGGAAAGCCAGCTTTGATGGCCTTGGAGAGCCAAGTTTCATAGTGGGGAAGTCAAGTGAATATAATCATAAACTAGAGATTAAAAGGTATAGCCTAGGGTAATCCTGGGCAATGTGACTCCCTCTTCTAGCTTTTCAGCATTTACTTCAGGCCATCAGGCCCTGACCTGGAATGGGCAGGCTTCAAGGAGTGTTCTAACTATTCTCATGTGTCTCGTAGAATTACCAGTCGTGGTTGGTAATGGTCGCGTCTCTTCATCTTTGTATCCTTTTAAACCGCACCAGTGGTTGCTGTGGATTCAATTAACAGTGAGGAAAGAAAGGGGAATTTATGTTATTATGTTTATTCCTCATTATGTCTTGGCCTCAGTTCATCTGGGTTGCAGTAAAATTATCCCCTGTAGTAGTATTTTTTTTCATGCTTTTAAAAATTGAAAAGCCTTATTTTCAAGTAGAGGAATATATTGGATAAGTCACTCCTGTTAAGTCAATGCAGAGATTTTTTAAAAAGCTTTAGCACTTTAGAAAAAAATGTCAATTTGAGAGTTGAAAAATGGTTTCTGTCATTATTTGCTTTAAAAGCCACAACTCCTGCTGACTCACTGAGGCTTCTGTCAGATGCACATGGTCATAACCTGGCTCTGTGCCCTCTCCCTCCACAGGGTGCCTCCGCCTCCTACACTCATGGCTTCCCCATTTGGCACTTTTTTATTAGAGAACTGGCATCCAACACCTGTTCTTTTTCTGATTTCTTTCCATGCCTTTTGTCCCCCTGGACTCCAGTACAAAGCAGGTTATAATTATTCGGCTGCACAAGGAATGGAGATCGGGAAGGAAAGAGGCTTTACTGAGAATAAACACTGAGGGAGTTAGAAAGGTCCACAGGAACTCAGTGGGTAAACACTCTGAAGTGCTTGCAAGTGACGGGAGGTAAATGTGCCTGCTCCAGCCATTGCCCTCCTTTAGGGAGCTTCTTAGTCCTGGAGTCAGTCAGGACATGCAGACCAAGTGAGAGACTTAGAGGAATGTTAACTACTTCCAGGAAAGCTGGGCAAGTAGGAAATAGGCCACAGGACCAAGGCTGGTCCAACCATCTCAGAAGTGTAGGCCTTGTGTCCTGGAGTGCTAGTGGATGTGCCACACTCCACCCAGCAGGCGTAGGCTGTCTGATTCTGGGCAATGAGGTTTAGATCTGTGAACAGACCCAGTCCATTATTACTTATTAGAATTTGGTGACCCAGCCCCCTGGTCCGTTTATTCAGAGTCCTGGGAGTAGTCACCAGGGCTCCTTTTATTTATCTTTGAGTTTTAACTTTGCAGAAAAATTTCATTCTTCTCATCGTTCATTCCTTTAACAGCTAGGCTACTAGGAAGGGTGGTGCATATTTGTAACCCCAGCATTCAGACAAAGAGAACAGGGCTGATATTAGCTTACATTGGATCTCTTATTTCTCTGGCGATTTTTGACGTAGGAAGGAGTGTATTGGAGGAGGAATCACCTTGGGATGAAGGATTGAACAATTCAGAGATTGATTACTAGACAGTGAGCTCCATGCGAGGCATTTGGAGGGAAAGCAGTAATGACTGAGGAATTAGTGTTCCACAGGAGTCAGCTTTAAAAAGTACAGTGTCAATTTTTGTGACGTTAAATCTGAATTGGAGACTGTATCTGTGAAATAAATTTATTAATGTGTTATGTTGTATAAATGGAAAAAGGATGAGAAAAAAGTTGTGTATCATTTCCTGTATCAGTCATTTGACATCAATAAATCCTGTCTTATCACATAAGGACTAGGACTAATAATTTATAAATGTATTCTAATAAATAATAATGGTTATTTTCTTCTTTTAGCAGATTTCTGCTCAGGGCAGATCTTCTTCCAATGTAAATGGTGGACCTGAACTTGACCGTTGCATGAGTCCTGAAGGTACTTCTCAATCTGGTTATTACTTTTATAAAGCAAACCTTCTATCTAAACTTGTTGGCCATCAGAATCCCACAGGTCCCTCATTCTTCCTAAATAGGGATGTGACCATGCCACCTGCTAGTCGAGTTAGCTGTAGGAGGTGTTGGGAGTGGAAGTCACCTCAGGATATGTAGTGTCTCTGCCATACCGTCTCGTGTTTCAGATGTTAGTCTTGGCTTCCTCCCTTTCTCACTTCCTGGTTATGAGCTTGCAATTCCTAGATATTTTTTGATTCTCTCAATTAGACGAACACAAATATATTCTGCTTTGCCTGGGATAACAAGACACACCATGACAGTAGACTGGTGTTAGCTGGCAGCCCATTGTACGCTCCTTTTGAGAAGGCTTTGGGCCAGGAATTAGCTTCAACATAGTGCCTTACTTTGATAGAATTTTCTTTACTTGACGGTAGGAGAGATCTCCCGAGTATTCCTCAGGTTGACTGCCTCATGCCCCTCCTCTTCCCTGACAGGGCAATTTTGAAAAGCTCAGGTTAGACGTCACCTCTTCCTGAAGATAATCATTTATTTTAACTGGCATTTCAATATTTGTTGGGCTTATTGATTTTTGTGGGTTTCTGATTCTAAGCAGCAAGGTCAAAAGAAATGGTGATTTGGCATTCTACTTAGGAAATAAATATGCTGAGGGTTTTTCTTTAGTTTTGCTTAGACCTATAAATAATAGCATTGCATTTCATTATTTTCCAAGTGCGTAGGAATCACTAGGAAGTGCTGATGTTTCCTTCAGACTCTGCGTTTGTCCTTGGCTGCAGGTGTGAATGGAAACAGGTGCTCCGAGTCTTTCTCCCTTCTGGAGAAATACAGAATCGGGAAGGTCATTGGCGACGGCAACTTCGCAGTAGTTAAAGAGTGTATGGACAGGTGAGTGGCTCGATCTGCTCCTCCACAGGTACAGTTCTCCCTCTGGAATTAGAAGTATCTCGTCCCACTTTCCTTGGAGAATCTGCCCCTGGGGCCAGCTCTTTGGCATGGCCGTGAGCCTTTTGGCAGAAGACAGTTATATGCATAAAATTGTTTCATATGAATGTGGTCTAGAAGACATATGAGAAATCATCCCCCAGCCTAGAGCTACAAGGAAGAAAATGAGCGACTGTGACCAGGCTCTGCTCCGTGCATGCTGTGCTGCTTCATTGAACCTTCAGAGCAATGCTCTCACCCAGTGCTGGGCTGATAGACTCATAGCTCTAGATACAGGAGCCATGACTGTGAGAGCAGGAGCCAACTTTAAAAAAAAAAATTATCTTTAATCATGTTTACAGTCCTGTCATTACCCCTCCCATTCCATTCTCTGACGGTTCCTCATCCCCAGTCCTCCTGCCCGCTGTCTCCAAGAGGCTGATTTTTATAGTTTGTGGCAGGTTTTCTAGAAGGTTCTGATAATTACAGTTCATTCATTCTGTTGCATCTCCAATGAGAGCTCACTGCCCTTGATATATCACTATTATATAAGAACCCCCCTGTTCTTGAAGCTTTTTTTTTTTTTTACAGAGCTCTGGCATACAGATTGCTGACCAAGAAACACTGACATGTCTAAAATGTAGCTTCTAAGGATCTGTTAGGATGTGGTTTATAATACCAGGGGAACAATTTAAATGTTACTTTTCCAGGCCGGGCCTCGTCCCTTTGGCAGAAGCAGCCCCAGATGAGAGAACACATACTCTCTAAATATTTCCTAAGAAGATGGTGATGCTGCTCTCTGATGCACTGTTTGCATTTCAGTGTTTTCAAATTCAACTGTGCTAATACTGAGTAAAAATTAAATAGTATTAGATTAAGATTCTTCTGTCTAATGAGGGATTTCTTTAGTGCCAGGCAGGGTCTGTAGGGTGAAATAACATACACCAGATCTTGCTGAAGATACGGAGGAGGGCTAGGGACTGAAAGGGCAAGGGTTTAACTATAGACTGAGGTGGCTTGTAAAGAGACATCACGAGTCAAGTTTTCTTTCTCCTGTTAATCTGATGAATTTTTCTTTATCCTTTCTCCTTAGAGACCATCTTGAGATTTAAGGAAAGAAAGTTTCTTTTCTTGGTTGATACGACAGAACTTAAATACTTCAATATGAGTTAACAATGTAAAAGTAGATTTAATTAGCCTGGCTTTTCTTTCTTTTCTTTTTTTTTTTTTTTTTTTTTTTTGCAGTTCCTTCCTCCTGTGACCCCTTTCCACACTGACTAAGAGGTGCCTGTGCTGTACAGGGAATTAGGAAGGCTGGTTTATTCTGACTTGTAGCTTTAATGGTTTTCCTCTGGTTATTCCTAGGTCCACTGGAAAAGAGTTTGCATTAAAGATTATAGACAAAGCAAAATGCTGTGGAAAGGTACAGTATACACAAGCACTACAAAGAGAGAAAAGAGAATTGTGGGTTCTCAGGGAGGTGGTCCAGTGGGGACTCGTGACCTTCGATGCAGGGGAGAGACTGCAAGCAACAGAAAGAAAATCGATGGTTTTCCAGCCTGCTGTTCCAGCCAGCTTTTAACTCTAGGATGGTAAATTAACCAATCTAGGTTATAGCTATATAGAAAATGTAAAACTCATCTCTGGGAGATTCCTAATCTCAAATCCAACAAAATGTAAAGGCTAGAGCTGAGGACCATGAATTGTTAGCTAACCTACTCCATGCTAAGAGTTAGCGGTATAGCTTCAGGAGGCTGGCTGGCAAAAAATAAGGTTCCTGAACCAGAGACAAAAGACTTTACTGCAAAGGGCAGTGTGGGTGACCAACTTGCTCTTGTTCCAGATGATGCCCAGAAGCCCAGTCAGACCACGCATACTCATGGGGTTTGTATAAGACCCGAGGAGCCCCAAGTTTGAGCCACCTCCAGTCTTATGAGGCAGCTGCTGGAAAACCCACCCAGGCTTTTTGCTACAGGAAATCATTAGCTTCATTATCAGGGCCAGGAAATGATCTGGCCTTGTTCCTGTGTTCTGGGGGTGTTTGCTACTTAGATACCCCTGGGAGGGACATTTAGAGCAGTGGTCAATGCACAAACACAGTGAGTGACCCATTTTTGTCTGTCCTGTTATCAAACTGGAGTGGAAAAGGTCAGCTGAGGACAGTCTGCTAGAGGGCAGTAAATACTCAGGGTGACCGAAGGCCTGTGGCCATGGCTCTGTGATGGCAGATCTGTTACAAGACAGGGCTGGGGAGTAGTATCTAACACCAGGGGGAGCTGCTGCCTGCACATGGCTACCAAGCACCAAGCAAGTCTGACATAGGCTAAAGTGCACACTGGATTTTAATGACAGACTGTGATTGTATGACTATATATGACTATATAGTAAATTTCTCAGTAATCTTTTCCAATTTTACTATCTGATAAGTGTGTTTTAGATAGAATGGGTTAAGTTACATTTTAAATTAATGTTTCCTGTTTGTGATATTTTTTTCAGTGTGACTATTGGAAACTTTAGAATTGCATATTTGGACTACATTGCAATCCTGTTGGAAAGTTACTCCAGGGCCAGAGTATACAAAATGTAATCTGGTCTTCACTTCTTGCTGTGTAGCCCTGGACAGATGTTTAGTCATCCATGTCTCCCTTTCCTCTTCCTCTAAATATGTTGACTGACAGTGTATACTACGGCGGTCAGTGGGGTTGAGGAGTGGGGAATAGGAGGCACGCACAGAGGCTCCAGCATGTGCAGAAAGAACGGACATGTGTTACTGTCAGTGTTGTTAACATGCCAGGGGCTTTGGAACTTAAAATTGTAGGGTGAGGCGGGCGACAGTGCTGACTTATATTGTGGAATTGCCAAAAAACAAACAAACTGATTCTTAGTGGACATTTATGAAATTATGTGGTTTTAACAGAAATTTTAAAATAGTATAAACAAGTTATAGAAAAATCTTCTACCCAGGTGACAGATTTGCCACCTAATATTTTCTCTTATAGTTGTCAGGAAAGCAAAGGTGACAAGATGACTCTTTTCTGCATGTTTACTTTTTGTCCAATTTTATGTGGTTTTGTGTATTCTTTAAAACATTTTCATTTTTGTCTCTCTGTATATATCTATTTATATATGTTGAATGTTGTATATATACATGTATGTGTATTGTATGTGTACATGTGTGTTGTATGTACAGATGTATTGTGTTGTGTGTGTATGCATGTATGTGTATGTGTGTATACACATGCCAAGGACAATTGCCTCTGTCACTTGGGTCCCAGGAATCAAACGCAGGTCTTACGTTGGGCAGCAGGCACTCTTACCCACTGAGCCATCTCTTGCTGGCCCTCTTTGCTAATGCTTCTAATGATATTGATAATTGTCGAAGTTAAAAACATTTTCTCTATATGTAGTTGTTGGTCTTTCTATCTTTGAAGTAATCTCCTGGTATAGGGAACCATGTTCTTCTAGATATTAAGGATAACAGTTAGGATGTAAGCAGCTATATTCATAGTTAAGGACAATTGTATGAAACAATTTACTCTAATATGATGACTACCTCAACACATGGGGATGTCTGGATTTTTGTCCTTTACTGAATTTGTTCTATTTTTGCAGCTCACAATCTTATGCTTCTCTACATTTTTATACTTTGCATATTTGACCACCAAATTTCATATCAATATTATATAAAATTATAATTTAAAAGCTTGATGTTACGAGTAAGTTGATTTTTTTCCACTGTAAAATTATATTTTCAGATAAAAATGGCTTAGTTTGTTTACAAAGTTTTAGGGGATCATTGAGTCATTATTATGGGGAAGGCTGCTAACCTCTGCTTGTGGGTTTTATATAGAAAATTAATATGTTGAAAATAACCACCAGCTTGGGAATATAGGGACTTCACACAGTCGTGACTTAGAGCCCTTGTACCAGCTGTACAGAGAAGGAAGCAGAGACTTGGATTAAGTGCCTTCCCACAAATCAGCCGAGGCAGAGGGCGACTTGAGTTTGGGTACAGCCTGTGCTTTGCCAATCTGCCGTGTACCTCTGTGTTTCAGCTTGTTCATTTTTCATGTAACAGGAATCTGGGAAAATATTTCATTCATTCTTACCTCCTGTTTCTTCTAATATATACAATCACTGTTAGAGTAAAGTACTCACCTGGGTTTTAGTGTGTGTTGTGTGTGTAAGACACAGTGCTAGGAGTGGGTAAGTCACCACAGGAATTGATGCCAGTTCTTCCGAGCATGGGCAGAGCTCAGGAAAAGCTTGTGGAAGAGCAGTTGGTACCCAGTGAGCATTCCAGGAAGCAAAAAACATTTGAGGAGGATGGAGACATGGCTCAGTGGGTAAAAGTATCTCCCATGCAGCCTGGGACCCTACGTTCCCAGACCCTGTGAAAAACAGGCCATGTCACTTCTACATCTGTAATCTCAGTGTTCTTAAAGGGAGATGGGAGCAGCCAGGAGAATCTCTGGGCGGTCATGGGCCAGCTAGCCTGGCATACATGGCAGAAAAACAGCTAAGGGCCTTTTTTCTCAAACAGGGTGAAGAGATTCCTGAGATTGTTCTCTGACCCTTCATGAGTGGTGTGACTCACACACACAGACACAGACACACACACACACACACACACACACCCCTGTATACAGAAGAAACATTTGAGTTGGTCCTTGAACCAAGTGGCCAGAACAGACTGAGCAAAGGCCCAGACTTTGGTCTCCTCACAGCTGCATTGACAGAGGTTGTTGAGGAGGCTGTGGTATTGGGTTAGGATTCTTTCTGTCCTGTTCTAAGACCGCTCATTCTAAATGAATATTGACTGACTTTCCACAGTAAAGAAACCCCTAACTGTCCTTTTCTCTTCACCTTATAAGTTTTGTATTCATTATCTGTATGTTACAGGCCCAGACAAGACACAGATCCAAAAGCATATTACACTAGTTTTGAGCTTTTGGAATAACTTGCCACACAGTTTAAATCAACAGAAATTATCCCAGTTCTGGTTGCTGGAAGTCAGGAATATACACTTGCTCTGGGGTCTGAGCACACTTCCAGGTGTTCGGCAGCCTTAGGCTACAGCCGTATCATTGCAGTCTCTCCCCATCTTCACATTTTCTTCTCTTCTGGGCTTTTATGCTGCTCTTGCATCCCTGTGAATTCTCCTGCCTCTCTAGAAGGCTGCTGTGGTTCACTTGGGTTAGCTTGTTACTAGAGGGTTAGCTGTCTCTGTATTGCTCAGCCCCCCTTTCCTAATAAGGGAAATCCTAATAAGGGATCCTCCTCTCTGGAGGATCAGGACTGGATGCATTTGGGTGACTATGATTTAATTCCACTGCATGTGCAAAAACCACATAGAGTGGTTTGAACACACTGTCCTGCTTGCTATCTCATCCTCAACAGTCTAGCTGCCAGCTAGGAAGCCACCGGTGGACAATGTACAGGGTGTGTTGTATGTGGGCATGTGTGCATGCATGTGTGTATGTATACCAGTGTATATATGTGTGTGTGTGTGTGTGTGTGCGTGTACTCACACACTTGCTTACACATTTGTAACTGTGCTGTTTGCTAGGAAGTGAGGCAGATGCCTCTAGGACTTAGGTACTCCAGACCAGCCCACCAACGGACGACAGTAGAAGCTATGATATTTTCTACATGTGGGAGAATGGATGTTGGCAGCCTAGGAGAGAGTCGCCCAGCTCAGCCTTGATGGAGCAGGGAGGCTCTTCATGGGAAGGTAGAGTCACTCCAGCAGGGCTCAAATCTACTTACATTCTATACAGAAAGTTTGATAAATAAGTTCTGTGGAATATTTTTTACACAGTATAGTAAAAGCTACTGTGGGTTGCACAAGACTTGGAGAAAACAATCCTGTAGCTTTACATTAGTGCTTCTGTTTGGCTTTGCAGGATAGTTAGTTTGAAAATGGTGGCTCTCACCCTTCCTAACACTGCAACACTAACACAGTTCCTTGTGTTGTGGTGACCCCTATCCATAAAATTATTTTTATTGCTACATGATAATTGTAATTTCTTACCTTTATGAATTATAATATAAATATCCGTGTTTTCCAGTGGTCTTAGGCAGCCCCCAAGGGGGTTGTGCCCTACAGGTTGAGAGCCACTGTTTTAAAAGGCTTATTTCTTTATAGTCAGGCATAGAAAGCAGTGGAGAGCAGAGAAAAGCAGCTTCTATGTCCCAACAGGAACCTTTACTCTGAACTTAGATATGACCATTGTCAAGAGCAGAGCAGTACGTTCACATGTCGCTTATGTGGAGACTGTTGCCCCAGTACTTACTCGGTGTTTGAACTTGACACTGCCGGTAGCTTTCTAACACTGCCGAGAGGGGTCCCACAGTGGGTCCACAGATGTTTTGAGTACCTTTTGTTGAAGGGTTTCTGGATGTGGTAGATAGCATATTTTAACTCCATACAAAGAGCTTTCTTTACACTGCTGACACAGTTTATAAATTTGCATCCAAAACTTCCCTGAGAATGAGTTTAAAGACTCTTAACATTGGGCATAATGAACAGACAGAATATGGGGTTGAGGATGGAAACTATGACCTATTTAGTTTTAGAATGAGCTGACTGCTCTTGTCTTTGCTTCCAGTAGAGTGAGACAAATTCTTGTCACTGCTTTTACATCTGATTCACTTGGTGTGAATAAGTGTGGTTTACTGTGTCTTCTGTGTGGCTACAGTGGCTGGCAGTACAGTCGCTTTCCTGGATTGGGGTCCCAGTGTGTTGGCTGGTGCTTTGTGCTCGTGCTCTGGAGGGGGCGCTGTTCCTGACTTCCCAGCCATTGCTATTTAGGCTTTGAAAGACTTGGACTTTGAAAGACTTGAGACCTGAAGCATTCAGGTAACCTAAGTCCCCTTTCCTGACAGGGTACAGATTCTCCTGACATAAAGCCCATGCGGCTCTTCATGTCCAGTTGGCTTGTTCCCGTCTTTTCATCAAAAATAATACTGTCATTTTTTACAGCTGTCATCTTTATTTTTAAAAATTCCAGCTTGGGTCTCACTCAGCCATTCCCCTTTCACAAGCAGTGATGTCTAGTACAAGAGATGTGGATTTAGAGGCGTGAATACTGGAGTTACACTCCCACCTCCAAGGACTGACATAAAACTAAGAGTCACAGTGTTACACAAAGCCGCTGTCTGTGGCTGGCAGTCAGGGTCACTTTCTAGTAGACTTTCCAATTTCTTATTTCTTGTCCTTTGCCGATGTTTATCCCGTGACGACTTTGACAGGCATAGAACGTTCAGTGCTCGAGACTTTCAACCCACCATGTGCAGGAGCTTGTAGTAGATTTTATTCTCTCTGTTATTTGTTCATTTGTCATGATTTATTCTTCAAACTATTGTCAGGGGTATTTGAATTAGAGTAAAAACATATATGTATATGCACCAAAGATACAGAAGATACGGGGAAAACTAGAAATGATGTCTGAAACTCGGGATCAAATGCTGTGTCAGAACACCAGATTTTGCTCTGAAGGTCATGGTAATAAAGGTCAAGGGCAAATTAAGCATTGCGCACACACACACACACACACACACACACACACACACACGCACGCGTGCGCGCGCACACACCACATACACACCATAAATGTGCAATATGTACACATCTTTAGGCAGTAAATGGTAAATCTATATAAAAACATCTTATTTCAGCATTTAGAATGTCGAGGAGGTCAGCTAGCAACTGTTATACTGTACTTTCTAAATTCAAATGGGTTTGCCTTTGAAGTTAGTGGGGATGCTCACATGCAGCCTTTGGAACAGAAAGGTCACTGTGTATAACTCGTGGATAATTTCTTAATTCTGTAAGTGAGCATTTTATTACCAAGCAGTCCTCACTCACGTCACTCATCAGGGCAACACTGAGGTAGTGTGTTCAGAGGAGAGGTGGTGTGTGGCTCGGTGCCTTCCAGATTTCTGAAATACGAAGTGTAAGGAACTCCCATCTGGTGAATGACTTCATGCCCACTCATAAAAGAAGAAAGCTTACTTTTCATGCATGTTAGCATAAAATTAAAATTTATATTGGTAACAGTCAAGTGTTTTGATCTTAGAGCTTGAGTGTCAGATTTTCTTACATGCCCAGTTGTTGGTCTTCATGAAATACTGAAGTTAGAAAGTGGCTCTGGTCTTCCTGCCTTACAGAAGACACTGTGCTGGGTGGACACTGTCTTTACTGTCATGGCCTAGAGTGGAGTCATACACTGTATATCAGTTCTGGGCATGCTCAAAGCCACTTTCTGTAGTGGCTTGGTCTTGGCAAAGAGATATTCACTAGTGGCCTGTCCTATCCCTGGGGGAGCTAAGTAGGCAAGTGTGGTTGTCCTGTGCCAAGAGACATGTCTTCCTTGGCATCAGAAATAAAGACTGTGATGTACTGTCCTCCAGGCTTGGGTGGCAGAGCAGAAGGTTCTGTGGTTTTCATGTCCCTCTCTACATCCTTTGTTTGACAGGAACATCTGATTGAGAACGAAGTGTCCATCCTGCGCCGAGTGAAGCACCCCAACATCATCATGTTGGTTGAGGAGATGGAAACAGCAACTGAGCTCTTTCTAGTGATGGAACTGGTCAAAGTAAGGATGGGCAGGCTCCTTGGTGTCAAATCCCAGAGCATGCAGCGCTCCAGAGGAACCTCATCAGAAAACTGTTCCACAGCCTCTTAACCTCTGTTACTCAGACACATCAGTTTCATGCATGGCCCTTTCTTCATCTGCTGCAAGCTGATGTGACACCCTTCTTATCTCAGAGGACTGAACTGTTGACATTTCGATGCATCTCTTTCTTTATCCTGTAGGGTGGAGATCTCTTTGATGCAATTACTTCTTCAACCAAGTACACTGAGAGAGATGGAAGCGCCATGGTGTACAACCTAGCCAATGCCCTCAGATATCTGCACGGCCTCAGCATTGTACACAGAGACATCAAACCTGAGAATCTCCTGGTGTGTTCAAAATCTCTGCTATTTCATTTTTAACCCATGCTTCTGTTTTAAATGCTTGTAATGCTATGAAAACATCACAGCACAGAATAACATTGAGTAAACCAATACCACAGTGCTGAACAGAGAGCACACAAAAGGCACTCTAGAAAAACCAGCAAGTTCAAGTTTGTTGGGGTGTTTTACATGCACACATAAAACCCTAATGAGCTTCTTGAATCGGTGTGCACATTGTTTTCTGGACATTAGAAAGTACATTTTCACTTATCTTTGATTATGTTGGTCAGCTTCATGCTATGATAATGGGACACCTGCCATAATTAATGTGTAAAGGGAAAAGGGTTTCGGATTTGGGCTCAAAGTTCGGAGGTTCCAGTCTAATAGAGGTGCATCCATTGGCTCAGGCCTCCAATGGGATTGGCTCATGGCAGTTCTGAAGAGCATGAGGTAGGGCCAACTGCCCACTTTGTGATCCAGGAAGCAAAGAAAGGGCGGAAGGGAGACTCAGGGACCTTTGAGGGTTTGTAATGATGTAAAGTACCCTGCATGAAGCTTGTCCTGCTAACGGGTCCACCTCCTCCCAGCCTCACCACCCTAAGCATCAAACCTCGGACACAGAGATTCTGGGGTCCTTGGCCATCTAAACTTATGGCAGCGATACTAACTGAAGAACAAAATTGTATGGTGCATAACTTTGAAGAATAAGATAGGGACAAGTAGAAGCCCATGGGTAGGAGGCGCTGACCAGGTGACTTCATGTACAAACAGAACTTTGGAGGTAGTTTATTCCTCTAAGCTTTGTAGACACGGAAATTGAAGATATGCTATATTTCTTACATACTTGAAAGTGTCATGTATTCTATTATACAAACTGAAAAATAGTTTCTACTATGAGGCTCAGTGACCTTGGTCTGTGGTCCTGGTCTGTTTTACCAGCCTCCTGACAGTGTATAACCCTTTTCTCTTCTGATTCATGGCACTCACCTTTAACCTATATTTAACATCCCTTTATGCTGATCTGTGATAACTAAAGCTTATCCCCTGGGGAAGAGTTCTTGAGATTCCACCGTCAGGAACTGGGGAAGCTGGTTGGGAACGCCATCTAGTCTCTCCATCCTCTGCAGTCAAGGCTTCACCAACAGTATTAGACCTCCATCTCTTCTGTCGGTCTTAGTCTGTATTCATAATATCCGTTCCCATCATGGCTAACCTCCTCATCACTGAGCACAAGTTACACCTGCAACATCACCCCAGCATCTCTGAACGGACTGCAGTCATGGCCTCTTCTGGTTTTTGCAGCATTTGCCACAGGTTGTGATTTTATATGCTCTGATCTGTCTCCTTCAGACTGTAAGTACCATAGACTGGAGGTCTCATGGTCTTCTTCTGTGTTTTCATGACTGCGCTAAGCAGGTGCATTGTGGAGGTGTGGAGTGATCCCTGGTGGTGGCTCTCATCGTCGCTCAGCTAGCTGGCAGCTGAATAAAGATTATAGCCAACCTTTAGTAAAGATTGTTAAAAGCAATATGTGGAGGCTGTCTCAGGGAGTTTTCTTCAACTTAGGCTGAGCAGCAGTAAACTCAGGGTTAGCACAGTCCATTGCTCTGACATTCCTCCTTGGTCACAGCCTTCTCGGCAGCAGCCGCAGGCCCTTCCTTTTCAGGCTTTTCAGGACTTCTGTAGTAGCAGAGGTCAGGCATGCTCTCCCTCCGTTCTACCTCTTAGGAGATAGAACCATACATCTAGCACAGTAGACCCCACACACAGTTAGCTCCTCTGTTATATGGGATGGCAATGTCTCCATAGCAAGGGCATCTGTTAACCATGGTGGGAAGGCCAGCATAAGATGCCTCTAAGAGGCTGGCGGTCAGCTCGGGCTCTTAACAACATCAGGAGGCATGACTCCTGGAGGCTACCCGGATCTGGTTAGTGAAGGCCCCAGGCATGATGTAGCTATCATGGAAGTGCTCTGTGGCAGCAGGAAACTCCAGCACAGCCTGCTAGCTGATTTTCCTGGAGGAGATGACCCTATGTCAACAGGGCTTCTCATGTCTGGGCTGCCAGCAGAAGCTCCCAGGTCCTTTTTAGTCTATGACATAATGCCATCAGATCCTTGGTTGCCATGCAGTCTGGAAATCAGTATTGCTGCCATCTACATGTAATCTTGCTGCAAGGAATTTAAGGACATTTTCCTCTTTCATTTGCAGGATACTGAGGGCTCTGGACATTCTATAAAAATCTTCCTTTACAAGATACACTAAGAACAGTACCATACGGAGCCTGCCTGGGTACCACAGAAAGGCAGAATTCTTTTCTTACTGTCTTCTACCTTGAGAGATTTACACAGGTTTAGCATCCATAAACCCTAATCTGAAATTCAGACGCATCCAAAAACGTACAATGAGCGTTAGGCATGGCGGTACATGTCTGTAATATAGTGAGTTTGAGGCCAGCCTGAGTTACCAAGTGAGAGTCTGTCTAAAAACAAAAGAGATGTTTTGTGTGCCAGCATCTCACCAAGTGGAAATTAACATACTGTGGAATGTCATTTCATTCACAAAATAATTTAAAATACCGCATGAAGTTATCTTCAGGCTATGTGTTTAAAGTATATGTGAAACATAAATGAGTTTTGTCGTTGGTATTGAAGCCCATCCCTGAGGTCCTTCATTATGCTGTGTTCTAAAGTGTAAGACACTGTTTCTGAGCATTGTTGTTGTTGTTGTTATTGAGATTGTGACTCACTGTGTTTTCAAGGCTGCCATTGAATTCCGAATTCTGGCATTGAGTTCAAGAGATTATCTTAGCTTCTCAAGAGGCTAGGACTGTAGACATTTTTTGTGAGTATATGGTACTAAGACTGTGGGGTCAGGCTCCAGAAAAGACCGTAGCAGTGTACACATTTCTGAGCCACACATGTGCCAGCTATGCAAGCCCCAGTCATGTGTCTCTCCCTAGATTTAGTCAGCAGGTTGGCATTGCACTGAAGAGACAGTACCATTGAGGTACCACTGAGACACTAACAGTGAACACCCCACACGACTCTTGCTCTCTTCCAGTCTGGGAACTAATGCAGTTTTTAAGCAGCAGGGCATTCTGACATCTGATTTGCATTCCCTTGCCTGGTATCATAACTTAAAACCCTGCCAAAGCAGATGTATGGGTCTCTGTGTCAGGGAGCACAGAGGTGGCCATTAATGCTGTGAGTTACAGCCCGGAGCTGCCCTGTCATAGTTAAGTATGGAGACTAGTGATAAATCCAGTGTTTCCAGGAGTTTGGGGACAGAGGAGAGAAGAGGTTGGGTTTCTCATGGTTGATGTCCTTCTAAATCATTACACTGGCATTTTATTTAGAGAGCATGAGGGATTCCCTTTGGATGCGAGACCTGTGTTCCTCCCACTTCTCAGCTTTGTATTCTGCCAGCTGCTTGACAGAGCATCTCTCAGTGTGAGGTGGGCCATTTGTACATGGCAGGGCTGGGGTTTTCACAGTTGTCTAAATTCATTCAGAATCTGCATTTGAGGCTGCCAGGGTTTTGGCTTTGTTTTGCTGTAGAACCCATTGCAGGGTGGTTTAGTGGGACAATGAAGGGTCCTGGCTGCAAAGCCTGCTTGGTAGCTTATGCTGAGTTCTGTGAGCCTCAGTTTCCTTGCCTGCAAAATGCAGGTAGTGTTTGTTTTTCTGGTTGGCCAGTGTGGTCCCAATCGAAGTCTAGTGATGTGCTTGAGAGAATAGGTAAATTTGAATAGTTCCTGAGGGCATCAGTAACTGTCAGGAAGCCTTGAGAACAACATTCATTTGTCTCTCTGGGATAGTCATTTTTCCTCCTTTTCTATTTGCCAGGCCTTGTGTAGGGTGGGCAATCTCTCTACCTCTGATCTCCACTCCAGCTCCACAGTCAGTTGCATAAAGCAGAGCCTAGCTAGCCTCCTGTGTGTCTTTGCCATGCAGATATACAGCGGTGTTTAATTTTCCTCATAGATTTGAACAGAATCTCAGCTAAGATTTAAAGGTTATTAATACATTGCATGTTTTCTTCTATATTGGGAGGAGATGATTCAGCTAAAGCACTATTATTTCCACTTCTATCTAAGCCATACTTTCATGGTTAACCAAGGAGTCCCAACCAGTCAGCAACTGTAGGCTGCCCACTCCCTTTCAGTCTGTACTTCTGCATCTGACTCTGCGTTCTATAGGGGATGTAGAAATGCAGCTTCTGAGACTGACAACAGCCTCTCAGCACCCCACACATCTCTAAATGGAGGATTTAAATAAACAGTTTTATGAAAACAGTAACTAATGACTTGTAAATATGAAATAGCAGTGACATTACTGAGACATTGACTCATGATACAGACATTTAGGAAATTGTGCTTATAAATAAATGCTCTGATCACTTCAGTAGCTCAGAATTTTGTCTACTGTTTGGGTTTCAGTAAATGTACCATAAATCCTAACTGTAATTATACTAGATTGTTCTTATTAATGTTTACATTAAACACTATGGATGGAAAGCTGTCTTGTGTGGCATGACTAAGAATCTCCACTCTGTAGCTTCAAGCTAGATCATTTGTATATTTGTGTATGTTTCTGCTGTGTTGTGGGGTTCACACAGAGTGATACCTACCTTAGAGGGGTTCAGAATCACTACCACTAACCCATGACTCTATAAAGTCATGAAAGGTGTGCATGAGCTGTGTAAATACTATATGTAAACATGGAGGATGCTGTAATGTCCCAAAGGAAGAAGTGTTCTGTATCAGAGAAGCAGGAAAGGGTAGTGGGACGTCAGTGTTATAGGGAGCCCCAGGGCCTCTGTACTCACTGAAGTGTAAGTCACTTCCTTCAGTGGCAGATGCTACTCGCTGCTTTTGTTGAAAAAACATCGCTTTTTAAATATTTTCCTTCTAAAGTTTGTAGTAGTTGAAATGCAAGTCCAGCTCAGTAGTAAAACACAAGGAGAGACAAGCTGTGTTTAAAATACAAAAATAGAGTCTTGCATATTGATTTGGTCTGTGCAGCTATTTTTCTCTGAAGTTTGGTGCTTTCAAATGGACACACAAGAGAATCTACTTTGGCAAGTTCGTTTATCACACAGCCAGTCCTCAGTTAGCTGTCTGTGTGTTCATTGGCTTCCAAAGTCGTCTACTTGTAATGTTGTTTCCTGCCTTTTATCTCTTAAGGAAAGTTTGCTTGGATCTAAGGTAAATTGTTCTCAATTATGTGGTCATTGTAAGCACATGGGTCTGTCTGCAAGTATAATAAGCCATAGGAAGGGAGCTAAAGTAACTCTCGGGGCTGCTCCTGGAGGCTTGTTAAGGCTAGGGCATTGTAGGTCACGTAAAATTTTACCTTTGGAAAACACAGTTGAGCCGAAGTCTCTGAGGAGATCTCTTGGCCCTTTACAACAATGGTTCTCTTACCAGAAGAACTTTCTTTAAACATTGTAAAAGTCAATGTGTCTTTCCTGCCTAATTCTGAGGTCCCTCCTGCAGCTGTTTGAGGGAAGGGGGAAAGACCCAAAACAACAGCAACAAAGACTGATGGTTGTTGGCTGTTTTCTGTTCCAGGTGTGCGAGTACCCAGATGGAACCAAGTCTTTGAAACTGGGAGACTTTGGGCTGGCGACAGTGGTTGAAGGCCCGTTGTACACAGTCTGTGGCACGCCAACTTATGTGGCACCAGAAATCATTGCTGAAACAGGGTGAGATTCTGCCTGTCTCTGATCGTGCTTTGACATGGGTGACAAAGGCACATAGTTGTCGACGTTGCTCTGTGTCATGTGTATCCTGAGAAGGAAGACTGAGGAGCAGAGAGATGTAACCTGCACTGTGAGCTTGACTTCAGGGAGTAGTTTGCTCTTATCTGGCCTGCGGGGTGAAAGGCGATCACTGATAGGCCTTTTCAGAAGACAGCTCCCCCTTCTGGGTGGCACTAATAAAGACTTCAGCAGTGAAGCACATGCTCAGGCCGGCATTACCTGCTCTCCCTCTGTTCCAGGTATGGCCTGAAGGTGGATGTTTGGGCAGCTGGTGTGATTACGTACATACTTCTCTGTGGATTCCCACCATTCCGGAGGTAACTATATTTGAATAATACATTCCCAGACACTTACCTCCTGGCAGAAAGGACCCTAAGCCAGTAAATAAAATTACCAGTTTAAAGTTATATAATACACCTTTCACTGTTTGTCTTAATTTACAGCCTACTGGTGGAAACTCATATTTTGTCTTTGGCGTTTTGATTTTTGTTTTTGTCTTTGTTTTTTTTTTTTTTCCTTCCTTCCTTCTTTCTTTCCTTCCTTGCTTTCTCTTTTGTACGGGAGCTTGAACACAGGCTTGTCCATTTGTGCACACTCTGCCTCTGAGCTGTCCCTAGCCTGACCATACTTCAGATATGAGACCTTTGCTTTGTGATATGAGGCCTGTGAGCTCTTTGGCTATCATTCCATGAAATATGTTTCTAGTAGACTCTAGACTTTGCTGCTTCTGAAGAAGGGTAGAATTTAAAGATCCTTATGTAGAAAGCTGAATCATTCAGGTGTACTTTTTGAAGTTCTTGGTATAGGTGCCACTTTTACTTGATTCGAGAGCAGCGTTTTAAACAACTCGGTTTTGATATGAAATTTCTAAATCACCCAACTTCGATCTCATAAACCAGGAATGCTTTATGGTAGTTTTAGTCCTTCATGTAACATTTATTATCTGAGAAGTGAAGTTACAGAAAATTTGGCATCAACTGGCCTGACACTTGGCAGCTATGTGCTGGCCTGGTAGAAACAGAGGTGAACACAGCCAGCCATGGAAATGCTTGCCGCCTGGGCCAGCCCAGCCATTGGCCCAGGGCTGGGCCAGCCACACTGGCTTCTGCTCTTTTGATCTGTTTCATTTCCTCTGCTGCGGCTCGGACTGATTTGGAAGCCGCAGTGCATCTATCTGCTCATGCATGGCTGCTTTTCTGCATTTTATTTCCACTGTCTCCTTCACTCTGTTTGGTGAGCAACAAACTCGGTGTGCCAGGTACCGTTCCAAGTGTTGGCAGTAGTTCACAGGCACATCCTCAGAGCTGTGGTTTCAGTCCATTTCGGCTGCTGTAAGAAACTGCCACAGACTATGTGGCTCATTAGGACTGGAAACTTATTCTCACAGTGATGGAGGCAGGAGATTTACGACCAGAGCAGCAGCAGGCTTGGTGTCTGGTGAAGGCCTGCTTCCTGGTGGTGCACAGCCATCTTCTCTGTGAAGTCACACAGCAGAAAGGGAAAGGGCAACCTCTAGGAACTTCTGAGTGTCTTGTCTCCTCCTCTTCCTCTTTCTTCTCTTCCTCATCCTCCTCTTCCTCTTCTTCCCCCTCTTCCTCCCCCTCTTCCTCTTCCTCCTCCTCATCCTCTTCCTCCTCTTCCTCCTCTTCCTCCTCATGATGTTGGGGGTTGAACTCAAGGCTTCCTGCTAGGCAAGCACTCTACCACCGAACTCTACCCTCTCTAGGGACTTTCCCCAAAGACACTACGATTGTATTTATGAAGGCTCTGTTCTCATAACCCTGGCTGTCTCCCAAAAACCCACCTTGTAATGCCTTCCAAGTGAGGATTAGGTTTCACCATAAGGAGTTTTGAGGAGTGCATAGTAGTGGTTAATGTTGTATTGGGTCAGGGAATGAAAAGTATTTTTTCTCTCTAAACATTTGTTATGAAAACTTCCTGGAGAAAGTTAGAAAGTTTAATTTTTTTTAAAATTCTCACACTTTCAGTGAGTCCAACAATGTTTTTATTGATTATTGATCATTGCTGTGCACAGAATGACAAAGAACTGAGAGTCTGCTTTTGAAGAGCTTAGGGTATAGAAACATGGAATGCAAGAATAATGACCAGAAGCAACTGGTTGGGTGTGTGTGATTGGCCAGCTCAGAGATGCTAAGCATAGACTAAAGGACTCCATGTGTAAGGCAGAAGGGAAGAAGTAGAGGACGGGTAATTTGTGGTCTGTTTTTTACAGTGACTTACTTGGGCCCTAGGCTGGTTTGGGTGATGTTGGGTTTTTTTTGTTTTTGTTTTTTGTTTTTTGTTTTTTTTTTTTCCGGGAGTGGCTAGTCAAATTTGGAAGGATGGTGTGAATTGCTAACAGGTGGTAACAGGACGGGTTAACATGGAGTTTTCATGACTTACCCATGTATAGGAAGGGAAAGGGACTTGCAGGGTTAGCATTAGGGAATGTATGCTCACTACTCCCTCTAGTGTCCATAGTCTCCGGTGCAGCCAGGGAGAGCAGGGTTTTTACTGTTACCCAAGTGAGGGTCAAGTTGGATAAGTTGGATGTCACTCATGGACAGCATCAGCATCATGAGATGGAGAGGTGACTTGGGCTGCCTAATATCAGAAACCTCTGGCTATCACACTTTGCAACTTCAAGAAGATGTTTTTCCTCTTTGCTACTGAGATAATCTATGATGTGAAACACCTCTTCAAGAAGCGTCTTTACAGCACAGACCTGTTATGCTGATCTCACAACCCACTGTTACGGATGGCATAGTTGTGACTCCAGGGCTGGGGAGGGAGCTCACTTGATTGGTAGACGGCTCTTGGTTCAATCCTCAGCACTATGTAAAACCCAGCATGGCAGCACTTGCCTATAATCCTGGAACATAGGACATGGAATCAAGGAAGATAGGAAGTTCAAGGCCACCCTTGGCTATGTAGCAAGTTTGAAGTCATGCTGGGCTACATGAGACCCTGTATCAACAAATAAAGCAACTATTTCATGTTTTATAATACATATTAAAGCCCTTTAAACAAGCACTTCAAAGTGCTCTGACTTTTACAAAGTCTGTGTTCAACTGACAGCTTTTGAACTGAAGTTGTGATCGGAAATGTACTGCTTCCTTTGTCTAATGGCTGTCTTTCTTCTTTCAGTGTCTTTGGGTTTTAGCTCCAGCTTGCTTGCTTTCTGTTTGTTGGTTTGTTTGTTCTTCTTATTTCTTGAGCTTACTTGTCCCTCACCCCCTCCTCAACATCAGAGCCATCTTTACACAAATTGGTTTTCAGAGACATCCAAAGTTTTCCCAAGAAAGAATGTGCTACAGTTACTGACTAAAGCATTTGTAAGGTTGTTCTGAGATTCCTGGTCCATCCTTTCTCAGCCCAGCCCCGCCCCGCCCCACCCCACCCCGCCCAGCTCTCTCTGTCATGCGCATGATCATATATGAGGGCTGTGTCTGAAATAGCTAACTGACATTATCAGGTGTTCTTCCTGAACCTTTTATTGTCTGTCACTGAGACTGTTTCTGTTTAATGGGCTGTTTTACACCCATGGCCCTGTCATCTCAGGGATATATTTTAGAATAAAAAAGCACCCCCTCCAGACCTTGTAATATAAATGTGATGATAAATCCATTGTGGATTCAAACAGAGTAGCTGTTTGTACCTGACTACCAGGAAGGATGGACTGCCTGTAGGGCTGTTCTTCCACTGGGTGCTTAGCTCTGGACATAGACAGTGCTGATCCCTGGACTCTCATTCTATCTGTTTAACTCTCTGGGGTCCTTTTTGCTGGATCAGGCTATGTTGCTTAGATTCCATGGACTGTTGTGAATGGTGGATGCAGATGGACTCCAGCTTTTAGATCTGTATTGGCCAAGTGATCAAGTCAATGTCAGCTCCCCGTAACTCCAGGAGTAAAACGGGGAGATGAATGGAGTAGTGGGAACACTCTTGAGAGTCGGTCATATGTATGTCTTCTTCTAGCACCATCTGCTGTGTAAGCTCTTACTTCTAAAGGCTTCTGTGAAGTCCCAGTGGGTTCTTCTGTGCAGTTCTCACTTCCTTTGAAGGAGCACTGAGCTGACCACAGCAAAGGAGAGAAACCGTTGTGTTTCCTTACAGACAGTTGTGTGCACCCACTTTCCAGATGTGCAGTGGTGACTTCTCGCCTTGCCCAGTTGTCCCACCTGGCCCTTGTTCTCAATATACCTTTGGCTGTCTGCGCAGCCAAAGCAGAAGTCTCACAAACGCTTCTCTTGAGTATAGCAGTCAGCCATGTCCCAGTGAGAGAGCCCTAACAATTGTCCCTAAACACTGCTCTGTGTCCCTTTTGAGAAAATGGGAATCAGAACCCTAAAGGCTTGGCGGAGAAATTCTAAGAAATTTGTAGTCTTCCCAGGTAATTGCTGACTTATACTCCTGGATTTTAATTTTGATCCTACAGCATATTCTGGGTTTTCTGTTGGGGCTTGTGGTGGACCAAGAAAGCTAAGAATGTTTCCTGTTTCTATTCCCGTGTTCACCACACACGGGGACATTCCACATCCAGAGTCTCTCCCTTCCCTGTTTTCACAGTTCAACCAAACGTCAGGAGCCAGGGATCCATTAGACCCCATATGTGTGTTTGGGGAAGGGCCAAGCAGCTCAGGTTGGGTGACGCCCAGTTGAGAGCATCCAGGGTGCTTTCCTTGACTGAGCAAACCTAGCTGGCGTCAGTTGGAAGTATTTGCTTTCTGAGACAAAGGAAAGATGAGTTGTGGTGGGGAGCAAATTAAGTCATGCTTTTTATAAATTTAGGTTCTGAACTCTGATTTTCAGTGAAAAAGTGGAAGATTGCGTAGAAACCTTCCTGCGAAGGAAAAACTAAAGGTTGCATAGGTGCTGCCGTTCTGCACTTAGGCATGAGTTCTGGCGGAACTGCTAACCTCCCCCTGAGAGTTTCACTGTTTGTAATTCTGTATTTGCTTGTGATATAAATATAGACATATTTCTATAGAGAAATAAATATATATATTATATATACATACATATACATGTGTGCACATATGTATACATATATACATGCATATGTATGTGTGTATGCATGCATGTATATGTGTGTATATGTGTTTGTGTATGTGTATATATATTATTTTTTCCTTTTTTTCTTCCTGAGATGGGCTCTGGCTATATTTTGCCTTGGTTGGTCTTATGCTCAAGTGCTAACCTTGCCTTAGCTCTCCAAGTATCTAGTTCTGGAGGAGCATGCCACAATACCTCGCTTTCATTTTAACCATTTACAAGCTTGTTCTCTGAGGCATTAAGTACTCAGCCTTTCATACCATCCACTACTGAAGCTCCCCCTGTGTCGTTGTCTGTGCCTTTGGTTCCCAGGCCTAGGAAATGTCCTTAGGCTCATAGTCTAGAAGGAAAATCCTGTTGTCACCATGTAGCTATGACACACAACTGAGCAGTGACATGCCCAAACCAAAGAGCCTCTACTCTTCCTGTCCCTCTTTGTGACTATTCTTCCGTTTCTTTGTCACTAGTGAGAACAATCTCCAGGAAGACCTCTTTGACCAGATCTTGGCTGGAAAGCTGGAGTTTCCAGCCCCCTACTGGGACAACATTACAGACTCTGCCAAGGTACTGTGTAGGGCTCTTCCTGTGTACGCTGTAGGGTCCTAGCATGTGGGGCTGTAGCAGCCCACAGCTTGGGGCTCCCGAGATTTGACTTTTAATATGTTTCCTTTCTGTAAGTTTATATAATGTCCTATAGTGTAGTCTCCAGAGTCTCTAACTAGACTTTGAAACATGGACTAAAATTCTGTCCCTCCACTGCTGTTCTAACCTCTGTAAACATATGTGATGAAAGTGGAAAATTCAGCAGTATCCTGTGGAGTCAGGTCAGAGATCCAGAAGTCTTAGGAGACAGTCTGGGATCGCACTGACTAGAGGGAGACGCTGCTGACACAGGCAGTGGATCTGCCGGTTTCACAAGCCCTGACCATGTGGGTGGCTGGCTTCACTCCCCAGTGGCTGGGCTGCAGTGTTGGCTTTTGACTTCTGTATTTATGCTGGAATCACCCTCTTTCTCCTCCTCTGTGGTCTTCCCTCCCCCTTTCCTCCCCTTTCTTCCCTTTATAGGAGTTAATCAGTCAAATGCTTCAGGTTAACGTTGAAGCTCGCTGTACTGCAGGAGAAATTCTGAGTCACCCCTGGGTGTCAGTAAGTACCCACATTCCCAGGGAATGAAGGAATTCATGTTGTGTGGTCAGCAGCATGCTTTCTTGCTGTGTGTTTTGCACAGACACAGTTGTGCACTTAAACTCTATGGCAGGTAGAATGTCTGTCCTAATGATCAAGTATCATGGGAGAAGATGATACTGGAGTCGCCGTCTGCTTAGTAGCTAGTCTGTCCCTTGCTGGACCTCAGTTTACTCATTTATGGAGTGGGGGTTGGCTCTGATGCTCGTTAAGAACCCATTCCATGACTTTGTTCTAGTTTTGGGGTTTGTGTTTTCCTCAGAGATGAATGTATTTCAGACTATGACCTCTGTGTCTACATGGCATGAAGTCCTGTGGACTGGAAGGAGGTAGCAGAGAGGATGTGGTACTGACCACATGTTTCCCCTGGGCAAAAAGAACTAGAAGGGAAGTCCTGAACACTGAGTTCATCAGCCACAGGGCTATACCGCTCTGTCTCCCTCCACTCTTCAGACTGCTCCCCTGGGCTGAGACACAGGTTGAGGAGACACCACATCTCTTTGTGAGCAATAAGGACAATCAGCTGAATGACTGATGCCCTAGGGATGGAGCTTGAGCCTTCAGCATGCAGCGTGTGTTCTCTTGCCAGTTTTGTTTTGTTTCGACTTAAGAAATGGGGTCAAACATTAGGCTCACGTCATGTTCCCTCCTCAGCCTGCCGTGTAATCAGAGCTATAGCAAGGTGGCACAGCACGCATAAATTCTTCATGAAAATGATAAACTCTTAGTTTTTATGTTTCCATGGGGTGACTTGTATTGTATTTGTCTTAGGAGAGGGCCTGAGAACCCTATATGGTGCCATCCAGAGGAGCCTTCTGCCTGAAGGCTTGAGGCATGGTGCTGTAGAATTCTGTATGTTTCTGCCATGCTGAGGATGGAATATAGGGTCTCATGCATGCTGGTCCAGTGCTCTTTCATGGTGTTCTACAACGGCAACAATTATATTTGAAAGAATTGAACTTCTGTTCTTCTGGCTAAGATGAGCCTGTTTAGAACGACGTCATTCGGTTGATGGTGGGCATAACTTAATGAGCAGCTGAAGCTGAGGATCCAGAATCACTGTGTTTGGTTCTTTTCTGTAGGATGATGCATCCCAGGAGAATAATATGCAAGCCGAGGTTACAGGTAAACTAAAACAGCACTTTAATAACGCACTCCCCAAACAGAACAGCACCACCACCGGGGTCTCTGTTATCATGGTAAGTGGGATGCCGAGCTCTGGCTGGCAGAGCTGGGGGCTTCTGGCCTGGCTGCTGAGCTGGAGTTGTCTTCTAAACTAGATAGCCAGTGTTCTGCTCATGGAAGCTGGTGTCTTCCATGTTCCTGTTTCCATGGAGCATTGCCTGGCATGTGAAGGGTGCTTTCGGCCCTGTTCCCTAGACTCTGCATGGCAGCGAGGGGCCAGGGGCCGGGAGGAGACACAGAACCGCAGTGATAGGCAAGTGCCAGGGAGCTCACCTCTCACAGCTGCTGCTACATCCAGGGAGGGATTGCAGTCCAAGCATGGGCAGTGTGAGGAAGCAAGGCCCAGCCTCTGATTGAGCTGTGGTTTCTTACAGACTTTGGATAGGAAACAGCCAAGTTAATAAACTTCACTTTTTAAAGACTGTTCAGTTAAAATAAAAATAGTTGGTGTGTTTTTAAACCCTTAGAAGTATTTTTTACATCACTTTTTTATGGTTAGAGTTTTATTTTAAAAGTAACAATGATCTGATTTTTGTACTTCTTTCAAAATACTTAAGGCCACGAATCTAAATATTTAAACACACACAAAATGAAAAGTAACATTAAGGAGAGCCAAAAGAAAGTACAGGACAGAAAAATAAACCCAAGTAAGCTCACTGATGTCTGGGAGTCGCTCTGAGCATCTCCCACCTGCTGGTCAGCCAAGGTACAAACCAGCCAAGGTCTCCAGCAGCAGTGTCTCTGTCCTCCTGCCCACGCACAGCAGACTGCAGACACACAGGGCCGGGGTGTGGGTACACCTCTCCAGCGGCAGGTTCCTGAGATAGGCCGTCCCTGAAGCTCTATCATTTGCTTCTAGAGCATCCTTGTGCCCTATGGGAAAGGTTCTCAGTATTCCTCCCTACACTACTGGAAACTCTGACTGCACACTGTAGTCTCAGAAAGTCTGGAAAACATGGGAGTCCAGGAAGCCACAGAGTGCACACCCCTTATGGACACAAATATTCTGCTGGTGGTTAAGCACCTGCAGCATTCCTGATCCCTGCTATTGGTGACACAGTCCCTTCTTCCAGGCCTCTTGTTCATTTGGTAGGCTGCCTCCCATTGTGTTCCCTGCTGGGATCTGTGTGTGTTTCCTCCCTACATAGCTTGAGTCCACAACTTGGGCTTTGTGCTGCCTTGTAAGACTCTGGGGTGCTCTTTGGTGAACACAGGAAGGCTGGAGTCCACAGCAGGAGGATTTTTCAGAGATTCTTTTTTGAGACCCAGCCTGTGAACAGAAGCTGGGTGCATCTGCACCATGCATGGTGTTGTAGGCAGCTTCTGTGGAAGTGGAAGAGAAAACCATTAAGAGTCAGCACTTGTGCTAGGGGTGCAGCTCGGTGGCGGTGTGTGTGCCCCAGTAACCTCCCAAAGGATATATTCAACATCTTGTACAGTCTTTAAGAGAATTTGATAGTCAGAATTTTATATCATGTTAATTAGATTTCTAATCTTCCAGGACTCGTTAGTTTTGCAGCCCTGTGCCCCGCACTTAGGAGAATTTATCCAGTGGGTCGCTGGAATTAACGGCCATTAGGCCTGTTCTCTGCCTCCTGACCACTGAAGCTCAGCTGAGGGTCTGGAATGATTGACAGTCCTCTTGGGCCAGGTGTAAGCCGTGTAAGCTGCACTGTGGATAATAACACAGAGAACCTCTCACCACTTACAAATAGCGGTTTCCCCTTCCTAATGGAGTTAGTCAGATGTCAAACCCTTGAGTTTTAACAGGGTGTTCCCGAGACTGAACAAACCTTAAGAAGGTGACTGTATAAAAATTGTGTGTTGATGTATATGCAGGAGCTATTTGGCACATGTTGGTGACATCCAGCTAACCACATTCTCTGCCTAAGCCTACAGATTGTGAGCAGTGGGACCTGCATTTAGAATCCACTGGAGATATCCCTGGGACTTGTTTCTAGCAGTCTCTGTTCTCAGTGGTTCAAAAGCCAGCCTGGCAAATTTTGACTTGGCCCCAAAAGTAGCAGAAGGCTTCTTGCTTGTCCTTCCCCAGCTCAGGGCTGGGCCTATATGTGGCTACTGGGTAGAACTTGTGACACACTTCTGGGTCCTGTGTCATATGTATCATGACTGTACAACTGAGAACAGTTTTTAAAATTGTTTTTATATATAAAATAACTACACAATGCCTGTCTCTGGCATGAGTTTGTCATTACTGAATATATGGTCTCAGTAGCAGAAGAGTAAGGTATGTTTGTAGCTGAATGGTTAATGATCTCTGTGCATAATTTAAAGATGAGGTCCTTCCTGTCTCTTGTCACCTTGGCATGTCCCCAAAGCAGGTATCCGAATAGTGTACTAGGGTAGGTAGGGCTGACTCAAAGAGGAGAGATACCCAAGTGACACTGTTGTCTGCATTTCGTTTGACAGTTTGATTTGACAGTTTGAGAGACACTTCAGACTTTCGTTCTTTCCCCAGTTGAGACTATGGGAAATCTTGAAGCAGATCCTGGTATTCAACACACTGCTCATGAGAGCCACACCTAACTTTCAGGCCCTCTTCCAGCTGCATGCTTGTCTCAGACTCTGGGCCCTCAGCTTCCTGCTGGTATGGGTCCTCTGAACCCACTGACCTCCTTCTGGCCAGCCCAGCACGCCTTTGGGGAGCTTTGTGCTAGAGTTAGCTTGTCAAGTCTGTTCCTGCTCAGGAGCGGAGCCCAGCAGTTCTGTGCCCTGCTCCTATTTACATAGGTGAAGGGCATCTTTCTGCAAATGACGGCAAGGGATGAGTATCTTCATGAGGTTTTAGTGCTTTGTCCAGAGCTGCAGCATTTTTATCAGCCAGCCTCCAGGGTAAGAACATGATCATATCAGAAAGAGTGCTCTCCCTGACAGTGCTTAGTGCTGACGGAGGACAGTGTATTTGCGAGGTGGCTTCTTTGTCCCAGTGAGGGACAAAAAAAAAAAAAAAAAAAAAAAAAAAAAAGAAAGAAAGAAAAGCCTCAGAGACTAGAAGGGGCCATCTTGTGGCAGAGAAGGGAATGACAAGACACCTCCTTCCATGGTCTTGCAGAGGGAGAAACATTAGCCAAAAGATACATTTTTTCCACCCAGAGGCTCTTTGCTTACTTTGGTGGCATGGGGGTGGGACTTGGGGTTATTTCCTTATTTAAGACAGACAAGACTTAATTGTGTCGCTTCTGTTGAAAGTAAGTCCAGTTTCTGTCCCTGCTTCTCTCCCCTCCTGCCTTTCCTGCTGCTGCATTGCTTCCCCTGACTAGGTCCAAGGCCACGGTACGTACTAACTGCACCGCGAGCTTCCCTCTGCCACGCATGCTCGTGTTCTCTTGGCCAGAAGAGAAGAGGGGAAATAATCAGGGCAGTGTGGTTCTCTTCTACCCGGAGAAAGTCTGAAGGAATAAGTGTTTGCTGTATCTCTTGTGGGTGCTGCTGGGGTGGAGTGGTCTGGACTGATACCAGCATCTCCAGAGCTAAGTTTCGGACCAGGCTTTTCCCCTCTCACCCCATTAGCTGACATTGTCCTCGGAAGGCTGTGGATGCTCAGGTCTAGCTCACCAGGCTGTGGGGAGCACAGCCTGGAGGCCACCAGCAGTTGGCCTTGGGAAGACTGGCCACAGGTTTTCTCCATCTGCTTCTCTGTTAATCTGTACTGGAAATATCTATGACACATTACTCAGCCTATGGGAGTTAGACTGCAAAGTGCCTCCTGGTCCTTTCATCATATAGCTGACGTGGTAACCAAAACCCGAAGTTCCCCCATTTGTAGTGAACCCAGTAAAATGGCAGTTGCTGGCTCCTAGGGCACACAAGCCCCAGTGAGACAAAGAAGACTCCATGCCTGGGTACCCCTGGGATGGGTCGGAAGGCAAGGCTGTCCTTGGGCCTCTGTACACTTGAGAAGGTGAGCAGATGAGTAAGACCAGGAAGGGAGCAGAGCGCAGACCTCCCTCACAGGGAGAGGGGTAGGTAAGGACACTGTGTGGCTGCTACTACCCCAGTGGATACCTGGGTATATCACATATGCCCTATAGATGTAATAGCATTCTTTATTTATGACACATGAGTACTGTATCCCTGTAATAATAACTTTCTTTGGATAAGAGTACCAGCTAAGCTATCGTAGCTGGCAGAGACTGGTGATCATCCCAGCACTCCTAGATATGGGTATAAGCAAGACACTCAGAATTCAGGTGCAGCTCACGGCGGAGAGCTTCTTAGGCCACCTTGTGTAGGCCAGCTGGTGTGGTTCTAGAGCGGGGTGTCCCACCACTCCCCCCAGCTACCAGCACAGGCAGTGAGTGATAAGGGCAGAGGCAAAGGGTGGTGCTGGTGGGGGTTCTGCTCCCACCCCTGGCTTCTGCTTGAAGCCTGGCGTATTTCTCCTCTTCTGTTTCTGTGTCCTGTGCATGCTGTGTCTTGCTTCCTGATCCTGGTAGTGTGATGGAGCCAGGCTTGGGTAATGTGTTATCTCTGCTGCTCTCTCCCCAGAACACGGCTCTAGATAAAGAGGGGCAGATTTTCTGCAGCAAGCACTGTCAAGATAGCAGCAAACCATCCAGGGAGCAGACCTCACCAGTCCCTCCCTCAGCCCAGGAGGCCCCTCCCCCACTGGAGTCTCCCGGGCCCCCTTGTCCTCCAGCCACCTCTGGCTGTGATCTGGCAGGGACCTGGCGCCGCCACCGAGACTGAACTCTGTGTACACAGGCCAAAGCTGCTCACCGTGCCAGGAAGGCCGCTCTTCCAGGCCTCGTCAACTCCTTGCTGAAAGAGCCTTTCTCTCCTGGCTGCTGCCTTGACAGTTTGTTGGCATGTTCTGTCACTGCCTGAGAACAGAACTGGGCATCCTGGAGCCAGTGTGCAGCATGGCCTCATACACTTTGGGCTCTGCCCTCTCAAGTCCCTGGCCATGTGAAGCAAGCCATGCCAGTCCTGGAGACATATTTGGAGTGACTCTTTTTAAATCATCTGTGTTTTTATTTCGGTAGACACTTGGCTGCTTTCCCCAGAGAATGTGCAACTTTTATCTGGAATTCCATCATTTTTATAGAAATGCATTGGATTGAATTAGGATTCTCCCTATTGAAGGACACTCCAAGTGCTCCCTTCTCAGGACACAGCTATGGTTCATTTGTTCTGTGAGAGGCAACATGGCCTCTTCCTCTTCTTAGGAGGCTTGAGGCACCTGGCTTCTGAATAGAAGTGACTACTTGAAAGGGTCGTCTGCCTGCCGGGATGTCTGACTTTGGGAAGTGCATTCTGATGCCCCAAGAAGCAGATCCCCTCCGGCTGGGGTGCAGGGCTCACAGACCTAGGAGAGATGCCCTCGGTTTCCCCCGACTTTCCCTATGTGTGTTTTAGGAAATGCTTATGAAGTTGGCCTGCGGGGTTTTCAGTGGAATGTGCAGCAGCTCTTGGCAGAGCAGGGTCAGCTCTGTGTCATCACCAGGGTCTCCTCTCACCTCTGCTCTTTGTCAAGAGCAGGCAGAAAGCCATGGCAGATCTGCTGAGACCCAGCGGGGACTGGGGCGCATGGTGCTCCTTGAATGTCCTGTGATCAACCTTCTGGAAGGCTGCTGGCAGTTTTTCCTGTTTTCCACCACCCCACTCTTTTTAATAATTGTATATAACTGTATTTGTTTAACTTGCTTGTCTTTGAAATGGGTGGGCCCCACAGTTTACTCTCACTGTTAGGTTTTGCCTTCTCCAGGTATCCCCCCAACCTGCAATAAACTCTTCCCTCTTCAGAAAAGCCATGGGGTGGGCGGAGTTTCTGTGTGGTTCTTATGGAAAGTGCATGTGATCAGAGCACCTGTCCTTGGCCCAGACCCTCAGGGACCAGTGTCTGGGGCCACTAGTGGAAGAGCATACAGATCCATACCTTGGCTGAAGCGTATGTGAACACAGGTGCTGGACATTGTGACCAGAGCATCAAAATAAGCAGGCTTTTCAGAGTTCGAGCTTAGGAACAGCAAGCAATAGGAAGGAAAGTGGCTGAACAGCTCCGTCCAGTCTGTCCTGGATGAGGTCCTGCTTTTCTGTGTCTCGTGAGTTAGTTTCTCTATAAGGCTCTTCTTTCTGCTTGGCATTGCTCACCTGTGGCTCCCGTTACCCAGAGCCGTGTCTGTCATCTCCTCAGAGTTTGACAACTCTCCAGCTTGACACCACTGACCAGGCTCTGGATCTCTTGGTTCATGTTGCCTAAGGAACGAGACAGTCGATGGGACAGCTGACCCTGAGTTCCGCCCAGGGCCCCATAGCCATGGCAGACAGAAGGAAGATGTGTTCAAGAACACTGTGGGATGCAGGTTTAGAACATTTGGCATGTATCTCTTCACTGCCTGGTTAAAGAACAAGGTTTTAAAAGAAAAATTCATCCTTACTTATGTGTATGGGTATCTGTGTGGATGTCCATGGAGTCCAGAAGAGGGCAGACAATGAAGCTGGAGCTGTGCACTGTCAGTCCTGGGTGCTGAGAACGAAACTGTCCTCTGGAAGAGCAGTAAGTGCTTTTCACCTCTGAGCCAGCGCTCCAGTGCCAAGAGGGAGATTTTTCAGTCTCTGTAGGTGCTCCACTGTTAAAAAGGGGAAGAGAGCAGGAGGTGGGGCGGGGTGACCCACTGTTGACCACTGCAGCTGCCTCCCTCTCTGCAGCTGTGGTGCTCCCAGTGTGAGGTAAAAACTAAGTGTGTGACCAGGGCGGTGTCTGTCCATGCCAGGGAAGAGCAGTCCTTGTTCAGCATGTGATTTTCTGTTTATCCCCATGGGAGGCTGACGGAGGCAGTGAAGCCCACACAGCTGCTCTGCCTCAGTCCTTTGCTGATGGGCAGGATCCCTCAGAAAACTAGAGACAAACACAAGGTAAAGGAAAGCCAGGAAGCAGTGGCAGCTAAAGACCCAGGAGCTGCAGCTGTGCCCCATTGCCTGGCTGGTGTTCATCCAGGCAGCAAGGCCTAGGAAGGTGATCCCATGTAAAGGTTTGAGACATACAGTTCCTCTGTCTGCTTTGCTGTGAAAACACTTAGAAGCTATGATTCTGTTCTCACAATCCAAATTAAATACAGGTATTTCATTTTTGGCTGTTCAGATCCAGTTGAAAGAATGGCACATGCTCATCCAGGCTCATTCTCCTCCTGAATGAGAGAAGTGAAACTTGGAATGGTGGCAGAGAAATCAGGTGGGCACCTGATGTCCTCCACAGCTCAAGTGGGGGTCTCTTGCTCGACCCTCTCTATCTCTGCCTCCCTTTGCAAAAGGTGATGGGCATAGAAGCATGTTACATGTGTTCACCAAATGCATTTGATAAAACTCTCAGAATTTCATCATGGCTAAGATGGTAATATGTGACTTAGGAGACAGGATGGTATGGGACAGAGTAACCATATTAAGAGAAAAGTGTTGATTAATGTCTTGTAGAAAATGCTAGAGTGGTTTCTCATCCCATGGAAATGATCAGTGCATACCACTTGTGTTAACAGCATCTTAGTACCACATTAAAACACTTAAATGGAACAGGTAAAGTACATCTTGTGGCATATTTCACTTAACCTAACATCTAAACATATCCAAAGTATTATTTCATCACATAACCAACATCAAAAAAATATGGGTGATACTTTACTTTCTTGTGTGTTGAGTTGGAAATCTGGAGTATGTTTACCTTGACAGTACCTCCCAGTCTGGACTCGGAACATTTCAAGTGTTTAAAAGTCACACGGGCCCAGCAACTGCCACGCTACAGTCTGGCTTCACAGATAAATGACAGCTCTCACATTAGTTCTAGGCAAGTCTGTTTTCTATTTCTCGTGATATGATGTGTGTGACAGGTAGAGAGAAGGTCCCGCTGTCATATTAAGCAAAACAGGTTCGTGGGAATTGATAGCAGAAGGTCAAAGCTCTGATCTGAGCCTGTGGTGTGAAATTAAAATGTGCGCTCCTAACTCTGTGTCGTCAAGTCGAAGTGCCAGGCAAGGAAGTGCCCATCACCATTCATCAGGGACTAGTCACTGCTGACACAGTCATCTTCACACCACCTCAGAAGTGGGTGCAGGGCCCGGGCAGCCCTTCCTACCAGAGCAGCTCTGTTGTGGAAACTTGAGAAGACAGTAGAGTCATGAAGGCTTTGAAGCTCTGGCACACAAAGGTTGTTAGGAAAACAAAGCCCTGATGTTCTGAACTCTGGGCACACTGATGTCCTGGTGATGGATGATGTTCTGTGCAGGCAGCAGACGTTTCTACCCGGGATGTGAGCCTCCAGTGGATGGTAGGAGCTAAAGGGAGTCGGATTCCAGTGTAGAGATACAGATGCTAACTGTGGGCCTGTAGCAGGGTCACCCACTTTCTGAAGGACTTGGACTCCTGAAGATGCCTAGGCATTGGTTAATCATCACATGGGTATACAGTGCACTAAAGTTTTCAACCTTATTTGAGTGTTGCATATTCAAGGGGAAGAAAAGCAAGTGTATAGAACCACTTACCTCTGCCATCTCTTAAGGGAGCCCTTTAATGGCAGTGGAGCTGGGCCTTTGCTGCTCTATAGTCCTCCTGAGGGGCAGGGTCCTGATGTCTTCATCCCTGTGATCTTACGCAGATCACTCCACGGGGTGATCAGCAAGCTTGACACACCTGTCAGTGTGGAGGACTGAGCTTCATTCTTCAAGTGATCCAAGTCCGAAGCTGTTGAGATTTGATCATACTGTAGGTATGCTCATACTGTAGGTATGATCAAATCTCATCTCTGCCCAACTCCCCAAACACTTAGTTTTGGCAAGGAAATGTTCTCTGTGTAGCCCTGGCTGCCCTGGAACTCTTTGTAGACCTTAAACTCAGAGATCTTGCCTGCCTCTGCCTCCTGAGTGCTGGGATTAAAGGTGAGTGCCTCCATGCATGGCTAGCTGCATATACATCCACCTGCCTGAAGAGGGCATCAGATCCCCCTATAGATATTTGTGAGCCACCATGTGGTTGGTTGCTGGGAATTGAACTCAGGACCTCTGAGCAGCCAGTGCTCTTAACCACTGAGCCATCTCTCCAGCCCCCAAACTATGAGTTTTAAAATAATGATTTTATGTCTAAAAACAGTCAAGAAGAATGCCTTGTTTAACCACTGAACCAAGGTCTCACTATGTTCAGCCGAGGCTGGCAAGGCTGGCTTCAAACTCAAGTCTCCTGAAACATCTTAGTTCCCGTGTTTCTTGTAATAATGTGTGAAGCCACAAGGATTAACTTTATGCACAGAGTATCTCACCTGCTTGCTGTCCTCATCAAAGTAGGGAATGTTTCCTCTCACCGAGGTGAGGCTGAAATGATTCGTTAGAAGCACTGTTGAACTTGGTTACTTGGAAGTTTATACAGAGTCTGAGGTTTGAACCTTTCTGTGAACATTTTCTGGCCTGGTGAGGCTGTAGTGAGGATGCTGCCCCACAGTGTAACTCACTAGCTGGCAAGCCTCACACGGCTCAGCAGTGGGCCCTCCTGTCTGTGAATGAAAGATCCTTTTGCTTCAGGGTTCAGCCGGAATCTCTGTTGGCATCACTGGCTGCTGTGTTCTTCACACAGGCAAGATTGATACAGTACAAGTTCCCAGACTATATGTGATCTGTGTGACCTGGAGCTCTTGAAATCGCATCCAGGAAGAGTGCATGCAAAGTCACAGTGCCAGTCTCACCCCACCAGCCTGTCTGTGTTGGTTTAAACTGCTGCCTGCTGGCTTTATTTACTTATTTATCGAAGGATTGGCCTTTAGTTAGGTGTGTCTGTGGGTGGGTATGTACATGAGTGCAGTGCATGAGGCCTCAGAGACTAGAGGTATCAGATCCACTGGGTCTGGAGGTAAGCCGTCTGAGCTGGGTGACAGGAAGAGCAGTGTGCAGTCTTGCCTGTTGAGCCACCTCACCAGCTCCTCCCCACCTACTGCTTTTAATGCTACTGCATTGGCTGAAGAGAGTGGAGCCTGCATGCATACAAGATGCCTGGCTATCTCTTATAAACCTGACATGCATGGCTGCTGCTGTCCTTGACAGCACAGGAGGGTAGTGGCAGGCTTATGTAGTCAGCCCCTTTAGCCTTGACTTCGCTCTGCTTAATGAAAAGGGGCTGAGAGTTACCTCATTTCACAGAAGCCTCTTCTGGTTCTCATGGAGGGCGGGGTTGTCTCTTGGGTCATCTTCCTGGCTTATTTGTTATGTAGAACTACAGAGTGAAGTTTCATCAGTAGGCAAAGTAGGTCCTTTTTTGAATTTATCCACGGAACCTTTTACTTTCCAATATTTGACATGTTTTGGGTTCTGGATAATCATACAGAGAGGGCTGCCCACACATTTATGTTAATTCGTGTCAGATATTCTTGCTCTCTGCTTCTTAGCCCTCCTGCTTCCTCAGGGACCTCTTATCCTAACTGACAAAATCATACTGAGGGTCCGGCTCTGTGAGAACTGGTAAGCAAGGAAGACCCTCAATTTCTTGAGGCAACGGGTCTCAAAGCCAGGCTTAAACACACTGGAGAACACTGACCTACCAGCTTCAGGTGTGACTGTGGCTCAGGTTGGAGCTTGCCACCTTCATCCCCAGCATCCTTGGCTGCTCTTGTACTGAGTGGTTTTTCATTTATTTGAAGTGATGGTGGGGATTTTTGTCTGTTTTAGTGAAAATAGTTAAAGTTGGGTAAAATAAGTAAAATTGAATCAAATCAAAGAAATACTTCGTTAAACAGATCCTGCACTAAGACGGTCCTTGGTTCAGGTTAGGCATACATGATACATGTAGGTGTGTGCATTATTTTTCTTTTGTGAAGTCTTACTTCTGCTTTGGTGGAGACTGTCCTTCCAGCTGCAGGCGGCCTGTAACCTGCTGTGACATGATGCAGCTGCTTTCTGCTGCTGGATTTTCCTTTATTTCCAAATCGAAACACTCCTGTCAACCTCTAGTAATCTGTGCATTTCCTGCTCCTTTGTTTTGCTATTATTTTTCCTAATGGCTTGTGAAATGCTGGAGAGTCTTAGTGGCCCTTGTTTGTTCATTGGTAGAAATCTCAGAAAGACAGAAGGAGGCTTAGCAGGAAAAAGCATTCTTGTATTTTGTCACAGGAGTCTCTTTCATTGGTTACCACTCAAAACCTGAGCAGCATCAGAGTGTGGCATTTCTTTGTGAATGGTTTTCTGTGTTTGAAAATATTGGGTCAAAACATTTCCAACAACTTACATATGAGTTTCATTTCATTCTGTTCTGTCAGACTGAATTTGTCATTCTAGATCTTTGCTTTAGAGAACACCTACATGTGCAGGGGAAAGAGGTCCAAGCAAGCTGCACAGGAGGCAAAGACAATGTCAGTTTCCACTCAAGTTCACAACATACAAAGAGTTTATTTATGTAATACAGACCTTTGCTCAAATATTTTCACAGAATTCCATACAGCAATCTACTAGAAAAAGTAGAATTATATGACACCAAAATAACATTGTTTCTTGGTACAAATTACTAGTCAAAAAGAAGATAGAGATAGTTTCATAACAAATAGGGGTAAGGTGGGTGTTGCTTACACGGTACCTGGTTGCCTCTGATCTCCAGCCAGGACTGTGGGCTAGTGGTCATGGGGAGTAGCCCCACCTGGCTCTGCCTCTTAGCAGGGCACTGGTGACCTTGGGCAGGCTTTGGTACTTACAAAGATTGTTAGCCCAAGAGCGTTTCCATCATTTCACCCTTTGCCATGAGGACGACAGATCAGGAAAAGCAGTGAGTATTTATGATTGCTATAACTTAGATCTTTGTCGTTTAACACATGGTAAAATAAAGTAGCCTCCCCTAATCATAATTTTCTAGGTCTAACACATGCTCAAAGAAGAAGAATATAGAAATAATTCACTGAGATGTTTTAAATTACATGTCATAATTTAAACATTACTATTAAAACCTTAGAAATGTCAGCACTGAAGAAGCACAACTGTCTAGAAAAATACAGGACCCAGTACAGAATAAATTCCCCTGTCCCAGTGTTTGAACTCATTCCCCTATTGCTAAAATCATATTTATCAAGATTACAGATAAGTGGGGAATGGTTTTTCACACATAGCAAGAATTAGTGGGATTATTGGCTCCACTGTCTGTATCCATAATTGGTGAAAATAGACTTTTCATTATGACTAAAAATATAGATTTTTTTTAAACTACAGAAACCAGCAGCCAGTTTTCTGCTTTGCTGTTCCCCACCCCCCCAAATGTCAAGCAAAGTCTACAAAAATAGCAATTAACTTTAAAAAATATTTTGCTTGGTCAAGCAAATTTAAGTTACATTCAGATGTGATAGCTATTTCTATAGAATGATGTTCAAAGTTCCTCCTTGCTTGGCCTGAAACAGGACCACAGTGCATTTGTCACCATCAGTAGCGGGTTTGGTACTCATGATGCCAGCGGTTAAAGTCGTTGTAAAACAGAACAATGCTTCCCGAAGCCATGCCAGAAATGATGCACCTAGAGGAAGATGAAGAAGGGTTGGTTACAGGGATGTAGTCCTGTCTGCTGCCTGCAATAGCTGTGGTACACTGTTCTTGGTGACTGAAATGTAGACTCAAGTAAGCTCAGTACATTGGTTTTGATAGCACAGAGACCATCCATGGTCTGTGAAAGTATGGATACTGCTAGAATACGTAGCCTGTCACTGGACTATGAACAAAATCACTTCCACAGTGGGGGGGGGGGGGGGAGGCTGCTGGAAACAATGCTTGCAGGCATCAGAATCAGAAGAGGAAACCACAAAGTGGTTACCACTGGAGGAAGCACACTGTCAAGGGACAGTGGGGGAGGGGGAAGAGATATGAATGCTGCCTGGTGTTCTGGGGCAACCTATACTCTGAGTAGGGCCCTGATCCTTGTAACACAGTGACCTGATGTAATGCTCTCCTGAGAAGCGCTGCTACTTGAGCCCCTCCCCTGCACAGTCTGGGCCGCCTCTTAGGAGTTACACTGAGTGCCTTCCTGTACTTCATATTGAAACTAGAATCCATCAGTACAGAAGGCCAGCACAGAAGAGGGAATGAAGCTCAGACTCTGACAGCGAGTCCTCCCACAGCCACTTACATGTAAAAGAGATGAAGCCTGGCCAGATGGACTAGAGAAATAACCCAAGTACAGGCAGTGTACAGGATATTCATTTTAGAAAAACAAGTGGATTGAACAAATGAAAAAGTTCTGGGCAAGTAGTAATAGTAAGAGAACTTAAGTGGCCATGTCAGAGGCCTTAGAAGCATTGTGCCAAGAGACAGCAACATTAAATGTGACCACAACTAAGCAGCCCCAGGATGACATGGAACAAATTGCACAGAAGGGAGAAAGAGATGGTTCTCTGGTCAGCTGGAAGCTTTAAAATCCTACTTTGAAAACATGTAGAATAACCAGACAATGGTTAAGATCCACAAAAGTACACAAGCCACACAGACCAAACACTAAGCCAACAAGAACAAAATACACATATGGTTTGCCAGTACACAAGTGTGCTGGTTTGAATAAAATGGCCCTTATAAGCTCATAGGGAGTGGCATTAGTAGGAGATGTGGCCTTGTTGGAGGAAGCTGTGTTACCGGTGATGGGCTTTGAGGTTTCAGAAACTCAAGCCAGGCCAGTGGCTCCTGCTCTCTGCTGCCTGTGGATGCAGATGTAGAACTCTGAGCTTCTCTCCAGCACCGCATCTGCCAGCATTACAGCCATTCTTTCTGCCTTGATAATGGACCAAACCTCTGAACTGTAAACCTGCTTAAATATCCTTTATAAGAGTTACCACAGTCATGGTGTCTTTTCAAACCAATAAAACCCTAAGGCAAGGTGGAACAATCTCTGGGATAAAGTTTAAATCATGTTTTAATGATTTAATGGGAAATCATGCAAAGTGTCTTATGATCATAACAGAATGAACTAGAAGTCAGTAACAAAGTAAAAACTGGAAAATGCACATGGATGAACATTACCAAACAGAAACCACACCAACACATGGTTACAGCAAGGGCAGAGAGGAAAGGTGTAGCCATAAATACATTAGAAAACAGTCTTACTGTTTTCTAATATATTTATGAATTATTGAAGACCAGAAGCACTGCTGGGAGAAACAAATGAAAGCACCCATATACCAGTGTCCCCAAGTGATCAGCACATTGCTGTGATCCCTGACAAATGAAGTATTTCACAATGCAAAAACACTTGAAAACTTTGAACCTCAAGGCTGAATGGCCAAGAACAATCCAGAAAAAAGGTAAAAAAAAGTACCTAAATTGGACATTTAAAGACCATAGATGACAGTAGAGACAGCACAGAGGCTGCTGCTGAAGCCAGAGAGCCCTTCACATTGTAAGTGAAATCAGGGCTCTGCACTGCCAGATAAAATGCAAAATTGTAGGGCAGTTCAGGAATTCTTGAAGATATTACAATTACCACTCGGCCCTCCAATTCCACTCCTAGGTCCAGACCCAGAGGTGCTGTGAGAAGGAACTGAAAAAGAGATTTGTTCACAGCAGACCACAAACAGATAAAAACAATCCAAGGTGCCCATAGATAGATGGGCAGACACACAGAATATGCACATGACAGTCAATCTCCCCTAAGGGGGAGGGGCAGGATTCTGACACATCACAACATGGAACTGTGAAAACATGCTGAGTGACACAAGCCAGCTAGAAAAAGATCCTGTAAGCTTCTGTGCACTAGAGGTACCTGGACAAGGCAGACTCAGAGAGAAGTAGGTGTGAGCATGGGCGGGGCTAAGGGTGGGGGGTGGACCCTGTGAGTGGGCACTCTGGAATGATGGAGAGTTCTATAGACTATAGCAGGACCATGATGGCTGCTCAACATGGTCAATATACTCAAGGCTATAAAACCCCATCAGAAGTGGTTCCGATGCGAAGTTGTAGGCATATGTTGCCATGACAAAAATCAGAAATAAAGAAATGACTATATTTTAAGTGTAAGTTGCTAAGTAAACAGTATCCTCCCCAACTCTATAACTTGGGATGTTTTAGGATATTAAATTGAATCTCTCCAGAGGCAGACATAAAAGGTATTTTACAGTACACATATTTACAGCCCTTAAAAGTCTTGTTGAAGACACAGAAAGCTGGGGCTGTGGAGATGGCTTGGTGAGAAGAGTGCCTACAGTGCATGTGTGAGGACCGAGACCAGACCCCAGCACTTACAGTCAGCATTCACGAGGCAGAGGTGGGAGCTCCAGAGCAAGCCAGGAGCTAGCCCAGGTGAATAGGCAGACTTTGGTTTTTTGTCCATACATGTGTGAATACATATACATACATGTGTGGATATACATACACGTGAACATACCGCACACAAATGCACAACAAGCTTGATGGCAGTTTATGGCTTGAATCCTATCTATTCTTGAGAGCCCAGTTTTATCTAAGAACGTCAGAAACTTGTACTTTGTATGGTGTGCTTGTGTAGTGGTTGTTAGCTCTTCAGACTGTGCAGGTGACTCTAGTACTCCACCAGCCCTAGGTCACTTAAAGTGATTCCCGTCAGTCTTCAGTGATCCTGTGGTAGATCAGGGTTCAGGTGTTACTTACCTCTGGTCGAAAGAAAGGGCCATGGCCCGGATCCCAGCATCACAGCCAGGGTAGGCAAAGAGCTGCTTGAGGTCAGACACCTGCCGCACTATCACCACCCCGTTGTCTCCTCCCGTGAGCAGGTACTGGCCATCTCGGCTCAGCTGTATGGCCTGTGAGACAGTAACAGTCAGTGGAGACATGGCTCTAGGAAGTGGGCCTGGGTGGGACATGGCATGTGGCGCAGTGTGGAAGAAATCTGTAGTTCTTAGAACACTAACTATGGAAGACTGTTCCAGATGTCAAATGGACAAGATTGGGCAATACCAGTGTTGTGGGTTTTGTGCCACAAACTCAGTTCTGCAAATTTTGAGAGCATGTTATGGGTGGGACCAGAAGCACTTCCATACTGAGTGAAGTCACTGCCTGCCTTGACCTGGCCAAGACAAACACAGGCAGCTGTTAGGTTGTATTGGGGATGACAGTGAAGCCACAGCTCCCCAGAATGTCAGGCCCCAGGCTGTCAGTATTGTAGCCTGCCTCATGGTCAGCTCCAGGCTGTGGCTAGTCTCCCACCTTGTTGAATAGGTAAGCTTGGCTTGGGAGATATATATCTATACACACACACAAACACACACACATACACACACACACACACACACACACACACATCTATACACACACACACACACACACACACACACACACACACACCACTCTCTGTAATATCCCTTTACTACCTAAGAAAGCCTGTGGGCAGAGTGCAGACTTCTTATTTATTTTATGTGACAATTTTTTGGAAATGTGGTCTCATGGAGCACAGGATGGCCCTGAACTCTTTATAGCTAAGGGTGGCCTTGAACTTTTGAGTCTCCTGTCTCCATATCCTGAGACTCCTAGCAAGCACCAGCACTCCCAGGTACTGTACTGGCAGGTGTGTTATCAGTTGACCTATATCTCCAGCTTCATTATTTCTTTTTTTAATTGTTGAGAAAAATTTCAGTTTCATTAATATTATGAATTCTTAGTATAAATGCTTAAAAATAAGGCTTTGTCAGGACTCAGGAAACACCTCTGCCTAGGACCACTTTCATAGTAGTTAAACAAAGTATATGGAGTCCTCAAAGCCTAGAACAGGTGTCTTTTCCCCTGACTGAAGGCTCCTCTACTGCCACAGCCACAGCATGGCCTGCCCGCTGTCAGCTGATCTCCGCTTCCTCGGCAGCTTCTCCTCTCCTAACAGCAGCTGGGGGCATAAGGTTCTAGCAGCCCTGGCAGGTGCCATCTGCCTGCCTACCTGACCACGGTGGATGCGGGCACAGACTGCTGACCCATGAAGAATAAAATGCCCTGGTTTTGCATCACAACTTTCATATCACTGCCTTTTATCTTTATTCTTTGATTTTTTTTTTAATTAGAGAAAAGAAAGGACTGTTTGCTATCCATTCAGTTCACACTGAGGCCAACTGTCAGCAATCCACTGGACACAGCTTATTATCAAGAACATGGAAACACATCTAAAAGAAAGCAAATAGCTTCGTTGCATCTTACATGTCACTAAGTCTCATTCCTAGATACACACTATTAAGAGTTTCCATTGTGAGCTGGAGAGATGGCTCAGCCGTTAGGAGCACTGACTACTCTTCCAAAGGTCCTGAGTTCAATTCCCAGCAACCACATGGTGGCTCACATGGTGCCCTCTTCTGGTATGTCTGAAGACAGCTACAATGTACTCATATAAATAAAATAAATAAATCTTTTTTTAAAAAAGGTGTTTCTGTTGTGAATAAAAGTCAGTCCTTTCCCATTCATCCCACAAACAGCCGTCTTAGGGTCTGGGAACTGCACTGAAGAACAAAACAGCAGCTACTTGACACACCTATAAAACACAGCTGATGAGACTCCCCTAATTTCATACTTGAGGCTTTCTTCTGGGTGAGTGCTATATTAAAACCAACAATCTTCAATTCTTTGTTCTAGTAAGAATCTCTAATCCTGCTGGTGTTCTCAAATGAAGTGAAATGGAGACTCTTTAAGATGCATGCCACCTTTAGAATTCTGTATGACTCTGGTGCCTCCCAAGGTAAAAAAAAAAAAAAAAAAAACATTTCCTAACTTCTTTTACAGGGGACCCACTACCTTACTCTGGCATGTGAACCAGCCAAGTATCTGCTGCACTGGGCCCCTCCGTCCAGTGCAGTCTGTCACAGGCTCTTACTCTAACCCTCTCTTCAGCATCCAGGTCTACTGTGCTAGGGTGCTAGGGATCTAAGGTGACCCCAGAGATGCCTTAACTCAGCTCTGGGTCCCAAGCGTTTGGAGGTACTGCAGCTGCACTGGTTCCTGAGGAGGCTGGCAGGCCACAACAGTCTCTGGTGATGCTCATATCCTGAAACAGCCAGGGGAAAAAGAAAAGTTCTCTTGGGGGGAAATGGTGGTTAGACTTTATGTTGTAATCTTGTTGTTCTGGAGGGGCTGCCTGCTTACATCTAAGTTATTCACTACAACCCCTGCATAGTGTGCAGACGATGTACAGTGTGATCTCCTTTAACCAACGTGACAGTGAGCAATACAGAATCAGGGAAAAGGTAGGTGGCAAACTGTGGTTACTGGACAAGTTGCCAGGCTGCCTGGTATTTCAAAGAAATGGAATTTTCAGTCTTGGCTGGTGACTAATTCTTTTTATTTCTGTATGTCTTGGGTTTCCAGTCTGCTGCTTCCTTGCCTGCCTCCTAATGCACTTAGCTGGACATGTGTCCCAAGCTCCCTCTGGAGCCTGGGACAGAGAGGGCTCCTCTTAGGCTAGCTCGCTTTAGTCGCATACTTGCCACTTACAAGTTAGTATGATAAAGTGCAGGCATGCTGGGGAAAAGCAATGGATTGTTTAGGCCTAAAATCCAATGGGGAATTTCACTGGGGAAAAAAATGATGGCTTCAGGGTATAGGGGAGAGGCCAGTGAGTGGGAACAAGCCACAAGAGCCCCCTGCTGCTGCCTCGAGGTCCTTCCCAGAACCTCTGGTCTAACTGGAACACCACAGAAACTATTCTAGTCAGTGGACAGCTTTAAATTATTTTACAGATTTATTATTGTAGCTAACAATATAATCACAGCTCAGAGTGACAGATTATCAACATTATTATTGTAAAGAAAGGAGGAGAGAAGCCTCTGATGTGTACTTGGCTTAAATGGCAGATTACGGGAAATAAGGGAGAAATAAAAGCAGAGTGAGTTTGCCTGTTCAGACCGTTTGAGGTGGAGGTAACTCTCAGATAACCAGCAAGTAAGAGGAGAAAAATGCCCTGTGGACCTGCACCCCAGAGCAGCCGGGGGCCTTTGGTTTTGGACCAGTGCTGCCTATGTGTGCAACTGCTGATGCTCACATCCAGACCCTAGAGTTTCCTTGGGAGAGCTGCCATGGAAGGCCCCGGTGGTAGTGATGATGACGAGTTAACTGTGCTGAAGTAGTCTGCACCACCCTGTGAAGCGCCTGACTCTGCTGCCACTCAAATGTCCTCCTTGTACACGGATCATGTCGCCTCCATTCCCATTTTATTTTATTGTTTTTTTTGTTGTTGTTTTTTGTTTTGTTTTGTTTTGAGACAGGGCTTCTCTGTGTAGCACTGGCTGTCTTGGAACTCTCTTTGTTGACCAACTGGCTTTGAAGTCATGTCGATCCATCTGCCTATACTTCCCGTGTGCTGGATTGAAGGTGTGTGCTACCATGCTTTGCTCTTCCATTCCCATTCTAGAAAACGACAGGGATGCCCTAGCTTTTCCCAGGCCCACAATACATACAATAGCTTGAAAGTGAGAAGAAAGGGACTTTGGAAATGATCCACAAAGAACAGCCTGGCTCTCTTCCTCAACCTCTAACGCCCTGGGGGCTGGCGGGAGAAGTAAAGCAAGACCTGAGCTGCCACTAGCTTAACGTTCCTTACAGACAGGAGCTCATGTCATTTTGACACCCAGGTCTCTAAAATGGCTTGCTTTGGTGTTGCTCTTCAGCTGGTCAGTGCAGATATCAGCTGCTCACCCCAATAATATACAATGACTCCCTGCTGTCTTTCTCACTGCAAAAAGAAACCGGTTTTAGGTAGAATCTAGTTCAGCATTGGTGTACAGTGACTCTTAGAGACGAGTCTACTGTTAGGTATCACTTAGAGGAAATGTCATGGATAACATCAGCTATGGGACATCAGTTAGTGGGTGTGCTCTCTGCACATGGCCATAGTAAGAACACCAGCCTTCAGCAAGGTGCTCTGAGCTTCCAAGTGCTAGCTAGTGGTGTCCCTTTGGCATGGGAAAGAGGCCCCAGGCAGTTCAAAATTAGGTTTCTTCAGTGAACTTGTCCTCTTTACCAGTAAAGCTTCCCAGTAAAATGAACAATCCGGAGCCTACAACACTCACCCTTATATGATCATCAGTCTCCACAGTGGCCTGCAGCTTCCCATTCACACTGAAGGTGCAGAAGTAGCCGCTGTCATAGAAGATGACACAGTGACCCTCTCTCGATGCTTGGATGAGTTTTGGTTTCAGGCAATTTTCAGGACCCTCCAAAGTCCTTAACAAATCTCCATTCATGGAATGTATGAGACATGGCCCTTCTGAGAAAAGAACAAGAGGCAAAATTATATAATGAAAACAGACAGGGTGGCCGGTGCAGCTCCATGGTAGTGGTAAGTGTCTAAGGCCTGGGTTCAATTCACAGTATCAGTGAATGCAGGAAACTAGAGAGTCCAGCAGGGCTGCAGTGCCACGGTGGTTATTCACAACCCTCAGAAAGCCGTCATGTCAGTTACTTTGCAAACTCTCGTTCCTATGTTTGCTGGCTCTCACTTTCCACTGGGAGGCGTGAGAAGCCACGTTCCTCACGTTCAGTCCTCCTCAGGGACTGAAGTCTCTTTATCCAATTCATTATGACATGAGTGGGGAGAAGCTAGAAGAACCCCAAGAAGAAGACAATTTCCAATCCCAGAGCAGTTTCAAGGGAGGCTGGGATATAAGTGCTGCCACCGCCTGGCACAGGGGTACCCTTCCTGGAGAGCACAGACTTCCTGGAGAGCAGACTGCATCAGTGTAGATGCAGCCAGTCAGGGCGGCTTCCCTCCCACTGCGCACAGCTTTGTGGCTGAAACACTGGATTCCTTCTACCATTATTAAACTGAGTGAGCTATTCCCTGATATCCCTAAAGCAAGTAGTGACTTCTGCCACTCTCAACTTCCCAGTGACAGACACTTCAGGCTGAGAACCTGAGGACAGTAACTGCTGAACACCAGCCCCAACACACACACACACACACACACACACACACACACACACACACACACACACACAAGAGCTTTTCTGTTTCTACTGTATACTCATCATGTGCAAAGTAAAGGAAACAAAAGCTTGTATGGTGAGTGTTGAGAGATGGGGAAAACGTGGCTCTGTGCCCTGCCTTGCTCCTGGCCTCCCATCGGCATTGCTTGCTCCCCACATGGCTACTGAAGCCTGCCTTTGGAATGGATGACTCTCTGCTTCTGTTAGGCTATCCAAGAGTTAAAAGTCTTTAGTGTTTTCCTGTTAGGAGCCGAGTGAGCATGACAACATTCGCCATTACAAGATGGCGCGGGCATCCTGTCCTCCCACTAGTAAACAACTAACTACGAAGGTGCAAAAGGCAAAAAGCGCGCCAAAGTCACTGCCCATCCGGGGGCGTATTATGGGTAATGAGTGAATAGCCAATCAGAAGTGAACACGCCACTCTAGGGTATATAAGCAGTGCCTTTTCCGGGCTTTCCGTCTTTCCACTTCTGCTTATACAAGAATAAAGCCTCGCTGTGGTAACCACCTGAACACTGCCTCACATGTCTCTATCGCGGGCGAAGGGGACACGGAGGGGCTCGGAACATTTTCCAACATAAATACCACAGGCACGAGTTTGTTTTTGCATAGTTTCAGCATACATAAGTTATTTAGTTCCTAAATAACACTAGCACCACAATGCAGTTCAGATTTCAGTTATCAGGGCAGTTGTATAAGCGCAGTTCATGGCTAGCTCTTCAGTTTACGAACACACACATTAATAGCAGTTGAGCAATCCTAAGCCCCCACGTCACAGTGTTCAAGGCACACACATCAGTAACCAGTATCTTTGGTGCAGGTCACACACAGTCAGCGGACAGCAGCTTGTTGCCTCCCCCTTTCACAGTGATAACCCATGTGGCATTTTATAAAAGAAGGTAACCAGAAAAGGTTGGTCGACAATAATGAACTTCAATAGAGAAGTGAATATAAATGGAGTTTTGCATAGAAAGAGCAGAGTCAGCTCTGGATGCTGCCAAGACTCTAGATATGCAGCCAGGAAATGAACAAAGGAAACTTGTTGGCATAACTCAGGAAAGTGGTTGTAACAGAGCTGATGATGTCCAGAAGAAATGAAACTTAAAAAAGCCCCACATTAGGGAACCTTAGAGGGTGTCATGACATTTAAACAAAAGAAAAGTGAAAAGCTCAAACAGAAGAGGATTGGCAATCTCCCAAGGCACAGAAGAGATGGTTCGGCATTCAGGACAAGGCAGTAGTGCGTGTGCTCACCTGTCCCTGAGAACTGACTCTCAGACATGAACTGCATGTCTGGATTTGTTTTTGAGATAAGGTATCTAGCCTTGCTATGCAGCTTTGGCTGTCCAGATTCTCACTGTGTAGGCCATGTTGGCTTTGAACTCAGAGATTCCCCCTTGCCTCTGCCTTCTGGGTGCTGGGACTAAAGGTATGTGCCTTGCCTGGCTGTTTTTAATGTTTTGACAAAAACTTTTAGACCATGGAAAAATGATAGAAATAAGTTCCTCCCACTGAGACAATGTCTCAGATAATTTTGTGTGGTTTCTGTTTGCATGGCATTTTACTGTGCAAAACAGGGATGGTTTATAATAGTAACTACTTTTAAAGTTTAATGTGGGTTAGATACAGTCAAAGGAATCATATTACTTTTTCACTGCTTTGACCAACTTGGTTTTTCAAAGCAAAATTTTAACTATTTTCTGGCCTGTTAGCTGTACTAACAACAAGCCACAGAGACAGTAAGGTGATAGGAGGCATGTGCTCCGTCTCTAGGACAGAGAGGAGATGGGCAGACTGGTAGGTGGAAGAAGAGGCAATGAACTGCAAACAGCTTCTTTGCTGCTGGATCCTGGTTGGTTTTTCCTGCTCTTGGAAGGAGCACTCAGTATCTCTAAACCTAGGCAAGTGCTAGCAGCAGATGCATCCAGCAAACTAGTTTGGGTTCTTTCCACTCCAGTGTCTGTCACTCTAGGCCTGCTTAGTTCTGAAATCTGGAAGTTAAGCAGAGTCAGGGGCTGTCGAGATGCCTTAGCAGGTAAAGGGATTTGTTGCTGAACCTGATGGCTTGATTTTAATCCCTGGAACCCATACATTGTGGAAGAAGAGAACCAATTGTCACATGTCATCTGCCTCTACACACGTGATATGACATGAATGCAGGCATACATACAATAAAGTCAGGGCCAGGATTTCCAATCAGCCTACTGGAGGTCGGAGAAATAAACAAACATATAAAGATGTTCCTTGTTCCTGCTTCATGGAGATTAGAGTGCCAACTGTTGCTATCTATAGAGTATCTAGAATCCTTAGATTGAGACCAGAGAGCTAAAACCAGGCTTTTGGCCCTGATGAGAATATTCTTTCTCCAAGTGTCGCTATTGCTCTAAAGGGATGACTCTTAACTAACGCATATTTAGAGAACAAGAGCCAACCTCATTTCTGTTCACAGTACTATGACAAGAGAAGCCAACACTTTGAAGAAAGCACAACTTTACCTTGGGAACCACTTAACACCAGGCCCAGCTCAGCGCAGACTGCAGCACAGGTGATCTCACAGTCGTGGCCTGTGAGAATGGCCCGAGGAGTGGTAATTTCACCTTTAACAAAGAAAAAAAAAACACAAATCAATTCCAATGTGTAAATACTAAATAACTTGGTACCAATTTTGATCTTAGGAAGAGTCCACACTTTGCTACAGTTTGATTTTTAAGGTGGCATGTTCCTGAATTTAAGGACCCCTTATTACCCAGCAACAACAGATTAAAGCTCAAAGCTAAAGATGACAAAACTTGCATTCTATACTTTTCTCATAAAATTAGTCTCTCAAGTAGATAGATAATTCTAAAATTAGGGCCTTGGTTATAATAAACTCACAAAACCCATCATTACAACTAGATTAAGGCAACAACTGAAAATGCTTGCCCATCCAATATCCTACGCACCTCATCAGTCAGAACAGACATCTTAGGCCATGCAGCTCTGCTCAAGGTCTATCCAGCTGACTATCCATTGCGTTTTTTATGGACTTACCTATAGTGCCCTCCTCCGAGTACAATGACAGTTGAAATTATTTGTTTACAATTCTGATCTATGCCTAAGCCTGAATAATTTGAAATTCTGTTCAAAATTACTACAATAAATAATTAAAACTAAAATAAGAACCCATGATTAGTTACATTTCTGAGACAGGTCTCCTTGTCTTTCTCAGTAGCTTAGTGCGTCTCTCCTGGTAAGACATCAAGTGGGGTTCCTCTCTAGCACACCTACTGTTTTAGTGTTTTCTGACATGTACTTCTCTCTCACAGACTACTTCCCCACATTCCAGCCAACCAGCAGAGGCATGATGAACCCGTGTTTCTACTGATGGTCTTGTTGTGGAGAAAGGGAATGTATAATACAGGAGAAAGAATTTACCCTGCTCATGTGTCACAAAGTAAAAACTGGCCACAGCTCAGAGAAGTGACACAATCACAGGCTTCAGTTGTGACTTAATTTTTACCACAGGGACACATGGGATTCTGGACTTAGCCAGAGGGCCCTCTTTAAAACTAACTGCCTCCCTCCCCCACCCCCACATGTTTAGTCTGTAAAGACAAAGCCTTTGCAAACAGCTGTCAAGCAGGATCCTGCTGGCATTCTTGAACTTGTCTGTTGTGAACTGGTTTTATGGCAGAGTTGAGGGCTGATGTTTGATAATCTAAAGGGGGCAAATATTCCCAGAAAGTAGCTCACTATGAGCAGCTTTAGAAAAGAATCATCTGCCACTGTAACCCCAGGCACTGGCTGTCCTTAGAACCATCATTTCCCTCAGAGGAAAGATCCCTAATAAGTCAGGAAAATCCACCAGAAACCACTGCCCCTGTAGAGGCCAGTACTGCTGTTAAGCCCCTCATCTAGCTTCTGAAGCAGGGGTTTTCAGGGGGAGGGTCAGTGAGCTCTTCCAACATTTTGGCAAAATATGTGCACATGCTTGGAACAGGCTTCATTGAAGGCACAGGGATACATGGCCCCCAGAAAAGGCAAGAGAGGACTCCACTCCTAAGAAAAGAGCTTTCCTTATGTGCCTTCCCTGGGGCCAGCAGTAACTTAAGGCTTATCATGACACATGATAGGTATGCCACGTGTATTTACACAATGCACAGCTATGTCACCATGGTGTCTCTTAAGGCTTTGGTGCCTAGCAGTAAGTCTGAGTGAGACTTTAGTCCAGAAGGCCTTGTGTGTTACCCTGGGTATATTCTAGCCCCAGCTGCCAGGCTGGTCCATATCCCTAGAGAAGGAAAGGGAGACCTCAGCTAACAGACTAATGGGCCAAGATCAACCAGGGACCTGGTTTTATCTAATTTCAAGTTTGAAACTTACAGGAGCAACATACCTAACTTATTAGAATGTCTACTTGATACTTTCCAAACTAAAAGGGAATCTGTCATAGCCACTTCTTCCTCCTTAAGTCTAAAAAAAAATTGGCGAAAAAACCTTCAAAGAGGCAAATGATACAGGCTCATCTAAACTATTTAATTTTGTACTAAAAATTATGAGATTTAGAAATAAAACATTCTATGTTTAAAAAGTTAATATGTTATCCTTCACTCATGGTCCCCTTCATACCTACCCCTTGCCATATTCAAAATTCCACAAAAATTGCATTATAATGTTATTCTTGAAATTATTGTCTGAATATATCTATTGGTAATGTTTCTTAAAATTAACCATTAAAATCAGGACGATTTAAGGAATACATTTTCAGTGAAACTGTTCCAATTTTTGTATCCATAAATTACAACTGATTTTAATGGTGGCGAGGTTTGTGTTTTAACTTGAATAATCTTTCTTCAGTGGAAAGTGAAGGTCTGAAGAAAAGTAAATGAAGAATGAGAGCAATTTACATACAAAGCAGAATAAACAGCGGCCACATGAGCCAGGAGGCCGGACACCGGACACCGGGGAAGCCAGGCCAATGCTCTCTTTGTTTGCTGCACTTCGGAGGATTTTCTCAGGAGCTTAGTGGATGGAGGGAAGAGATTGATTTTAAGTCTCTTATTTTTTTAATCGAAAAGATGAACAGAGAATAATCTAGAACTTTGAAGTCAGAAGGTAGAAAACCTCAGAAAGGGGGTTAAGTTGTAAATGTTCTCCTTTGCAAACACAATTCACTAGTTCTGCTTACAAAATACTAGCTATAATGAATGCAAAATATACCAAATCACTTTTCTTCACAAAATCAGCAGATGCATGTACAAAGCAACTTCAGGATGGAAAAGGGTCTTTCTTTTCTTGGAGTCTGATTCTAAATAAAGGACTGTTTGGTGCTGGGCTTTGTTGGCCAAGTGTTTCCTAGTCCAGGAAACAGGTTAGACAGCTCAGGAAATATGGAGGGGTGGTGGGGAGGACTGAGAACACAGGCTTGAGTAATACAACAAATTAAAAGCGTAAGGGTAGAACCATGGCCAGTTGCTTCTCAGGGAGCTGGATTTATGGTAAGAAATAACAACAAAACAAAAATCCAACTGTGCTCAACCTGCCTTATGTATAGAGACAAACACTAAGGCTACAGACTCCAAACCTATAACACATAGGAAGAAAAGTTATTTTCAGCTCAGGCATCTGAAGTACAGATAGAGCACTCATATTTTCTCCTTATCAAAAAGTATGTTCAAAATAAAAAGCAGTTGGACTTTTCTAAGTCCCAATAAACAAAGGGCCTTATATATTAAATTTTCACTATTACTGGTATAATTCTATAATACAGAATTTAAACCAAACAGATGCAGACTGCTTGGGCTCAGCAGACATTTTGAGAATCACTTGGAAGGAAATTAATGGCAGAGGGGATCATCCGAGCAGAACATTGGTCTCTGTGGGGCTTGTGACGCCTATCATTTCTCTGTAGTAACAGGGGATTCATCTTCTCCTAGGTTGTAGAGGAGCCAGGTGACATCATTGAAGAGAAAAGAAAGGTAAGACCCCTTGTACCTCAGAGTGAAAGCCAAGAGCAAATGGCTGTGGTTAAAGCTCCAGTCAGCTCTGGAGCTGCCCCTCCAGGCCACTTGTCAGCTCAGACCAGGATTGCTGGGGGTGGGGGTGGGGGGGCGTCAATACGAATAAGATGATTTTGCACATGCACTTCCTTTCAGATGCTACAGGCATCACCAGTCTCAAAGAGCAGGAAAGTCTTCTGGGAAGTACCAGGTTATTCTTTTGATAAAAACCTTCAATTGTTAATGGATGCTGACAGTCTGTACCTTTGCTCTCTCAGAGAGCAGGAGCTAGGATCTACCAAAGCCCAGACCATGAAGCACAACAGATTCCCCTAAACCCTTTAAAGTCTTACTGCGTGAAAATCGTCATGGCTTTCAGTAACGCTGGGAGAAAAATTTATCTTGTTGGTAGTTTAAGAAGCTACACTTCAAACTTCTTAAAAGAAAAATGAAAAGAGAGAAAGGACAGACGTCTAGGACTACTTTGAAAAGCTGGAGCAAGCACTTCAAAGGAAAGGGGTCTTTGTGTGAAAGCAGTTTTATGACCACTGATGCAGATCCTACCAAAAGCTGAAAGGGAGACTCAGTACATCTTTTGGGGGCCTTAGTAGAAGATGAACAAGTCAAATGAGATTAAAGACAGCCCAAAGCCTGCCACAGAGCCCAGGCACACCAGCGTTTACAGATGTGCTTTTCTCAGTATGCAACAGGGAACACTGGTGGAAGCCTATGCCCTCTAACAATCCAACTTGGTTTAAACAGTGAGGAGCTCTATGACCCTGCTGGAGTGTACACTGAGCCAGTGTGCAGCGCAGAACAGTTAGCTTAACACCGCTGGGAGAGTGGTATATGTTTGTACTATTAAATGTGTTTCTTTTCCCCCTTATAAATATCTTTATCAAATGGAGTCTGAACCTCCTAAAATTTCATATCTGAAAGAGAAAAAGTAATTCCTCTACTATCTTATTCATAAGTAGCAGATGAGAAAGATAATTCCCAAGATTTACCTCCATTAAGGCAAAAGAGATAAATAACCCATGTAAAAATACACTTTTCAATTATTTTTAAAAAGTGAAATAAGTTCCTGTTATCATCAGCATCACCAACCCAGGCTTAGGAAAGTGAAGCCATTTCAGAGTGACTGTGCAGTCCTTTGCAGAGTTGCATGCTGCCTCAGCAGGCACACACCATGCTTCTCTCTAACAGCATCTAGCATGAAATGTGCTCAGTCTTAGAAACATAAAATCACTTCTTCTTCCCACAAATTGCTTAATGGATGGCTCTGTGATTGTAATCAGCACATCCCGCTGCCCACTTTCTTGTTCCTTCGCTCTGGCATTGACTTAGTAGTAGTTACTGATGCACACTGGACAATAAGGACAGAAATACAATATGGCCTTTTGTTTGAAATGACTTGATTTACTGGAATCTGAGGGTGCAACTCAACACCGCAGCATCACCACAAAAAAAAATTTGGAAATTTAAATGATTATCAAATCCACTACCTTATAATAATCCTGTGCATTGCACTAGAATACATGATTTTAAAGGTTAAAACACTACTGAGGCGGGAGCACTTAATTACAAGTGTTTTGGATGCCAAGTCAGCACTCAGGATTAATTAATGAATCTTTAAGTGAACACCAGTGATACAGTTTCATACCAGTTAACTCTTATATATCTAAAGAAAACTAAAATAGAATATTAAACTTGATTTTGTTAAAACAAAATAAAACAACATCAGAAGCCACTTTGAATCTAGGTATGTTCAAAAGCCAAGAACCATAATGAGGTTTTAAGTTTTAAGTACTTACAACACCAAAAAAGTTAAATACTATGGAGGACATGCAGTTTGTCTATTAATTGCTGCTGATTAATACAAAACTTTCATGTGCAAACCAAATACTTGGCTTTCTCATGCGGCTCACCACAATGGTAAATCAAGAAAGGAAATGGCTTTTTTGCTGATAAATGTTTCCTTTTCCCTCTGATAAATGTTTCTTAAACCTTTCTATTAACTTCCTAAGTTTTCAATGAAAGTTCTACCACCTTTTAATTATGCAAAACTAAATTATTTGAAATTTGTTCTAGTCGTTACACCTTTATCATCCATCCTCCCCCTCCTTCTCTGCGTCCATCACAGTCCTGGTGAAAATACATGTGTAGAGTTAAACATGCAGACTACAGTTAACATGCCAGATGCATTAAGGCTGCCACGTGCACCAGAAAATGTTGATGGCTTCTTTTGTAAATACCACTAGAATTACTAATGTCAGGCAAGGCAAGGTTGGTATGAAAGTCAGTCAAAGCTCTTGGTTCATGTAATTTCCCTCCTCTGCTACATGCCTGTTTTTACACGGGACTTACCTTCTAATACTACACTAAACAGAGAATTTGTGTGAGTAATTCTATGTGTAACACTATTATAGGGGATGGGGTACAGTCAGTGTTAGAATGCACATTCAGCACAAACAGGCTCTGGGCTCAATCCTCAGCATGCAGTGAGCTCACACATACATAAGGAAAGGAAACCAAAACCTCAACAGGTTCTATCATGATACGCACTGTCATAAGAAATCAGTGTAACAAAATTATCTTTTCATGTCTTTTGTAAATACTGAGTACTTTTGTGATAGGATTGCATCAAATTCTGTATTGCTGATAATCCAATTAAATCTAATAAAAACTGAAATACAGTTTAGTGGCTAAGAAAGAGGCCTCTAGGGCTGGAGCTATAGCTCACTGGCAAGGCATAGGCTCAGCATGTGTGAGGTCTGGGTTCCATCCATAGCACCACCACAAACAAAAGATTATGGCCAAGGGTATCTAAATTTGAATCCAGACACAGCACCTGTCAACTAGGTGATCTCTTGGTAAGAGACTCAGGAGCTTTAGGGCCAAAGCAGAAGGAAAAATGATACTTTAATAACTTCTCCATGTGTTATTTATAAAGACAAGAGATAATGAGAAGCTTTCACACAGGGGTATCATAAGAATTATGTCACTATGCACAGTGTCTTTAAGCCCTGAGCACCTATGAGATATCAGTAGCAGCAGGACTGGAGGGAGGAGAAGAGGAGGGAGAAAGTGCTTTTTGTCAACTTTTGTTATAAAAATCTCCTTTTAACAAAAGGTATTTCTGGGGCTGGAGAGATGGCTCAGTGGGTGAGAGTGCTGACTGCTTTTCCAGAGGTCCTGAGTTCAATTCCCAGCAACCACATGGTGGCTCACAACCATTTGTAATGGGATCTGATGCCCTCTTCTGGTGTGTCTGAAGACAGCTACAGTGTACTCATATAAATAAAAAATAAATAAATCTTTTAAAAAGGTATTTCTGATCTTGGACTGCGTAAGTGTCAAATAGAGATAGTTCTTATTTTTCTTTCTTGTCAAGGAGTAATATTCCTTAGTTTCACAAACTATCCTTTGAATTCTCACGTTCTGCCTCAGTTCAGATTTGACACCTTTCCCAACAATCCACACATCTGTGAAGAGCAGGAAATGCAGATATATTTCCACAGTCAGGTGTGGAAATTTTAAATTTCTCTAATTTTACATATCTCTAATTATCAAATATGACATGCTCATTCTAAGTGTGCAGGTAAGTTAGTGAATTATAAAGATGATGAAAACTTGCTTCCAAGTCCCACTAATTTGAAATGAGCACTGCTGGCTTTTGCTGGCTATGACTCCAGCTTTTGTATGCTTTCACATACATGAGCTTTTAAGGACATGCACATACATTTGTCAAAACTTATCAAGCATGATATAGAGAGTTCAGTGATCTATCACTTAGCAGTACAGAGAACATATGCCCCTGTGTTCATGTCACACATGTGCAGTATCTTTGGTAGAAATTGCACAGCCCTTCAGAAGTTCAGAGCCCTTCAAACTCTACAGAACTACTCCTGAGACCACATTTTATTCTCTGTAGCGCAGCTCCTTGGTCTTAGGCTCCAGTCCCTCTATAGCTCCTGCACCTAAATACAGGAATCTAGTAATGTAGACACACATTTCTCTACACAGAAAGTTGATGGAGCTGAAACGGTGTTCACTTTGTTGATATCCAACACTGAATTTTATGACTATAAGTTAAAATTTTTAACCTTTTTATTTTGACTATCCAAGTCATTTAAAATTCTTACTTTTAGTTTTTGTTTCTTTTTAAATTTATTTTGGTTTTTCAAGATAAGAGTTTCTCTATGTAACAAAGCCCTAACTGTCCCGGACTTGCTTTGTAGTCCGGGCTGGCCTTGAATTGATAGAGATCTTCCTACTTTGACCTCCCAAGTGTTAGAATTAAAGGCATGTACTACATACACTACCACACCTGGCCTTTTTTTGTTTATTTTTTAGATTGTAATTTAATTAAAACATTTCTCCCTTCCCTTTTCTCCCCCAAGTTCTCTTTCTCACTGTCCTTCAAATTCATGGCCTCTTTTTAATTAATTGTGTATGTGTGTATATAAATAGATACATACTTATATATGTATAAGTACATACTTATATAAATAGATACATACATATATAAGTATATATCTATTTATATATGTATGTTTATACATAGATATTATATAAATAAATATATTTATATACACATATATATTCCTAACTGTAGCATGTGGAGTCCATAGAGTGTTACTTGTATACATGTTTTCAGGGTTGACCTTTGGCACTGGACAGCATTGGTGTGCTCTCCCTGGGAGGACCGCCTCTCCTGCTCCCAGCTTTCCTCAGCTGCCTGTGGTTCTTTGTGTAGGGCTGAGGACTCATGGGCTTTTCCCTGTCCACTTTGGCATGTTCATTGGTGTCATCCTGGTTTGGCTCACATCCGGGCAGCCATACTGGTGAGACTTTATGGGTGCAACTTCTGATATTACTAGGAGACACAGTCTCACAGCAGTCCCTTATCCTCTTGTTCTTACAGTCGTTCTGACCTCAATTCTGCAATGTTCCCTGAGTCTTAGGTATGAGACGGGGGCTGAGCTTCACAGATCCCCATTCTGATTAGTTATAGTTTTTGTAGTGGTCTCGGTCTGTTGATACAGTGTCTCACTATAGAGCCTTGTCTGGCCTAGAACTCAGAGACCGACCCGCCTCCTCTACCTGGGATTAAAGGTAATGACCAACACCTGGCCCTAACATTCTTTTTAATCTATTTTCCTTAACATTTGTAAGGTTTCTTTGGTAAATATATGTAAATTAGGCACTTTGACTGCCACACGGCTTTCACATCTTTAGCTAGTAAATATATCTTGGTTTATACTCATGTAGTAGTGACACAGGGCTTTAATCCCAGCACTTCGGAGGCAGAGGCAGGTGGGTCTTTTGTGAGTTTGAGGGCAGCCTGGTCTACATAGTTGAGTTCCAGGACAGCCAGGACTATATAGTAAGACCTGTTTTGAGACAAAAACAAAATAAAACAAAATCTTGTTCTAAACCACCCCAAGGAAATAAAATCATTTTCTCAGTTACAAAAAAACTACAACTTATAAAAATGAACACAAGAATGCTCAGTAGTTACAGAATTAAGCTATTAAAAAAAAACTGAGTTCCAGGAAATTATCTTTTTCATTTAAAAATACTTCCAGAGGTTGGAGAGATGGCTCGGTGGTACTTGTAGAGAACCTCGGTTTGACTCCCAGTACCCAAATGGTGGTTCAAAACCATCTATAACTCAAGTATCAGGGGACCCAATGACCTCTGCTGGAGTCTGTGGACACATACATACATGCAGGCCACATACATATAAAATAGAAAAACAAACAAAATCTTCTAATCCTACATTTGAAATCTGACCAAGGGTATCAGAATTTAAGAAAACTTACTTTAGAAAATAGTAGATATGTGATAGGCACTGATATAGCTAACTAGGTGATGGCAACTAAAAAAAAAAAAAAAAAACAAAAAATAAACTAAGAAAAGCCAACCACGCGCTGGGTGTGGTGGTTCCCACCTGCACTCCATTCCAGCCCAGCCTAGACTACTAGAGATCCTATAGAAAAAAACACAACACAACAAAACAAATGTCCAGGCGAGAACAAACAGAAAAACCCATCAAATCTAAAATCTGTTAATTAGCACTTTAAATTATCTCTATAAAGTAATGGTTCTAGCATGTGAAAATTAAGGTAACTAGAAAAAGTGGGGTTTTAAAAAGAAACAAATGCACACATAATTTCATATAAAATGGCTTCTCATAAAGCTTTAGGAATATCTACTGCATAACACATTTGGTCTTATGTGATTTTTCTAGTAAAATGGGCCTTTCTGGAAGGTGGTAAAAATCAGTTTAATGTTGGCCCAGAGGTCTCAACTAAATGCGTACTTCATAATGCTACAGCAATGCCATACTCATGGGCTGAGGGGAATGCACAATCCAATATTGTAGCAGCACTAATCCTACTTTCATATGTGAGGAAGGGGGCAGGGCACCAGTGACAACTTCGTCCTCTGAGTGCTCTGAGGGCCTGTATAATGACAGCCCGCAGTATGTACCCACATGTTAATTTCAGCCATCGTTTAAAATTAAAATTTCTCTCTTGAGCATGAAGTGTTTGCAACTTTCTTTGGGACTGTCCCTAATGTCTACATATGAAGATACTCAGTTTTAGTTTGAGGACATAAATCAGTTTCTCTGTCCTCATATATAAGTGGCTACAGCCCTTGGGTGAATGGTATAGTGATTTTTCTCTGCAACCAAACAAGGTAAATAAATGTGATATATTGGCACATCACCCCACTGCTCTGCATATGGTGCACATTAAAGTTGTATTCGTTTGCCATATGAATATAATTCCTTTTACCACATTACTATTAGCTACAAGAAGTAAATACAGAGTTGTTTTGTTGGAATTTGAGGGCCTGCATTACATCACAGAGCACTAAACATCCTGGACCTTCTGGAGAATTTCATAGGCATATTTTTAATGTCACCTGACCTGAACACTGCCAGCAAACTGCTTCAAACCCATACTTTGAATTTTACAAGAAAATAAAGAAATATTAGGTAGTGCAGTAGGCCAGGAGGGAACTGGGTTTGGTCTGAACGAGGCATATGTAAGAAGTGGCGTCCTCTACAAAGAATCAGATCCAGCCCTGTCCCTCACATAAACGGCCATGTGCCTTAAGCACTGCTTTCACATACAGAAAGTATAAGGAACTGAGTGTAGGGATTACCTAAACCATTTCTGCCAGCTGTAACTCACTGAAGACCTATGATCATTAAGATGTGAGTTTATCTCAGGGCAAACTGTGGCGCTTTGGTTTTTTAGGCATATTCTGTGCTTTGCTTAAACGTTTATTATAAAGTTCCGATCCCAGGTTAGGGTGGGAACAGAAGAATAAATGTTTTAAAAAACATACAAGGTTTAGCACACCATATATATGCTGACATTTGAGACCTGTGAATAATCTACCACAGGCAAATAGAGGCAAAATCTACCAGTGTTTCCAGGCCCTGCCTTTCCCATTAGAGAGCTTTGCGTCCCCAGATGTGTCCAGCAGATGGTGCTCTAAGCTACCTACTTACACAGAGGACACTGCACTACAGTTTCGCCAAGACAAAGAATAAGAATTTATCAGTAGCTTTAGTAAAACATGTTAGGCTTTATGACAAAAAGGACAAGATTCCTAAGTACATGCATAAAAAATACATATGCATAAGCACATGTGCATGGCACCGGGTAAATAACTCACACCTGGGCGTGTTACTATACCACATCTCTTACAGACTTGATGAGTATCTGTGTGTACCAGTGGTATTTATAGTCATAGGGCAAGATCATTCTAAATTCATTAAAAAAAATTTAGAATGCCTTAACGTTAGAATTCATTTTTAATTATAGCAGGAATGTCTCATTAGGGTGATACTAGTAAAATTAACAACAGTAGGATTTACGGTAATGACTGAAGTGATTGATGAGAGTGTAACAAAATGAAGTTTTAGACAGGAAAAGCAGGGCAGTATACAGTACTTTAAAAACAGCTCTGCAGTCTGTTAGTGCTAGCCTTACGGTTAATAAAATCTTCTTTCTAATTAACGGTGCTGAAATATTCTTAAAGAACAGAATCTTGTTGTTATATAACCCACAGCAGCCCTCCACAGACGCCATTCCCATAAGGAGAAAGCTGACATAGATTAGCATGTCTGATTGCAAAGAGGAAAAAAAAAATGCCACCTTTCCATCAAATCAAAACCAGAATGCAAGAATGTTAAAGCACTTTGCTGAAACAGCGCACACACAAATCTGTGCAACACCTCACGTTCGGCAACCATTTGCTCCAAAAGCTAATAGACTGTGGCTGTAAAAAAAAAAAAAAAAAAAAATTTACTTTGAAACCTAAAGGTGTTAGTTTTTTTTGGTTAGTTTTTAAAATTCCAGTTTATGATTTACGAGTGTAATATAAATTAACGAATAAATAATAACTGTTGTATGTTTTCATCTTGTTTGTGTAAGTACAAGCATGTCGAAGTTGGAAGTGTTTAATTTAAATACCAATTTAGTGCACCGAAGAAGCACACTTTCTGCAGAATTTGGAGAAGGCGGTCCAGTCAGCATTGTTCTGAAGGGAAAACCTTTTACTGGAGGAGTCTCGGCCTAAGACAGTGGGTTGGGGTGAACTAACAAGGTGCTGAGCTTTCTGCAGAAAACACGACTCATTGAAATTGTCCTGGTTAATGTTACAAAAACCATCCACAACCAAGTGGAAGACTATTTTCAGCCTTCTTATTGGAAAGCTGCATTCCACAGCAGATAACCATCGAAAGACAATAGAGGCAAAGGTGAAAAACGGCCTGTCTGCAGAGAGCAAGCCTTTGGCTGCATGATCTAGACAGGTTTCATAAAACATCTGAGTCATTTTTAAAGCTCCAAATTATACTATTTATAGGTTTCATCCAAGTTGAGTTAGCCTGATTTTTATCCAACTAATACACATATTAACATTATATAACATTAGGTTAAAACAGTTACACAGCTACCAACTCTACAGAGCAACAATTATTAGATTTGAAGAAAATGGTATTTGGCTCCTGCTTATGATCCTTGCAAGTAAAATCACTAACTATTCTTGTAATTTTAAAATCTAAAATAAAATTAAATTGCTTAAAGAACTATAAAATGCAAAAGAAAAGCAATAGGTTGCCCCCCCCACCTCTTTTTTTCCCCCCTTTCATGTAATAAAAAAATTGAGGTTGAAGTACTCCTGTGTATTTACCAGCCATCCTACAATGCGTGCATGTGAGCGTGTGGCCATTCTCAGGGGTCTTCCTGTCGCTCTGAGATACAACTCGGATGCAGGAGTCTGAACGCTCATCTGAGGCATCGGCTTCAGCCTTCAGCGGCTGCTCTCAGCCTTCGCTACGCCAGAGGATCAGAGAACTGAGCAACTTGATAATAGTTATGCACAGTAAAACTGTCTGAGATTGTCTGCTATTTGTTTTTAAAAGGTTGGATTGGCTTTTTTATCTTTTTTCTAATGTGTGTAAATTCTCAGAGTAAGAAAAAGTACCTGTTTGTCTTTCTTACAGATTCATTCTTCAAAGCTGAAGTGAAATTGAATTGGGGCATCAGGTATTATAAAAGGACCAGAAAGGATGAGGTAATATCATTTATTCAAAATACATTTTGGTTTTCTGAAAATTGTATTAGATGTGCTGTGTTTCTGTTTTTTCTCCTCTTCATTTTGTGCATTTCTGGGTGTTACTGCCCACTATATTACAGACAGAGAATGGTGGACATCGCATGTAACATTTTAATATGTAGCCAAGATGGAGTTTGTGAGGTGATTTATGTCTGCTGAACACCTTGTGCCTCTGATAACACCATTGCTTTATTTTACAGACGAGAGAGAGAGAGAGAGAGAGAGAGAGAGAGAGAGAGAGAGAGAGAGAGAGACAGCGGAGTCAGGAACTTAGATTTCTCTTTTATGCTGGATCTCAGTGTTTGATCACTCCTTCTTGATTCTCTATTTAAATGACACACATACAAAAACCATCTCTAGGGCAATTTATAATGTACTTAAATAAACAACATATTTAAATATATGCATATATTATTTAATGTGTAAGTAGATATAAAATACTCTGAAAAACTGAAGTTTTCTAATTTTAAAACATAATTAAATCTCTGAAATGCTATACAGTTCCATACAGCAACAGCCAGTAAGTAGGGCTTTAGCTATTTCTCAGAATACACAAGGCTGGAAACTCTGCATAACATAGAGAAGGTAATCACATGGAGTGAAAAACAAAGACTCAAATATCTGTCTTTGTGGGTACAAATTGCTACACATGCTCAAAACATTTTAAGGCCAAAAAAAGGCTTTCCTAAATTCTTTGAGAGATAAATAACAAAGTGGTAGATTTATTTATCATCAAATTTAGGTTTGCCTGATATAATTAATCTTTTATTTAAGGAAACAGAAAAAAAGAAACTGAAAGTAGTCACTCAGTCTAGGAGGCCAGAAAGGGAGAGGTATCAGAGGCCACCTTGACAATCAAAGGATCACAGTATATATTTAGAAAATCAAAGTCCTTGAGTTTTTCATCCTTTTAAGTTAATTGTGAGTACATATAAAGCAGAGTTGTCTGTGTAAGTAGGAGACATGCACAAGCACACTTTGCTGGAGTACAAACACACTACAGCTTGCTCTGACTGGGGAGACCAGATTGCCCACAGTATCAGAACTTTAATTATTTTTTCTATTCCATTCACATATAAGACTATCTTTAATTAAAGTCATAAATAGGTCCATTAGATAATAACTGAATACAATGTTTATGATCCAATGCAAAAATCCCTCAAGTACATAAAAAGAAAAAATAGCTTTTAAAAAAGCTTTGCATTTTACTAAATATTAGCATTTTTGAACAAAATGTTCACTGTCACACAAGTATTATCCATTTTTGCACAACCTGGAGAAGTCAATCAAAACTATGACAAGGTGAAATACATTTACACCCAGACACAAGGTCCAGTATTCAGGTAATAGCATGAACTTTCCTTAACCAAATACACTGCAAGTAGCTTTCAATTAAGACATGGTAAATATTTAAGAGCAGCCACAGACTCTACCTTATGAAATAGAAATCTACAGCTATTCTTACAAAAACTCTTCTCTGTTGTCATAATCATTTTAATTAAATTCTCATTTTTCAGGTGGTCCCTTTAATTGTTTTTCCTACTTCTTAATGTGTTTTTTAAAGCCATCTCTTGACTGCAGCTGTGTGCGATTGGTTTTAATGGTGGCTGTTTCCTTTTTTTTGCCTTCTGTGAATTACAATTTTAAATGGTTACACATTTTTTTGTTGTTGTTTTACTGCCTTCAGCAGGTTCTGAAAGATGTTTAATGCTGTTGGTGAACATTTTCATTTCCCATCTGAAAAGCCAAGAGCCAATTTGAATATTCCATATTGGCCTTTTATGACCCATTTTGTCTTTTAATATGTAAATGAAAGTATTATAAAGTTGAGATTTCTAGAATTATAACTTTTAATTTTCTCTTTTAAAACGTGAGTTCAATAAACAAACAAGAAAATATGTAATTTCTTTTTTCTGTTACATGTTATATTGTTCATGAGAACACCTCTACTTTAGTTGGTGACAGCTAGTGCAGCCAAGAATGAGTGTAACAAGAAAACAAGGGTTTTACGTGTGAACTTGAATCATCAATGGGTTTAGAGCTCAGCATTCTGGGTAATTGAGCTTCACTCTTACCGTAATGGAAGAGCACTTCTACCCTAGGTGCTGCTCTTCTACACTACCTACAAAGTTCACTTTAAAAATTTTGCACTTACTGCCAGGGTTATCTCCAATCCCGCCACTTTTTCCATTCCAGTACCACAGAAGAAGAGTTGCGTCACGTGACCCTGAGAGAACGTAGCAATTCCCCCCTATGTATGACTCAGAGCGGGCTAGGCAAGTGACGACATCCCAATGGCCAAACACCACTTGGATCAGTTTTCCTGAAATAAAAAATATTTTTTTCTTTAAGCCACAATTAAAAGGCAAGGCAAATGTTTATCAAATACATTGCAAGACAATGCTGCAATCATAATTCAGATCTTAGAATGTTCTGACCTGGTAGAAATTTTGTTTGTTTTTAAGTGCTACCTATAATAGTGAAAAAAATAATCAATTGAATAGTGGTAAGATTTTTGAAAGGCATATGTTTAAACTATTTCAACAAATACATGTGTATGAGGACACCATCTCCTTATGAACAGCTACTATAAATTACTAAAGAAAAATATTTACTGTTAAAGCAGCCCAGGAGAACACTTCCGCTGGAACCATGTAACACTTTCTTGAGTTACTCTGTGACACAAAACCAAAGCTTGCTGCCTTCCACAAAGTCCTCCAGAGCTTGGCTCACTAGCAGGCTCGCCTGAACTCATGGTATATATGGAAGCTCTTTTGTTCTTAGGTCACCTTGAAGAGAGTTCCTATTTTTTCAAACCAGGCCTACATGGACTATCTTTTCATCAAATGAATAGTTTATCATGATTGCAATTCAAACCCTGCCACTCTTTCTTTGCTCTAATTGTCTGAGTGATGAAAATTCCTTCGGGGTAATGATGAAATCAAGATTACAGTGGTTTAATGGGAGGACTGAGAACAGTGGAGAAGAACCTAGTCAATGTACACACAGGCAGGGCTTCAAACCCAGGAAGAATTCAGTTCACATAACAGTGTTAGAGACAAAAAACCAAGTCCTTAGTGTGAAGTCTTTGCCCGACTGACACTGATAGCATTTATAGACTTGTCTAAAGCATTAGGTTCTTCAGCCCCTCTATGTCACCCTAGTTTATAGTTAACATTTCCCCTTGAGAAGTCTATAGTCTACAAATGATCTTACAGAATGTCTACCCTCAATATTCAGCACGGCTTTCAAAGAAAGTGAGTGTCAGTAGGACAAAATTATGTTAAGGGAACTGAAAAAAATTGTTTCAACCTGGAACATGCAAAACAATATTCAAAAGCCTAAGTTCTCAATTAAAGACTGGCATCTAAAGATACTACATAACTTTTCTCTTTTTCCCTTCCTTCCTACCTTCCCTCCTTTGTTCCTCCCTCTCTCTTCCCCTCTCTCTCCCTCCCTCCATTCCTTTCTTTTTTGTCTTCTAAGACAGGGTTTTTCTGTGTAGTTCTGGCTGTCCTGGAACTTGATCTATAGACCAGACTGGCCTTGGACTCAAAGTGCTGGGATTAAAGGTGTGCCACCACCAACCGGCTACATTTCAGGAAAATAAACAAAAATTATTAAATCTATTAAAGGAAGTATTCACTTAAATACTATTTATTACAATAAACTTAAGACTTAGAAATGTTTCAAATTTAGAAATGAAATAGCGAAACATTTTTGTCCATATCAGGTAGATGTCAAATGCATGCTTTCACTCATGAGAAGCAGCTTGCAGAACCCACCAACAACAACCTGAAAAATCAGACTTATTTCAATTTCAAATTACAGTTAATAAGGTAAAATTTCCTGCTGCAATTAAAGCAGATCAAAGTTTCAGTTAAGGCAGGTATTTGAACTGTTAAACGTGCCACAGGTTTTCTAAATGTCTTCAATCTTCTAAATTGGCACTAGAACATTTCACTTACAAAGTCAGATTATATTAGTAAGGCATATGCTAGAACAGTATTTTAATATAAAGAAGTCAAAAGACTAAATTTAATATAAAATGTATAGCAATTTTTATTTCATTTTCAAGTGAAGATGTTTAGTAATAAATGGTCACATCATATCTTGCAAGGCAGAATGCAAAAGATGGGCAGCTGGCTGCATTCTCATTGATAATTAGAGACCATTGTGTGTTTTAGCTGCAGAAGGAAGCCAGGTAGGTCATATTAGTGCTCCGTTATTCAGAAGCAAGCTTATATCTTGTTTTGGAGTCCAGCATCTCTGTGGGGTTGTATTAATACTATCAACTAGGTGAATGAGGTCCACGGTACCCAGGAGACTCGGATCAGGAGTCCTGCTGAATTGGGAGCCTCACAAAGGTAGACCAACTGTTTGTTGGGTAGCTTACTTAATTTCCAACTGGGTCAGGGACCAGGTAAAAAGATTTAGCTGTGAAACTGGGATGCATTCACAGAATCTTCCAAGATTCACACATCATTTCTCCCTAAGCAACTGCTCTTTCTCCAGTATCAGTGTGAGGAGAACAGATACTCAGTTGCTGTGGTTTCCTTTTCTTCTGAGATTTCCTACTGTTTTAATTTTTTTTAATTAAATTTTAATTAATTAAAAAAAATTTTTTTTTGCCCCAAAGCAATCAAAATTATGGAGCTTCAATAGTATTTTCCTAGCATGTACCTGGTCCCAAGTATTAGGTTTTTTCAAAGTATTCAGTGGCCAGAATACATGGTTTCCACCCTCAGGGCCTTTATCGTCTGATGGGGAAGACAAACACTGAAATAAAGTGAACAGACACACAAGGGTATGGACTACTCTACGAAAAGAACAGTCTAAATGCAGTGAATGGAGGAAAGACCCAAACGGGAGGGATGTTACTCCAAAGGCGTTCCTGATGTTAATCCAGCTTAGTTTTATTCTCTACAGTTTGCAGTGCAGGCTTGACTCTGGGAAACATCTGAATCTCCACTCTCCCTGCAGGCAGTCTAACTCAGCAGTCTCTGCTGCTGCTCTGATATGGGGGCTCTGTCCTCCTAAATCACAGTATAAATACTTGCTGCTCCTTTTGGTAAATTATTTTCTGATAATCTCATAAGTGTTCCTAGGCCTTTGTTTTCTGTTTCCTTTAATACCAGCCTGCCTCTCCATGCACTAATATCAAATATTACCACAAACACTAGAATGTCCTTTTTTGACAGAACAAATTTTCTAGTTAATGTTTTATTTGACAGCTGTGCTACAAATAAAAAAATCCCAGCACAGGACTCTGCAGGACTGCATCTGAATGTGGTCTGAAATGATCCGACGGCTGGGGGAGGTTTTATTGTTGCCTCTGCTGCCCTGGCTGTACCCTGAAAACATGATTTATGTTTCAAGAATTTCCTGCTCTAACCCAAGTACCCCCTCTCCAGTCTAATAAGAGAAGAATTTTTTTTTGGCTTGTGTGCTAAAATATAATTAAATTCAACACTTGTGATGGCTTTGCTATTACATATTAACCGATTATACAATATTTCCTTGCTTGTCTACCAAACTTGAGGAAAAAAATAGTTAATATTATCTTTTGTCATAAAAAACCAAATTCCTATTTTCCTCCTGAAATTACTTTTAAATAAAACTAGCAGCTGAGTTATGTGTACAAGAAAGTACAAAGAATATCACTTGAGATTTCTTTTGTCTATACTTTTATAGAAAATATAAATTTTTACTTTATAAGTCAGTCCTATCGATATGAAGTTTAAAATACTGTTAGTTCTTATGAAATACTTTACATACACAGAGACATGTATTTTCAACAAAGTATTGCAAGGTTTCTGTTGGGGGAGTGGAATGACATCAACTTTGTTAAGTCTAATGGAACATGGCAGTCCCACAAGGATCTCAGGACTACAAATTACAGTAGCTTTCAAGCTGACCAAGGACGGTGACACCTGCATGAGTCAATGTAGTAAAAAGAATGCTACACATAAGGTCAGAAGGGCCGAGCCTACCCCTAGTCCTGGCACCATTAGCACTTACGTTTCAACAGGTCACTTATCTCTCTAGATCTCAGTTCTGTTATCTACAGTATGGGACAAGGACCCTGTCCACTTCATAGCAATAACATGTATGCCAAAGAATTTTGTAAATTCTAAAAACAAAGTGAACCCAGGAATTATGTGAGTTACTGGTACTGCATGGAAGTCCAGCTAGATTGACCTTACATACATAGGCATGTAATGCATTCATAATTAAACAACAGGGAATGTCAGTGAATCCAAAAGCTTCCAAATGCCAAAATGGAAGACTGATATAATTTATGACTCTGTGCATATGCCGGCAAAGGCCAACCCTGCAGATGTGTGGCAGGACTTAAGGGTGTGGGAAGAAGGTGATGTCCAGCAGGTGACGTGACATGACCAGGTGACTGGGGGTCATGGAGATGTTCTGCACCAAGATAGTCTGTGAGGCAGTAACTTAATTCCATGCACTGTCAAAACTTAAAAACTACAAGCCAAAAAAAGTAGATGAACTTACTGTGCAAATTTTAAAATTATTTAAAGTTTAAAATTAAAAGGTTAACTTTTAAAATGAGAACAATAAGCAGTCTAAAAGACTATTAAGAAAAACTTACGATAGGATAAATCAAGTTTAACCTGGGAGTTAGTGAAGAGAGAGAGTGTATCAAATAATGCTAAGGCTCTTTTTGTCATAATGAAAAGGATAAATTTGAATTAGATTATCAAACTAGATCCAGTATAATAAAGAAGTACAGGCTTAGAAAACACCAATTCACTCTGCAATTTACATAATGTTGGTGGAATTTTAGTTTAAAAATTGTCCATCTCACAGACTGAGAAATCTAGGGATTGCTCAGCTACTCAGAAAGGCTCAGTGCTCATGTCTGTGTTCATGAACCACAGGGAAATGAACTATAAGAAAATAGAAATCCGTTTCTTTTTTTTTTTCTTTTTTCTTTTGGAAATCAATTTCTTAGAAAAAAACCAATTTCTACAAATACTTTTTAGGGCTTATTCTATAAATATTTCCACTGAAAAAGAGTACTCTCCCCCTGTTCTCAGCTGTTACAATGGTCTCACAGACACGCGTTAAACTCCACAAGAACCATCACTGTTCAGTGCACCTACTTATTAAGAGAGGGGCACGGACATGCATTTCAGAAGGATTATTAGCAAGCCTGTAAGAGAACGTACCATAAAGCACTTAATTAGAAATTTCAATTTAGTGATCTCTCGATCTCCGCGGCTGCTTACTTATCACCCACAATTCCCTCTTTTTTCTCTCTCTCTTCTCCAGCCGAGCAAGATGCCCAAAGGAAAGAAGGCCAAGGGGAAGAAGGTGGCCCCGGCCCCCACCGTCGTCAAGAAACAGGAGGCCAAAAAGGTGGTCAATCCATTGTTTGAGAAAAGGCCCAAGAACTTCGGCATTGGGCAGGACATCCAGCCCAAAAGAGATTTAACTCGCTTCATTAAGTGGCCCTGATACATCAGGCTGCAGCCGCAAAGAGCCATCCTCTATAAGCGGCTCAAAGTACCGCCTGCCATTAACCAGTTCACCCAGGCCCTGGACAGGCAAACAGCTACTCAGCTGTTTAAGCTTGTCTACAAGTACAGGCCAGAGACAAAGCAAGAGAAGAAGCAGAGGCTACTGGCCTGTGCCGAGAAGAAAGCTGCTGGCAAAGGGGACGTCCCAACTAAGAGACCACCTGTCCTCTGAGCAGGAGTCAATATAGTCACCACCTTGGTGGAGAACAAGAAGGCTCAGCTGGTGGTGACTGCCCATGATGTAGACTCCATTGAGCTGGTGGTTTTCCTGCCTGCCCTGTGTCGAAAGATGGGGCTGCCCTACTGCATCATCAAGGGAAAGGCCAGGCCTGGTCCACAGGAAGACATGCACCACTGTTGCCTTCACACAGGTTAACTCGGAAGACAAGGGTGCTTTAGCTAAGCTGGTGGAAGCTATTAGGACCAATTATAATGACAGATATGAGGAGATCCGCCGCCACTGGGGAGGCAACGTCCTGGGTCCTCAGTCTGTGGCTCGCATTGCCAAGCTGGAAAAGGCAAAAGCTGAAGAACTCGCCACTAAACTGGGTTAAAAATGTACACTTGAGTTTTCTGTACATAAATATAATTACAAAATTTAAAAAAAAAAAAGAAATTTCAATTTAATAGAATTTCCCACTCCCACAGCATTTAATCAAGCAATGTGCATTTTCTTCTTCCATTTGAAATATATTCTTCCAGGGACTGGGTGTCTAACAGTGGAATAGAGTGTGCTCATCAGCACCAAAAAGTCAAAACAAACTAAACAACAACCCATGTCACAGTCCTACGGATTAGTTACAGTGAAATAAATATTCAACTAGATATTATCTTTAAATGTATCTTCTCTTTTGACAGTTTCTAAAATGCCTTAAAGATATGATATTAGATTTACCAGTAGTTTGAATTTCTGACATGTAAAAATTCTTTGGACTGTATCTGCTATAATAACACTGAATTGACTTGGTTTGCCCTTCTGGGAGGGGCATACAAGTACATATGCAGGTGTAAGTTTATATTCTAAGAAGTGTACCTGCCACACACTAAATCAGTAGTCAGCTACTCTTCAGAGTGTGCAGCTTTCAGCAAGATTCTGTGCAGACTAGGGAAAGATAGGTATCTATTCTGAAAAGATAGATTTCACATGTCTTTCAAATATGGAAAAGAAAGCCTTTTAAATAATTAAAAATGATTGGAAATTATTTAAAAGTATACTTCTGTGTTTGTGTACTTGCCTTAAAATTCTGTGTACACACATGGTGGTATTTACATCCATGGCTTTTCCTGCAGCAAAGAATTATTTATTCTTTGAGCATGTGCTTGGGAGACGAAACTATTGAAAAACTGCCTCTTGAAAACACACTGAAGCTAAGTTGGTAACATATGATCTAACCCGCTGTTTCTTAAAAGGGAAGCATCCTCTTTATTTTTGGTACTAAGATGAGAAAGCATTCTTGATGCTAAGTCAAGAAATGAAAATTACCTGTATCTGTGGAATAGACCCGGAAACTCTTATCCCAGAAGCCACAGACGAGAATGAAGCGGTTGTCGGAAGTGATGACGAAGCACTGAGAATGCACTTGGATGCTCTGGTCTAGGAGGTCAGTTACCTGCCTCCTGTGTGTCCCTGTGCCGCAGGCTGTGAGAACATAGGGAGAAGAAGGAAAAAAGGAAACTACTAAATACACATAGGCTAAGAAATCCTACAATGTTGTCACACTGTGGGTTGGGGGAGAGGACAGAGACAGGATCCAGAAGAATACTTGACCTTTACGTAAAGTATTTGAAAAGACAAATGGGGAAATATATGTAATGCTGGAAGAATGTAAGCTGTTATATTTAACATCTCAGTAACAATGTTTTACTTAGAGAAAAATAGGATACTACCATTTTAAAAGCTGCATACAACCCATACAATATGCTTTCTAGCTCTTGGGCAGGACAAGTAGATTACAGCCCCTAGATCCCATCACAATTGGGGTTGTTTCTGACAATCTCATTATGTCTATTGTCACGAGGATGGATTCATGTTGTGACAATCTATTACCTTTAACATTTTGTCACAGGAAGAGATATTAGGATTTAAATGTCATATATTTGAAATACTGTAGCATCTTGTACTACTTTGGCTTTTACGGGTCTTTAATTTGACTGGAAGGGAACTCCTATTTCCCCTGTTTACAGCTGCACTCACATGTAAGCAGAGGCAAGAATGAGGGTCTATTCAAGATCCTTGTAAACGAAGAAGTCAAAGCACGGCACACTGCCACGTTCTTAGGCTTGACTTAAGCGATGGGATAAGACAGCCTGCCAGCATGCTCCAAATGCTGGAGTTCCTCAGATGGGATTGGCTCAGGGCTCAGGTCAGGCATGCAGTGACACCAAACAATGGGGAGAGCATGGATCTGTTACTGTCAGAGCCATTTCCCTGAGACAAGATGCTTGCTTTTTTTTCCTTCCCTTTTCCATTCCCTTCCCTTTTCCGTCCCCTTCCCTTCCCTCCCCTCCCCTCCCCTCCTTCTTTTCTTTTTAAAACATATTATGAGGCCAACCAAATGGAACCTTTGTTCTTTAGTGACTTTCCATTACAAATAAGGGTTTGTACACCATGAAAGCAGCTTGATTGCTCCAGAAATTGACTGGAATGGTCAAAGCAAATCCTTGTGTCTAGTTACTAAGTTCTTTATACCAATTTTCAGCTTTTTAAGGGAAGAAACTATACTGAAAAATATTCAAGATACCTATTTTTTAGTCATTATCTATGATATCTAAATAATGTGGGAGTTTAATATAAGGCCTCCCAAAGTAAATAAACAAGAAGGCGAGGCATTTAAAATACTCTCAGGGCTGTGCCGAGAACCACTGATGCCTGAACTACCCTGAACATAAAAAGAACACACCCCACGTGCATGTTTACATACAGAGTCCTGCTAAAGTCTGTTAGCACGACTTACACATTTAAAATCAGCAGGTAACTGAATGTGCTTTGGGGGGCTAACGGGGTAGGAAGTAGCAGCAACAGTAAAATGGGAAGACTTCCAGGTGGGGATCTGTTTTCTCAAACAAAGGAAGTTGCTAGCAGATGAGGGACAGTGAACCACATACACAGAAAATGCCCTACTGCAGAGAGACGCGAGGCACAGATAGTCCAAGATACCTAGGGAAACAACATGCGTGGTGCTTCCTACACCAGCTGCTGCCACACTTCACTATATGTAGAACCTTTACAAATGTCTCTTCTTGCCAGTAATTACATGACTTTTGCTCCTGGACAATTAATTGTCACTAATTTGGGGAGAGGCTGGACATGCACATAATTATGAGTTGAGGAATTGCAGCACCCCTGAGTAAAGGCTGATGTCCCTTCAGCATCCAAATGAACTAGTTTTTGTTTGCCTTGGATTTGGGGTTTTGAGAAAAGGTGTCTCTGTTTTGGAATGCCTTGAACTGGGGATCATCCTGCCCCTGTCTCCTGAGTGCTGAAACTACAGGTGTGTACCACTCACTCAGCAGACAAACTCCTCTCTAAGTGAATTGTTGCTTAAAGTTTAACCCTGAAAACTTCTTCCTCCAGCCACCTGTCCATTCATCCAGTTGTCAGCCCCTTTGTCCATCCCTGTATCTGTCTATCCTACCCACTTTATAAGAGCCTTCATATTATTCCACTGTTTTTGTTAGTAAACTTACTTTGTGGTTCAATCCTACACTACTTTTATTCAATAAAAATCGGTACATTTGATTAGATACATAGCACCTAAACTGGGGGCACGATTACTCTGGGAGTCTGAGACTCTCCATGGGATACAGACACAGATGGTTTTATGGGAATCAATTTCTTGTTCCTCAACTTCCATATATTCTCTTGTCTGAAACTGATTTGCTTGAGAATTCTCCTGTGAGTTTTCCTTTCTTATTCCTTCTTTTGCTTTACATGAAACCATGTGATATACTCTTCCATGCATGATTTTACTATGGTTCTTTATCTCTGGGGATTAAAATCTCCTAGGAGGTTCAGGAACAATGAAAATATTGATGACACTAGAAAGTAAGTGCCTAGGTGTCACCATTTTGTAGGTTAGATGGCCTCAAGAAACTGAAATGGGGATCTAATCACACTGCCAATTAACAAATCATTAAAAATAAGTTTCAGCAGCACTGTTAAAATGAAAGAAAGCCGGCAGTGGTGGCGCACGCCTTTAATCCCAGCACTTGGGAGGCAGAGGCAGGCGAATTTCTGAGTTCGAGGCCAGCCTGGTCTACAGAGTGAGTTCCAGGACAGCCAGGGCTACACAAAGAAACCCTGTCTCAAAAAACAAAAACAACAACAACAACAACAAAAAAAAAAAAAAAAAAAAAAAAAAAGAAGAAGAAGAAGAAGAAGAAAAAAAAAAAAGAAAGAAAACCTAATTTTAGACCATAAGGTACTTTTTAATAATTTACTACATGAATTTTGCTACATATTAGAAAGAGTTCAAAGACCTGTATGGCATTATTAAAACAAAACATTTCCCTTTCCCATCTACTTTCTTATGTAACTTCCCTCAGCTATAAAACCAAAATAATAGGAATGGATCTCCTGGACACACCTTAGAATATCAACACATGAGTTATTAGAAGGGGAAATATCCATCTAGTTGACTGAAGACTTATTTCCAGTTAGTGCTTCTTTTATATTTTCTATATTTTAGAAATACTGTTTAAGTTTATTACAGGGCTGGGATGCACCTCAGTGGTGGAGCATTACTGGTTTTCAATGCCACACTAACAGGCTGATATTACAATTAATTACAAGTACAAGTTGTGTAAGAACGTGGGGAGTGGCAGCGCACACCTGGGGTGCTGGCACTCAGGAGGCTGATGCAGGAAGACCTTGAGCTCAAGGCAGATTGGGCTATATAATGAGTTCTAGGTTAATCTGGGCTACAGAGTGACACTTTAACACAAAAACCAAGATGAAAAAAAATTTTAAAGATTAGTCAGTATAATCAATTTAAGATTTTAATTTTGGTATGTGATGTTTTTATGTATTTACAATTTTTTATGAAGTGAAAAAAATTTGAGCCTTGAATGAATAGAAAAAATTAAGTTTATAAACACATGTTTAACTTTCCATACACATTTTTATGGCTGAAACATGTAATAGAGTAATCAAGTTTTAAAAGTTAAGACGAAACTACATGGAGAAAATAGGTTATAAATCCAAAGTGAAAAAGGAATTTGATGAAATTTCCAACTGTTGAGGGTTTTCATATGTATTTTTAAAAATAAAAAATGTTGAATATCAGTTCATTTTTATATATTCCACTGGATATATTGCAAATGTTTATACTATTAGGAATATATTTTTACTATGCTAGACATTTTAAGTATCTGGGCTTATGATAAAAAACTTTCATGTATTAGTTTTATGATTAATGAGAAGGAAGCTGGGGTTGTGTTAAGTTGGTAGAGTCCTTGCCTAGTATGCATGCAGCCCTGGGATTGATCTTGGCTTGGTGGTGGAAATCTCAGCATTTAGAAACTAGAAGCAGAAGGATCAGAAGTTCAAGGTCATCCTGGGTCATATACTGAACTTGATGTCAGCCTGGGCTAGTTAAGATAGCTACTTTAGTTAAAATAGTTACTTTAGTGGGGGAGGGGCTGTTTGGTGGTCAGTGATCTGGAAGCTCCCAGGGCAAACCATCTCCTACAGGCTTACTCTGACCCATGGCATCTTTAAATATGAAGCTTTACTGGAAAGCAGCCACACTCTTTTGTTTATACATTGTTCGTGGTGGCTTTTGTACTGCAAAGAAAGAGTTAAATAATTGTGTCTGAAACCTTAAGATGCACAAAGCCTGAACTATTTAGTATTTAGCTTTTTACCAAGAAACTTTGCCCACACTGGCTGAATTCGCTTAATTATATTACAGAATATTCATTGCCATGTTTCAAAGCAAACAGTAACCCTATAATTCAGAGTGTTTTACATGTCTTAGCAAATGGGCTTCATTTTCCTGATTTTAAAACTATACAGTGAGCATTTAGCTTTGCAACTTTTGACAAGTAGCAAACAGTATCTTTTTAATGCAAAATAGAATTAAGAGAACAAAGTGAAATTCAGAATAGTAGTTACTAGGGAAACAATTAATGAATTGGTTTTGAATTGAAGGTTTTGTTCATCTATCCTAGATAGAAAATCATTTAGTGAATAAAAATCATTTAATGTTCTACTGTGGCAAAGGCTGTAATGAAAAAGAGGGTAACATAAAATAGGGAACATTGTAGATTTTAAAATAATAAATCTACTCATTCATATGAAAAATTTATATGCAATACAGTAACATTCTAATGAATTGATTTGTTCAGGGCAAATTTGCCAAATTACAGGCCAAATATTCATGCTGGTGGCTTACCCCCATGGTAAGGCAATTAAGTTTTTCTTTTTCTTTTCTTTCTTTCTTTTTTTTTTTTTTTAATTTTAAAAGTTATCAAGGCTGAACCTTTTTGGTGACACCACATTTGAAATCCCAATGCATAAGAATTACAAATGCTAACTAGAGATTTCAGCTGACTCAAACCGTAACAGCAATTAAAATGTCTAAGTCATGTGCTGCAGATGCTCTCCTTGTTCCCAGTGGCTCTTTGTAGCCTCCTTTTTTTTTTTTTTTTTTTTTTTTTTCCCTCCCTCAACAAATTTAACCTCCAATGGCAATTTATTGGCTGCAGGACTCTAGGAAAATGAATACAAATATCTTAACACTACCATTGGCTGGGTAATATATTTCAACTTTGAAACTGCTCTGAGATTGCACATTAATCCCCTCTGACTGAACAGAGCCCAGGAAGAAAGGATTGATCTTCTTTAATGATGAGACCCTGGCATTACAGTTTTATTTTTCACAACACAGTGCTGCTAAGAATCCCACTGTTATTATGAAAATTTCCCTAGCAAAGAAGCTCCATCACATTACATTTGCACCAATTCATCATAACGCACCTCGCTCCTGCTCATCAACAAGTCTGAGTGATGAAAAGATCCAATATTATCCTGACAGTACTTCATGCGCATTCTCAATCACACATTATTACAGCATCCATATTAATTTTCAGTGACACGCGTCCTAGGCCTGTTCAAATTAGGCAAACCAACGAGGGGGAGTTGATGAAATACCAGCATAGCCACAGCTCATTGCATTCCAATTTGCATGCAAATGGTTTATCAGGAAAATTCCATTCCCAGCAACCAGCAAGTGAAAAACAACTGTAATCTACACTTCAGGGCCACCATACAGAGCTTAATGAATCGCAAAGAGAGAAAGAAGTGACAGACCTATGAGAGGATCGATTTCCACTGGCAGCTGGTATGGCTGGTCTTGTACAGCACCTTGGTGAGCTGGAATTCACAAAAGAAAAAAAAAGCATTATTTTTCATATACTTAACTACAAAAATGCACAAGTCAACCTTATGTAGAATTGTTTCCAACCTCCAAGCCTCTCATGCAATTTTGTGAAATTTAAAGAATAAAAATCCAGGTGTTTTTATGGCTAGCTTATTAAACATTTATTTTAGATTAGTGCTGTTCTGAACATGTGCCATTGCGGTGGCTCCAGTCCTAGGCCATAAGCTATAGCAGATGCTTGACTGGCAGCCTCTGATGCTGCAACAAAACAAAATTAAGTGGTAAAGCGTGCTGAAAACAAAATGTGACAGCCATCTGCTGACTGTAGCAAATACTATTTTTTCGTTACTTCTTAAAAAGGCAGTTTTGAATGCTATAGCACAAAGGATCCACACGACTGTCAGTTTATGATGGAGAAAGAGAAAGCTCTAAGTCAGGGGACATTTAGTGTTTCATCCATCACTAAAAATCAATGAACTGAAAGTTTGAATAAAAATAAAGGTATCTGCAGATAAATGTTTTAGTTAAATGCATTTGACTAAAATATTTTCTTAAAAACTGAAGTGAGGGCTTTTACAAAGTTTTATTAATATTTAATATTTCTATGGTTTTGATTTAAAAATACCCCGAGAAGCAAATGAGTTAGGAAAATCAATCCATACTAAGAATAGTTTGTTCCATTCTCAAAATGGTTTTATAGATGCAAGCATAGTTATATTGTAATTGAAAGAGGTTTTGTAAGCTATTTCTCTGCAAGAGGTAGAAAGACTTTTAGGTAGAGAGGAAATGCCACTGGCTTGCTCTGCAACTGATGGCTTTGTACACCCTAAGATGGAGTGTTGGACAGGTGACCATTCCAGATTCATAGTTCTGATCACTAAATTTTAGGTCTCCGTATGAATTCTTTTCCTCAAATGACTGCCCTTCACCCTGAGTGCACAATATTGACAGCATGGCTTGAATGATTCCCCAGGCTCTGCTAGTACTGTTAGATATCAGGAAGTTTTCTGACTGTCTTTGATGGTTGAAAATAAAATGCTGTGCATTTTATAAATTCATTGGATCACTTTAAAACTTATTAGGGTATATTTTCTCTAGTTATTAAATGTCAACTTTTCAAGGATGCTTAGCAAGCTTTAATATTAATAAAATCCTAGTGAGAGCAACAGTGCAGTAAAAATTATAAGTGAGTGTAAGAAACTGAAGATGCTGAAACTCTGTGTCTCACTCTGCTGATAAAGAAATTACAGTTTCACAGACTATGTTTGGGAAAATAAATACAGCCAGCCTCTGGTCTACCAGCAGGGCCACTGACTTCCAGCTTCACCAGTGTCATTCAGGATGCTTCTCTGCTCTAAGACCTAAGAGTATAGAAACACTGAAGCCAGTTGTTGGAGAATGGATCTTAAGAAGGTCAGTCAGACTCCAGTCCTGCTCCTGCCATCATGGGAAAGTCTTGTAGCTTCGATGCTTCAGCTCCCTGCTCTATCTTATAGGTTAGACAGCATATGTTGGATCATATAAATGTGTCATTACCTGCCATTTGATCTACAAAAGGAACAACTGAATATGGCTCAGCCTACACACTTCAGTTGTTGAGGGACTGAGTCACTGCACCCCATAAGATGATCAGGAGGCTCTTCAATGACCTTCTAATGAGAGGAGAGAATAACATTTTTGTCTTGTTTTGTTTTGAATGCTTGGGATTGAATGCAAGACTTTGATTATGTTACACTACTTAGCTAATCTCTGACAGAAAGTATTTATTTTGTAAGTCAGGTCACAGATATTACTGAGGAAAAAACAATGCCAACCTATTGAACAGATTATGAAAACCTCAGGTCCTCAGAAGAAAACAGAATCTGAAAATTAAGAAAAACTGATGGAATCTGAATTTAACATTGACCAACTGCTATGGATTTCTGTTTTAAATCAAGACAGGTAAAAGGATTACGTGATAGGATGAAATATCAGGGTCCCATAAACAGATCTGACATGAAGCACAGGCATAATGGAATTATGCTTAGAATTTTTAGATGGAAGTGTAGCTTAGATCTGGATATCACATTCTAGAAGGACAGTTTCGCATGGTGAATCATTCTCTGTATTTGTCTGTGGTGAGTTGTTGTATCCCACTGTGAAGGTAGTATATATGTGAATGACGAGAACAAATACTGCTAATGAAACAGACATGGGCAATGCGAGCTCCCTGAAGACAGTGCAGGCAAAGGCTGCGGAACCACGCTGGCCCCAGCTCTCACTTTACAAAGGTGTGCTTTTGCTGGGAACAGAAGGATACACATGAATGGGACTTAGTGGTAAAACCAGGCATTAGATTACTTTGTGTATTTACAGAAAAAGTGGACCGAGGAAAGAAAACTCTTGCCTACCAAGTGTTAATGGAAATACATGCGTTAGAAGCATGGCTGGTTCAAGAGAGATGTCAAGAGCTTAGTCCTCAAGGCTTAAGGTATAGTCTTGGAACTGGGTGTTCTCAATTCTTTAATGTACCTAGGTTTCTAAGAGTTGAGAGGTCTGTCTCTCCACCAGGGTGCTGTCACTCAGTTGGACTGTGTTCTCAGAGCTGCTTCACATAGTCACCTAAGAGAAGCATCATTTGGGGCTGTCTTGGTGTCAGGCACATTGGAACATTTGTAAAGTTTCTGGGCAACCTCACATAGGTAGGAAATCCTCTAGTATATCCACAAGCAGCTCTTCTCATGAGGATTAGAGAAACAATTACATTTCTTAAAATGTTCACTCCCAAATATAAGCATGTCTCTTGAAGAAACAAGGACAAAAGATCTAATAATAGAAGCATTAAGGAACTGTTTCAATCTTCCTGTTTTCACTTTTCAGAAATCTGTTCTCTAATCAAATACTGGCATTTCTATACATAGTGTATCATTTCCATTGGCCATGAAAATGGCTATGTTTAATCAATTTTGATGCCAATTACAGGTTCTTTTTGAAAGGTTTTTTATTGAGTTTAGTCAATATACCAGGTTTTTGTTTGAATGTCTTTTGCTTCACTTCAAAAATCTCTTACTCATTAATGTGCCTTTGCAACCATTTCAGGTTCAGGTGTTTTATATAAGCTTTACAGATTTAATGATGAGCAGAACTTCAAACCATTTCTACCTATATCATTAGCTTTTTTGGGAAAAGGCAATTATCTTTAGGACTTAAACAAATTTTCCCAACTTCATAACACCATTTTAAAAATTATAGTAGGCTGGAGAGATGGCTCAGTAGTTAAGAGCACTGGCTGCTCTTATAGAGGACTCAGGTTCTGCTCCCAATATCCACATGGCAGCTCACAACCATCTGTAATTTCCAGTCCTAGGGGATTTGTCACCATTTTGGCCTCCACAGACATTGCACACATATAGTGCATAGACATGCATGCAGGTATAACACCTTCCACACACACACACACACATACATTTTAAAGGTGTTAAAAAATTATAGTGGAAAAACAATTCAGATCCTAACATTCCTGCTCCAAAAGAAGCAATAATGAATTCACTGAGGTGAAGTCAGAACACTTGAATCCAACTATCGCTGACCAGCCACAGTGATGGGGAATGAAGAAACTCCCTAGGCTTAGTGTTGTTGCTGGTGAATTCATAAGAGGGATACTGCAGATGAATGCCGATACCTCTTCCAACTTGGATGGAGATGCTAGTGGTTATTTGATTCATAAACTCTAATGCCATCTTGGATGGTTTTAGATTTTAATGGTTATTTCAATTAAATATGGCTATTTAGTACTTAGTGAAAGAAGACAGTACTAACAGGTATGCAGTATTTATACTGTATTCTATATATGCTCCACAATGAATTCTATCATGCCATGCATAAAGGGTAAGGTTGGGGTTGGAGATTAACTAGTAGGACGGGATTTGCTGTATGAGACCTTAAGTTCAATCATCAGAGCTACAAAAGAGCAAGAAAAAAAGTAGAATTTCTGGTAGATTCTAGACTAAACAAAGTTTTTCATCAGATGTAATACAAATGAATGATTTGGGAAGGGGAGTACCTGATAATTATATGCCATTTACAGACATACAGACTATGTGTTAACACAGTACCATTATACTAAAATATTATGTTAAAAACAGTATTTCTTGCCAAGGACTAAATGCAAGCCACCAGATGCTAAAAGTGGCTTATGTGTTAATATTTACATTGGATGTCTCAGGTGGAATGTCTTTAAGCCTTCAAACTATTTGCCATTTTGACCGAAACTAATGTTTAAAAGTCCAGGTGTTTCTTACTCACCAGGAAGGCTGTGCCACTTGTTCACAGCAAAGAGCCTGTTAGCAGTGACAGTGATGACAGCAGGCATTGCCAGGCCTGGCTGGGTGTTTGCCGCAACGTGGGTGACTGGAGAATTTGAAGGGAACTTTAGGACCATGATGACATCTTGTTGGGCCTGGTCTGTGAACATCAATGGACTCTGCAGGAGGAGATACTGTTGAGTGGACAGACAAGACCCAAGTAAACAAGAAGACACAGGAAGACAGAGGGGATACGGGAGAAGAAGAGGAAGATCATGTTAAAACAGGCTGCGAGTCAACTCGTGCTGTTCAGACAGTTTTGCACAGCTGTGCTCATGATTGGCTGGCTTTACCCATGGCATATGACGTTAGCCACAGTCTACCCACCCTCCCCCACAGCACTCAGTATTGAACCTTGAGCCTTCAACATTACTAAGCAAGTGCTCTACTACTGACCCACATTCCCAACTCATGTGGAAAGTTTTGGTGAGTGAAGTGGGATGCATTAACCAAAACACTTTAAAAGTCTACAAATTTTATTGGCTCCCTTTCCTTGCCTACTGCCCTGCAACTCTAAAAGATAGCATGATTTAGATTTAAAGTATCGGGGTATGCATTAATCCATTCCAGTGGTGTCACCCATTGATCTTTTCATTGTAATACAAAAATAAAAATAGAAAAAATGAGGATAGGCAAATGGTATAAGGCAAGCTTAAGGTAATTTCCAAAGATAATCAAAAGTATTGAGTAGCATGTAGAGTTTGACTACTAAGATATGATTAAAACAAATATATTTTGAAAAATAAGGAAGCATACATTTATTATTATGGTAGAGAATTTATGCATGTAATATATAAACTTAATTATAAAGTTATTTCAAAGCAATGAAAATGTTGCTTGTAAAAACAATATTATTTATATAGTCCATCAAGCCGTAAACAGGGAGAAAGAGAAATACCTCAATGCCCCTTTTTTCTTTCAGTTACAAATAACAAAATAGCCCTTAAAGCTCAAGACATAGCCTGTACTTAGAAAGTAAGAAACTATATATATATGTGTGTATATATATATGCAAAATACTCTTCTAATAACCAGCAACGAAATAAATCTTGAAGATTACTAGGGACTTGGATCGTTCCTACAACCCATATGTCATAACCTAAGACATATAAAACACTACTCTAATTTATTGGCTTTATTTGTCCTTTGTGGTCCTTAGCTATCACACAGTAATTGCACTGTGCGTTCTCAGCAATTCTCTCCTACCATGTCTATTTTCTAATAGCTGATTAGTATCATTCAGAATTGAAACACTTTGATGAAATGCTGCTGGCTGCCTTCCTACCATCATATTTCAAAACACCAGGTATATGTAAATGTTGAGGCACATATATTCAACACATTTATTCAGAACTGCTAATAAAAAATTAAATACATTTGCATTTTTATTATCAGTCCTTTTAAAAAAGTTATTAAGAGTACTTAGAAAAACATATTGCACTAAGATTTCCTATTTGCACTCTTTGCATAAAGGTGTAAATAAAGGCAACTAATAAGCTACCCAGACACCCTTCTGAGCAAGTGGCTAAAAGCCAATCAATATTATGAGTTAATCCTCCCTGGATGCTCATTCAATTAAAGGTGTCAGTAATGCCTCATCTGATGTGGCCTCAATTAAATCCAACTATCTGATGGTGTGAAAACACAGGGGGATACAGCAACAGCAGCAAAACCAGACAAATAGGCAGCCTTCGCGTGCCTGCTAATTACTACACCTGGTGTATATTATGGCTCCCGCACTTATCGCAGCACGAGGTAGCTTTAATTTCTGCTATATTCATATGTGTGTATGCTGGGGTGCAGTTGGTTGGGAACTCCTGAATGTTAGTAAAAACAATCAATAAAAAGTGGGCTCTTAATTCTAAAAACCCCTGGTATCAGTAATTCTTCATACACAGATCTTTCTGTGGCTTTTATGAAATTAGAATGAGAAGATGAGAAACAAAGAGCACTGACAATTCCTATGAGCACGCTCTTTAAAACCCCAGGAAAGGAAAGGGACACCATCTCAGCATCCCAAGCCATATTTTCAACTATACAGTTTAAAAATAATATTAGCTAAAGTCAATTTATAAACTCAGAGAAAATCAGAATACAACATAATCATAAAGTCTCCCTGAAAGGAAATGCCTACATTTTTTCTGATATTAGCTGCCCATACTGCAAATATTATTTATTAGGCTTAAAATGAGTACCTTTAAAAAGCCTTAACAAGCATGAAAAACACCAAAAGAAAACAACAACCCACCACCACCAACAAAGAAGTCAAAAACAAAAACCAACCCAATGTGTATGAAGAACATTGTGTTTACATGGTGAAGCTTAGAGTCAACTCTTGGCCACGTGGTAAAGACAAACCACTTTCCACAGCAAGCAACAGACAGAACTCCTGTAATGGACCACTACCACCTCAGAGCCAAATGTCCCTCCAGATTCTCAGAAGTAACTCTGAGAAGGGAAGCATGCTCTGTCTGCCATGCTGGGCTGGGCCGTGCCAATGGCAACAGCTAGCTGCATATAAGCTGAGAACTGGTAAAACTTGGATGAGAGAAACAAACTCTTAATAATCCTGGGAGCTTCTGCCAGCCAGTTTGAGAAAAACATAGGAAACAGCTACCCAAATCCCATTTAGCCTCCTCAGATTAATGGTATGTCTGCTGAAAACTGTGGTTTCTTTTTACAGTGCCTTTCTTTGCCACCCACTTGTGTATCACATTAAAAGAGGACTTGTACAGGTCTGAAAAGGAGTTCAGACATTCAGTTCAGAGAATAAAGATAATAACAGCCTTCTACCCTGCAGGTCTGCCTCCAAGAGCTAATAGTCTTTTGCCACAAGGAAGAAATGGTACCTGGGCCCAGGAGCCATGACTGTGCAGTGACCCTGGATCAAGTCAGTGGAACAGTGGAAGGGCTTCTAACAAGCATCTCCCAGAAGCCTGAGTCCCATCCACAAGCTATTGCCAAGACTACCTCATATGTCCACATGTAACTCATTCTTCCTATGCTTGTGGCATTATCTTTTATTGTTCACGCTTCGTATTTTCCTCTGCCCACTAGTTACCCTTGATGTTCATTTAAATCTGATTTCACAATGTTACAAAAATGTTGATAAATTTTTTTTTTAAGTTTGTAGTTTATTGTGGCCAATTCATATTACTACAGAATAAAAGGGAAAACCCTAGAGGAAGAAAAAGAGTGTTAACAGATAAGAAAGAAAGAAAGAAAGAAAGAAAGAAAGAAAGAAAGAAAGAAAGACAGACAGACAGACAGACAGAAAGACAGAAAGAAAGAAAGACAGACAGACAGACACAGAAAAAAGGGAGCAGAGAGAAAACGATCAGAGGCCAGCCACCAGGGCATCATCTCTGTCTTGGGCCCTCTTGACTGCTCATCTCTTCTTCCTACCGTCTGTCACAATGCTGTCACTTCTATGCTACAGCATGGAATTTGGATTTATCATAAGTTGTACATAAGATTAATGCATATGTTATAGTCTGTACTCTAAATCTAGAACAGTAATGAGCACATTGTTTTATGAGGGGCAATGAAAGAAAAAATACTATCAGTTTTAAAAAATATTTTCATCATATGAATCAATTTGTTGTTTTGTCAAAAATCCACCCCCACATAGAAGACTACTCAGAAACTAAAAGGCAGACTAGCCCTAACTATAGGCTGGCCTTGACTTGTTTTGACCAGTGCAGTTTGCCATATATGATATGTAAGTTAAAAGCAGGGGTCAAGAAGCCTCACCATCTCTGTCTTTGGACACTGATCTATCATGGGGTGGCCCGCTGTATCTTAAGGGTGAAAGAGATGGAAGTGCACACAAAAGAGGAGCCTCACCATCTCAGCCTCTCCCACTGCTAAGTGCTGGTCAACCCCCAGAATCATAAGATCCCAGGTTTGTGTATAGGTCATTTGTGCCAAATGACCATTCATTCCTTTCCTCCAGGTCTGATCCTTGGTGAACCTATATGTCAGGATAATTCTACAATTCTGAAACTAGATAGTACAGTGGGATGTTAAGAATAAACACAACAGAAAATAAACCAAGAAACTCACAGGATCAAATTAGAAAAAAAAAAAAAAAGCTTTGGTTTTATGTGTGGAGTCCTTTATTCTAAGGTGAAGAGACGTGACAACTGTATTCCTTTGAACCTTGCAACAGAAGTCACAAGCTGATGAAATATGAGCACTGGAGCTAAGTTTACTTTCTTATGATTCTAGGGAGAATGTGACAATGTTTGCTGGTTGTAAGCAAGCTGACACTGTATAAGGAGAGTAGGCCCAGGCATAGCAGAGAACCTCATGCTAGTGAGATACAGGTATGGATAGCAAGAGTGAGCTGGAGAAGAGGGCTGAGGATGTGGAAAGCACTCACCGCCTGCATGGCCGAACCTCGGGGAGGGTGGGGCTCTATGAGCAGCTGTGAAGGCGTCTGTCCAAAGCTTCGGATCTGAGCTTCCACAGCCTGAAAGGAGCACAGACAGGTCTGAGGGTTAAGAGGGGCTAATTACAGGCAGGACAGTGACTGTCATCCAAACTATCACTTCATACTTGTTGTTAGTCTCATGTTGACAATCAGCCTGCGTTTCTACAGGGGTCCTAGGCACCTGGCCAGTGCACACGGGGTGAGCTCATCCTGCAGTACTGTGGAAGTCTCTACAAAACTAATATCTTTCTCATCTTGCTCATTGACATGAAGCAGAAAGAAGTCATTACAATAAGAAAGCATCTTTTTGATTCATTATTGTCTTCTTGCTTTTCATTTTTTTGCTTGTATCATCTGGATAGATGAGAAGCTGCTCTTTTAGAGGTAGCTAGAAAACTGTGGCTGCTTTGATTCTAGTCTCCATTTTCATCTTAAGAAGTAGAAAGGAGGGTGAAAAAAAAAAAAAAAAACCAAACACAGTACAGCACCTATGAAAATGGCCTGACATTGCATTACATTTGCCACAGGAAGATCATTATTGTTAACAGTCTCTTTGAACCTCAGGGGCTAAATACCAAAGTAAAAGCCATATGCTGGGTCCCAACATTAGACAGTGCAGCCAGGACCAACTAAGCAGAACAGCATGTGTGTATGGCCTATTGGGAAGGTGTGTGTGCATGTGTGTGTGTGTGTATATATATATATGTGTGTGTGTGTGTGTGTGTATGTGATGCAAAACATATCCTATTATATTCTTACTGTCTACTTGGCACAGATGACCACTTCCCAGCCCTTTCAACATGGAAGACCCCTCCCCAGAGCCAAAGTTACTAGTGACTTTGTTTACTTAGTGATGTCTGTCTCTTCCTATGAAAAAATAGTTCCTATGAAAGAGGCCCTGTATAGTTGCCCTGGATCGCTAACCTGAGTGAATGAATAAATGCTCAAGAAATAAATATACAGGGTCCTTGGATACCAGCAAAACAGTCCATTCTTAATTCTAAGACTGAAAGATAGAAAAATCCCTCAAATCCATAAGAAAATATATGTTCACCTTATGAATACCACAACTGTAATCCCTAAGAAAGTTGGTCTTCAATTTTTGTATGCTGTATAGAACTTTCATGCTGTAAAACATTTAACAGATAATAAACAAGAAAATATAATTATCCAATACTAATTTGAAACTTTAATTTGCTGAGGAGAGCTCTAATGGTCTTTACAAAGACCTGGAAGAAACAATGAAAGCAGTTATTTGTTGAATCACTCAGTGATCAGGAAGTGTAATATATCTCTATCTCTATATCTGTCTATCTATCTGTCTATCTATCTATCTATCTATCTATCTATCTATCTATCTATCTATCATTTGTTTCATTAGGTTCATTTCTCCCTCTCTCCCATTCTACCTTCCTTCCAACAGGGTATCACTAAGCAGTATAGGCTGGCCTTGAAGTCATGAGCCCTCTGCTTTAGCCTTCCAAGTGCTGAAATGATGGGTATGCACCACACACAGCTGATCTTCTGCTTAGGCCTTACTGTTTCTGCCCTATAAGAATATATTCCTGGCATAGGAAGAAGAGTGAATGTATTTGAAAAGTTGAATAATACTTTGAAACAATCTGTCTTGTAACTGAAGACATGCTTTAAAACCTGCAGAAGATAAAACACTTGATAGCATCTGTATAAGTGGGGAGGCAGAGCCAACACAGACAATGTTCAAATTCTGTACTCATAACATCCACAAACTATGTGATCCAACTTTAAGTTTCCTAACCTAAGTTTAAACGTTCTCACCTATAAACTCACAATAATAGATTAAGTGATACATGTATAAAAGCCAGGGCAAAGTGCTTTGCATAAATTAGACCCTAAATATGGAGTTAACAAATAGTTCCTGGGGGCAACTAACGAATACTTATGTAGAATTGACTTTTTCTGGAAAGTTTCCCAAGTCACTGATTTTGTTATAGCATTTATTTTTCAAATCATATTGTAACATTATTGTGTTCATGTTATAAGTAAAGAAACAGGTAGAGAATCTGAGTATCTTGCTTAAGGTAATTAAATAGTATAGCCATAATTTATACCTAAGCAGCCGTACTTTAGAGTTCAACCTGGCAATCGTCTAGCCATCCTGTCCTCATCTGTTAGGCATAATGTAAGGCATTAGGGATGAGACTGAAGATGAAAGGATAAGTAGAAACTTTGTGACCTATTTGTATTACATCATCATCATTGTTCCAGTAGACAAAGTGTATTAGATCCAATAACAAAACAGCATAATGAGGCAAGGGTTGGTTTGGATCTGGTGTGTCAAACCTTTTGACATTGACAGGACCTGGCCAACTACAAAGTTCACACTAAAAACCACATAGTCGAGTGACAAAAACAAAACAAAAAAAACAAAACACGGGATTTCTTTTGGTCTTCCCCCACCCTGTGTGTGTGACAGAGAGAGAGAGAGAGAGAGAGAGAGAGAGAGAGAGAGAGAGAGAGAGAGAGAGAGAGAGAGTGTAAGAGCACATTGTTTCAGTTCTCTGAATTTACCACCTTTGTCTAGCTTTGAGCTAACAGATTAATCTGTTCCCCTTCTGAAAAACAGAGACACTCACAGTACCTCATTCACTTAACTGTTTGGAAAATGAAGACATGATGTGCATGGAGTGTTCAGCATCGTACTCAGCACATCTGTACTACAAAGCACTAAATCAAATATAAGTGTTGTTACTAAGTTTGGGATTCAGCATGGCCCCTCAATACAGCTGAAAGAGGTATGGAAGAAACTCTTTGGGTCTTTGAGAAGGCCCATAATGGTGGCTAGAATTCTAGAAAACTGAAATATGGCTTGAATTTTGAAGTATATTTTTGGGCTGAGATTCCACAGACAGAGTGATCTTTTCAGAGGTTTAGGGAACAGTCAGAAAGTTGAGTTGGGCACCTTAATCCTGAAGAAGGTATGTGACAGAAACTAAGGGATGAGTGAAGAATCACATTCTAAAAAATCATAAGTTATAGAGACTGATGACTTTGAGCAATGAAATAAGACAAAACTATCTCACTCACTTTGTTACAGCTTACAGTTTCAGATAATAGCAAAACAATAAACAGAAGTAGGGAAAAAACCAGTCTGACAGGAGAAAGGTAGGTAGTAATTTTTGTCAAAGTCATGGAATCTCTAGTCTAATATGCAAAAGAAAGCCCAAGCCAGGCTCTGAGATGAGAGATGGGAGGTACTGACTTGGGTGTCATTCATCCAAAAAGTCACCTGTCTTGGTTTTGTTGTTTTGTGTGTGTGCTCTTCCTCTCCCTTCCCCACTCTCTGAAATCTTACATGAAACTCAATGTATAGAAAGCTGTATTGGGGTGTGTGTGTGTGAGGCTCAGAGCTCTGGATCACAGACTGAAACCACTCACTGGCCAAGCATCAAGAACACACAAGAAACATATACAAAGGAACCCAGAGCCAAGCCTTAACTTAACCTTAAGTTGTTGGGAAACAAAGAAGTAGAAAAGGTCTTTTCAAATGCAGCAATAACCTAGAAATGCTTTGTTATAACTCATCTTCAAGCTGTATAGTTGCATCCTGTGTCAGCCAACAAGTCTAACTCTGCCTATCATTTTAAAACGCACCTGCCATTTTCATTCAACCCCTGTAGTAGGTATTTGTGTGGGCCACAACTGTTTCTGCATTCTTTTCTGCAGCTTCATAGGTTTTACATTAGATCTGTTTTCCTTTTGATTCTGGATCCTTTACTAACTTCATTCCTATGTATAAACTAATGTATTACTTCAAATTTCCTTTTGTGAACTACAATGTTCTCAACTGAGACTACCTGTCTCAGAAATTATTTCTATTAGGTTTCAAATTTTACTGTTGTTTGAAACATCTTCAAATCCACATGTAGAGAGTGTTCATCCATGTCTTTGTTTGACATATGCTATGTACAAATTTCATACCTAAAACAAAAATGCTAAGACCTGGAAATGTTAATTTTATTCTAGAATTCCTCAGTCAGTGATTAGATGCCTCTGGTGATTGTTATGTTCAGAATCTCAGAAGATTTGACATGTAATCAGCTGTAACATTCTCTCACTTTTCTGAATCTAAGTCCCTGTAATCTCAGCCACTGAGTGCTATGATGGTCTCTTTATTTTGTCCCTTCTATTCAGGTTCTTCCTTCAGTGTACTCTGCAGAACTGAGTCTTCCCAAACTCCTCTCTGTATAACATTTCCGTGGCTAGTGTCATCAGGAATCCTCAGTGCTTAACAAATAAAGGCCTAAAGAGAAGGCTTTCTTACTGCTTGCTCATAATGTTAACCACAGCATCTACCTAATTTGGCCTTCCTAGAAACATTAACATTTACAGGATGGATCTTCTGCTTCTTCAGTACACTGGACAGGTAAGAATATCATGTATTTGTGATACAAGAGAGAACAATGCCTTATGCACAGTACTCATATAACAAAAGGATTTGTTGAGTATAGTTATAGCAGGCTAGCCCAGGGACTAGACTGACTTGTCTAGGATTCCATTTAAACAAAACCAGGCTTGAGAAATAATTTCTAAAAAAAAAATTTCAAAATCTGAAAAAGATTTATTTATTGTTTATGTGTCTGTATAAGTATATGCTGTGTGTGTGTGTCTGTCTGTCTGTACACATTTTCTCTCTCTCAGAGATCAGATGGGGTTATAGGCTGTTCTGGGAACTGAACTCTGGTCTTCTGGAAGACCAACAACTGCCTTTAAAGACAGCCATCCCTCCAGTTCAGAGAATTATTCTTTTTTATTTTTTTATTTTTTAATTGGATATTTTATTTATTTACAATACAGATGTCATCCCCTTTCCCCATTTCCCCTCTCTAGAACCCCCGATACTATACCCCCTCTTCCTTTATGCTTTTATACCATTTTGATTACATGCACGTATTAAGGTCAGTTCTAGGTTGAGGGTCTAGCAATACAATAGATGCAAATAGTCAAGGAACAAGCAATACAATAAACACTAATAGTCAAAGAAAAAGCAAGGCATTAAAACCCAATTACATGAACACTCCCATGATCACTGTTTCTAAAGGCTTATCAGGATGACCAAAGTATCTGAGCCTACTTCCCTATCCTAGCCCAAGGTCATTTTCATGTCTGAAGCCTACTTCCTTGTTCTAGCCTAAAATTTAGAATCCTGTCTGAAATTACTTCTTTGTTCTAGCCTAATATTGAGATTCCTGCCTGAGATTACTTTTTTGTTGTAGCCTAAGATTTAGATTCCTACCTGAAATTACTTCTTTGTTCTAGTCTAAAGTCAGATTCCTGCCTGAAGCCTACTTCTTTGTCCTTGGCCAATGCTACATTCTTGCCAAGCAGCCCACTTCCTTGTCCTTGGCCCATGTCAGTTTATTGCCAAGCAGGCCCAAAGACTCCCCACCTCTCCAGCCTTTTTTTATTTCATTAATAAGACTGAGCCTGTCTTAGGTCATTCTGATAAGAATGCCTTCCTTATCCATCATGGAATATGCATTATCAAAAGCAATGCACTTATGTCTTAGGTTGGTAAGGCTCTATGCAGAATCTTATGTGTCCTTGGCTTGCCAGCCTGTTAATTTAATAACTCTATCTGGGGGTCCATTTTCAGGTTCAAGCCATGTACTTTGGCTGCCAACATCTTGATGTTGTTAAAGATAAGCTTTAACATAATAGGCAGGAATAAAAGTATTCCCAGGACAAGAAGGACTAGCTATATATGCCATTTCCTGAGGTTTGACTACAATGGAAATACTGACCTCAGGCCATGGATAATTTTATCAGTATTATCTGCAGTATCAAAGGTCAACAAAGCAGCATTCTTTAAATTCATAATCTCACTATGCAAAGTTAACACACCCATAGAGGTGTTAGGATTATGCCAAATATCCTACAGGTGTCTTCAAACTTTTTTCTAATTATAATGACAATCATTATGAATTTCAGAAGTAACACTACTCCCATATTTGTCATGACACTTGGGATGGCTCCTAACTCTTGAACCCTGAACCTCCTTCAAATAATATGAATGGGTTATAGAGCATCAATCATTGTTCCAAATACCTATATAAATCCTTTTGTATATTCAATACATTAGTAGCATTTTTTTGCTAGATGGTTAACAAAAATAGTTGTCTTACCTCCTGTGTCAATGCTATTACAGAAGCAGTGGTACTAGCAATTAATGGAATTAAAGCTGTTATACCAATCAAGCCCGATACCCTCTTGCTTCTGCTTAAAGCCTGACTCACTTCTACTAGCACTTTCAAGCTTTTTTTCAGCGAGTCAAGGTTTTCTAATACACAGGGCAGTAAGACAGAAGCTGGTTGATAGACCCCCGTAACAGGCATGCCAGGTTTCATCACACTAACACAATTGGAAATTATACGGTCAATGCAACTTACAATAAATACTGTAGAAGAAACAAAACCAATTTTAGCTTGACAATTAAAAGAGCCTTAAAATATGCACTAACCATTGTTTGAAATCCAGATCCTGTCCCAACTTTATCTCTTGCTATCATAACATCATAGTGAGCTACAGCTAACTTCCAAATATGTGTCTGACAAAGTCCAGATCCAGTCTTTCAAAAGTAGACTGTTATTTCCCATATTGGATTGATTTCTAGACCAGTACATGACTGAGTCCTAATAGCTGGTCACCTTTAAGAAGAATACAAGAGACATTATAATTTCTATTTTGATTCTCTATTCTACAGGTCTAAAAACTTGAGGCAAGGCAGCTTGTCCCATCTGGGATATAGTCAAGCAAAGGTGGGTCAGGAACATATGTCCAATACAGATTCCCAGTCACCCTTGTCAGGGCACTCAGCAAGCCCACAGGTCAGCATCATTCTTTGTCTCAGCAACAGTATGTCTCACCAATCTTTTTAAAGTTCCATGGGCCTCTTCCACAATACCTTGTCCTTGAGGATTATACAAAATCCCCATAATAAATTGTTGACAAAGAGTCTCGACTGCTCGACTACAACTGCCAGACCCATTATGTTTTTTTTTAATTGGATATTTTATTTATTTACCTTTCAATGTTATCCCATCTCCCATCCCCCCGCAAAACTCCTTATCCTATCCCTCCTCCTCCTACTTCTATGAGGGTGTGCTCCCACCATCCACCCATTCCTGCCTCCCTGCTCTCGAATTCCCCAACACTAGGGAATCCAAACTTTCAGGGACCGAGGCACTCCACTTCCACTGATGCCTGACAAGGCCACCCTCAACTACCTATATAGGTGGAACCATGAGTCCTTCCCTTTGTGTTCTCAGGCTGCAGGTTTAGACCCTGGGAGCTCTGGTTGAGTATTTTGATACTCCTTCTAAGAAAGACCAAAGCACCCACACTTTGGTCTTCCTTCTTATTGAGCTTCATGCAGTCTATGCATTGTATCTTAGATATTGTGAGATTTTGGGCTAATATCCACTTATCAGAGAATACATGCCATGTGTGTTCTTTTGTGATTGGGTTACCTCACTCAGGATATTTTCCAATTCTATCCATTTGCTTAAGAATTTCATGAACTCATTGTTTTTAATAGCTGAGTAATACTCCATTGTGCAAATATACCACATTTTCTGTATCCATTCCTCTGTTGAAGGACATCTGGGTTCCTTCCAGCTTCTGGCTATTATAAATAAGGCTGCTATGAACATAGTGGAGCATGTGTCCCTGTTGTATGTTGAAACATCTTTTGGGTATATGCCCAGGAGTGGTATAGCTGGGTCCTCAGGTATACTATGTTCAATTTTCTGAGAAACCGCCAGACTGCTTTCCTTAGTGGTTGGTTGTACCAGCTTACAATCCCACCAACAATGAAGGACTGTTCCTCTTTCTCCACATCCTCACCAGCATCTGCTGTCACCTGTGTTTTTGATCTTTGCTTTACAGAAGCTTTGCAGTTTTATGAGGTTCAATTAGTCAATTATTGATCTTAGAGCATTGGTGTTCTGCTCGGGAACTTTTCCCCTGTGGCCATGTGTTCAAGGCTTTTCCCCATTTTTCTCTTTTATTAGTTTCAGTGTAGCTGGTTATATGGAGGTCCTTGATCCACTTGGACTTGAGCTTTGTACAAGAAGATAAGTATGGATCAATTAGCATTCTTCTACATGCTGGCTTCCAGTTGAACCAGCACCATTTGTTGAAAATGCTGTCTTTTACCACTGGATAGTTTTAGCTCCTTTGTCAAAGATCAAGTGACCACAGGTATGGGGGTTTATTTCTGGGTCTTCTATTCTATTCCATTGGTCTTCCTGCCTGTCTCTGTTTCAATACCGTGCGGTTTTTATCACTATTGCTTTGTAGTACAGCTTGAAGTCAGGGATGGTGATTCCCCCAAAAGTTCTTTTATTGTTGAGAATAGTTTTTGCTATCCTGGGTTTTTTGGTTTTCCAAATGAATTTGAGGACTTCTCTTTCTATCTCTGTGAAGAATTGAGTGGGAATTTTGATGGGGATTGCATTAAATCTATAGATTGCTCTTGGCAAGATAGCCACTTTTACTATATTAATCCTTTCAATCCATGAGCATGGGAGATTTTTCCATCTTCTGAGATCTTCTTCGATTTCTTTCTTCAGAGACTTGAAGTTCTTGTCATACAGATCTTTTACCAATCTTGCTTGGTTAGATTCACACCAAGGTATTTTATATTATTTGTGACTATTGTGAAGGGTGTCGTTTCCCTAATTTTTTTCTCAGCCTGTTTATCTTTTGAGTAGAGGAAGGCTTCTGATTTGTTTGAGTTCCAGAGGATTATTCTTGATGAGGGCAATACAGGAGCATGGTGGAAGACGGGGAGCATTATGGGAGGAAGTGTGTTTTCTACCATGGAGACCAACTGGGTCTTCCTGGGCAGTGCTGTCATATGTCACTGAGGCAGTAATTCTTATTCTAGCCCCCAATTCCCTGACAGACATGATAATGCTCCAGTGTCTCAGTACAGCAGAGACTGTTATGGAGTGAGAAGTCATGGAGGAATATTATGAGTGATCTGAAACGGTCTCTTGGGTAAGTCTGTTTACAATTCTCTTTCACATTTCCATGCAGCCTTCTGAATAGAGCAATAGACAATGTAGGGAATGTGGGGGCTGTAACTGGAGTTGAAAGTTACAGGACAGATACAGATATTTAGATCTGCATGAAGTTCAATAACATGAGTTAGTAACAGGGTAGCTTAAAAATATCAAATGCCTAACCTGTTTTAATAAACTCATCTTCAACTGCAGATATTTATTTCAATGATATGTTCTTAAAATTTGTTATATAAAATTCTTATTTTGAAATGGGGTAATGAGTCTCAATTTACCTGTTAACCAACTTCTGATAATCTCAAATGGAGTTAGTCTAGGTAAGGAGCTAGACTGATTCATTGAAAATACAGTATTCTTGTCTGTTAGAAATTTAAAATTTAGAAATTTACCCTTAAGACTATATGAAAAATGAAAATACATTACAATATTCAAAATTCCAAGCAATAGCAGCAGTCCTTATGCTTTTCTGAGAAGTTGAGCAATCTCCACTTGCAAGAGGTTCAGTTTTGAAGTGGTTACTTTGATGATGTGACTTCCTAACTGAGGTCCTGTTGTTCACATTCCTGATCACCAAGTAAGAGACATGCAGTAAGAGTCCAGGGAGAGACATGCAGACCATAGAATCAGATGGGTTTGGCTCAAATCTCAGCATTCATGTATTAGCTGAGTGATGTAGGGAGTTTTTAACCTCTGGCATTTTAATTTCCTCACTGAAAACTTGTCATAACAGTTCTAGGTTCTTATTGAGATGCTTTGAGGATTAAGTGACAGATACAAACATTTAGAATGGTAGTAAGTATAGTAAGCCATTCACAAGTGAGTGATGTTATTGCAGCAAATATATAAAGGATAGAGCCTAATACCTTGTTGGGTTTAATAAAAAACTTACCCCCAAAAGGAAAAATAGTAAGACAGTGGTCTGACTCCTGCTAGCATCCTCTCACATTCTCTAATGTGCCCTGTGTCATTTGCCTTGAAATCCTTACATATTTTCTGTTATTGTTTTTTCTTTCTTCCCATTTCCTGACTCTGTTAGTTTCCTTCTTTATTCTACAAAGCTTGTATACAGAAGGTGTACAGTATATATTTACTGACTGAATGGCCATAGACATCACCTTAATCCAGGAGAGATACAGCTAAAAGATACAGTATAAACAGTGCAGTGCAGCCCGAAGCTTAGGTTATTATGTAATATTCTTGTTCATCAATTCCCAATTATTTCTGTAAATAGTTTGTTATTACTTTCTGTAATAAAACCAGAACCTACCAAGCATCATTTCAGATACTGAAATATATAATAATAAAAAGATCATGAAAATACCTTGAGATATTCCAGTAAAGCCACATATTTATATTTTATAAACAGCATCTCAAATATTACTTGCAGACCTTATTAATGAATCTCCAAATGGGTATGTGATGAAGCCATGTTTAACAAGCTGCTCATTCACATTGTGTTTGTGCTAACTCCTGCATACTTGAGTGATTTTATAGCTATATATAAAGCAATTATATATACATATCTATACACTCAGAGACAAGAAAGGTGAGGGTGTTGGCCTAGCAACAATGCATTTGGCTTTTGCTTAAGGCTGTCTTGGTCTCTGAATTAAGCTTTTTAATTTAACTAATAAAACAAGTTAGCTCAGCACAACATTCAGTAACCAACAATAATGTAGACTTGTATTTGAGGTGGGGGTTAGGACAGGAATAAGTTGACCATTTGGGTGTTGTATGCTCCTTGTAAAGCACACAGCACTGACATTGTTTTATGCTCTATATGTTTGTACCCAAAAGCACTATAAAATTAGGAAAGGGCAACAGAAACCAAATAATGCACTTAAAAAGGCTTTCATCGATATATTTAAAATTTTTTAACTTTACCAAACCTAGGCCCTGAAAAGTTGGTAGGGTTCTACTCTACCTTATTGTCAAGGAATGATTCACAGGACTTTGTAGTTAAGATTTATTGTTTTTCTCAGTCATAGAGTCACACTTGAATCATCAGATGTGGTCCATGGCACCCCATTACTTAAGCAAAGTTTCTCTTTCCCTCCCCATATTTGAATTCAAACCAGAGAAATGGTTGTTCTCACTCTGCATCTGAACAGGTAGCTGATGGGCCTCATAGTCTCCAGATCCACTGCTGAAAAACTAGCTTTGATATCACATGAATACAACCAAATGGAAATGGAGTCATTATATATTTAACTTTGTATTTCATTCTTTAAGGATGAAAATCTCAATAGCATCAACTACAAAGGCCAAAAAAAGTGTCCATATAAAATGCCATGAAAATCCCCAAGGAAGAAATTGTCTTCATAATACACATATCCTTATTTGGATAATATTTCTAGTGGTTAAGAAACAAACAAACAGGAGAGTGTCAGTTAAAAGCATTTATAAACTAGACTGCTTCCCTTAATCAAAGGAAAGAAACACAGTTACTTTTTAGTAGTCAGTGCAGTAAGCTCACTAATTAAAAATGAAAGACTGGGATATAGCTCAATGGGATGCCTAGTGTATGAGGACCTAAGTCTGAGCTCCAGAGCTGAGCAACAAAACATTTCAAAACAGTTAAAGCCTAACTCAAATATAAATTCTAAGTGACTCAGAAATCACTGCTAGTAAAAAATAGAATTCAAACACAGTCAGTAGAATTGTAAAAATCAAAATAACCTTTCAGGGGGTAAAAGGAAATGTAATTTTTTTTTTTTTACGTGAGGCTACAATAAAACATAGAATAGTTAATATGCAAGTAATACACATAAAAGAGGGAAACTAAAAAAAAGTAAAATTGAGCATAAATGATTCTGTTTTATTTTTAAAAGACAGCTTTTTTGTAACTTTGCAAAATTAGACATAGAGGAAAGTATGTAAAAATTTAGGAGTTGGATTTTTATGTTTATAAAATTTTTATGTTTATTTATGGATTCTAGTTTTGTGAATATTCATAAAAAGGGTCACATGGAGGCAAAAATATATAAATATAAAAGTGTTTGCTATAGAACTCTTAGAACAGTAAAAAGTTAAAAAAGAATCAACCTAAGTTAATGATGATAATGAAACAATATTTAGCCATTAAAATAAGTGAGTTTCTGGGAGCAGTGGTATACACCTTTAATCCCAACACTCAGGAGGCAGAAACAGGAGAATCTGTGAGTTCAGCCTGGTTTACACGGTGAACTCCACAGGCCAACAGAGCTGCATAGTGGGACATTGTCTCAGAACAAGCAAATAAAAACCAACAACAAAGTAAGTTGAGCTGAATGTATCCTATGGGAAAACCAGTCTAGACTATACTGATAAAATACTCTAGCCATGCTGGGCAGTGGTGGCACACACCTTTAATCCCAACACTCAGGAGGTAGAGGCAGGAAGATATTTTTGAGTTTAAGGTAGTCTGGTCTGCATAGTGAGTTCCAGGACAGCCAGAACTGTTACACAGAGAAATTCTGTCTCAACAATACCAAAGGGGTGGTGATGGGAATCTAGCTACTTATAGTATACCTAAAGTGTGCATGACTTTATGTAAATAAAAAATATGTACTTATACATAGATATGTACTGATACATAGATAACATACATTGTTACATTGCTACATGTGAAGACACAGATACATAAAGAACATCTTAATATTCAATTTGGAACATATATACTAAACTAGCAGCAATAGATAGGAGATAGTAGGATAAAAAGATTTGTAAGAGAAAACATACTTTCTTCACTATTATATTTAATATTGTATAAAAGGATAGATGATTTGTGAAGTAAACAACAAGGAAATTTAAAATAAGTGTAAGAAATCTAAAGAAAGGTCTGCCAGAGTTTGAGATATTTTATGAAGTTTATTTTATCCACTAATGTAACATTCAAAAATATATTTTTACAATCTAAGAATTTCAGTTGATAAGGCAGTCAAAAACTCTTGAACACATAGACCTTGCAAACACAGTTCATTTTGATATATAAAACTTGCTTCCTAACTTATTTCTGTTTGATTACAAGAAGGCTGTTCTTCTCATATTTTAGCATTGTTTAAGATCAACTAAATATTAATAGCTAGGAAGCGTGACACTTTTAAACATAAACAATGTTCTTCTCCAAACAACACTAAAAATATATCTGATAGCTGGAGGCATATATACACATGTCATAATGCTATAAAGTTCGAAACAGCATCATGCTAAAGAAAAGAAACTCCTAAAAATAAGGGCATGATGAAAAGACTGGATAGAGGCACATTTAAGGAGAGAAAGAAGAATTTTTACCAACAGTTCTGCTCAAATGGTGCTAATGGAGATGCAAGAGCATGAGGAAGCTGTCATTTGTGGAAAGCTGCAGATCATCCTACTAATGCCTCAGAACCGAGCCCATACATTCCAGCCACATTCAGCTGAGGCCCAGCCCAGATGTGCTAGGCTCCAGTTCTTGTAGCTGTCCATCTACTACAGCATAATCCCAGCTGCCAATCTGAAAGAAACCAGCTAGTCAGGGCAGATACAACCAAAAGAAACAAATGTCACTCAGTAACGCTCAGCGGCCCAGCGCTCATGGATAATTTCAAACAGTATCTCGGACTAGAACGCTGATGTGCTCATTCAAAACACCTCCATCTCTGGCTACTGGAAGCCAGGAGATAAAGGCGCCTGCCTAAGAAAATAAGTGGAATGTCTTCAAAGAAGTGGCCAAAGCCAAAAGGAAGCACAGTGAACACACAGTAAGTTCTTAACAAATAACAGGGCATCTGAGTGGAGCTAGAATGCACTTAAAAGGTGAGTTATTTCTCAGAACCCAACAACTATGCATACATATACCATGTTAGGGGGATTTGCAGGGAATGAGTCAGCTGTTCATTTGGTAGGAAAACCCCAGTCTATTTCCCCCAAATATCTGAGAGCACCCCTTGTGTCAAACACAAAGTAGGATTGACGAGGAGTTTGACTGCGTGCTGCCTAACTTAAAGCTTAAGAGACACACAGTACTAGCAGGGACAGAGAGGAAGGGCAACAAACTCATGCATAATGTAGTTTACTGAACATCTTAAAGATGTGTCTTTGAGGCAAGAGCCCCCAATCCTTGGAATTTTATTGGCTTCTTTGCATTCTAAGTAAACATCTGTATCTTACTAGAAATTAATCTATTATAGAAAATTTGACATAGTGTCAAATAATTTTATGTAGATTTTTTCCAATCCTGTGCCATCATTTTCTTTTTAATCTTTCTAAAAGCTTCCTTTAGTGAATAAAATTGAGTAACAGTGTTAAAGTGGAGATGGACTGAAGGAAATGTTTTCCTTTATGAGGAGAAGGACAGAAGAAAGCTGAAACGTTGATGAGGATTAAAAAAAAAAAAGCACGAAAACACGTATTTTCTGCTTTCTATTGTCTGCTACATAATTCAGCTACTTATTTAGCCCTGAGCTGAGTGGAACACAAAGCTGAGCAGTAATGACAACTCTGATGCTCATTTAGCCAATGGAGGGAAACTTTTGTCTATTATTATGGTTTTGATGTACAAAGAAGTCTGGCAAAATGTCAGTGTTTTTGAATGTAGGTTTTCAATTAGAACTTGACTAATCCTGGCCGTCCATTTGGCTACTTCTTTGTACAGTCTCTGCCCTGCACTGTGTCAAACACACCATCTGGGCAACACACTTCAGGTCACTGATACTTCAGGACTGTTTCTGTAGCACTGTGAGTTGTAGCTGCATGAACCTAACTCAGGGCATCCATACTCCTAATTTACTGTATTGCTGCAACCACTGTAATCCCGTTGTCCTGGCCTTAAATCTCACTATAGTCACAACAAAGATTCCTACCCCACCTGCTTAAGATGGGCTTACAGACCACTCCCACAACTTATTCAACAAATGTTAACAAAGCTATAAATACCAATTGTGTTTATGCTTTCTGAAAGATTCACTGCCAGTGTTCTGCAGCCGTGCTGAGCTGAGCCGAGGCTGACTCCCACCAGGAGAGTGATGGAATTCTAAGCCAAAAATGCTTTTCCTCGGATAAGATATCTGATTTGCTACTGCTGTCATGAAACCGGGGTCATGTAAACTTAAACACGGCTGCTGCTTCTTTAGGAAAACAGACCTTCTCGGAGTGATTATGAGTTGCTAAAACAGCCCATGGAAGGATAAATCTGGAAGAGGCCAAAGCAACCACTGACATTAAACATGACTTCAGGGAATGTTCAGGCTTGACTTTCGTGCTGTGAGACCCATTGTAGATAATTCTTTAAACTGAGTAATATCTTGGCTCTCTCTCTTCTTCTGTATCTATCTTAGCAGATAGAGCTGGGATTTATTTTCAAAAGGAAATCAATTTTGATTTCTGAGCACATATCAAGTGACACTCTCTTTCCTTAAAAAGTAAAGAAGAAAATAGCACTTCCCCAAGAAATGTAGTGAGTGCTGCAGTAAACTGCAAGGTGAGAAAGCAGAAGTTTCTGCTCACACTAACTGGTCCTCCACCACAGCCCACAGTGGCCCAGGCTTCCACGCAGGGCCAGGATCTGCCTATGTCTGTGTCTGACTCCCTTTTATCAAAGCTTACTGTCCAGTCCAGACATCAGACTGACTGAAAAGGGTTGTTTGAGAAGGAAAAAGAAGAAAAGATTTGTAATCAAATAAATCACTTAAAAGTGCAACCCTGCAGCGTGGATAGCACTGGTTAACAAAGCCCTAGGTCTGGGGTAGAAGCTTTCCATTCCATATTCTTTATTGCTGGATTCTTTGTCATTTTAATCGTTAAAGTGTATTGCTTTGAAATATACATTTCCAAATCTCTTCTTGTAAATTTGTACTCATGCACTCATGCACACATACACACACACTCTAAACTCCCTTCCCCTATAGAGTTTGAATCCAGGATTTAGAATTCATAAAGCTTATGCCAAAAGTGGCCTCACCTTTACATAGTCATGACAAAATGATAATTACTAGTAATATAGCTAAGATAATTTCCCTAAAAGTAGAAAGTTGCTCTCTTTTTCCCTGCCAAATACTATAGGAGATACAAAAAATAAATTGCTTAAAATTACATTTTAAAAAATTCATGTTCAGCAGGTTAAATAATGAAACAAAACAAAAACTGAGATTGAAAGTGAGCCGATGTCACCTATGTTACCTACTAAGTTCCAGTGTCACATTTTATATCCAGATATTCTTTATTTCAAATAAGTATATGTAAAACATTTAGAAATTCTTTCATTAAGATATGAGGACAGGATCCATATTAACTTATGTTCTTAATAATCAGGTGTCTGACCTGATATGACACAGACACCCCCTTGGCTTGTGACTTGAATCACACTGTCTGTGTGTACTATGTCCATTTCTAGAAGGCATATTTGGTTCCACTAAATGTTTTTTTTTGTTTGTTTGTTTTTTGTTTTGTTTTGTTTTGTTTTTTTGTTTTTCGAGACAGGGTTTCTCTGTGTAGCCCTGGCTGTCCTGGAACTCACTCTGTAGACCAGGCTGGCCTCGAACTCAGAAATCCGCCTGCCTCTGCCTCCCAAGTGCTGGGATTAAAGGTGTGCGCCACCACCGCCCGGCTGGTTCCACTAAATGTTAATTCCTTTACCAGACACACTGTTTTGACTACTATGGCTCAGGTTTTCTTGTCAGACAAACTTATTTATTTATAATTTAGTTCTAGCAAATCCTGTATTAGAACAGGAGGGGAACAAAAAAGCCATAGATAACTGGAGACAGTAACATGAATGAGAACCAATAGCTTGACAGGAGAAGAGAAAGAGAATAAAAAAAGAGCATGGAGACAGAAAAAACAGCTGGATGTTAGTTTGAGGTTAAATAGAGCAAGTATCAGAAATACTCAATGTTTTTATTGTGTGGTGCTGGTGATAGACGCCAAGGCTCATACATGCCAGTCAAGTACTATACCACCAAGTTCATCCCATCCCTGAACCACAAAACAAAACACCAAAACCAAATAAACAACAACACCCTTTGATTATGTAGGTTCTGGGGGTGAAGTCATGTCATATAGTTTGGTGACAAGCACCCTTACCCACTGAGCCATCTCACAGTCCTACATGGTTTTAAAAAGGTTATTTCCTACCTGTTAAGCTCCATCAGTGACCCATCTCCTAAGGTACTAAGGGCTAGATATTGAGCTCTCCACGTTGGGATCAAGTAAAAACCACTTACATGTGAATTAACAAATGAATTCTGGATAAATAAGTGTATGGAATAAAGGCTTAACAGAAAAACAATGCCAACAAATACAATTATAAATACTGCAAAGTAATAGGAAAAACATGTATATTAAGCCTTTCAAGTCAGGAAAGTTATTTTGTAGAGTAAATATTTTAAAAACAAACACATTTTTTAAAGTACCAATATTCATTTTGGATCACATTTAAAGGTCCAAGAGTCTCTCCTTTGGAAACCTTGATAAGATTGTGTTGGAAGGAAAAGAACTGACTGAATCAACCTAAATTTAGCAAAATTATTAATCATAAAATGACGTGCTTTCTTTATTTGCCTCCTGTCTATGAAAGAACATATATGTAAGGCGTGAAAATGAAATAGGTTAAAACTGAAACACAGAACAACTAGCGACAAGAGAGGGTTGCGGAGCAGGGATTGTGCAAACAGTTAGCTCAGGATAAGAACTCACACCTTAGCTGGGGTCAGAAGATATCTGAAAACAGACTAGCATATCTGACTGCAGAGCACTCCTTTCTGGTGTGTGATGTATGCAAATGGAGGCTTCTATATTGATATCACAGCTGTTTTCTAAAAATTAAAAACAACATAAAAGTTTAATGTGCTACAGGCTGTTTCACTGATTACTCTTCTTTTTCCCATGGCTATCACTTCTATCTTTTAGAGCTCTTTTTATAGAGAGATTATTTTTATGATCACTTACTATGTTATATATATTAACCATTCACTCTGGAACTCTTGGAAGCCAAGTAGAGCTTCACCAGACATCAGGCAGATACATGCCTGTGGGTGACCATGTGCACAGGAAAAGGCTTGAAACTAAACTCAGTGTACAGCAGTGAACAAAAGGAAGTACAAGCACAGCTGCTGGGAGGAGTGGTCTGGTATAAAAATGGATTTTGTATTCACAGAGACCTGGAACCCTCACGGCAAGTCAAGTGAATATGTAAACACATGTTTGCGTTAGGGAAACACATTAGGGGAAAGCATTAGGAAAGTGAAAGTCCCTTCATTAAAACACAATTTTGAAGAAGGGTGTGGCCTGTGAGTCCATAAATTACAGAAGCTGTACAACTGGCAGGGTCGTTGCAAGACTTGACCTGAAGGTTAGCCTAGGCTCATAAGTATGTCTGGCTATGGGAATGGGAGCTGAACCCTGGGTGTCTGTTTTGCAGGAAACAGGTTTATGAACAGGCAGCGTATAAGTGTCTTCTCTAAAACCCTTCCTTACCACCCTATTTCTCCTCAGCCATCACTATTCTCTTGGCAGCACACATCACAACTGAAATTATAGTATGCATTGTTGAATTAGACTCTGTGAAGTCCAATTGGATTTTCCCTTACTCAGCTGTTTATCTTCAGTATTATCAACAGGATAAGTATTTACCAAAGAAATGAATGACAGAATTTCCCAGTTCTCCAGTCCTTTCTCATCTTTATCTCCTCGAGTTAGCCTAGACCTACACTTCACCATCTCATCAACACCCCTTAGCAATTCCACCTATAATCCTTTTCATATATTTCACCATAAGTAATACATCTGAGTTCCCATCTTTATATATCTGTGCATATGCAGTTACACACACACACACACACACACACACACACACACACACACACACACGCACACACCTTTTTTGTTTATCCTTTTTCTGAATTTATTCTTCTGCCATTTAAAATACAGAAAAACACATGTGAAGGAAATAAACATCTATCTGTATGCCAGATAGTCCTATAAAGTTCGCCCCATCCCACATATAAGTACACATCAAATGAATCTTGGAGCCACCCTACCTTGCACATACACACTGACGACACAGGTCCTTGCCCACTGCTACCACTATCCAACTCATTCCCTCCCTTCAGTGCTTGCCTCTGTCTGTGCTCTAGAGTTTGTTCCTTACCCCTTTCTCAGAGATATGCTATCCTCCTTTTGGATCTTTCCAATAACATGGTTGAACATTTACCCATATAAAAATGGGTGTCTCTTTAGAGAGATGGCTAATGGGTACAAAAATTTCTTTTGTAGTGATAAAAACTGTTCTTAAAGTAGAATGTGGTGATGCTTATATGTTAAGAATATACTAAGCTGTATACTGCCAACAAATAAATTGTATCACATATAAATTATATCTCAATAAAGCCAGTAAAAATTTTACCTTAGACCTGGGAGAAAGATTTTTTCAGTTAAATGTGTATACTTATAGTGCTCTGTACTGAAAGGATATATTCTTATTTCAAGAATAGCATGCAGCTAGTGCACCAAAGCTCTTAGTTGTCACAGTAGCCTAACAAACATGGTATGTACATTCAAGGGGATATTATTCAGCCCTAAGAGGGAAGGAAATCTTACAGAAGCTACAAGATGGATGAAACGTAAAGATACTATGTTAAGTAGAATAAACCAGACAATAAGGGATAAATATTATATGTTCTTGCTCAGATGAGGTCCCTAACACAATCAAATCTGTATAAAGAGAATGCAGAATCACACTTGTCAGGATCCGAAGAGAGGATAGTTATTGTTTATTTAATGCAAAAGAGGTTCTAGTTTGGGATATGAAAGTTTTCTGTACATGGACAGTAGTAATAGTTTGTACAATAATATGATTTTTCTTTTTGTCTGCACTGGAGATTGAGACCAGAGCCCCACACATGGTAACACATGCTCTGCCCGGAGGAGCTGCACCCCCAGCTCTATGTGAATCTTAACACCACTGAAGCGCACACTTAAAAGTGGTAACAATGGTAAATTTTACATACAATTATTTACTATAAAACACTTCACCTAAAGTTATAATGTGTTTGTTTTATTAAAATGAAAGTCTGCAATGTAGCCTACACTTGTATTTCTAATTATATTATATTTCTAATTATAATTTCTAATTATATTTCTAATGTCTGCAAATATACATCTAATGTCTGATGTCATATGCCCAGCTTAAAAGATCCGACATGACAAGTCAGTTGTCTCATTCTCTAATCTTCTGTCCTGAAATTAGTCCAAAACCATGGTTACTACCAAAGATGCACATGGCATTCTTCTCGATGCTGCTGTCAACACAGCCCAGCTAGTCACACATGCTTCTACATAAATATTCAGTTCCTTAGATATACTAGCCACACTTCAAGAAGACATGAGCCTAGGCCATGATATTATAATGAGACAAGTATTTCCATTACTATGGGGAGTTGTGTTAGTATTCTTCTAGAATACAATATACATTTAAATAAATAAATATAGCAAATATAAAATTAGTAAGCTTCTTTGGAAATTATTGGTAGGGGTGTGAGGGGTGTCAATTCAAAATGAAAGCAGAAACCCAATCACACTGATTGAGATGAAGACAAAATAGCCAGGTGGCTAGCTGTGACAGACATGGTTTAAGAGCCATCATTGTGATATAGATGAAAACATCAGATTTAATAACAAGACAGGCAAAGCTAGTGGCATCATCTCAGACACACCAAGAGATGATTTTAAAGATAAGCATCTCGCTTTACATGTTTATAGTAACTGCATGAATTTAAAAGTTCAAACTATACAGGCTACACACAGCAATGTAAATAATACGATATGGTAAGTAAAGCCGAAGGATATAAAAATCAATTCTAGAATTCTAGAGTGTAAGTTAAGATATAAGCTGATTATATAGAGAATTATTACAAGGGAATATGAGAAAGGAAAAACAGGCTGAATGTTGCAGAATCACTGGTACATAACAGGGCCAAGTAGCACATGGCAAATACTATTAAGAAGAAAGGAGGGCTAGAGAGATGGCTCAGTGGTTAAGAGAACTAACTACTCTTCTAGAGGTTCTGAGTTCAATTCTCAGCAACTACATGGTGGCTCACAACCATCTATCATGGGATCTGATGATACTGTCTTCTGTTATGCAGGCATCCATACACATATACATAAACTATATAAATAAATAAATCTTTTTAAAAAAGAAAAGAGTGTTTTACACATAGATAAGCACATATATATTATGTAGAGGTCAAAAAAAAAGCTTGTGAGAATTGGTTTTCTGCTTCTACCATGTGGGTTCCAGGCTTAGAGTCAAGCACCCTCGCCCTCAGAACATACTGACTACCCTATTTTTACTGTGCTATTCTGAGAATGAAATTGCATGCTGTCTTAACCTCAGTGTCATGTAGGGTCCAATGATGCTCTGCACCATAAAGTCAGCAGTTCCTCTAGATAAGGCACTCTGGAGGTATGCTCACACACAGAGGCAGAGCATATGCTTACCACGAGGAAGATCCTGGGCTCAATCTCTAGTGCCCAGTTCACTAAAGTAGGAGATGGAAAGCACTGGGAGTTAGCTGACCCAGATGTCTGTCTCCAGTTTTTAAAATATGAAAAACAGAAACTAACTATGTACAATTTAGGGCAAAAGAAACCCAATACACAGTGCTTTTGTTTATGTAATAACATTTACCTAGCATATAAGTCAAGTGATCATATGCTTATATATTTCACTATGTACTTATGGATGTTCAACATAACTAGATAACAGAATTAAACAGGAATGCATCAAGTCCTAGTGAAAACAGTACACATTACACATCACAAGTAATGTGCCCTTCAAAACAGACACCTGCCCTATGAATCAGTGTCTTGCCTTAAGTATCCATCTGTTCTAAAACCTTATTGTGTTTGAGGTTGTAGCTGTGCAACTATATTATTTTTCATATATACATTTAGGGGGCATAAAACTAGATTAGAAACACACACACACACACACACACACACACACACCCTAAAAAAGCAAAATTTTCTCCAGAAGTTTGGGTGAACACTGCATTTGCCAACCCTGTTTTTAGTGTTTTATCAGAAAATACTTGACAAGAATAAAGCACATCACTATTTAATATTGAATAATGACAGAAAAGTTTCAGACTTCAACCCCACTATTAACTTCTGCATAAATGTGCAGGTACTAATGAACTATATCAAAATATATTTTAGTGCATTTTGACTTATGCTCACAATCATATAGTGAGTAAACGACTATTTTCTAATATTTCAAACTAGGTGAGTAGCTTCTAAATCCATAACTATTACAAATCTGAGCGTGAATCTTTGAACAGGTCAAACTGTAAAAACTCTCATTTAATTTGGAAAAAACTCCACACTCAAGTTCCCACTAGGTGACTGAGTGACAGCTCGTCCTGCTTCATCTACCCACTTTGCTTCACTGTCTCTATCAGTTACTTGGAGGATAGGGAAATGAGATCAACACTATGCAGCTGGCAGACTCCTAATACTGGGATTCTTCTGAGTGGAGGGACTTACCTCTCTCAGCACAGGGTCAGTTATTGAGTTTAGGCTGACAGCTCCTTCATAGGTTAGGTAATAGAACACATTGAGGGCTCGCACTGCCTCTGGTCCTTGTTGCTTATAGCCAAAAATAAGATCAATCCATTGGTGAAGCTGGCAGGAAACAAATTCACTCTCCAGGGCCTGAAAAATAGTAGAGACCATATCATTATGCTGAATCCTATTTTTACAACATAGATATTCAGAGCAACAGTAAGGCTTAACAGTACACTTACTTTAAAAAAAAAAAAACAAAAACAAAAACAGAAAACTCAAGTTTAGTGGCATGTATCTATAATCCTACTTGGGAAGCTGAGGCAGAGGGAACTTGAGTTCTAGGCCAGGCTGAGTAACACAATGAGACCTGGTCTAAAGACCAACCAAAGGAACAAAACCAAAGCAATACAAGGGAGTTTGGCTCAGTCATTTGAGTGGTTACCTGAGTACAATCCCTAGTACCTATGATAAAAGCCAGATGTAGTAACATATATCTGTAATATCAGAACTAGTAGCAGAGATAGAAGCATTCCAAGAGCTGGCTGGCCATTCAGCCTAGCCAAATCTGCAAGCTCCAGATTCAGTGAGAGAGTCTGTTTCAAAAGCTAAGGTGAAGAGTGATTAATGAAGACATCTGATATTAGTCTATGGCACATGTGCATGAGTGTGTGTGTGTGCACACCTATTACCTCCCCCCCCCCCCAAAACACACCGTCAGTGAAGATAAGGAGGAATGGAAAAAGGGGAAAAGGGAGAGAAAGTGGAAAGGGAAGAGGAAGGGTAAAGGAAAGGGAAGAAAATGACAGGATAAGGCAGAACACTGTCTCAAATGCAGCTCAGTGTAGAATACGTGCTTTGTACTTGTGAGGCCAAGAGTTCAATTCCTAGTACTGTAAAAACCAAACAACAAACCCCTGACATCCTGTCCCGCTGCATATTTGAGAAAAGTCCTGGCCCTCATTATGCTGAGCTATAGTAATCTTGGCATTCTCCCACTACATGGTCAGGTATAGGGACTAGGGCTGGGCTTATCTTGGTCATACTTATAAATCCATCTTGACAGGCACTCAATTCATGCTTCAATTAAAGGAGGTCATAGAGTGGAGGACTACTTTGGAAAGCAAGTGAAAAAAGTTAAGTATTTTCTATTTACTTAAGATATTAATTTTTTTGTTAAATTAAAGCATGTTGTGTCCTGCAACTACAACCAAATTATTTAGTTATTTTGATTGTGTTTAAAGTATCAAATTAGATTTTGTGGGGACTTATAACTGCTGGATTTTTATTCTATGTGTCAGTATCAAACCAAACACTTTATGCCATTAACAATGCTCAATAAATAATGAATGAATAGGATCAAATGTTCACTTGATGTGCTGGGCACAGGATTCACTTCCTATTTATCATTCTCTTCCCCTTTACTGGCACTGTGTGCCAAATACAGTTAGTGCCAATAAATGTTTGCTGAACTGAGTAAGTTAGGAATACCAAGGCCAGAGACTTGTTATCAAGCTATTCCTCTTTATACTGTGTAATGCTATAAAATTATTCCAACATTAACTGTTTAGGTTTTCCAAGAGATAATGCTATTCAGACCAAACGTAGTTGAAGTTATCTCTGAGGCCTCACTGGTTTTGGTTAGTATCCTAATAAGAGGCCTGTAAGTTTTAAGGTGCAGTTGGCTAGACCATTTCTTCTCGTTTGTGCTGGAGACGGAATCCAGGGCCCTGTGCATGCTCCATTACTGACATCTCTAATTCTTAGCCCCCAAAGGACTAAATTCTCATGCAAATATCCATTGAGGTATAAGCCATCTTGTCACAAATGACAAATGCATTAGTTCATAAGTACATATGTATAAAAATGTCTTATTAAAACTAGTGCCTGTGAATAAGAAAGATCTTTATAGCTAAATACAGTGTTTTCTTTAAAAATATTTTTTATTTCTTTATTTTTATTATATTATTTTCTAAATAAATAAATAAATATTTTCTATATTATTTTCTAAATAAATCCCTATGCACTAACTAGGCAATTCTCATATTCTAACATATACCTCAAATGAAAAAGACCTAAAATTATCTGTCTAGCTCTCTGTAAAAGTTACTGTTTTAGATACCTATTATAAAATTCACTGTATTTGCCACTTTCCTAAAGAGATGGTAAGAAAGCACAAAACTACTTGATATTATATTTCATATAATAAGAGGGTTTTAATAATCAAATAAATCCCTATTTTGATTACATGAATTTAAAACGAATAAAAATTTAAACTAGCAGTACAAGTTGTGTTAACTTTGGCCTTGGGAGGAATGGGAGGGGCATGTTTAAAATGACACATAAAAACAGCAATTGTCTTAATTTGTGTGCAGTGCACTCCACACAAAAGCCCTAAATATGTTCAAATTAGAGTGAGCTGCTTGATTGTCACTGCAGTCTCATGTCACATTAATGCATGACAAACATTAAACCATACACTTAAATGGCAATTTATATCATTTAAATGTTTACTGCCAGACTAGGTCATCACTCATTTAAATGTGACTTTCTGACAGCTAATTTCAGTTAATTTTCTCCAATTCACTTAATTAGAACTTTCAATCAGGGAAGGACTTCCATGTATCTTCAAGAGTGCATCCTTTTTGGTTGCTCAAAACTGTGAACTAATAAGCTGATGAAAAGCCCTGCCGTAGGATTAATGTATAAGATCTGCAATTCTACAAGAGAGCATCACTACACAAAGCAAGCTCACAGCATGCATTCTGAGAAAGAACATACTTATTTATGTGAATAATACTCTCAACAGTAGTTTAAATAAAAAACGTTTAGTTCATATATACCCACTATTGAAACAATAAAAAACCTGCATCTAAGCTAATTAAAAATTAATGATTTCAAAATTGTTTAATAAGATAAAACAGCCAGGAATCTCTTGAGTGTCCATGGCAATGTGATTTGAGACTATAAAATTCAGAAGGCTCAGAAAATGAAGATGTACAAATGAGTTTTCTCAATATAATATTAAAGCTCTACAAACTAGGGCAATTTTGTTTTCTGTGCCACCAAACAAAGGGCTATAGGTTCCTAATGGTTGATTACTTCTTTATGCACATTTGAAATATGAAGTTGGTTTGATTTTAATGCTCTAAGCTTTATATCTTGATACTGCTTCAGAATTTTAAACAAAAAACACCAAAGAAACAACACTGCATGCTTTAATGCTGTGGACACACTGCAGAGCCATCACATGCTGAGGTTCAGCCTCCCCTCACGCTCCCACAAGTCAATCCTTAAGGGTCGACCAGGAATTCACAGAATTAATGGCAGAATTTATTTAAGGAGTTTATGAACACATTAATAAACATACAAATATTTTTAAAACAGAAACTATTACCTTTTTTTAAAAGATAGGACCCAAAAGAAATCTGATAGATCTGAGAGAGTTTCTAAGAAGTTTTGGAATCCTTCCAGTACAAAGTCAGCCCAAGACTTTAACCTCCTTTTGACAGCACTGAATGACAGTTGCCTGACCCAGAGTGTGCACTGATAAACAAGTGTACAGAATGCACACTTGAGGGAAGAGGGGAGGATAAGCAGGAGGCCATTAAGGACAAAGAATAACTCAAAGTGGAATACTTTGGATTTATATCTTATAACTTGTTTTGAGATTCAAAAACATAAAGGAGGAAATGTCTACTAAAAGTACTTCAAAATCTCTTTTGTATACAGCTTTAAAAACTACTCTATTAATGTAGGTGCGCGCACACACACACACACACACACACACACACACACCCCATGTCAGTAGAATGCTAGGCATTTAGGGGTTTTCAAAACCTTTAGGACAGACAGTCTTCATTAAGGCTGGAGCTAAATCAGGGGACAGTAACATTTGTTCCATGCTGCTCTCAACCCATCCAATCTACTGTAAGCATCCTCTAGCAGGCTAGACGCATCATTCACATCCAATGTGTGCTGAGTAAAATTTGTAAAAAGAAAATCCACGAAAATGTCCAATAGATACAGAAATACTCATTGTGAGTTATTATAAAGTAAAGCAGTGACTAATATCCAATTGTTAAGATCATGTATGACTATGACAAGACTACCACATGAACCTTTGCACAAATTGTCACTCCAATCCAGTGGGACTCATATTAGCCTTGACAAACTGTCCTGGGGCTGATATATGTTTTTTAGTGGTATCTATTAGGCAGACACTAAAACATTTGGGAGATTCTAAAAAGTAAAGTACATAGATGACAAATACAAACACTTATTAGTAACTTTCATTTGCTTAGTTCTTATACAAAATATCAATAAATAAGTTTTAATATATCATAAAGATAATAATACATTATTCATAAATGAATGTATCAGAAATAATTATGCAAATATGTGTCCAATAACAAATGCTAAAGAAAGATAACTCATTAAGGAAATGAATTATTAATTGATATAAAATGTTAAATAAAATTATTCTATTTTTGTAGAATGAAGCCAAATGATTTGCTAACATATAGACATAGCTTACTTTTCCAAAATATTAAGCTATTTGAAAATAATAATTTTAATGATATCTATCACTAATTTTTAATGTATAAATGCTTTAGAAATACTATAGGCACTTCCTATAAAAATGAGTTTTTATTAACATGAAGATTGGGTAAAATAAATAAAATCAATTTTATTTAACAAAATAAATTATACATATTTGTTTATGACAAAGGAGCGGTGACTGATAATTATTTGTGGTTTTCATGCTTATAAATCCTAACTCATGCTACTACATATTCCTACTCAGTGCAATCATACAATAGTACTTTTTATGAACATCAAATAAAATGATCAAGTATCATCTACAAATAGAAATATATATAGTTTGAGTCTCAGAACCAGAATGACATCAAAAACATACATAATAAGAGTAAGTGAAAAAGAAGGCCCATGCCACCTAGACCCACATCTCTGCACATCAACGCCACTACTTTTCTTCCCTGGTGTCTAGGAGGACTGATTCAGCTCATAATACAAAATACCACATCTGTTAGCTTCAAATAAAAACATAAAAAAATCACTAATTCTAATTTGGTGTACATTTAAGTATAAGATGCATATGACCACGTTTTAGTGAAAAAATAAAAAATAATTTCCTAAACTTTAATTAAACTTAGCTAAGAACCTTGATAGAAATGAGTGTATGTAGTGATATGTTTGAAAGAAGGTAATACATCAAATTGTAAACTTGGATTTATTAGTCATTTTTATTTGAAATAGATGTAAAAAACCTTTTTGATACACACACACACACACACACACACACACACACACACACACGAGAGAGAGAGAGAGAGAGAGAGAGAGAGAGACAGAGACAGAGACAGAGACAGAGAGAGGGGGGAGGGGACTGGCCTGTTATATTTGCATATGGTGGATTTCAAACACTAGTGGTAATGTTTCCTTAACATTGATATACGACCTTTGTAATTTACATTGAAGAAAGCTGGTTTTTTTCAGCCTAATTAGAACTGTTTCAAATTTTCTTGCTAAATATATGATATAAAGTTCTTTCAACTTTTTTATTCTAAAGTTTCTTTCCATGTCAACTTTGTTCCAATCAAAATATGCTTTGAATTAAATGATTTTGATTGAATATGTGGATCACATTTCACGTCTAAGATTTAAAGTCCAAAAAGGAAAAGTTTAGCCTGTTCAAACAAAGCAAACGCAGCCACTTTGCGGAAGGCTATTCACTTTAAGAAGACTGACAAATTGTTTGTGTGCACCATCAGGTCCAGTTCCTGCAATAGTTGCCAGATTTCCTGTCGCTCTAATAAGATAGATGCGTTAACTCCTCAAGTGCTGGCCTGGAATCTGTGGGAAATCTGGCTAACTTTAGGTAAATTTTAGGAGTCTACTTTGAAATCAATCTAATCAAAAGAAAAGAAAAATTTGCAACTATGGTATATTAATGTTTTCAAACAATAAAAGTCATAGAAAAATGAACTTTTTTTTATATTGGACAAATATAAATTTAGAATACTTGGACAACATTCAGGATGTTTTCCAAGCATAATTTGCTAAAAATGACAAACACCTGTCAATCCTTATTTTTTTAAATACATTAATTCCACCTTTTTAATAATTATTTTCATAGGTGAAACAGAATGAAAACTATAATATTTAGTCAACTATAATCAACTAACATTAGCTTAGTGTCTCTGACACTGATTACAAGAACATCAAACTGCTTCAGAATCTGGAGGTTCACCTTTCTACAAATGTAAGACAAGCTTAAGCAACTTTAATACCACTTACATAGAAAGTCTAACTTGAAAAAAATGTGTGAAAGTGTGACATTTAAGAGCAACACATTATGAAGACAAAAGAGGATAGAGGAGAACCAAAGATTTAAAGAAAAAAGCTGTGGAATACTAAAAATAAAAATTATACTTGACAGTTTAAAAAATAAAATGTAGTTAGCACACTGGAGTTCAGAGAGCAGAGCAGATACAGAGCTATACACGCTACACTGCCCTGAACTGCTGGGTTCACTTCTCCATTTATATCACTACTAAAGGGGGTTACTATCACACCTTGATAAAACCATCAAGCATCCAAGCATCTTCTGGCAGAAAACCATTCTGCTACAATTGTTACTGTGTAGTTTTAAATGGACTAGTCAACCAGCTGTTCTATATTTTACACACTGAAGGCCATGTTTCCTTTGAAATTCATAGTTTTAATCTCGACTGAAGTCTGCATTGCTGTGTGCCAAGATCAAAAGGATTAGGCAAACTTGTACAATTACCTCCTTTTCGGAGAGATGGTTATTTTTTTTGAATGTTTAAAATACTCCTGTATGCTGACATTTTATCCAACTATTTTCTTTAGAACTCTAGAACATTAAAACATTTAATTAACACTTCAACCTTAGGTCATTCTTATTCTAACATCGAGGAATTCGTAACAGACAGATATGTTAAAGTAGTTGTAGTGTGATACACATAGAGATATTGAGATTTTTCCTATTTTTGTCTAATTAGGTAACAATGGATGAGAAATGAGTGTACCAGCCTATCTATTATTTATGTCATGTGCTGTTATGTAGAGAACTTACAACAATGCTTATGTGGCCACAGAAATTTAATAGGAAATAAAAGCTCTTGCAAAAATAAGGACAAGATGGAGATAGATGTCCATTAAAACTATGCTGTAAATTTCAGAATTGTCTGAAATGAGCCCTGTAGTTGGTGGTAAACTTTCTAGCAGGCAACATAGAGAGAGAAACTTGAACGATTACAAAAGTCAAAAATGACCATAATTTAAAAACAAACCAGATGGCCTGAAATACGTTATTTCTATTTCTGAGATAAGAAATTCCTCCCTTGGCAATTATGATGGAGCCCAGGTATATGACTCATAGAGGAACTTACTTAATCCTCAAGTAGATTTAAAGTATAGACAGAGAGGCTGCATACGACAGAGGATCCTAAATAGACTTTAATTCTCTTAGGGAAATTTCGAATGGTAGAGACTTAGATAACATTTCATGACAAGTACTTGGAATGTAGCCATTCTGTCAGTTAAGTGCAGAACCACATATCCAAAAAACAGGTAAACTAAGTTATGGGACTTTTACCATCTTTAAAAGATTTAAGGGCATAAAGAAGAAGATACACGCCTGTATGGAAGGCAGGTCCACCTTCACTGGGATGGGACAATAGCCTATGTTTAGATGATAGGTCTAAGATTTCCTCCAAGTGTAACACAGGGTAAACTTTCCCACACAGACACACAAAAGCTTCCAAATACCTCATACAATGCACTATTCCTTGTAGACACTGAAATATTTGAAGTATGCACAGGGGGCTGATGAGAAGATGTTCAGTGGGTAACATGTTTGTCACCAAGCCTGACAACCTGAGTTGCCTGTTCCAAACCCAAATTTTTTGAAGAAGAAAACCAAATCCCCCAAATTCTCCTCTGGTCTCCACATGCGTGCCACATTGAAGCATACGCGCACATGCACACACACCCCAAATTGTAATAAAAATTAAAATAAAATCTATACACACTGAATGTTGCAACTCTAGAAATACCAGTAAAGTTCTCCTAGAAAATAACTGTAAATATGTATATACCTTGCATGCTCTCCAAAATATACTAGTTATAAAAATATACAGCTAAACAATTGAAATACTAATATAAAACACTTGATTTAGTTATCTATAAAAAAAAAATGAGTATCTTTCCTCTCTAACCACAATCAAAAACTGTATTAGTGAAAGAACTGCTGGAAGTTTTCTTTTACAGTCAGTTACAAAAGGAAGAAAAACAAAATAAAAAACTAATTTCCCTCCATTTGCAAATCTGCACAGATCTGATAAATATTAGCCGTGTCTTGCCTTTGAAGACGGTTTAACCAGAATCTCTACTTCTTACCAGATGTAGTTTAATCCTACAGGTATGCTAGACAAAACCAAGGAGCTTTCTACATGGCACCAATGAGTCCCCTCGGCTGACTGTCATAAACCTACACTAGCAATTACTCTAAAAATAGCCGATAAAGAAACACACACACACACACACACACACACACACACACACACACACACACACACACACACACGTTGAAGAACTTTTAAAATGCACTGTTAAATTTGGCCACAGCCAAATTATATCTGCATTTCCTTTGTGTGCGCTATGTATATTCTATAGAATTGAAAGACATTCATTCTGCAACTCTTGATTAATAGCAGTGTCTCTGTTATCCATTTATTCAGCAAGTGTCTACTGCTGGCTGCTAGTGGATTCCAGTCTGTGCTGGGCTGTGAGATGAGGTGTCCCCTGGAAGGAAAGTGGGAAGGTGAGTGAGCTCCAAGTCAGTGACAGTCCAGATGAGAGGTACTGAGAACCATTTTCCAGACAGCAGCACAGGGGCCAGAGAGATGGCTCAGTGAGTAAGAGTGCTTATTTATCTTGCAGAGAACCTGTGTCCAGCACACAATCACCTGTGACTCTCATTCCAGGGAATCTGATGCTGTCTTTTGACCTCTATGGGCTCTTGCATACACTAGGTGCACATGTATACACTGAGGCTCACACATATATACATTTTTAAAAGGACAGTAAAGCAGGAGGTGAGGATAAAGCTTGGTGGAAGGGTGATTGACTAATAAGCTGGGCACTCTGGATTCAATCTCCAGTACATGGAAAGAAGGAAGTGGGAGACAACCAGAGAAGCAGGCAGGTGGTGTGACTGAAGAATAAAGGATAGGATTCAGAAAGGTATAAAATGGATTTATTATTTACAACTGAATGTTAATGAGGAGGAAGACAGGATCTTGGAATGAGATCTGGCTTTCAGGTTTGGATTCCAACTATGCTGTAGTAGAAGCAATCTAAATGGTAAATTAGTTGAATTTTGAATTTAATATTAGTATTTTAGATTTTTTTCAGTGCCTGGAACCTGGCAAATACTAGCACTTTATCAAACTATATTTACAGGCCTGTATTGTTTCCAGAATTGAAATTAATTCTGAGAGTTTATTTTGGATGTGAGGTTGAAAATTGTAAGGAAATCTAGATACTATCTCAATATTAAAATCAAAATATGTCCATACTCAATAGAGGGATGTCCAAGTCCCACCCCCTCGATTTTTTTTTGATACCGTAAGAGTTTCACTGTTCAGTCCAGGCTGGATTCAAACTCACAATTTTTTCCCCTTTGCCTACAAAATACACAATTATAGGCATGTCACACCACACCAGTTTTTAAGCCAAGAAGAATTCTGGGTGACAAAGTAACAACCAAAACTTTATACTGGTGCTGCCCAATAGAAATATATAGAAACTAAATATATAATATTAATTTTCCTAGTGGTCACAGGTGAATCAATTTTAATAATGTTTAATCAAAACTAATATTAAAGCATCATCTTATATTAAATCTTAGAAGCTATGATATATTTCATACTCCATATGTATATAATATACATTAATCTAAACAACCATATTTCAAGTAATCCATAGCCACAAGCTAAACCTTATAAAGCATCAATAACCTAAAAGATTAAATGATTTTCCATGCAGTTTCAAGGTCACTGCAGTTCTCAGCACTGTAAAGAACAGCTAGACCTTTAGATATGACAGCAGATATCTACCATCTTCAGGAGTGAGCTAGACATAATGTTCTGCAGCGTATGTTCTTTCACACTTTACAGATCTCAGGAGAAATGTGGCAGCATGTGAAAAATGGCACTCTCTTCATTCTCTTTAAATAAAGACAAAAAGCAAAATCTATTCAAGCCCAGCACCTCCTGCCGACTTATCATCCTTAAAGGTCCCTGGTTAGGATTTTTACATATTGGCTGCCCAGCTCAATAGTTAGGTACCGACAGACCATAAACTCAGCACTGGGGACATAATCTTTGCTGAAAGTCAGCCATGTGAAACCTGTTTGTTTTCATTAACCCTAGGAAAAAGCACATCATATTTGATAGAAGGTGAGCTAACCACTGCCTACTCCTAGATAGTTCTTAGAATGTATACCACGATTCTCTAAACTGCAATAAATTGTGGATTCAATTCTCTGAATTATCAATAAAATGCTACTTAATAATGACTCTTAATTATAGTATACATCCATGAAAGACATATTATGAGATCAGCAATATGTCTTGAAATAATTAAATAAATGCTATTTTAGATATTTGTCTCCTCCTCTTTGACTTATCTAAATTCTTCATTTCTATTCTCAGTACACCAAAGACGATGTTTTTGCTACTATAAGGTTAATGTATGGGTCTAGGGGGTCTTCATTTCCTTTCTGTTATTAAGTCTCTTTTTGTTACCCGATCTCTGGAATCTAAGTCTATTCAATTCCCCTGGCCTTTTAAGTAGGAGTCTTCTTCTATGCTTTCGCAGGCCTCTGCTGCTGCCTAACCAGTAAGAAGGGACAGCATCCAATGCCTCCAATGGGAATCATTCCCACCTCTAGAGTTTCAGATCCAAATTGTGAACTGCTTTGTGATCTCTCTCCCTCCCTCCCTCTCTTTCTCGCCCCTCTCCTCTGTGTGTGTGTGTGTGTGTGTGTGTGTGTGTGTGTGTGTGTGTAGGGTGTGCTAAGGACTGAGTACACTAAGCTATCATTGAGCTTCACATTAACACTTCATATTCACCCTTTTTGAGACACAGTCTTATTATGTAGGCCTGGCTGTCCTAGAATTAACTATATAGACTAGGCTGGCCTCCAACTCACAGAGTCCATGCTGCCTGTCTCTGCCTCCTGAGTGCTCAGATTAAAGGTGTGCCAACATGCCTGGCCATACTTGTCCTTAAAGATTAAGATCAAAGATAGGTTTATCCTTAGCAGTCTTTCCCAACCTTACCAAGAAGAAGAACAAGGCGTTTTCTCTTTGAGACTTATTGCAAACACACAGATATCCAGACACACACACACACTTTTACACTTTTACACTTTCATGGTAGTCCTGCTTCTCATTTATGGCATACAATATAAAATCATACTTACCCCTCGTTACATGTATATTATTGCAAGTTATAGATGTATTTTGGTTTATTTATCATCTATCTCTCTCACTAAACAACAAATACCCGTCAAAGTGGATCATATACATAGCATTCCCAGTTCTCTACTACTTAAATGTAGTAGGTGCTTACAAATATTGGGAATAAATGACTGTACCATTTAACCTAGTTCCCTAATTAGTTACAGCTATGTCTGTCTGTCAACTTCTTAAAATAGCAGCCCCAAAGGGCAGGTGTCATATTCTTGCAATTTTGTGACCACAGATCTAATTATCCAGGAGGTTCTTAATAAATGCCTATTGAATGAATGAACAGCATTTAATCATTCTTAGTACAATTCAATGACTACATAGAGGGACTATAGTCTTAAAGTATCGAATAAGCAATAGGAAAGTGAGGACAGAACTTTATCCAGTTAATATGCTGCTAGCCTGCTAGTAAGTGAATTTCTCTCCTTACTGGCCATTGCAAATAAGCTATCTGCAGTTTGTTAACCATATGATCAGAATGAGGTAGGATGGTTACATGGAGAAAAGCGAGAGTGGACTCCATACCACAGTCAGATGCAAATAACATCAAGAAAATGCTTGACAAAGGTTCTAGAAACATGTATATATTATGGAAGGAAAAAGCATTTGGAGCATGAGCTTGTGTGGCCTGGGATCAGCCAAAGAACAACAGGAAAGAACAGCAGTGTAACATCTTGAAATGCTTGGGATGTGCCCTACTTCATATAACATCATTTTATTTCATCATTACAATATTCCTAAGAGATAAGCACTACTTTTTTAAAGGCTGTTTTACAAATGAAACTAAAAATTCTTCAGTAGAATGTCTGATGTCACACAGCTAGTCAATATCAAAGCTAAAACCCACATTCCCACTGTTTGCCAAAGGCCATTATGAAAAATTTAAAATTACAAAATAATTTCATACTAAGAAGTATTTGTAATTATGTTCATATATGATTTAGAGACACTAGCAGTGAATACTGCTGAATATATAGTAAGCCAAGTGTGCCAATCAGTATGAAGGCTTTATTTACAGGTTTTGCTGTCTTTTTCAAACAGGCATTTACATCACCACATGACTTTTAAAAACTAATAATTTCTTGGGGGCTGGTAAGATGGCTCAGCAGTTAAGAGCACTGACTTCTCTTCCAGAGGTCATGAGTTCAAATCCCAGCAACCACATGGTGGCTCACAAGCATCTGTAATGGGATCTGATGCCCTCTTATGGAGTGTCTGAGGACAGCTACAGTGTACTTACTACTACTACTACTAATAATAATAATAATAATAAAACTTTAACAAAATCTAATACTTTCATCTTGTATTACAGTTTACATTTCTGTCTTCCTTGCTAGAATGGGGATCTATGTGTCTGCATCTTCGGAACTGAATCATTATAGACATTTGATAAATACTTATTGAATGGAGTAAGCATTTATACTCTAGCCTCTTTAATTATCTTTATTGAATATTAATCAGCACCTTTAAGGCAGACAATACCAAGGACATCTGTTGGTTGCTAAGCTTAAAAGTCTCTTGATAAACCAGCAATTCATAAATCAAAACAACTGTTGGGGAGAAGAGAACTAACAAAAAGAGCCCATTTTGCTTATCTGTGGATATAACTAGTATCTACAGACACTAATAACTTAAACAACTGTGATTTCATGGGTTAAAAGTTTTATATTTCATCTTGACACAAACCAATTCAAATGAAACTGTTGTATGGAAAGAATAAAAAATATCATGTCTCTTCCAAATTAGGTAAACATTTTCATTTACCCATTCAGACATATATTTATTTGTTATTTTTTGGGCAATATTCTAAGTATTTTCATATAACTATGCCAAGCAAACTATTCAATAGTTGCATTTATCTTTCATTTTTAGAAATACATAACATAAACATTTTGTTTTGACTCTAGTGTCTCTTAAATGTGATCCGATAATTGTTTTTAAATTAAACTACTAGACCTGATAAAAATGAGTAACTGCTTTGAGTTTTATAAATTTCTCACAACTTCAGGTCACTTGGGAAAACACCCAGAGTGCTTAAAGTCAGAGTTGGGACCCTACTGAGTTAGGAGAACTGGATCAAGAACTCAAGTGTGTTTCATCCATAAACCACCATTTTCCTCCTTTGTTGTTAAAAATATGACTCTTCTTAGTAGGATCTCTATAGGGCAGTGTGATCTCACTCAAAGGATGCTGCTAAAATGTCAGGATCCAGCAGGGATCTGAGTAGCAACGGCAGCATTTACATTTCTCCTAAACACGTAGGTGAAAAGACAGACAGCATGGTAAGAGTTAATTGAAACATTCCTGTTGGAGAAGGATTGAAGAGTGGGGGTAGGGGAGGATGGGAAGGGGAGGGGGAGCTAGGCTGGGAGATGCAGAGTTAATCAGGGAGCAAATCCAAAGCCAGGCATGGATAGGCCTCACTAATGAGCCTCAAGTACCCTGCAGTGGTTTTCAAACTTAACTGGCTTCAAAAGATGCCACCCCATGACAGAATGCAGCTAGCCATAAGAGGAGGGTGATTAGAATAAATGACTGGAGTAATTAACTCTGATGTGAAACCACCTGATTGGAAAAGAGAAGCCAAGAGCTATTTAGCTGATGGTCCTGCAGGAGAAAAGGAAGCTTTCCCTTTCTCTTGTGTGGGTGTTCAGTCAGAACTCCAGTCTTTCAAGTAGGTATTTGGTAGCACTAATGAAAAGCAGCTTTCATTCAAGGGCCTCTCAAGGGCCTTCCCATTCATTTTGAAAGGGGAGGAAAATAAAAGCTTCAAAGTAGAACTAATTTACTTTACTCCCTTACCTCTTGGTGAATTTTGCATTTGAGAAGTCTACATTCTTATTTGTGCTAATGCTCTCCCTCCAAATGATGTCGTAAAACTAACTTTATAAAACATATGGGACAGTTAGTTAGTGAGGAAAAAGAAAACAATTTTTTTCCTTTAAAAATGTTATACATAGAAAACTCAAAACTGATAGTAATTAGTTGCTGACTGGTTGGTGCTTTCCAAGTGCTACTGGAATCATTCTTCCACAGCAAAGACAGTGTAAGGAGAAAGTGAAGCACTACAGAGGGACTGTTCATATTTAACACAAAACAAAGAACAAGGCAGAAGGAATGGAAGGTACTATTTGTGCAAAAAGATAGCTGCAGTGTCTTTATTTTATTGGAGGGAGAGGAGAGGAGAGGAGAGGAGAGGAGAGGAGAGGAGAGGAGAGGAGAGGAGAGGAGAGGAGAGGAGAGGAGAGAGAGAGAGAGAGAGAGAGAGAGAGAGAGAGAGAGAGAGAGAGAGAGAGAATTACAAAGACATGGGGGCATTACTACCTGCTGTTTTACAAGTAATCATCAATTCATCAGGCCAATGTTGTTCTGTACCTGCTGAGTTAATGTCCTTCCACCCACCCCTCCCCCAAACAGGTTCACCAGCCTTCCAGTAACCACGGTGTAGTAGCACAATAACCTAGTAAATGTTTATGCCTACACTCGGATTTATTTGACAGCTTTACACCTTTGGGCATGATATAATTAAATGTTTTGACAGCTAAACAAAAACTGTATAAATTTAAAAGCTATTAGGAGCTCAGCATCTAGAATCAAAATGAACTAATTTGCTTACACCTCAGTCACTTTTAGCAAGGCATTCCAATAAAATGCAGGCAAAAGTATCTGTCTATCCTCATGTTTTAGCTAATTCATTCTTTCTGTGAAAGATACTCCCTTTATAAATGTTGATGGTGAGTTTAATACGAAGGCAACATGAATATATTTAAGATGATCAATAGAAACTCATTGGCTATTTTCTGTAATTTGAGAAACACTAATATTAAAAACTTACTATTAAGTTTTATTAAACACTAATATTAAAACTTACTATTAAGTAGTATATTAGTCTAAAAGGCCACTGTGTACTCCGTAAGAGTTCATTAACTCATGGAACCAAGGACCCTTCAAACTGGAAGTTAACAACCCCATCCTCCTAAGAGGCCAAGTTCTGGGTTCCAATGTTCTTACTGCTGTGGATTCTAATTTCATGGCTTTCCTTCAGAGAAGGTAATCAGAGCTTCAGACAATGTCCTCATCAACAATGCTATTTAAACATGCAGATTGCAAAGCTCAGATACTACTTTAAAAGTGATAAAAACTATATAGTACAACTAATCTGTCCATTAAATTCTTATTTGTTTAAAGGTATAGGCTGTCTTGTACTTATTACATGGTATTACAGCATCACTGTGGAGAGTATAGACAGAGGAGAGCTTACAGTCTGGGCAGAGAGTTATACCTCAGTAAGACCCGTTAGAGATACTGCTGGAGTGTTTGAACTCTATCAATATAAAATAATACTCAAAATTCTCTTTTAATCATATAACAATCTAGGAAGATACTTTATCTTCAATAGCAGCAACAGTGATCAGTTGTTTATTTAAGAAACAAATCACTAGAATGTTTGAAAAGCAGTCTACTTTTCTTCTCCATGTTTATATTTCACTTAATCATCCTTCTTGGAAAGACAGCTCTACAGGAGGAAAATACTGAGAACTAAATCCTGTTTAACTTACATGGCTAAAGTCAAGCAATTTAGAAGAAACATATTCTAAAAAGAGCTTCTTATGTATACTTGCAAAAGCATTACTGCATTATCTAAGTGGCTTCTTCCTCTTGCTTGCTCTAACAGGGTAGATGTCTTTTTGTATACTGTATTGGGTTTCTCTGGCACACAGCCTGAAAACAGAATAAACTTTCTTAAATGTTTAAATATCTGGTGGTGTGTAGACTATAGAAAGAAGAGCCGGGGACTCAGAAGCTGAGAACTGAAATCCAGCTCGTATTTATTATTATAAATAATCGAACATTTCAGTCAGATCATTTAAACACTAGTTCTCCTAGTTCTCACACTCAGTATCTCTAGGTGCTGGTATATGTTTGAAGACTTATTGAATAACAGACTCAAAGGTAGGTACTGAAATTAGAGATTGATGTCACTAGAAGACCACATAAAAAGTGTATTTCCTCACTTTTCAACTGGCAGCAGGTTTTTAAAAGTGCCATCAAATATGCTGATAAAAATGTAAAGGATCTGAGTACAATTCCTAACACATGTTGGGTGGCTCACAACCATCTGGGATCTCCAGCTGCAGGGGTGCACAGAGGCCTCTGGCTTCAGTTGGGCACCTGAACTCATGTACACATATCTTCACATAGATCCACACAAATATTCATAATTTAAAAACAACAAATATTTTAAAAACCATCTCAATACAATTTAGCTGAGAGCATAGGAAAAGGAACATAGCCCACGTGCTTTCTCCTAGGGAAAGTACTGTAGACAGAGTAGTTAGAAACTACTGTGGCAAGAATTTGGGAATTTTTGGCTGAGATTATCTGAACACATAAACATAATATGATTAGTAAGCTATACTAATTTTGTAGACTGAAGGCTTTTGTTTTATATTGCTAAGAAATGAAAAGAGCTACAAAATCATAAAAGTTTCTTGTGTAGAATTTAAGTCTATCCTCACTAAAAGAGTGTTTAGACCCTTAAGACATAGCTAAATCTCTTGCATATGTGAAGTGAAATGAACAAACACAAACTGATCATCTGGGAAATGTGTCAAAGTCCAACTTTCTGAAATGACTCCCCAGTGAAAGGTGCTGATGCCTGTGTTTTTCCTTCCAGTGTTGTCTTTACCTTTAAGAGCACTGATAAGGCTTTTTTTTTTTTTTTTTTTTTTGGCTATATTTTTTAAAAGGAGCTCTTTTTCTAAGTCTGATGCTCACAGTTTCTTGAGTTTTTAATAGTGATTGCACTTTTCCATTAAAACTGTATCATAGTGCTTGCTTCATATTTGCTCTGCTTTGAGCCACTTCTGCCTTAACTATCTAATTCCTCCACTGTGAAAAGGGAGTCTTAAATTTAGCAATGTGTATGTGATGGTTCAGATAGGAAGTGTTCACACAAAAAGTTCCTATGTTCAAAGCCTGATCCCTGATAGGGCGCTACTGTGAGTTAACTAAATCATGTGGTACCTAACTCTATCATTAGGTCAGTCCATCACCAAGATCAGGCTACATGGTGTGGGGCCTGGAGGAAGTGGGTTAGTGAGGGATGTTTTAGAAGGGTGTATCTTGTCTTAGGACCCTTCTCTGTTCCCCTTTCTCCTGTCCCTCATGAAGGGAGTTACTCTGTTCTAACACATAATCCCTATCAAGAAGTTCTACCTCATTACAAGACCAGAGGCAATGGAACCAAATGACTTCTGAGACCATGAATCAAGAATTCTGTCCTAGTAATGAAAACTGAGTCAACAATACATTAAAAAATTACATTTCTTGATTAGGCATAAACTATATAAGAAAAAAGAAAGAAATCTAAATGGTATTCCTCATAAATACTTGAGAAAATAGACATTTTAACCAGAAAATATTTTGTAAGTAAACATTACTTAACTACATATCTATCTAAACAACACATGAAGCCTCATTAGTACATGTAATTTTATGCTTTTTCTATCAATTAAATATGAGATTTAAAAAATTATGCTAACTGGAATAATATTGATTAGTAGAGTACAGTTAGCAATTTCTTACAAAATTAAGTATTCTCTTACGAGCTGATCTAGCAACTATTCCCTAACATTTAACCAAATAAAAGAAAGCAACTATACAAAAAACTAATACTTGATTATTTAAGAATTTTTATTCAATCAAAGTGTCCTTGAGGAGATCAATGATACATTACAGTATACCCGAATGATGGTATCCTTCAAAAAAAGATTATCATTGTTGATAAGAGGAAATGAGGTATCTCCAAGGAAAGAGAGGCTGTACAAAGGAAAGAGAAGAACTTTAAGTATATATTACTAATCATAAGAAGTGAATTTGAAAGGCTATATATTGTGTGATTCTGACTCACTGGAGTCAAAGCTATGGAGACAATAAAAAGAGCAGTACTTGCCAGGAATTCTAGAAGAGGCAGTGCGGTGACAAGACAAATGTTAGTCTCTAAGGATTTCCATGGTGATAAGACTCTTCCGCATGATACTGTTCTGTGGCAGAGATGTGTCTATGTATTTGTGAATCCAAAGGTAAACTACAAACTTTGGTTACCAATGCTCATGTTGTGATAAACAGACACATTTAACAAGATGCTGTCAGTAGGGGTGGGAACAGGTGAAGGGGAAGTGTACATGACAACTCTGAGCATCCCATGTGCTTCTAGAAACAGCAGGTTAGCTTTTAAAAAGGAATATACATACATACATACATACATAGATACATACATACATACACGTGTGTGTATTCATATATGAAAAATATTAGTGTAAAAAGGGTAAAGGGATTAAAATTTTATTTGATAAGGAACTAGACAGAATTTCCATCAAATTTAAACTAAACTGAGTAATCTCCAGATTTCAAATAGCTGAAAGAAAAGTAATGATCTAAAAATATGAGAAAACATAGAATAGGTCAGACAGAAAGTATAAAATAGAGCAATAGGAGGCCAAAGTACCAATCACTATGCTCAGTGGGAACCCTGAGTTCAAGCCTCAGAGTAAAACAATCCAAGCACAAAACTGTAAAAGTAGAAAGATGTATTTGGTTTTCCTAGCTTTTGGCACACAGCTTCTAGACTGAAAGAAAAGAACAGGAGCAGGAGTTATGTTCCTACAAAGAAAAGAGAATGTTTTTGCTTTTAGAACTTTTTAGATATGAAAGACAGGAGAGGTCCAAGATATACCCCAGAGAAATTCTATCCTCAATAAATTATGGGAGAGAGATAACACTGAGAACTTTTAAGAACTTATTAAAATGAAAATCCTTAGATTAGGGATAGAAAATGAATCCAATTATAACAACAACAACAATAACAAAATTTGGCCCCACATAAATAGATTATAATAAAACAAAACAAAAAAGCTGAAAATTTTGTTCAAAGCAACTTAAAAAGATAGACTGAACAGTTTTAAAAGCTAGAAGTTACTTAATAGATTCCAAATGCTGAGAGAGAAATTAAGTATTAATAAGAGTGGGGGAGAATAAAAAGATTATTCCAGACAAAGAAGACAACTCTATGTAGCTACTAGCCTAAGATTCTGCTCTATCACCACAACTTAAATTGCCTGGCTTCCATCACTAGGGTATGACACCCAGAGCTGAACCTCAGTCTGCTCAATGATGACATCCATTCTCCAAATTCTTTTCCTCCTCCTGATTTCCTACTTATGTCAAATTCACCACTATCTTGCAGTCACATGGAAATCAAACTTTTACAATGGAATCTGACTTCTATTTAGATGCAAAAGGTACCTCAGTATCTTCTTCCCTGAGACACACGGCCACTACTTGGATCCAATCCCAGCCATCTCTACTCTATTCAATCCAATAAGACACAGAATTCATTTCCTGAATGGGAATGTCAGTCATTCTATCTTTCCACAGAACTCTTACAAGTGTCTTTGTACTAAGGGTAAATGTAACTCTTTATCATAGATTCATAGCTCTCTATCTTTGACCTCAAACTGCCTTTACCATTTCTAAAGTCTCAACAATTCTTTTCTATTTTACTGTTGCCCAAAGCAACTTGTCTGTATTCTGAGTTTCTTTTCTGCTCATGCGATTTTCTTTGCTAGAATCAAAGCGAGATGCATGTTCACAGACACCCACCACAGGTCTTCAATAATATGACTTAACTTATACACCAGAAACAGGGAGGAGGAAGTAGCTGGAGAAGGATGAAAAACAAATTATTTACTTATTTGCACCCAGTCTTTGGTGTCATGAAGTAAGCTCAGCACCCTCTTTGTTCACTGTCCCTACTCAAAGCACACTGCACCATACTAAGTGTTCAGCATCCTTCATTCACTTCATGGATAGCAGGGCCAAAGAGCCTGCTTCTTCTTTGACTGATGATCTTATTATTACTGTAATTCTCCAAGCTATGAAAAACCCTGCCAAAAAAAGATAACCTCATTTTCACTACATTATTTTTGCCAAAGAAATATATGATTTTCATTTTCATTTACTTAACACTAAATACAATGTTCCACTTCCTCTGTATGTTTATAAACTATAATTGTGGTGGGAATTTTTCTGGAATAGACACTCCCACAACACTGAGAGCAGAAGAGAGGAGATGTCACCAGTGGACCAAAGCCAGGACAGCTCGTGAAAGGCTTCAATGTTGGGTTCCGCTTGTACTCTCATTTTATACTCTAAAACCACAAGGTGGGGCGGGCAAGCAGGCAAGATTTTACAGAGCATACATGGCAGTCAGCAGGCTGTTAAGGGAACGACCCATTGCCTCAACTTATTTCTCCAGGTAGCAAGGGAACACATGCGTGGCAGATAGGCAATTCAAGCAGTGCTCTAAGTAAATCACTGAATAAGTCATTAAGTCAGTATCTAATAATTGATCTTTTCCACTTTATTCTACTTCATAATAACATATTTGAAAATGAAATTTAGAAATGCTGCACTCATGCTGTCTTTAAACCACACAGGGAAGAACACTTTGAAAGAGTATAATAGTTTTGAGATTTGATATTAAAGTATAGAATAATATACTTGATTCAAGAAAATGAGTGGCAAGTTCTTCTGGTGTGCTGACATGCACTGAAGTGACTCATTTTGTTTATTACCTAAAAGGCTAATCACATAGCAAAAAAAGCAGACTTTAGAAGTGGATATGGAAATACCAACTGTCCAATCTGGCTAGATGAAGGTCACTAGTGCATTGTGCAGATTTTGGCATCTTTGTGATAGAATTCCTGACAGTAACAAAAGAGGAAAGATTTAGTTTTCTCATGGTTTTAGGTGTGTCTGTCATTATGGAAGCACAAGTCGCATCATGGTAGACAGGAAGCAGATTGGGTCCAGGTCAGTGTGTCCAAGAACACGTTCCCAGTGATTCACTTCCTTTAGCCAGGCTCCACCTTCCACAGTTAAACTGTTCATCTTCCAACAGTTTGTTGAAATTCGAAATCTAATTAGGCATTATACTGTCAAAAGTTTTAACACTTCAAAGTAGCATTGTCCTCCATAAGGTTCACACTTGAAAACCAAGCACTCTAATTACAAAAAAAGAAAAAAAATCATAATATTTCAAGAGTAAATTTACAATTTTGTGTAGAGCCACGTTCATAGCTACTCTAGTGTCATGTGACCCACTGGCACCTGCTGGTAAGAGCTCCATCTCAGCAATGCCTTCCCTGACACACCTGTGGGTGTCTTTACTGATCTCCACAGCTTTTCTACATTCAGTCAAGTGGGTGATAAAGGTTAGTAATATACTGGAGATTTTACTACCGTAATCTAAGAATTTTTTTTCTAAATCAACTTCTTTGGGAGATTCAGTTTTACAGTTTCCTTGTTATGATATTAACTATGCTTTAACTCATAGGTTGGTAAATTTTCCTATAAAAGCACAGACAGTAAATGTTTTAGGTTCTTACCAAGTGACCATAATCACAATTATTCTGTCATTATAGCCCAAGAGCAGACATAGACAGGAAACAACCACCATGGCTGTATTCTAACAAAGGTTATTTACAAAAATGGCCAGGAGACTTTATTTGTTTATGAGCCACTGCTTGTTGATTCTTGATTGAGATTTACAAAAGCAACTTTCAAAAATAATAAGTGAATTCTGGAATCTTCTTCACTGAGAGACTGATCAGGATAGAACCTGAACCCCAGGAATGCAGAGCTCAGCTGGTGGCGCCAACTCCTTGGAAGACAAAATTTCAATCTTTCTTTTGGTGCTATGTTACTTTTTTCTATGACTAAAAAACATGTCACTAGCACCAAACACTATATGGAGAACAAGTCTTCTGTAATAACGAAAAACCTCAATTTAGCATTATCACTGAGAGAATCTCAGACCAGGTTGGCCTGGAATTCATGGAGATCTGTTTGGCCTTGCCTCCCCAGTGCTGGGATTAAATGTGTGCATACTCAGCTGGCCCTAAGTTTTTCTTTAATTCCTTTTCACTTAACCCAGTCACAAAAGAACATACATTGTCTTACTGGTCAGTGGATATTACCTCCCCCCGCCCCCCCCAAAAAAAGCTCAGAATATTCACAATACACCATATGAAGCTCAGGAAGAAGGAAAACCAAAGTGTGGATACTATTTAGAAAGGGGAACAAATTAATCACAGGAGGTAGAGGGAGGGGAAAGAAAGGGGGGAAGGATCAGGTGTGGGAGGAGACAAAGGAGAAGTACAGAGGGTCAGGAAATTGAACGGAGCTGTGTAGCATTGGGGAATGGGTAAATGGGGGTAGCCACTAGAAAGTCCCAGATGCCAGGAAAGCAAGAGGCCAGGACCCAATGGGGATGACATTAGCTGAAATACTCAACAAAGGGGAGAGAGACTTCTGGAAGGTTAGGCACAGCTGCAGTTGAGGGATGGGGCCACTCACCCATCTCAAAAATATTAACCTAGAATTGCTCCAGTCAAAAGGAAATGAAGGGACAAAGAGTGGAGCAGAGACTGAAGGAAAGGCCATCCAGAGACTGCCCCACCTAGGGATCCATCCCATCTGCAGACACCAAACCCAGACACTATTGCTGATGCCAAGAAATGCATGCTGACAGGAGCCTGGTGTGGCTGTCCCCTGAGAGGCTCTGCCAGAACCTGACCAATACAGATGCAGATGCACGCAGCCAATCATCAGACTCCTCCCAATGGAGAAGTAAGAGAAAGGACTGAAGGAAATGAAGGGGTTTGCAACCCATAGGAAGAACAATGTCAACCGAAGACCCCCCCCACCCCCCCCAGAGCTCCCAGGGACTAAACTACCAACCAAAGAGTACAAATGGAGGGACCCATGGCTCCAGCTACTTATGTAGCAGAGGCTTGCCTTATCTGGCATCAATGAGAGGGGAGGCCCTTGGTCCTGTGGAGACCGGACACCTCAGTGTTAAGGGAATGCTAGGGCAGAAGTGGGTGGGTGGGGAAGTCCCTCATAGAAACGGGTGGGGATTGGCTAGGAAATTTGTGGGGAGGAAACTGAGAAGGGAGATAACATTTTAAATGTACATGAATAAAGTAACTAATAAAAAAAGAATTTCTCTCTACAATATGGAAGCTTAGCTGGGTGAGGTCTTGCTCTGAAGTCACCACTCCCTTTATTCCGCTTAGCATCAGGTTTTTCTTTAATCTGTTTATATTTCCAGGAATTATTTTCTCCTCGAAATGTATATTTTGTATTTTTACTTGGTCAGTTTGCTCCTTTTCCTTACAGATCTGCATCAGTGTGGCCACTAATGACCATGCAACATAGTCATTTTGATGTCTTAAAATATTCTCCACCAAAGCTATTAATCCATAACTCTTCAATTTAGCCTCAGGCAGGTTTTAGACTAGCACAGAAAGGAGCCATATTCTTCCCCAAAACATACAAGAAAAATTTCTATGCCACTTAATAATATTTTTCTCCTCTGAAACCTCTTAAGCCAGACCCCAAAGTTCAAATCACCCCCAGTAATAACCCACTCCTGATATCAACTTCTGTCTTAGAAAATGTCTTATTGCCATAAAGAGATTATGAATGCAACAATTTAATTGGGGTTGGCTTACAGATTCAGAGGTTTAGTCCATTATTGTCATGGCAGAAAGCATGGTGACATGTAGGTATTATGGTGCTGTAGAGGTATATGAGGTATATCCAGGTTGGAGGCAGCAGGGAGAGAAAGAACGAGGTGGTGGGGAGGCAGACACAAATAGACAGACACTGGGCCTGCTTGAGCATTTGAATCTCAAGACCCACCCCCAATGACATGCCTCCTCCTACAAGGCCACACCTCCTAAGAGTGCCATTCCATCCATACATAAGAGCCATTTTCATTCAAACCACATTATTAAATGCTGATTTGTATTGTAATGAGAGAGACTAAGAATGTAGATTTCAATTGGAGAGGATGTAGGGAGGATCTAGGATACAGAAAACTGTAATTAGAATGCATTATATGAAAAAAATTCTTTTCAATAAAAAATCAGTAAAAACATATTTGTGTATTTGTGCATGTGTGTGCATGTATGTGTGCCACAGAGCATGTGTTAAGATCAGGAAACAACGTGTAGAAGTCAATTTTTCTCTTTCCATCATATAGGCCCCAGGGTTCAAACTCAGGTCATCAGTGACCTTTACCTGCTGAGGCATCATGGAAAATGAGGATACCCCACTTTGGATCTTCATCTAAGAGTTTTATGGCTGGAGGTCTTATGTTTATATTTGACCTATTTGAGTTTACTTTTATAGATGGCCAAATTCAATTACATTGTTTTATATGTGGATATCCAACTTTAATAAAGTTCAAATTAGGTATGTAAACCCTGCCTTGAGTCTAAAAGGTATCCTGTGCACTATCGTTTTCCTAACAATAGGACAGAAAGTAATGGACTGGGATCCAGAAATGTGAATGCACCTTTGATTCTTACTAGTTCTGTGACCTGCCTGTCATCCTTTCTGAATTTCTAGTTTGCACCCATACTCCAAAGGGCATTAGGAAGGGTCAGAGCAGCAGAGTGAGTGTCTAGTAGGCATGAAGCCATAAACACCTCTCAGCCCAACACCAAAGGGAAGGCATTTTGGAGTTCAAAGGATGAAGACACTAAAGCTATATATAAAACAATAGCATTATATAAATTTAATTTATAATTGTTATAGAATCTTTGACTATTAACATTAATATTAATTTAATGGAAATAAAAATCTCTTTATGTACTGCTATTTTTTACTGGTTAAAGATATTGCTAATTTTCACTAGAACTTTTAGGTAGAAACATTTCTACTTTTAGTTAAAATGCTTTAAAGCATTGGTTCTCAACTTGTGGGTTGTGACCCTCTGAAGGTCAAACAACCCTGTACCAGTGGTAAAACATCAGATATTCTGCATATCAGATACTTTTATTATGATTCATAACAGTAGAAAAATTACAGTTATGAAGTAGCAACAAAATAATTTCATGGTTGGGGGTCACCACAACACAAGAAACTATATTACAGGGTCGCAGCATTAGCAAGGCTGAGAACCAGTGTTGTAGAGTGCCACATTTGTCTTGGTACAGTCTACTACCATGCAAACAATTGGACAATTGAATTAGTTCCCACAACAATTTACATGAGAAACCTAGACCCATGATTAACTATTTAGGGTAAAAGTGACAAATTCAGTAAACAAGTCAACCAAATAACATACGGATGCTTGTTCTAGGTAGTGGCTGAAACAAACAGGACCTTATTAGAGTCCTTGGGAGCACAGAGATGTTTCAATTCTAGATACAGGAGAGGAGAGCCGGGTGGTGGTGGTGGTGGCGCACGCCTTTAATCCCAGCACTTGGGAGGCAGAGGCAGGCGGATTTCTGAGTTCGAGGCCAGCCTGGTCTACAGAGTGAGTTCCAGGAGAGGAGATAAGTCAAATCCCTCAAACAAACTGTATTATAAGCTGCTCTAAGAAACATGCCCATTTAGAAGATGCCATTTAGGTCAGGGATTTTGATACAAGCCATTATAAACATAATTGACCACAACTGTAAACTAATGCTTCATTTATAGGAGCTATAGGTCTATCAGATTCACTTAGATGATTGCTCTGTAGCCATTTTAAAATGTCTTTCTTCATTCCTATGTGCATACAATGTAACATCTATTTCAAAACTTTGCACTCATCTGGCAAAACAAAACAAAACAACAAAAACAAAAAACAACCACAAACAAACATACTGTGGGGCCAGAGAGATGGTTCAATGGTCAAGAGCATTTCCTGCTCATCAATAGGACCTGGGTTCCATTTTCATTACTCTTATGATGGCTCACACTCATCTGTAACTCAAGTTCCCAGGGTCCTACAGCCTCTGGTCTCTGCGGGCACCAGGCACATGAGTGGCACACAAAAACACATGCAGGCAAAACACTCATATGTATAACATAAATGGTTAAGTACAAACCATTCTAAATTTAGCATATTCTGTTATTTGAATAGTATAGAAAACCATACCAGTCATTAGAAATAATATTGTTAGCATGGTTTTGCAGATTTTAGACATGAGTGATTGATACTAGCCAGATGATCTATTCAACTTGGCTTTCAATACAAACTAATACAGCCATCAAAATATGAAATATTATAAACAGAACTCCAATGGTTCAGGCTCTAAGATTAAGAATTGATAAATGTGACTTCATGAAACTAAAAAGCTTCTGTAAAGCAAAGGACATAGTCAATAAGACAAATTGGCACAAGAAATCTAGAAGCCTTGTATGCAGATATAAATATATGTGAAACTGTAATAGAATTCCAAATTACTGGTTCTTTTACTGAAGAAAAAAAAAACCCGACAAATTGGCAACCTACAGACCGAAAAAAAAAAAAATCTTCACCAATTTCACATCTGATAGAGGGCTAATTTCTAAAATATATAAAGAACTCGAGAAGCTAACCTCCAAAAGACCAAACAACCCAATCAAAAACTGAGGTATAGAGCTAAATTGAAAGCACTTAAAGATGTCCAAAGTCCTTGGTCATCCAGGAAATGCAAATCAAAGCTACCCTGAGATTCCATCTCATACCAATCAGAATGGCTAAGATCAAAAACTCAGGTGACAGCAAATGTTGGCAAAGATGTGGAGACAGAGGAACATTCCTCCATTGTTGGTGGGATTGTAAGCTGGCATAACCACTTTGGAAAGCAGTCTGGTGGTTAGTCAGAAAATTGGACATAGTATTACCTGAGGACCCAGCTATACTACTCCTGGGCATATACCCAAAAGATGCCCCACCATGCCACAGGGGCATGTGTTCCACTATGTTTATAATGGCCTTATCTGTGATAGCCAGAAGCTAGAAACAACCCAGATGTCCCACAACAGAAGAATGGACACAGAAAATGTAGTTCATTTACATAATGAAATACTATTCAGTTATTAAGAACTAGGATATCATGAGTTTTTCAGGCAAATGGTTGATAGAACTAGAAAATATCATCCTGAGTGAGGTAACTCAGACCCAAAAGGACATACATGGTATGGACTCGCTAATAAGTGGATATTAGCCAAAAAAATGTACAGAATACCTAGGATACAATCCTCAGTACTCAAGAGGTTAACAAGCAGAAGGGTCCAAGTGAGGATGCTTCAATCCCACTTGGGAGGGAGAAGAAAGCAATCACAGGTGGCAGAAGGAGGGAGGAACCTGGGTGGGAGAGGGAAGGAGAAGAGGGAAGGGGGAACACGATCAGGCATGGGGGCTGGAGGAGGAAACAGAAGAGAAGCCCTGACAGCCAGCAGAATGAATGGAAATATGCAACCTTGGTAGGGGTGGGAGGACCCTCTAGAAAGTGCCGGAGACCTGAGAGGTGAGAGACTCTCAGGACTCAAAGGGAGGGACCTTACATGAAATGCACAACAGTGGGGAGAAAGAACTTGTAGAGTCCATTTCGGTAGAAAGACAGAACATCAAGTGGAGACATGGGGTTGCCATCCCACAGTCAAAAACTCTGACCCAGAATTGTTCCTGTCTAAAAGAACTACAGAGACAAAAATGGAGAAGAGACTGAAAGAAGGTCTAGCAACTGGTCCAAATTGGGATCCATCTCAGGGAAAGGCTCCAAGGCCTGACACTTGATTCTGTGGTGTGCTTACAAACAGGAGCCTGGCATGGCTGTCCTCTGAGAAGCCCAGCAATCAGCTGACTTGAGACAGATGCAGATACTTACACCCAACCAATGAAATGGACTAATGGAACGGACCCTTGTGGTTGAATTAGGGATAGGGTGGAAGAAGCTGAGGAGGAGGGTGACCCCATAGGAGGACCAGCAGTCTCAACTACCCCAGAATCCTGAGATCTCCCAGACACTAAGCCACCAACCAGGCAGCATACAGGAGCTGGTCTGAGGCCCCCAACACATATACAGCCGAGGATGCCTGGCCTGGCTTCAGTGGGAGAAGATGCACTTAACCCTCAAGAGACTTGAGGACCCAAGGAGTGGGGAGGCCTTGTGAGGGTGGCAGGTAGGGACGGGGTGGGTGGGTGGGTGGGTGAGGACATCCTTTTGGAGATGGGGGTGGGGTTGCGGGGAGGAATGAAATGAAGAACTGTGGGGGGCCAGATGGACTGTAAAAAATTAAAGGCAAAAAAAAAAAAAAAAAAGATATTTTCTACTTACTGCTTTTGCTTGACTGGGTAACAATCTCATCTAAAAGGTATGTAATAGTAACAACTACTTTTCATAAGCTAGCTATTTGTAGCCTTGACTTCTTCTGTACTTGAGTAAATCACTATGCTTCTAGATAAAAATGAAAAGTGCTATTATTGAGGGTTTTTATTTTTTAAGATTTTACAATGGTAAAAATGTTAACTGTCCATGGATAGAAATGAGAGCAAACTCCCTGACCAAGTTTCTAAAAGGGAAGTTTATATACAGATCACAACTCCAATATAAATAATGTCAAGATCTAAAATACTATGTAACACATGAAGCAGATAAAGCAACTGTGTGTGACCTTTATGCACAGGAGACAGGGAAGAAATGTGCCTTACAGACAGCTAAGAGAGACCAAAATAGTTCTGGTCAATGTAATATACTGCCAGCATGTAAGGTAAGTTTAACACAAACATAAGAAAAATCTGGTCTAACCACAAATGTCTACAAAAAGAATGATAATAATGTCAGATATATTATTAGCAAGTGCATCAGCAGTTACTCAGAAATCAGAAAATGCAGGCTTCAGAATAGACATTCACTAAATTAGTATCTTACTTATTCCTATTATTATTTGTATATTAATAATTTCTTATATATACTTATATCCATTAGGAAAAGGTATTAACCATAAATAACTGTTTACCTAAAAATTCATCCTTAAATGCAGTGGTTCTCAATGTGTGGGTCACAACCCCTTTGGGGGTCAGATGACCCTTTCACAGGGGTTCTCTAAAACCACTGGAAAACACAGATATTTACATTATGATTTATAACAGTAGCAACATTACAGTTATAAAGTATCAATAAAAATAATTTTATGGTTAGGGGGTCACCACAACCCAAGGAACAATATTAAAGGCCATTAGGAAGGTTGATAACCACTGCGTAAATATTTACATATAAAAATTCCTCAATTAAAAATATTAGCAGATAAAAATCAAGTTTATGTTTTAAAAATGTTGCTTGACTTACATGGCTATGAGAAATGACTGTTAGGTTATATAGGTCTAGTTCCAAGAGGCCACTTAATTTCAAACTGAGGAAAGTACTTGTCATAGTTAAAAACAAAACAAAACAAAACAAAACAAAACAAAACACCTCTAAGTTCAAGAGAAAAAGGCTAGGTGTGGAAGTACACATCTCTAATCCCAGGACTTGGGAAGTAGAGGCAGGAAGGTTAGGAGTTCATGCTCACTCCCTCTGCTACACAATGTAAATAAATGGGTAAAATGCAAATTTAGCAAAAGCAGTCACATAGCTATGATACTGACTGAAAAAATTATATAAGGTATGATTCAAAACAATAACAAAGTCTGATCGCTCTTGGTAACCATTCATAGCATATGCTCCAGAGATACATGGGCAGGTAAGCAATGCATTTTCTCTGGAAATCTCAGCCTTAGTCACGTTATTATTAACTGGAACAAAATATGCTGGACCTTTTCGTTTTGTATCCTCAGATTATACACATATTGTTGGATATTATACTGCCATAGTTACATTCATGAAGTCAAAACAGAAGACAAGCCACCATATCCATATTTAGAGAAACAAATAAAGACCACAACTCCATTCTTAAATAAATTAACATCAAGTCTTTTCCAGATAACATTTGCCAAGTACCCATATATTAGCCTTCATTCCTTAACAGTTTTCCTTTCTCCCATATCTTACTTTCCCCTTGAACTAAATGAAAAATTTACATTCATAACCAAACCACAATAAAAAATGTGTAGTTGATCCTTTAAACACAGGTCATTTGCTTGAGGATGTGATGACTATCAGGTCCTCCCCTCCTGTCCCTCTGCAAAGGAACAAGACAGGTTGAGACTCCTCCTCCTTGCGGCTGTGGAATGGTATGTAACTACTTGCCGCACAAAGCTTCCTTAAATAGAAACCTAGCATTAAATCTCCCAAACTAAACAAGGACACATCTAGAGGATTAAGGTGAACAAGGTATTTAATATTGTACCTTTAAAATAAAGACTTGCTTGGGGACATAAAATACAAAAGTATTTTAGTGTAATCAAATTATATTTTAATATACTATAGAAAATGAATATTCATGTGTATAGATTCATAAAATACAAACATCATCTAGTTTTTTCTTTAGAGCAAAGAATTAAAAAGAAAGTAGGAGAGAAAAGGATACAGTATTCAAATGACTACTAGTTTGGTCTGTAACTGCCAACATAAATTTTCATGTTTCTCTCTTGCAGGCATTTGCAACAGCATCTATACTTCACACAGCTAATGGCTGAGCCCCATAGAGCTCTGTCACTTTTCTAGACCTCTAAACACAAAGTTATAATCTTATTTTATGATTCTGATAGCACAACTCTTAGATTATAAATTTATATTACAAATTCTTACTTCAAAATTTAAAAATTGACATTCACAGAATATATAGAAGAAAGTTTGAAAAAATAACTGCATATTAAACCACTCTAGACAAAAGGAGAGCAATAAAACTAAACTGAATAAAAATTTGAAGTTGAACATACAAAAGAATAAGTTAAGAAGCAAGAGGAATAAAGCAACTGTGTAATGTAAAGTTATCTTTGGAAAATAAGATTTGACAGCTATTACAATTAGATTAGAGAAGGTACTAGGGGCAGAGTGAGTCACAATTCTAAAATAGAATAGACTTGTCTTCAGCATTTGCTGGAAAAAGGTTTAACTTTCTTCTGTATTACAGATCATCTTGAGCAAGTAGGCCCATGTAAATATAAAAATAAATACCTGTTTATATATAAGCCAAAACCTAGTCATATCTATAAATAAAAGTTATACTATAAATTCATTATATAGAATCTTCTGTATAGTCACACAGAGGCAAGAAAATAAAACACACACAAAATGAAACTTCACCAGTTAAAACATTATACAAACTTATTTAGTTTGTAAATTTACTGTTGTTTTATTTTCTACTACAAACAACTTGCCTGATTGTGGCATCTACTGTACTAAAGCAGAAAGAACACAACTGGGGGATCAAAAAGAGAGAAAGAAAAGAGAAAGAAAAGGAAATGGAAAAGTAGGAGAAAGAAAAGAAGAAGATGGACAGACAGAAGGAGGAGGAAGAGGGGCAAACTGGCTCAGTCAAGCTCTCTCGGGATGGCGGGATGGCGTGCTGAGTTACCAGAGCAGAGATGAGGGGTTGAAAGCTACTACTGATAACTAGGGGAGGCCGAAAGTGCTGCTTAAGTGCCTGCTGTCTGTTGGAAGAGGAGGGAGGAGAGGCTCAAGCTGGAGATGCCAAGTGCATTCCAGCCAGCGGAATAAAAAGGAAGCATTAACAGCAGTCCCCAGGGAAGCTGAACAGCTATCCCATGAGCCAGAGGGCAAATATGGCAACAGCAGAGGAGCAGCAGCTGGATAAAGGGATAAAGAAATAAAGAAACCATAGGAAAACTGGCAGCTTGAGGCACACGCCTGCCTGGAAATAACACTGCCATCTTTCTACTGCCAGTGGGTTATTAATCAACAACCAATATACAACACACAGAATTTGCTCTGTAACATTACATTAAGTCTGGATTTAACTGTGCAACAGCAGTTCTGCTGAGAAGATACACTTATGCTCCCTTGTGCCAGATCACAATGATTGACAACCCACAGGAACTCCAAAATAATTACAACAAAGAAAAATCAGTTAAATATATTTTACAAATTTTATCAAGACTCTGTAAAATTTTCTGTAGAGCATAATTTAATAGTGTCAAAGAGAATACATATCAATATTTCTTGTAGTGTGTATTAGTGTCCCTATGATAAAGAGATCTGAAGAGATTAAAAACCCTCAAAGGAACTTCTAAAATAACATACTCACAAATTATTCTTATTCATATCCCATTTGAGAGGCTGAAAATGTCATTAGGAAGAAGTCTATGTTACACTTGTTAGGAAACAAAGTAAAAACTACAATGAGATTCACTCTTTTAAATTAGTGTTGTAAATTTTAGCACAATATCCAAAGACAAGATACATTCAGCACTTGGGAATGAAGAGTGGCTCAGTGGTTAAGAGCACTCGTTGCTCCCGCAGGGACTCAGGTTTGATTCCCAGCATCCACACAGTGGTTTATAACCATCTGTAACTCCAGTTCCAGGGGATCTATTGCCCTCTTCTAACCACCACAGGTACACATATATACAGACTGGCAAAATACACAAAAAAATAAAATGAATAATTTAAAATTTTCAAAAAAGATTCAGCACATAACTTTTCAAATTACAAGGCTTGATATATTTGATAAACTGCAATACACAATTAATCCAATAAATTCCACTGGGCTCAGAGTAAGCAAATTTTCTCTTATTAGAATTAATGCAATTTAAGACTAATGCTATGATGAAAAAGTCCTACTATGCCTGGGGATAGAGCTCATTGGAAGAATGCTGGCCTAGCATGAATAGGGTGCTGGGTTCAATACTCAGCACAACTAATAAGAGATCTCCAAGCTTAAGAATGAAATAAAACAAAATCTACCCTTAGAAGCAGTTAAAGACAACAAACTAAAAAGCCAGAAACATCATGGACTAAATGATGTGGGAATTCAGGACATGGGAGTGGTGTGAAGTTAGGGGTAAAATAGTTCATGGAAGTGAAATTTAAGATAGTTCAAACAACATGGATTTGAGCAAAAGGCATTTGAAAGGAAAACAGAACAAGAAACAGAAGAAATAGAGCAACTGTATAATGGAAAGTTATCTTTGGAAAATTAGACTTGACAGTTATTACAATTAGATTATAGAAAGTATTAGGGAAGAGAGAGGGTCATGGTTCAGAAATAGAATAACAAGATGGGGGATTTCAAACTGCTCAGGCTTCAGAAAGGCCATGGACTGGGTGGCTTAAACCACAGCATTTAGCTCTGAAGGCTGGAGTTCTGGAGTGCAGGTTCTGGTAGGTTTGGTTTCCTAGCCTCAGATGGTCATCTTCGACTCTGTCCTCACAATGTGGAGAAAGAGATCTTGGGTGATTCTTGTTCTTTTACAATGTTATCAGCTCTTTTGGATCAGGGCTCCACCTTTAAGACCTCATTTAACCTCAGTCACCACAGAGACCTTGTCTTCAATACAATCATATGGCTCATAGGCAAATTTTGAAACAAAATCTGATGTACAGCATTTTAGCCTTATCCCCCCTAAATTCATGCCCCCATTTATAAATTCATTCCACTCCACAGCCCCAACAGTGTCAACTCATCTCAGCAATTTTAAAGTACAGTCTCATCTGAAAACCATCTATGTCAGATATGAGTCAAATGATTCATCCTAAGACAAACCTCCCGAGTTGTGATTCTGTGAAGTCAAATAATCTAGTCTTTCCATAACGCAATGATGAGGCAGACAGAAGATAGATGTTTGCATTTTAAGACGGAGAAAGAGAAAAAAAAAAAGCGGAGATATTATCTGTAAAGAACGTGAGAAGGTCAGTGTGCTTATAGGGAATAGTGCTTAAATGAACCCAAGGATATTAGAGCAGAAGTCTAAATTCCACAAGTCAGAGACTCATCAACCACTATAGCTCAAGAGCTGTGCTGACAATATGGTGCTGTCTAGTCAAATGTAGCCATTTAGATTTAAAATATTAACATTTTAAAACTCAGTTTCTTTGTACTTCCAGTCACATTTCATGTTTCGTAGCCACACGAGATCAGTAGCTACAGTGGACTATTCTTCTCAGGAGCCTAGAAAGCTATGTAACACTATACAGTTTCTGGATGTAAGAGAAATGTAAGCACTCTTGACCATTCATGGTCAAGGAAGAACTGTTCTATGTAAAAAGGTATCTTAAACTTTTATGAAAGTCTCATAAGAATCCACTGGAACACAGTTTTTATAAATGTAGTGTATCTGGGGTAGGAAATTTTCAGTCTGGATTTCTGTAGATTAGTGCTCAGAGTTTTACTTCTTTACAACCTGTCTCCAGAGAAAGGGACATGTGTGGTCCTGTCTCACCGAATCACTGTCAGGTGCCTGCACTTTCAGTTCAGCTCCTCAGTGTGAATGGCTGCAGCACCACATGCAGCAGTGTACAGCCCAGAGCTGTGACAACGACAGTGACTGCATGAAGACAATCTGTGCAGCACCACATGCAGCAGTGTACAGCCCAGAGCTGTGACAGCGACTGTGACTGCATGAGGACAATCTGTCCTGAGTACTGAGGTCTGGCTGCTTTTATTGCTTTATTTTATATTTTATAATGCATGAGAATGAACGTCCTATTGGTAGCCATTCAGAAAACATTTATTCAGAAAAGAGGAGGCACACATCACAAACCTTGGAAAGCAGTTCTGTTCCATGACAAAGCATCCTGACCTACAACTCTACCTCCTACTTTGACACATCATTTAAGGCACTCCTGAAGGTTCTAGTCTGAATATCATACATATTAAACAGGGAAGGTATGCTTACACAGACCTGGCTCTCATGTAAAGGAGTTACAAACCCTAGGGTTAAGCTGACCAATTCTTTTGATGAGCAGTAAGCCACAGATAATACTTTTTCTTGAGTCACCCATCTTCTTGGTAAATCCCAACCGCGGATGTCCTTTCTGTGGACAGACTTACATCTTAGGCACTGCTGAGAATGGTGAATGAGATGCTTTCTCCCAGGAACAGCTCCCTCGTTTCCTGCTTTACATGTTCTGCCACTTCCCATCCCACATTCTTCTTCCAGGACAACCTTTGCTACTTTCTCACAAGTGTCCCAAGTCTAGAGTGGTCTCACTAAGGCATGACTCTATTGATAATTGAGAATAAACCCTTCTCCTGTTCCCTCTTTTGTACTGCCTGATCCTTCTTTTCTTCCACAAGACCTTTTTATTTCATAGGAAGTAGAGAAAACAATTTCTTCACCAAGAAATTCAGATCCACGCTCTACAAGTTCTTATGTATCCTTCTGGGTAATCATTTCTACCACCCATTCACACCTCATCTTTCTGTGGTGACATTGGGGGAGACTGTCTGAGAAAACAAGGTGACCTGGTTGAATAATATGCTCTATGAAAACTTTCCAAGTCAAACCCAGAAAATTCTCTGTGGCATGTTCTACAGTATTAAAGTCCACTACAGTGTAAATGACTGTCTTCCATTCTTCCTTCTTTTGAGTTACAGACTCATCCTCCCTTGCAGTGATAGGAAACTAACTCTATTTGATGTCACACTTCTGAACTCCCATATTGGTAGGAGACACCATGCAACTGAGGTTTAGAAACTAGGATGCCAACAGAGATGATGTGATGATAGGTGATAGATGATGATAGGTGAAGGGAGAACAAGAAGGAAGGATTGGATCCTTCAGTAACCTCTCAGATAGATCAGTCTTAGATCCTGGACCAGCCTAACAGTTAAAGAGAAAACCTTGCATCACCACCTATCACTACATTTTAGTCTACGTGAAAACTATAAATCTTAGGATGGGCAGTAAAAAGTTGTGGGTTCAGCAGCAGTGTACTGTGTGAATAGTCTAAACAGGCAGTAAGATCAGACAGAGAACCGAGAGGTTACTTACACTCAATGTGAAATAGTTTTCAGAATGAGACAGAATGATGACTGGAGAGCATCTGTGATTTAATGAAAAGTTTTTGGATCCCTACCATAGGCCAGACAAGTCATGTACTGTGGTACAAGCTAAGTAAACTGCTGTACTGGATTGATTTTTGTCAAACCAACACAAGATTAGAGATATCTGAAAGAAAGGTGCCTCAGTGGAGAAAATGCTTCTATAAAATCCAACTATAAGGTATTTTCTTAATTAGTGATTTTGGGGCCCAGCCCATTGTGGGTGTAGCTACCCTGGGTTGGTGGTCCTAGGTTCTATAAGAAAACAACTGAGTAAGCCATGGGAAACAAGCCAGTAAGCAGCACCCATTCATGGCCCCTGCATCAGCTCCTGCCTCCAGGATCCTGCCCTCACTTCTTTTCATGATGAACTGTTATGTAGAATTGTGAGTTAAATGAACCATTTCCTTCTCGCTTTTGGTCATGGTGTTTCATCACAGCAACAGTAACCGCAATGAACACAACCATACATATATATTCTGTACTCACTGAGTTTCTGACAGTGATGAGTTAAACAGCAGAGAGTTCTCTATGATGTAAACAGAAAATATTATTTGTTTTGTTTTTGTTGTTTGTTTTTTTTGTTTTTGTTTTTGTTTTTTTGAGACAGGGTTTCTCTGTGTAAAAGAGCCCTGGTTATCCTGGACTTGCTCTGTAGATCAGGCTGACCTCAAACTCCCAGCTTCCCAAGTGCTAGGATTAAAAAGCATGTGCCATCACACCCAACAGTAAATATTATTACTTTACAATACAACACCACATGTATAGTAATGTACTAGGTACTTTTACCTTCAAATTCTGTTCTTAACCTCTCTTATCACTTCTCTAGTTCAGGCTCTCAGAATTATTCAGTGGATGCTTTCTTATCTTCAGTTTCTTATCTTTCTTTCTTTTCTCTCAAGAGTAAGTAACAATCCTTAGATAAGAATCTGGTGACTCCTACTGTATTAGTAACTCTTCTGTAGCTATAATAAAGCATCATGACCAAAGACAATTTATGAATGAGGTTTTGTTTTGTTTTGTTTTTTTGGCTTATGGTTCCAAAGGGATCATGGTAGGAAGGCATAGCAACAGGAGAAGGAAGCCGAGAGATTAAATCCTTACCACAGCACGAAGCTGAGATCACAAACTGAAAGGCACAAGACTCTGAACTCTCAAAGTCTGTGACATATTTCCTCCATCTAGGCTGTATCTCCTTATAACCTTTCTAAACAGTGTCACCGAATGGGACCAAGTGTCCGAATGACTGAGCCTACAGGCAAAATTTCTCATTCAGATCACCTCAGCTACTCTCATTTTATTTATCTAAAGGAAATGGGTGCTGAGAGAGGATTTTTCTGTGTAGTCCTTGCTAGCTTCAAATGAACAGACTTCCTGCCTCAGCCTTTCAAGTAGTTGAGATCATAGGTACTAGCATGTACAGTGATAGTCTTCAAAAAAACAGAAAGCAAAACCAAAAACTACCCAGATGTCTTCTCTTGCAGAGTTCAATGTGTTAACAGGTTAAATTTCAAAATATCTTTTCTAATCTTATTGAACTACCTTCATTTTTTATAAAACCAATGCCTCTGCATACTTTCCCTCTCTTGTCTAAAATATTCATGTAAGGATGATTTTAGCTTGGGTTTCTATAATGAAGCATAGTAAGGTCAGTGGCTTCACAACAGACTCTGATATTAAGCACCAGCACAGGAGCTGGATGTAGTGGCATACACCTTTAATCCCAGTACTTAGAAGGCAGAAACAGGCAGATCTTTGTTGCATTCAAGGCCAGCCTGCTCTACAAACTGAGTCCCAGGCCAGTAAGGTCTACACAGTGAGACTGTTTTAAAAATTGAAATAGACAGACAAACAAACAAACAAACAAACAAAAAAGGCTAGAGGGATGGCTCAGTGGTTAAGAACACTGGCTGCTCTTCCTGAGGGCCTGGATTTGATCCCCAATACAATTATGATGGTTCATAACTATATAAACTCTAGGTCCAGAGGGATCCAACATTCTTCTCTGACCTTCACAGGCATTGGGCACACACATGATACACAGACATACATGAAAGCAGAGCATCCATGTAAATGAATACATACACACACACACACACACACACACACACACACACACCAGCCTGGTTCTTTTTTGAAGAGAATGAGGGCCATTTTCCTGATTTGGATACAGCTACTTTCTTTCTCAGTCTTAGCAGAGAACAGACATTCTTTGGTTCCCCCCACCTTTTATTACGATAAAATTTTTATTTTATATATGTGTATATGTGTGTGTGGACCTGACATGTGTGGACCTGACATGCAGATACTCACAGAGGGCAGAAGAAGGTGTGGGATTCTCTGGAAACTGTTGTTATAGGTGGGTTGTGAAGTACCTCATGTGGGTGCTGGGAATCAAGTCTGGGTCCTCAGCATGAGTCCTCAAGACCTGTAGTTTCTTTCTTATAAGGGTAGTAATCTTAATTACTACGAGGACTTTTCCTTCTACTTTTCTCTAAAACCAATTATCTCCACAAAGCTCCACCTCCAGGTATCATCACACTGAGAATTAGGCGTCTCAAGATATTAAATTTGAGGAAAGATAAACGATTCCATCCATAATAGATAAGACATTCATCCTTCGATGCTCAGCTCCAGTGCCTCTCTACTTCATCCCTCAAATGCAGCTGAACTCTCCTCTATGTTTACACTGATTATTCCTATTAATAGACTGCTAGTTCCTGCACTGCAGTGATTCTGTCAGTCTTCCTTGTATAGGCTGAGGACTGAGTACAGTATTTGGCAAACAATTTGTGAAACTAAATATTTGCTGAATGAAACATTAGAACTTTAGAATAAAAGAGATATGCCAACAATTTTTACTGCTTTCTTTATTTAGAAGTCACTCATGGTAATAGAGTCTCTCCTTCCTCTATAACTCTTCATCCAAATTTTTCTATAACCACTAATTGCTTTAGAGTTAAAATGCAGGTTCTACAAACCAGTCCCAGATTATGAGCATTTAATTCATAAATACAGACACTTTTACCTGAAGAGTGGGCTGAACACATTTTTACCAGAGTAATAAATAACTTCAGATGCCGTTGTGAGACACACAGCCATAGGGATCACATATTAATTTTCCCTTCTGAATATATTTTCACATGGAAAAAGTATTACCAATCATTATTTTATGGTACCACAGTAGAGAATCTTTAATCTTCTTTTACATAACAATTCCCTGACCATAATAGCCAAGTGATCATTCAGTGCTGTATCTATCCTAAATCTATCTTAATACTTAAAACATCCTGCTGATTTTCAATGGCCACTTTCTACTTACTGCCAAGGGTTTAAATAACTTAATCATGGTCAAGATCCAACTAATTAATCTAACCAATCTTCATACATTTCAATTGAAAATATGTAAGGCAGTCTAACATATCATGTTTAGATCATAAACTTTTATCAAATTACTAAGATGATATAAGATGAGAATGCAAACCACATGATCAAAATCATTAAATATGTTAATTATATTGCTTAATTTCAGTTGAATTAAAGTGGTATATGATAAATATCCACTGTAATATGAAGTTTAGGGCACTATAAGTGGGGGTCAGTAATGAGAATAAATGGAAGAATAAAATATATCTGCAATTGCATGGAATTAAAAGATAACAGGCACAGTTTCCGTATCTACATGTCAGAAGGACTAAAGTGGAATTAAAGTCTTCTCTACTTGGGCTGCAGAGTTAATGAGGCTAAATGGGTAGAATCTAAAAAAAGGCAGGTTCTATTCACTCAACATAAGAGTGTTTAAAACAATGGTAAATTGAAAAATGTCTGTGACAATATATTGCAGGCTTAACTTCTATGTGCAGGAGAGGCATCGTGATGACAGTAGTAGGAGTAGGTTCTGTCACTAGGAAACCTATGGCAGCTCTGGCTTAGCAGCACAGGACTGCTTATCCTGTATAAGGCCCTACACTTCTTTCTAGCACCCACCCACCCACCCACCCAAAAAAGTAATCCCACCTGAGACTGAGACCAAGAAGCATGATTCTATTGTATACTTAAATGATTGTTTAAATGCAAGCATGGGATTAAATGAAAAACATGTTATTCTAACCATTGCATGTGGTTCTTTCTTTGTTACTATCTGAAACAGACAGGAGAGGATTCTCTGCATAACTTGATCTCAGACATGCATATTCTCTTGACTTTGGATAATACTGCTCAAGGTTCTTGGGTCTTTAGACTCTGTGATTTATACCAGTGGTCGTCTGGTTCTCAAGATTTCTATCACTGTAAGAATTATATCAATGACTTCCTAGGTGTGGTTTAAACAAGAATGTTCCTCATACACTAAAGTATTTGAACCCTTGGTCCTGATTTGGTGGTGCTGTTTTGGGAGGTGACATTTAGACAGTAGAATCTTACTGGAGGAAGTGTGTCACTGGGGGTGGGCTTTGAGGCTTTACAGCCTCATCTGCTTTCTGCTTGTTTCCTGTGTGTGTGGTTGACATGTGATGGTTCATCTCCCTTATGGACATTTAGTCAACTACAAGCCAAAACAAACTCTTAAGTTGCTGTTGGTATTTTATAGTATTTTATTATAGCATAAAAATAATTAATACAGCATGCTTCGAGTTTTTACACTGGTTCCCTTGGTCTTATTCTTGGTACATGTACTGAATTACACCACAGGTTCTTTTGGGTCTCTATATTAAAGACAATTTGTGGCTTCAATCATCATGTGAGCCAATTCAAGAGCTTAACTCACTCCCACCCCCTGTATTTCTGATTAGTACTAATACTAAGCATTTTTTCTAACATACAATGTCACATTACCATTCTCCAAATATAATTTGAGTTATGAAATAATATCTACTAAAATAACCTGAGCAGCAAAGAGTAACATAAAGAAATCATCTAAACATTAACTATTAAAATGTCGCTATAATTCTGTTTCATAAGGGTACTTTCTTATGCATATATAAACAAATATTAACTCACATCTCCAATTTTTATCTGAACCATCCTCTTCTTTAATTACTAAATAAAATTTGAGGGTTTTTTTTTTCTGACGAAAACCAGTAAGTGAAAGTATTTTTCTGATCCAACTCATATTTTGTACTCAGTAAATCTGATATAAAGTGCATTTTCAAAGAACTTTCTGTATAACCACAACCTATTTTAGCACATGTGGCAATACAACTTCCCCACAGGTAGCACAGTGGGATGAACATGGTCAGCATGCACTGAAGTCTCATGACTTTGGCAAGTTACATAGACTCTGTGGCTCAGCTGCCTAATATAGAGTGGAGAAATGGCACGTATCTCACAGGACTGCTGTAAGGGTTAAGAAACTAATCCAGACTATACAGCAGTATATAGAACATATTAAATGCTCAATGAGACACAGTTACTTTCTTCTTAAAAACTGAAGCTTGAATCGAACAAAGTTTTATTTAAAAAAAAAAAAGAACAAATACTTATGAAAAACACAGAATAAAGAGTTTAAAATACACTAAATGCATTGCATTATCTTCTCTGGTTCTCGGGAGATAGGCCAACTACTACATGGAAGATTTCACTTAGAAAGAACAGCTAACGCCAGGCGGTGGTGGCACACGCCTTTAATCCCAGCACTTGGGGTGGATTTCTGAGTTCGAGGCCAGCCTGGTCTACAGAGTGAGTTCCAGGACAGCCAAGGCTAACAGAGAAACCCTGTCTCGAAAAACCAAAAAAAAAAAAAAAGAAAGAAAGAACAGCTAAGACCACTGTGTAGTGAGTATGACTGAAGGGGAAGGAAGTAAAACATGTTCACAGGAAAAGGCAGCCGAACTCAGGAGAGTAAATAAGCCAGCTGGCAGAGGTACCTTGGTGGGTCTCATGAAACAATAGAGGGAGATGCGGCCTCATAAATGGGAGACCTTACTTTTGCTCAATGTCTCCACTGTGCTGTAAGAAACTGTTGTTTTTTGTCTTTATGAAACAGAGGACTGAATTCAGAACCTTAAATATGCAAATATGCAACCCTGAACTCCTCTTTTAACTTTTTATTTTGAGACAAGGCTTCACTAAACTGGGTAGGCTGGCCTTGAATTCTTTGTGTAGTTCAGTCAGGTCCTAAGCATGTGCTCTTGTTGCCTCAGCCTCCTGTGTAGCTGGGATTACAGTACTGTGTTATCAGGCCCAACTAATAAGTTTATATTTACTGGAAAATATTTACTGCAACTGGTACAAAACATATTTCATATGAAAATTTATCTTGTGCTTTTAAATAATTAAATCTATATCTTCTAAGTAATATGGGGGGGTGGGTTATTCATGATGGGGGGGCTCATACACTAATAATTCAGGGTAGTTTTTCAGTATCTATTTTGAAAATTACAACATATCTGGCAAATGTGAATATATCTTAAAAACTAAAATCTAGAAACTTCTATTGTTATAATGTTCTAATTTCTTAACTTGAATAAAATTAATATTTTATATTTGAGGGTGGGGTTTAAGACAGGGTTTCTCTGTGTAGCCTTAGCTATACAGGAACTTGATTTGCAGACCAGGCTGGCCTTGAACTAACAGAGATCTGCCTGCCTCTGCCTTCCAAGTGCTGGGATTAAAGGTGTGTATCACCACAGCTGGTAACACATTCCTTATAGTGTGTTTTATAATTGTTGTTCATGTTTTATGCATAAATCAATGTTAGAAACTGCCTATATTTTATTGAAATATCATGCCTATCCTTCATAAACTATTTTGTGTCACTTAAAGTATGGTTCTAAACTGGCTATCACATCTCATACTAATAGATTCATGCTCAGGTGGGTCACTCACACAGACACATCAAAGAATAAATTTTCCTGTTTCATAAATACTAAATTTTTCAAACAGTATTTGTAAGACTCTCCAATTTAGGAAGTATCTACGTTATGAGTGTCTGTTATAACTGGTATTGCCCTGTGGTGCCAAGTTGGCCATTTGTAGGATGAAGTCATCTGCTGTTGAGATGCAGATTACATCTCTCCCAAGAATGGGGACCATAAATTATGTCATTTTATTTTTAAAAGTGATCAAAACAGAATCTATTATATGTCATTTTTGGTATACAGGAGAATTTAAACAATTGTAATACAGCTTAATGAATACTAAGTTAAAGAGATAATGTACAAGGTTATTCCAAAGATGTTTGTGAGAAGACAGGCAATTAAGTAGTTGCTGCAGGCTGAGTTATACCCACTCCAACATGACTCCATATGTTGGTATTTTAACCTCTAAGAACTCAGAATGTGACCTTACCTGGAGATACATTATTTATACAAGTAATCACGTTAAAATGAAGGCCCTAATCCAGCATGACTGGTATCCTTTTAAAATGAGAACAGGGAGACAGATGTACACATAGAGAAGAAGGAATGGGAAGACTGGAGTTAACACTGTCCTGTGGCTTTCACAGGAAGCAAGTTCCTGTAGATGCCTTGAACCATGAGACTACATATTTCTGCTATTTTACCTACCTAATTTACAGTACTCGGTTATGGAAACTCAAGGAAGCTAACACTAATGGCTATAGGTAAAGTAGCTTCTAAGAATGTGTATATTATCTAGCAGTAACAAATGACATTGCATTCTGTATTTGGGACAAGAAGTCTATAAAGGTATCATTTGCTCAGCTCACAAAACTGATATATGGGGAGCATATTAGAGAAAAGCATTTTATCAACACTGATGTAAGAAATAGATTCCTGTAGTCACATAAGGGAATATAACTATTTCTAGGAGAATGTAGGAGTAAATACATAGAGGAAAGGCCATGAAGTACATAACTTACAACTGAAGGATTTTATAAAAATAATGTGTGTGTATATGTGTTCATAGTTTGTATATGTATGTATACACATATTTATGAAGGAGAAGACGAGGGAAGGAAAAAGATACTAAGGAGGAGGTTAAAATGTTAATAATAGTAGGCTCATGTAAATTTCATATTTGTTATAGTTTAAGTATGAAATCTCCCAAAGGCTAATGTGTGGAGCCCTTGGTCCTAGCTCATGACATTATTTTTGGAATGTTGGAAATTTTAGGGCTGAGGCCACAATGTATGAAGATGGTCATCAGGAACATGTCTAAAGGTATTTTGTCCCTAGTCCCTTCCTATCTCTACTCCCTCAGCATCATGAGAAAAGCAGGCTCCACCACAGGCTGCTGTTATCATATTTGCTTAAGTAGATAACTCCCCAAGTAGATAACTCAGTCACTTTTGAACTAAATCTTCTAAAACTGCCGAGCCAATCAGTACCCAAATGCAAGGATTATAGACAATGTTCTGTTGCCCATCATGATGAGCTGTGTGTCATATGCTCCCTCCAATCTTTTTATAACCCTGGCACATTTCCTAATGAATGTAATTTAAATAAGAGTATATAGCTTAGATAGAAGCTGTCTTAACATTCATTTGGAGTAACTGTTAATGGAAGAAAAATGCTATATCTTTTCGTATATTTAAAAAATAACCACACAACTAGTATTGTAGTATTATACATTTCTGTTACGTAACCTGAAGAATACTCATATTCTAATGATAGTTCTAAACTAGAGTGAAAAAATCACTTAGACCATTAAAAATGAAGTCATACTGGAAAATCCAAGTATGTGGCAATCCTCTTTGGTTTTTTTTGTTTGTTTTTTATTGTTTTTTTTGGGGGGGGGGAGGGGAAGTCACTCTCTGATTACCACACTCAAGGAAATCTGCAGCCTATTCAAAATTCTGCACTGGTAAAAATTTGTTGGATATGCTCTCTTGATCTCTTGCTCTTGATCCCTCTGTCCCCTCGCCCCTTCTCCCTTCCCTTCCCATATGTTCATGGCTGGCCTCTACTTTCTTCTTTTCTCTCTCTCTCTCTCTCTCTCTCTCTCTCTCTCTCTCTCTCTCTCTCTCTCTCTCCTCTCTCCCTCTCTCCTCTCTCTCCTCTCTCCCTTCTCCCCTCCCTCTCCTCCCCTCCCCTCCCCTCCCCTCTCCTCCCCCTTCCCTCTCCTCCCCCTCCCCCCCTCCTCCCTCTCTCTTCCCCTGTCCCCTCCCCCCTTCCTCCTCCTCCTCCTTCTTCTTCTTCTTTCTTCTTCTTCTTCTTCTTCTTCTTCTTCTTCTTCTTCTTCTTCTTCTTCTTCTTCTTCTTCTTCTTCTTCTTCTTCTTCTTTCTCTCTCTCTCTCTCTCTCTCTCTCTCTCTCTCTCTCTCTCTCTCTCTCTGCCTCTACTACCCTCCTGGTTCTCCTCCCCATGCCCTGACTAAACTCTATCCTATACTTTAAAAAATGTTGTGGATATACACAGTTTCGGGCAAATCAGACATAAATACCGCAATAAGTAGTCATTTATTGGATAGCCCTATGCAGATCTGCATGAAAGCATCTAATGCAGAAACAAACTGTAGCAGAGACTGGTTTCCAGGCAGACTGTGGCAGGTGACAGGGCAAAGTGCCAGGGCAAAGTGCCAGAAGTAGGTGTAGTGGTGTCAGGAGGGATTAGATGCTTCTTTCTGGCTTCACAGAGCATCCCTGGAAGCAAGGTGGGAGAAAGCCTTCCTCTGTGAATTCACATTGTAGGCCAATTAGTTTCACTCCTCACCTCCAGCCATTATCACCAGGCTGGATGATGACTACCAGTCAGACCTGGCTGCCACACATTGTGATAATTCATATAAAGATTAAGAATTAAACAGCACTGGGGGAAACACTAGGCTGCTCTTCTTCCTTCCATCCTCAACCTCCTCTTCCTCTTCTACTTCTAACCTCCAGAGAATTCACGCTCTCTCTATGAACTCCACATCACCACAATGTTGTTTCACTTCATCTTCCTGATGTCAGTACATCAAGTTATGCCAAGAATTTAGTGAAAGAACTGACTAAATAAAAACTGTGCTGAAATGATTTATGTCAGTCTGCTGATTAAAAAGCTCAATATTAGGAACAGTCAACCCAAAGACCAGGGAAGTACAGAAAGCAAACTCATGACAACACGGTCTCAACAAACCTGGAAACAGTGGTCTCTACCACATAAATATGACCATTCTGATTTAAGTACTAGGAATTACTCTGTACTGGACATAGAGGCTATAGGTTAACATGGCCGCTAAGATCTTTCAAATTTACAGCTATGTGTGGCACTGCAGACCTGTATATAATCCCAGCTATCCAGGAGGCAGACAAAAGAGTGATTTAAATCTAGGAGCTTGAGACTAATCTGGAAATATAGCAAGACCCCACCCCATCTCAAGACACTGAAAAAAAAATTAAGTAAGAAATTGGTAGAAAACAAGTATCTGTTTAATAGCAAAGAAGATTAGGAAACAGCAAGACCAAAGATTAAAGAAAGTGATAGACATGAATCCTATCATAACAACAACAGCATTAAATGCTAATAAACACTTCAGTCAAAAGGCTATTCTAGATAAATAATATGACCCAACAATTTCCCCACATTTTAAAATTAAGGCCTATACGGGTTGCTAATTAAAACAGGGTAAAATTTTATGATATAGTCATTAAAGAACTAGAGTGGCCCTACTAACATTAGCCTATAATGTGAAAAAACATGCTGACGGACCAGATGTGGTTGTGCACACATTATTATTATTATTATTATTATTATTATTATTATAAAAATTGCATATTTATTTTGCTTTCTGACTCTGTGCTTGTGCCTTCAACACATTCACAATGATTTTCTGCTCCTCAATAAGGAAAGCCCACTTGATCCTGTCGCAGACACACTTGGCACACATGAACCCAACACAGGCCCTGCTGACATGCTTCTTTATCTTAGACAATCTCATAAGAATTTTGGATCTCAGCACAAACCTCTTGCAGTCTGTCTGGGCACAAACCACATGCGGATTTAAGTGTTTTCCCAACCTTCTTGGTGTAAAGGTAAACAATCCTGTTGCCAGGGGTTTGAGACAGCCTAGTTTTGTTAGAGGTTGTGTTGTAGGAAAGCCTACAACTGTATGTCAAATGCTGGACCATCTTGAGTGCCTCTAAGCACCGTCCCGGAAGAGTGATTGTGCACACTTTTAATCCTAGCACTCAGAAGGCAGAGGCAGGCAGAGCTCAAGATTAGCATGAGTTCCAGGAGAGTCAGGAGTAAGACCCTGCACAAAATAAGACAGTTAGTCAGTCAGTCAGTCACCAACCTAGGAACAAAGGTGGACCATTTTCACCAGGAATGCACAAGGATTATGAGCACTGTAACAAACTGACCCCCACATGTCCCCACCCCAAAACCCTAAATTATCAGTTCTCCTAATTCCTTAAAATGTAAATAAAGAAATGACTTTGTAAAGCCATTAAATCAAGTATTCTGGGATGGGAAGATTATCCTGGTAGCCCAAAGAATAAGAAAAAGTCCTAAATACAACAATATGTATGTGTGTGTGTGTGTGGGGGGGGGTATGGTGGTGGTAGTGGTTGGCATTTTACAAAGAGAAGGCAATATGAACACAGAGAAAAATATCTTCTAGAAGAAATCCTATACTGATTTCAGATTTCTGGCCTCTAAAACAGTAACAAATAAATTTCTGCTGTTATAAAGTACTAAATGCTTATAGTGGTTTATTCCAATAGCCAGAAAAAACTAATAACAACAGAACCCAATACTATAAAAGGCAAAACTTGACAGAATAGGAGTCATCTAATACATGGAGATTTCAGTATCTAGTATCTCTCTAGGAAAAAAAGGACAAATTTAGATAATCAGTAAAGATATATAGAGGATATGGGGACAATAAACCAATTTCACTAACTGATCATTACAGCATACCTAAAAAAATAGCAGAATTTAAGTTTCTCAAGTATATATGCTGATTCATAGAAACCCAAGTGTTAAATAAAACAAAGTATGCTCTCCAATTGCAATGGAATTGAAAATGCAAATAAAAAAGAAAAAAAAAAACAAAAAAAATTTGAAAAACAGTATACATGCCCACCAACAAGCAAACAGAAGAAAGTTTATCCAAAATATCAGAAAATGTTCTGAGATGAGCAAAAGCTTGAAACACAATATTCACGTTTACAAATGACTGCTGAAAGGAAATTAGCACCTATAAAAGGTGCTAATGCTTTTCCAAACAAAATTACCTGCTGGATTTTCCCACTCTTAGAAACTAGTGGAGTAAACTAAATTTAAAGAAAGTAGTGGTAGTGGTAGTGGTAGTAAAACACTAGACTTAAAAATTCAATGGAAGAGAAAGCAGAAACATTACAGAAAAATCAGTAGAATAGAAAGTGAGGCTTGAGAAATTTAACAAATCAATAAGTACTGGCATACATGGTTAAGAAAAAATGTTGTCACAAATTACCAAAGAACAGGACTCAGGTGTTATCATACAAAGATCAGAGATAGCACAATGAGAAAATGCTGTGTTATAAAAAAGCTATGCCCATAAACAGACAACTTGAGAGACACAGATTACTAAACTCATGAGAAATAGAAAATCTGAATACATCTATGATAGCAAGAGAAACTGATACTTAGAGAGCCAAAATCTTCTCACAAATGGACGTTCACACTCAGAGAACAGCTGTAGTGATTTCCAGTAAATATTTAAAGAAGATATCATGTGAATTTTCACAAAGTGTGTCACTAATGGAGAAAAAAACCATGGTGCTCATGTTATATTCACACTTTAATTTTTATTCCTTGGAATACCCTTTGCTCTTTCAGGACAACAAAGTTTGTCTGCATTAGTCTTTAACTGCATAGGTTCAACCCAGTATTTAAAGTTTTAATATGTTTTTACTTTTGTTTGTAGTAATGACTAGTTTGCAATTTTACTTTTGCATATCTCTCTTACAGGTTGAACTGTGCCATCTCAAAATTAATATGCTGAAGTAAATCTCACAGCACCTCACAAGATGGCCAATGTGAAGACAGTACAGTTACTGAAGATTATGTCATAACGTGGATCCAGAATCTGAGGACATGTTAAGGTGAGGGAAAGTTTCGATGCAGAGACACTCACAGAAAGAGCTTCACATGAGGAGAAGTACAGAGAACACGGTCATGGAAAACCCAAGTGACATCTGAGCAAAAACCTTCCACACAACCTTCCAAAGGAAACATCTGACAGTCCCTGACTTGGATCTTTCAGTCTCCAGGATCACAAGACCCTCTGTTTCTATGCTTCTACTCAGTCTGGGTGACTAGTTACAAAAGCCCTGGTGAACTAATGAAATAACTATCTTGACTGTATAAAGGCTCAGATCCTTCTTTCCCCAACAGATCCTAAATGCAGCTCTAAAAAGAAGGATTACAGCATTTTCAGCAAATGGTGTTGGTTCAACTGGAGGTCAACATGTAGAAGGATGCAAACAATCCATTCATATCTCCTTGTACAAAGCTCAAATCCAAGTGGATAAAAGACCTTCACATAAAAAAAGATACACTGAAACCAATAGAAGAGAAGGTGACACTCGAATACCTAGGCACAGGGGAAAAGTTCCTGAACAGAACACCAATGACTTATGCTCTAAGATCAAGGATTGACAAATGGGACCTCATAAAATTACAAAGCTTCTGTAAGGCAAAGGACACTGTCAATAAGACAAAACAGCAACCAATAGATTGGAAAAAGATCTTTACCAATCCTACATCCGATAGAGGGCTAATATTCAAGATATACAAAGAACTCAAGAAATTAGACTCCAGACAACCAAATAACCCTATTAAAAATGGGGTACAGAGCTAAACAAAGAATTCTCAACAGAGGAAACTTGAATGGCCAAGAAGCACCTTAAGAAATGCTTAACATCCTTAGTCATCAGGGAAATGCAAATCAAAATAACCCTGAGATTCCACCTCACACCAATCAGAATGGCTAAGATCAAAATCTCAGGTGATAGTAGATGCTGGCGAGGATGTGGAGAAAGAGGAACACTACTCCATTGTTGGTGGGATTGCAAGCTGGTACAACCACTCTGGAAATCAGTCTGGCGGTTCCTCAGAAAACTGGACATAGCATTACCTGAGGATCCAGCTATACCACTCCTGAGCATATACCCAGAAGATGCTCCAACATATAACAAGGACATATGCTCCACTATGTTCATAGCAGCCTTATTTATAATAGCCAGAAGCTGGAAAGAATGAAGATGTCCCTCAACAGAGGAATGGATACAAAAAATGTGGTACATTTACACAATGGAGTATTACTCAGCTATTAAAAATAATGAATTCGAGAAATTCTTAGGTAAATGGATGGAACTAGAAATTATCATCCTGAGTGAGTTAACCCAATCACAAAAGAACACACATGGTATTTACTCACTAATAAGCGGATGTTAGCCCAAAAGCTTGTAATAGGAAGACTCAACTCACAGACCACATGAAGCTCATGAAGAAGGAAGACCAAGTGGGGATGCCTTAGTCCTACTTAGAAGGAGTAACAAAAATACTCAAGGGAGCAAATATGGAAACAAAATGTAGGACAGAAACTGAAGGAGGGGCCATCTGAAGATAATTCCGCCTGGGTATCCATCCCATGTACAGTCACCTAAGCTAGATACTGATGTGGATGGCTGGAAGTGCATGCTGACAAGAACATGATATACCTGTCTCCTTAGAGGTCTGACAGAAACTGACACATTCAGAGGAAGATGCTCACAGCTAACCACTGATATGATCAAGGGTTTCCCAATGGAGAAGTTAGAGAGAAGACTGAAGGAGCAGAAAGGGTTTGTGACCCCATGAGGAGAGCAACAATACCAATCAACCAGAGCTCCCCAGGGTCTAAACCACCAGTCTGGGAGCACACAGGGAGGGACCCAAGACTCCAGCAGTTATATGTAGGGGAGGATGGCCTTGTCGGGCATAGGTGGCAGAGGAGATTCTAGGTCCCATAAAGGACACAGAGTAGGGGAAAATGTGAAGGTGGGGAGGGGGGAGTGGGGGAAGGGGGTAGGTGGGGGCACAGCCTCATAGAAGCATGAGGATGGGGGATGGGATAGGAGGTTTCTGAGTGGTGGGGGGAAGTGGGATAGGGGGATAAAATCTGAAATGTAAATATAATATGCAATAAAAAATAATAAAAAAAATAAAAAGAAGAACTTTCTGTATGTCCTGGTGTTTCTAGGGTTTCTGTTCATCTTTTCTAGTCAGTCTATTTCTCTTATGTTTCTCTAAGTACTAGACTTTTATTTTTAAAAATAAATGGGTTTGTTGATCAACTCTCTCTGAGATGTGCTCTTGCCCCCAAGAATTTGAGGCACATTGATCCATTGCTTTTCAGTTTGTCCTGGTCTGCCAAGATAAAAGCAGACCAGTCATGATGGTTCAAGCCCATAATCCTAGTACTACAGGAGTCAGAGGCAGGAGGATTGTGACTAAGTAGTAAGACCTCTTTAGTTGTGCTTTTTCCTCTCCTTTTTTCCCTCTTCTCCCAAGCACACACCAGAGCTAGTACCTCAACACCAGTAACCACTCTCTCCTCCAAAAACCCCAAATCTTATATTGCTTGGGTTGGCTTTTCACCAAGATTGTAAACAAAATTGGAAAGAATTAATAAAGTATCACATGGCACATCTACTTTTTAAAATGGGCTCTATGTTTATGTGTGCCACAGTAGTCATATAGCGATTACAGAACAACTTTTGAGAGCTGACCTTTTCTCTCAGCATAGGCTCCAGGGTTCCAGACCTCATCAGATTGTCAGGCTTGCATAGTAACTATTTTTGTTTGATGAGCCACTTGCTAACTCTAGAGTCCTACTTTGGTAAACTAAATATTTTATGGTAAATTATATAACAATGCTGATCTGTCATGTGGTACGTCTCTTTTGCTTATTTTTGTATTGTCATTTTAAAAACTGAACCTTCTATAGCAATTTTAAAACAAGACCCAAAACAAAATATTGTAATTTAAATTATTTTTTCCAATTTCATACATGTGCTCCTGTTTTCTAAGATGAAGGATATGTAGCTGAAAACCATAACTATTATAAACTACAACCACCATGGCTATTTATAATATTGTCCATGTAAATATCAATGTGGTAAATGAGAAGCCAACTAGAAAAGGAACAACATGAAAACACATGTAAGCTCCTGGCATTTCAATTGTAAAAAATAGAAAAAAAACATACTGTTCATCAGAGGCATGTTTTGAAAATGCTATCTCCTTGTAGTTTTCATTAAGGGTATATGGTTCTTATTTTCAACATTTGAGGCATGCTTGAAAATGGTAAATTTTCTGTTCAAAGAGGGAAGTTCTCAAAGATTGACCTAATTTACATAGAAATGTAAGATCTCTGCTGGTTTAAGTAAATAGACTTAAATTATAGAAATAGATGAGGAAAGAAAAACCCTACAAGGATACTGGAGAAACAAAATCTATAATTTCTATTTTCTGTCAAAGAGAGCTATCAAAAAACAATAACCTTTCCAATTTTCTTGTTCATCCCTGGATGATATTGGAGAAGTAGTAAAGCATTTATTTTTTTTAACTTCTTGAACAATTGCCATGTGACTATAAGGAAGCAGTAGAGAAAACAAAAGCTACAGAAGATACACAAATGTGATTCTGACTGGTATCCTCAAGACCCTGCAACAGCACATGTGGCATGTGTTAACTCCTGCTACCTAGAAGCACCAAACAGGCTAAGCTATCAAGGAAGAAGTAACCTCCAAAAAACCTGGGACACCTACATTTGGCTTACTGGTACAATCCAATAGTGCTGGTCCACAGATAGATTCTCAAACAAATACATGCTAAATGCATTAATTACGGTTACAGTGCAAATATAGTGAACATTCAGAAGCCAAAAACCTTGAGGAACAGTCTTTTTGTTAGTGCTCTTAGTATGCATGTCTTTTGTTTCTTATTCATATTAAGACTTAACAAGATGAGAGGGAATGTAATATAGGTCCCCTTCTGATAAATGTTGAGCATTCCAAACTTATATATTTATATTATTTGAAAGTATAGAAGTCTGTTTTGCATTTATATTTCTAAGCAGTATTTGGAATAATTATTCTTCCCAGTATAGGTAAGATAGATTAATCTCAGGAATGTAGCTGAAATCGTTATGATTTTACCTGGATTCCATATGTATAGTACAAAGAGAATATAATTTGTCTAAAAGATTAAACTTAGGTGGCATATTTCCATATTTCCTCTTGAAATATGAAAACATTGTTTTCTGTACTGAGGGCATCACTTAGCCAATCTATATTTAGATCGTCATTACCTACACAAAGCATTGAGGGAAAATGTTGGCTAAGACAGCAGTTACAGTCAGACAATACAAGTAGAATATGTAATATTACTGGCCTACCAACAAAATTGTATGATACTGCAAATATCAATCCTCTGAGTTACTATTTGAGCAACCAAATACTTAAAAAAAAAAAATAAGGGGTATCTTAAATTAAGTATGTCAGTTAATTAATTCTGTGATCCTCAGCTACCAAAGGAGTGCTGTACAATCTTTTATTATCCACTGCCCTATAGATCATCTGTTCTTAGTGTTGGCTTGTTCCAGAAAAGAGACAGCTGCAACACTATATCCCTGTTCAACCTGAGGACCATCTGACTTTAATTGTAATACACAGCTTGATGTGGCTCTAGCTATGAGAAGCCAAAGTATCGTCTGTAATAATCTGGAAAAGCAGAAACCTGCCAACAGAGGGCTGGAAACAGGGACTTGTGCTGTCTGGCTGCCTGACGGGCTGCAGGAAATATGATTAATGAGTAAGGTATAATGATATCAGGAACCCGATTAGCACCACAAAAAGGTCACAGATCAAAGTAGTATGCATTTCATGAGCTAAAATCATTGCATAAAATCTGTGGATCTGCAGAGGTAAACCAAAAGAGGCCAGGATAAACCTTATGTGATAACATGGTAAAAGCTATATAAAATACAACCAGCAATTCAGTCATTGATACAAAGTTAAAAGAAATTATAAAGTGCACCAACATGCACTGCATTGCAGAAAGCTTTGTTCCCCACAGATACATACAGATTATTTTAGAATGAGCAAGTTATTAGATTTAATTCATAAAGACACATAAATAAAACCAAATATTTTTGCAATTATGAATTATTGTGATAGATGTTCATCTATAAATTATGCTTATATTTGATTTGCAATGATTTTTTGGCTTTGTTTGGGAATATAACTTAATTTGGAAGACTAAATGTAAAGATTTGTATCAAATTCATGCGAGTAGAAATTGCTGGGAAATTGTTAAGTAAACTTACTGAGTTATAGTAAATGCATAGCTAATAGAAGGAAACATTATTTTGTATATTATTTTATCTTTACTTCTGAGTTTAAAGCACAGGCAGGCAAAATTAAAATCCCACTGAAAGATGATTTGCTAAGTTAGAAATGTACAAATTTATTTTTCTTTGTATCTTTAGAAAATCTTTTCCATGGGCATAGATGTAGCTAGCTCAATTGGTTGAGTGTCTAGCATGCCTGAAGACATATGTTCAACGTGCTGTACTTATAAAACAGTCCTTTGGTGTATAATCTTAACATTCAGAAGATAGACAGGAGGAACAGAAGTTCAACGTTTTTCTTGGCTACACAGAGCCCAGTCATGGATACATAAGACCCTGTCTCAAAAACAAAACAAAACAAAACAAAACAAAACAAAACAAAACAAAACAAAAGGAAACATCTCCAGAATAGATCTAAATGTTCACAGGAGAAAAGCACAGGGCAAAGACAGCTTTCAGGAGAATGCCTTACTTCAGGTCACACAGTTAATGTTTTTTAAATGTGAAAATACTAGAAAAAATATAAAATATAGCTTAATCAAATGTGCCTTTTAGAACTTTAAAATTAAATAAAGACATTAACAAATCTCTTTTCACTGTTAATAATAGTAATTGTGGTAAATTATAACTTAAAAACTAGTTTCTTTGAGGCTAGATTTTTATTTTGTTTGAGGGTAAGGTATAGCATCAACTGAGGGTGTACTGTTTACTAACAAAGTATTTTACATTGAACTGTATCCCTCACCTGAAACTTACAAATTTAAATAGTATTTCTGAAAACAGTTCTACAGTAAAATAGTTAGAAAATGATTTGGGGTAGGAGGTGGGTTTTGAGACAGTGTCTCTCTGTGCAGCCCTGGCTGTCCTTGGATTCACTACATAGACCAGGCTGTCTTTGAACTCAGTGATCTGCCTGCCTCTGCCTCTGCCTCCCGAATGCTGGGACTAAAGGCAAGTGCCACCACTGCCTGGTAAAAATGATTTTTTAAAAATATAAATATATCCTCAAGATATGGGGATAATTAATACTTTTTTGTCATACTATTGGTACATTGAGCTTCAATCCTCCTGCCAACTAAAATATTTTCAGTTCAAAAGGCACTACTATAAAATTAAAAGATAAGCTGGGAAATACTTAAAAAAGTATTTTCAAAACATACTTTGGATTAAAGGACTGTTAGAAAGATTATATAAAGACCATTTACAAATTTTTGGTCATAAAAACAAAAGATATCAATTTAAAAATAGGAGACAGTTCAAAGAACACTTGAGTATCAAGAAATGTTAAACACTGTTGGTCATAAGAGGAGTGTAAATTACAACAGGTACCTACTAGAATATCGTAAGCGTATAATATTGACAATAGCAAGCCTTGCGAAGGACACAAAAAACCTCAAACTTCAAACACTGATAGGAATACAAACCAGACAGCATGGGCAACTTATTCCAAGGAATAACTCCATTCTCAGAAATCTCTAACAAAACAAAAACAGATGTTCATGCTAAGCCATTTACACAAACACTCATAATAGCCACAAACTGGAAAAAAACTGCCAATGTTCCTTAATTGCTAAAATAACTAATATATGGCATGTCTATATAATAGCCAATAATAATCAACAGCAATGCAAAGAAATTAATTACTGCCATATGCAGCAACATGGACAGAGCTCAAGAATATCATACAAAATGATAGAAGCTAGACACAAGATGACAACAAATTGTATGATGGCATTAATTTAAATTCATATAAAAGCAAACCTAGAGAGATACAATGCATGGCAGTCTGGGGAGGGATTGGGATTGCAGGCTGAATATAGAATGGCCCAAGAGAACTTTCTGAAGCTTAGGGGAACATTCTGAAGCTGGGTCGTAGTGAGTTGATACTGTACTAATTTATTGAAGCTCACTAAGGAGTATATTTTTAAAATGTTGATTTTAGGGCCGGAGAGATGGCTCAGCGGTTAAGAGCACTGACTGTTCTTCCAGAGGTCCTGACTTCAATTCCCAGCAACCACATGGTGGCTCACAAAAAACCATCTGTACTGGGATACAATTGTCTGAAGACAGGGACAGTATATTCACATATATAAAATAAATAAATCTTTAAAATGTTGATATTAATAGGATGCAAATTACAGTTGAATGAATCTATTCTAAAAGAACAAACACAAAGATAAAAGGAGTCATAGTACAAATGTACCTGTAATAACTTCTCTATGTCCCTGAGGAGAACAACAAAACCACCAGTATAGCCTTATTGAATGACTGGCATTTCCTTCAGCTTTTTTCAGAGCTAAGCTTTGTCTTGTTCTGTCATACTAGTCAAAGTGACAGTGAGAATCTTAAAAATGCTGGGGATATATAAATAAACTGCATTATGCATCACAAATAATATTACAGTAAGGAATTACTAACTTGCTAGGATTTCATAACTGACAATGTGATTGACTCATGACTGGGGAGTCTGCTTGAACTCTGAAGTCTATCTATCCACTTCCCTGTAGTGTATTTATTATGTATAAATGTGACATGTCAGTAATAGTGGGATAATAATTAGATTCTGGAAGATAAAGTTAAAACATAATTATTGGTATGAAAAATAAACAATGCTACCTGGGAAACCCAAATATATTTTTGTTTGATCAAAAATAAAAACACCAGGTAACTAAAATTATATTTAAATTATTAAAGATCTACTTATTTTATGGGTACATATATATTCACCTGGAACATCTTTATAGCCTGAAATTATATTTTTAATATGGAGAATGGCAAAGACAACACGTTTAAGTACTGAGAATACTCCTTCATTTCAAACTTTTATAAAACTTCCAAATAAAAAACAATATAACTATATATTCTCACAAAAAATATAACATAGGAAATTAAATAATTGGACAATGATACAGTGTTTTTAAGTACAGTAAGTACTATGCGTTTAAGTTTTCTTACTCAAAATATGATATAAAGTGTTCTTTCAAACTATATAAACATGATGTAACTTGAACACGTTGTTTGCTACTAATCTTACAGCCTAGAAAACAAAATGATCCCTGTCAAGAGACGCTCATGCTTAAACACACAAATGATTCCAGCTTCTCTAACATTAATTGGTTATAATTTTAAATTTAACTTAAATTTTGCATGAAACAAACCATTATACTTTTAATTCAATACAATTTTAAGAGGTGTATGGCAGTTAGTGAAGTACTGTGTTGTGTTCAGCAGTTCCTATCAGCTACAGCACTGTACAGAAAGACAAGGGTTAATGTTTAACATCAACACATGACAGAGCAGATGATTACTATCTTACCAATCTGTTTATCCGAACGAATTCTTCCGATGTTTTGGCCCAAGGAGGAAGTTCAACATCAGACACCACTGTCCCATCATCCATCACTCCAAGGTTATAATTATTGTAGTTGACAAACATCTCAGGGAGATAATAAAATTCAGGAATCAATTCCTATATAAAAATGAGAAAAGTGTTATAGAACATAGGATATAGACTAGATATATGTAACATGGTCTGATTATTTTCTATTACACAGAATCACAACAACAAAAATATGTAGGGAAAATTTTTTCTCTTTGTTCTGTCATCAACTTTCTGTTAAGAAAGAAGATCATAACCAGGAAAATGTACAAAACATCTTAATAAACACACCCACAGTCTTTCCTTCAGGCTACATCTTGAAACCTCAAAAAGTCTTAAATTCAAATAAGCAAGTAATAATTGAGGGCCAGCAAGATATAAGCAGAGATTGCATGCTGTAACAATAGCAGTCCAAGATAGATTTAAAAAGTGAAATATTTGGAATTTATAGCAGAAGACAATCCTTATACAATGAGAGTTAAAATGTTATTATTACTTTGGTCTCTTTATCAACAAAGAAAATAGTTATTTGAATTTTAGCTATAGAGAAAGAGTAAATTTCACATCAAAACATAAAAGTTTTTAAAAACTACTTCTAATAAAATATCAAAATAATCAGCCTAGAAAACAACCTGCATAAAAACTGATTCAATTAAATATTATGACTGTAATACCAATCTTCAAAAAGGGGGAAATGCAGTCTTTTTAGTCATGAGGCCATAAGTAACTTTTTCAGAGGCCCTTAAAGACTTAAAATCCAGTCTTGACATGGGTCAGTGCCTCAGTAGTCTTTCAGAAGCCCCCTCAGGGCCAGCTATCACAGGTCTGAACTTTCAAACAGTAGTAAAATAGAGAGGTCATCAGATTTTGGACAAGGTCGGTATGAAATTGCCAGAGCAGAGAGAAAAGATCCAGCCAGAATTAAGCTATTATCATTTTCATAGTCCACAGGAATGCTGTGAGACTCTGAATTGCACATCTTTTGTTTACAATCACAATAATTAACTAATGGGGTAGAATGGAGCTTGTCCTTCAAATGCCCCACAACTGCATGACCATTAGACTTGAAAGACTTTTAAAGTGAACATTTATTTTTCAAAGAAGAACCTTGTTAAAAGTTTAACTTCAAATTAGATAGCTCTCACACACAAACATTTTAAGAACCCCATCTCTAAACAATGTCTGTAACTCGAATCTCTAATTGCAAAAGAAGGGTAAGTACATATTTTTTTAATGTAGAAAAAGAGTAATAATAAATTTGTAGAAGCTAACATTTGTAGCATGTTAGATTAGATTAGACCTTAAATTTCTAATAAACTACCATATTTCATCTTCATAACAACTTTATAAGGTGAGCTAGTGACTGGATCTTATAAATGATTGAATAAAAGTAAGGCAGGCATGGTGGCATGTGCCTGTAACTCTAGCACTCAGAAAATTGAAGGAAGAAAGACAAGTCACCAGGAGGGAAAGGCTATCCTGTACCACAGAGTAAGTTGGAAGCCAGGCTAGGCTATATAGTAAAACCCTGTCTTTAAAAAACAGCTGCACAAGATGGCTGATCAGTAAAAGTTCTCATTGCATAAGCCCGAAGACCTGAGTTTGACCTCCCCATGGAACCATGGTGGAAAGAAAGAACTGACTCCCAAAAGCTGTCCTCTCACCTCCACATGGACCACAGAATACACACCCTACACACACACCCCTACACACACACACCCCTACACACACACACCCCTACACACACACACTCCTACACACACACCCCCCTACACACATACCCGTACACACACACACACACACACACTCCTACACACACACCCCTACACACACACACACACCCCTACATACACCCCTACAAACACACACACCCCTACATACACACCCCTACACACACCCCTACATACACACCCCTACACACACACCCCTACACAAACACACCCCTACACACACACACACACACACACACACACACACACACGCCAAACAGACTTAACTGACAGAGTGAACAGAAGCTAGATATGGGTATAGATTTTCCCAAAGATTAATGAAAACACATTTCTTAAAACCTATGGTCAGCCGGGCGGTGGTAGTGCACTTGGGAGGCAGAGGCAGGCGGATTTCTGAGTTCGAGGCCAGCCTGGTCTACAGAGTGAGTTCCAGGACAGCCAAGGCTATACAGAGAAACCCTGTCTTGAAAAACCAAAAACAAACAAACAAACAAGCAAACAAACAAACAAAAACAACCTATGGTCAGCTTTATTTAACCTGGAGGGAAGGCGACGCATGGCAGGGTGGGGCAGAACAGGAAGATATATGAGGGTAAGCAGGATGCTTTTGTATGAAGAGAAAAAGGAAGCTCTAGACTTGGTGGGTAGAGTGAAGACAGATCGGATGTGACTTCTTACCCAGGCAAGTATTCCTCAGAGGGGATATCCTTCCCACTGAGCCTGGTGGCCCAAGGTGTGTTCTGTGGTATTTGTTTTGTTTTGAGAAGCTAACACCAGACAATAAGGATTCCGCACCCGAAGGGTTTCCTAAAAGAAACATGGTATAAGAGGCAAACATGCCTGCCTCCATAAGACTAAAGAGCTGAATGGATGGAAAACAGAAAGGCTAATTTTCTAGGCACTGCCTAAATCAGGATTCTCATTCAGGACTTTAAAAAATGGAAGGCCTTGCCCTACCATTTTAATGATTATGGATGGATTTTTCTACTACCCTCATATTAATTGAGGGTAGATTCAAACTGGAATCGTTTTTGCACTTTTGAGTTGACCATAGTGTTTATTTTAATAATGAGTTATTTATATATTAACTGATAGAACATTTCTGGGTCAGAAAATGGTAGGAAGAATACAGTGCAAATATCACATATTAGTGAAAGAGTAAAACACAGTAAATCTCTTCGTTTTTACTTTTCCTGACTTTTTTTGAGACAAGGATTCAGACTGTAGTGGCAAAAAAAAAAAAAAAAAAAAAAAAAAAAAACCACCAAAAAAAACAAAACCATAGCAGAGGGGAAAGACAAGGGCACTCCTAATAAGGAAGGTATCTTAAGACAAGTATATGTCATTCATTTTTAATGATTAATGAAAAAATGTTCAACTGGCTTAGAGTTGAAAATAAAGAGAAAAGAAAAAGTACAATGTGAAAAACTCTAAATGCCCAGGCCTAATGCCTTAGCTATCTCTTTTCCATGAAAACACAGAAAAGTGGGACATTTTGGAATAACACAAACTTAAATAGAACACATTTATTTACCAAATTAACATTGAAGAGTTATCATGAAGATTTTACATATGTTACGAAGGACATAATCATGTAAGTACAATTAAATTACTAAGAGGGGAATGTAGAGAGTTGAAACATACTGCAATCTCAAAATGAGTAAACACCATAAACTTATGAAAGTCGAATCCCCTCTTAGTATGAAACAAACATGAACTTAATCAAGACACCAATATAAACCCAAGAAGCACATCTCTGTGGAGCCAGGACATTATGGACAATGACAGCATTCAGGCATCTAGCAGAGTCCCCTTTAAAAACAGCATTTCCCTAAGAATCACGCTGTGATATAATACTAAATATTCCCATTCAAATTTATCTTCTTTGACAGATGAAATTTAGTAACAGAGTCAAACATTATGTCTTTCTGATACTTTAAATGCACACTTACAAAGTGAAGTATGTTTTATATTCATCTGAACAGAATACTCAGCACTGGATAAAAACCACATGTTCAGTGATACTTTAAAACATCAGTGGGAAATGACAAGCAAACAACACCGACAGGAGACACATATATTCAAAAGCCGCATTTTCTTCCAGCTTGCTGACAATAATTTTAATTTCTATTAGTTAATTAGGCAGATAGGTTTTAGAGGCAGGTAACATGGTCAAACTTTAGTGTATCATCTCCTAAAATAAAAACGTGATAGGTTCAAACAGAGGTTATGTCACAATTCGGGATAAGCTCATTGCTTTGATCACAAATCCCAAGGCTTTCATGGCATAATGACAAGGATTGGTTGTGACCACACATATGCTTTAGTTTTCTTCATGAAGGTACAATCACCACTGATAGGAACGGCCTGTGCAGCCAGGCTGTGTGACTCTCCTTCATTAGCCACCAATTCTCCCCACTGAACTAAAACCATCGCTCCCCTCCATCTGGGCAAGCACATCAAATGCCAACCCACTAATCTAAAGAAATGAGACAGTAAAAAACGAGCCAATATGCTGCTTCAGAATATAAGTTTACATTGACTTTCCTTTCATTCAAACATGAAACCTTGACAATTAAAACGTAGCACAATAGTTAGGAAACAGGACATTGAAGATGAAGAGGTAGGAAAGTGAAATTTTAGCTCTTTACCATTGCACAAAATTATATATTTTATAATATGAAAACCTAAAGCTCTTTTTAGAAAAAAAAAGCTGATGTACAACAGGAGGTGAAGAAACAATGTTTATATTCTCATATAAATTAACTTACAATTTTATTTTGCTAGCCCACCAAATCAAAACTTTTGAATATTTGACTAAAGTGTATTACATTATATTTATAACTCAACTTAAATGGAAGGTTTCATATTGAGGTTCAAACTTAATTCTTTTTATTTAGTAGATAAAACATGATCTTTATGTATTTCAAACATTGCTTTCTTTAGTAAGATAAAAACCATAATTTTTAAAAGTTGAAGTAAAAAGTTATCTCTAACATTTATAGATGAACCTAGCAGGAACTGTAAAAGACTATTATTTCAAATAGATTAAAATAAAACATCATGCAAATCGGCAATAATCTATTTCAATCTGATCTAGTGGAAGGAATAATTGGGTTTGAGTCTTGTCTTCTTAATTTACTATCACATGCTCTTAAATAATTTAATTTCTGTGACCCTAGTAACCTCACTTGTCATTTCTAAAACTCGGGATTTGAATAAAGTTTCTATAACACAGAATTCTATGTATAAATATTATCATTAATAGGACCCTTGATTTTAAAAATTTCAAGTTACAGATACACCGAAAATTTAAGTACAAGAGGACACTTGTTGAACTGTGCCTACTGATAAAAGCCTTCATTGTAATTCTAAGAACACTTAACAAAATTCACTTGTAAAAGAAAGTATACTTACAAAACTATCTGAGAATCAATAGTTTTTACTAAATCATCATTACATTAAGAAAAAAAATTTTTTATTAACAACGATTTAACATGTCATGTAGGGCTTAACATAAATAACCCCAATAGCTTATAGTTCACTTTTGCTTTTAACACATTTTCCATTTCCATATTTGGACTATAATTTGCATTAGGTCTTTTGTTCTAGATTGCAATATTCAGGTAAATTGCAATTTAGGAAGAGATAATGGACATTAGTAACATAAACAAATAGTAAGTTACAACTGCTATTAAAGCAAACACAGAGGCTGGGGAGACAGACAGTCCCATAGGCATGAGCATGAGTCTTAGAACTTGCAGGGATAGCAGAGGGTAAGCCAAAAGACTCATGCTTTACAAATCTCAAAAGACAAAAATAAAATTATTATAAAACTATTTTACAATCATCTCATTTTGACTGTCTTCTTGTTCCCACAATCAACAAAGTAACAAATCCTAGAAAATGACCTTTATTCCATCCTTGGACTTCATCCTCTTAGCCTTAAAACTGGCTGAGGCTCTTCCCAGGAGCTCACAAACACTTGTCCTTACCCACAGTTCCCATCCTCTTTTTAGATCTACTTCGCACACTTGTACAAAAAGGTATTTCTTTCATAGAAAATTTTGCATCATATTTTCACTCAAAAATATCTGGAGAAATCATGACTGGTAGTGGAAACCTAGCTGACTTCTAAGAGCTAGTGAACTTTAAAAAAGAATCTATTATCAGCACTTTGCTGATATTAATTTCTCACTGCATTCTAAATCTTATTCTTATATCCACAGATAAATGTAGCTACTACCCCTTAGCAATAAAGGCTCTTTACTGAAATTGGAGACCATAAGAAATAACTACAGCCAGGCGGTGGTGGCGCACGCCTTTAATCCCAGCACTTGGGAGGCAGAGGCAGGCGGATTTCTGAGTTCGAGGCCAGCCTGGTCTACAGAGTGAGTTCCAGGACAGCCAGGGCTACACAGAGAAACCCTGTCTGGAAAAAAAAAAACAAAAACAAAAACAAAAACAAAAACAAAAACAAAAAAAAAAAACCCAACTCCCCCCCCCCCCCAAAAAAAAGAAAGAAAAAGAAATAACTACAATGGATAAGATGCAGAAATGAATAGATCATGGGGGAGACCAGCACCAATGGATACATCTATACCACAGCTCCTGCATCTTTGGCTCAGAGAATATCACACAAGAACAGGTGGTAAGATTATAAGAGCCATAATACCAGGAGTCTACTGTGAAATAGTTTCTTCTAGAAATGCCTGCATAAACAAGAACAAAACAATGGCAATATCAATGGTCATATTAACATGGAAAGGAGAAATTTTCTCAGGGTTCAACCCTGAGACCAAGGGTTTTTATTGTAGGCAATAAAAACTGCTGGGAGAAGAGAATTAGCCTCTCCCAAGGATGAATCCCCTTACTGCTTGTCCAATACAGAATGCTCAGCTTTGAAACCATATGCACACAAACTACACAGATTCAGCAATACATATATATATATATATACATATATATATATATATGTATATATATATACATATATATGTGTGTGTGTGCATGTGTATGTGCATATGTGTGTATAGATATATACACACATATACATATAAATACATATATTTGTGTACACACATATGTATGTAATTATGATAATCAAAGGAAAGGAAGCTACTACTCAAGAGTGGGAAAGGGATATGGGAAGACAGGATTGCTGGGAAGGTCTTGTGGGAGGAAAAGGAGACAGGAAAGTGATGTAACTGCATTTTAATTAAGATACATTAAAAAGAATTATAAAAAATAAGATTAAAATTAAATAAATATGCCTTCCAGGTTGCTGGGTAGAGCTTTCTGAACTTCCTTTGCTCCAGGATGCTACCTGGTTCCCAAAACCATTCTTTGCTCAAATAAACACTGTTCAAAGTAAAAAAAAACAAAAACAAAAAAAAAACCCAACAACAAAACAAACCCCAAAACCCTCAAAATCATCATCACTGAATCAAAGCAGGAAATGGCACTGTATAGCTTATAGACCAAATATGATCTAACATGTTTGATAATATTTGACTGAAGCAGCCACATGTGATCACATCTTATCTGGTAGAGCTTTGTAGCTCTGACAGAAATCACCTGGATTGTAAAGTCAAAATGTTTATTGTCTTTATCCCTGCATATCTTGTAGGTAGGGCAAATTTTAGGTTGATTTTGTCATGTGTGATGGGAGTTGTGTTTCCCTTCCTCCACTGGAAGTCCTGACTGGCTATAGGAGGTAGCCACTTCAGGCTCCACATCTCTGCTTCTAGGAGTCTCAGCTGCGGTCACCCCCATATCCTAGCAAGATCCTTCCCCATCCCAGCTTCTGGCTTGTCCCAGAGATGCTCCACCATTGACTTCCCTTCTCGCTCCCATCCCTCTCACCAAGCCTCATTCCCCTCCCCACCAGCTAGCCTACCCAGTTCCCTCTCTATTCATTTCTGATGCCTATTTTATTTCCCCTTCTGGATGAGAGACAAACATTATCCGTTGGGCCCTCCCCTCCTTGTTACTTAGCTTCTTTTGGTTGAAAGAGTTAAAAATCTTTTAACAAAATAAGTAAGATAAGAGTTCAGAGCTGGGAGTTTAGGTCAGTGTGACCAAGTGCTATGGATACCAGGAGAGTTTGAGTTGGGAGGCCCGTGCACCCTGGATACCAGGAGAGTTTGAGTTGGGAATTCTCAGTGTGCCCATACATCCTGGATACCAGGAACAAAACTGACCATAAGATAGATTGAATAGGGTTTGAACTGAGAGTTCAAGTTAGCGTGCCTGTGCATCCTGGATACCAGGAACTTGGCTGATAGATGGCTGATTACACATAGGCTCTTAGAGAATAGCCTGTTCCTTGTACCCTGTCACAAACTAAATAATGGGCTGGGACTTTCCACAGGTGCTCTCCAATAGCCCTCCCTTATGCCCCCTGGGTTGTGGTTCCCCCCCTGAGTTGTGGTTTTGGGCTTTAAATTCTCTGTTTCCAAAGCCCTGGGGTCAGACCCCATTGCCTCTTTGTGGGCTACAGGTCTTGACCTCAGTATACTGATTAAAATATGCCTCTTGCTGATTACATCGTTTGGTGTCTTGCAGTTAATGGGTGGCCGCAAATTCCCGCGGCTTGGGTGAGGTCCTCCATTAGTGGGGGCCTTACAGGGTCTATGGATGTAGCATGGTAATCCTGTTCTTTCTGGTTAATATCCACTTATAAGTGAGTACATACCATGTGTATTTGGATTACCTCAGGATATTTTCTAGTTCCATCTATTTGCTTGCAACTTTCATGATTTTTTTTTTAAGCTGAATAGTATTCCATTATGTAGCTGTACCACATTTTCTTCATTCATTCTTTGGTTGAGGGACATCTGAGCTGTTTCCAGTTTCTGGATATTACAAATAAAACTGCTCTGAACATAGTTGTGCCTTGTGGTATGATAGAACATCTTTTGTGTCTATTCCCAATTTTTGGAGAAACCACCAGATTGATTTACAAATTGGTTGTACAAGTTTGCACACCCACCAACAATGGAGGAGTGAGTGTTCCTATCTCTCCACATCCTCGACAGCATGCACTATTACTTGAGTTTTTGATCTTTGTCTTTTTGGTGGGTGTAAGATTGAATCTCAGAGTCATTTTGATTTGCATTTTCCTGATGACTAAAGACACTGAAAATTTCTTTTAAGTGCTTCTCAGCCATTAGATCATTCCTTTGAGAATTCTTTGTTTAGCTCTGTATCCCACTTTTAATTGAGTTATTTGGATTGTTGGTGTCTAATTTCTTGAGTTATTAATACATTTTGTATATTATCCCTCTGTCAGATGGAGAGTTTGTAAAAATCTTTTCCCATTTTGTAGGCTGCCACTTTGTCCTACTGGTGGTATCCTTTGCCTTTTCAGTTTCATGAGGTCTCATTTATTAATTGTTGATCTTAGTGCCTGAGTTGATAGTGTTCTGTTCAGGAAGTTGTCTCATGTACCAATTTGTTTAAGGCTATTTCCCACTTTCTTGTCTATTAGATTTAGTGTATCTGGTTTTATGTTGAGGTCTTTGATATACTTGGATTTGAGTTTTGTGCAGGGTGATAGATGTGGATCTATTTGCATTCTTCTACATACAGGCATCCAGCTAGGCCAGCACAATCTGTTGAAGACACTTTCTTTTTTTCCATTGTACGGTTTTGGCTTTTTGTCAAAAAAAATCAAGTGTCTGTAGGTGTGTGGTTTTATTTCTGTGTCTTCCATTCAATTCCACTGATCAACCTGTTGTTTTTATGCCAATCCCAGGTGGTTTTTGCTTTGTAGTAAAGCTTGATCTCAGGGACAGTGATACTACCAGTGAGGGAATGACCAACCAATGACTGGCCCAACTTGAGATGTACCGTATGGGAGAAAGACAACCCCCTACACTATTAATAATACTCTGCTAGGCTTGCAGACAGGAGCCTAGAATAACTGTCATCTGAGAGGCTTCATTCAGTAGCTGATGGAAACAGATTCAGTGACCCACAACCAAACATTAGGTAGAACTCCAGGAGTCTTGTGTCAAAGCTGGATGGGTCAAGGACACTATAAAAAGACCTACAGAGTCAACTAAACTGGACCCATGGGGGCTCACAGAGACTGAACCATCAGCCACAGACCATGTATGGACTGAACCTAGGTTACCTACACATATTTAGCAGCTGTGCAGCTTGGTCTTCATGTTGATCCCATAACAATTGGAGCAGGAGCTGTCTCTGACTCAGTCTCTGTTGCTTGCTTTTGGACCCCTTTCTTCTAGCTGGGCTGTCCTGTCTGACCTCAGTGTGAGAGGATGTACTTAGTCCTGATGTGACTTGATGTGCTAGGGCAGGCTGGTGCCCAGGAGGGAGGGACATCTTCTTAAAAGGAAAGGGATGGAAGAAGGGAATGTGGAATGAGAATGGGAAGAAGGCTGTGATTAAAATGTAAAGTGAATAAATTAATTAATGAAAAAAAATGTTCATTGTCTGACTTTTCATTTAAAAAAATTCTGAATATGTCTGTACAATTAAGCCAAAGAATCTTTGAACTGCTACTGAAGGTCTTTCCACTGAAACTGCCTATTAGAATCTCCTTTCCAATGTTTCCTAAATTCACGAACTCTCCCCTAACATTTACTACACATGTTCCCTTCAAGTTCAGGTCATTCCCCTCATCCAAAATAATCCTCATTTTTTCAAATCATGAATTATTTTTTTACTCTTGTTCATTCATGTGTGTGTCTGTACACATATGTGCCAGGAGCCAAATGCAAGAAATTACCTGCTGTTCTAAGAGAACCTCAGGAAATTACCTGTTGTTCTGGAAAGCCTTGTCAGTACAAGGTTAAGAAAGGACATTTTGCAGATCTCAGGTCCCAGGAACTCAAAGAATGTCTGGTATTTCCTGGGAGCTGGTTAGGACAGTGGGATGGTCTTGGGCAATAAGGATATGACAGTGGGATGGTCTTAAACAAGGAGGATTCAATAGTAGGATAGCCTAAGCAATAACCCTTGCCTAAACTTCCTTTTTGCTGTGTCTTTATAACCTAACCCTGAAATTAAAGTTGCAGAGCTTGATCAGACCCCCAGACTTGCTCTCATTCTTTGTGTCTCTTGACCCTTCATTGTTTTGCCCTCTTCCCTAGGGTCTCGTTGAATCCCCTGCGGGCCGGGGCATATATGTGTGTTAAGCATGTGTGAATGTATACCTGTGTGCCATGGTGCACATGTGGAAGTCTGAGCAGAACTTCCAGAAATTGGTTCTCTCTATTACATGAATTCCAGGGATTGAACTCTGGTCATCAGGCTTGGTGGCAAGCACCTTGACCTTCTGATTAATCTCGCTAGCTCCAAATCATTAACTTAATAAATATTTGATTGAATGCCTAATATGTTCCAGGCACTATTCTGAGCTCTAGGGATAAGCCGATGAATGAAATAGTTCCAAATTCATCCTTTCATGGAGCTAATGTTCCAGTATGATGAAACATAATAAACATACCAATAAGTACAAGACATGGATGTCAGCTGGTGAGTGGCAGCAAGAAAAATGAGATCAGGAAGGAAGGAAGAGGAAAAGGAGTGAGGAATGCAATTGCAATAGTAACCAGGGAAAGCTTTACCAAAAAGATGACATTTGAGCAAAGAGCTGGAAGAGTAAGGAATCAGTACAGAGGATATTGCAAGGAAATGTCTCAAGTGAAAGTGAAAGTGAAACAAAACAAAACAACCAAGTCACCAGGATGAAGAGAAGCCAATGACCCTCTGTTGGCTAAGAACAGAGTGGACAGAGGAGAAACAAAGCATGAGGTTAAGACACAAGCAGAGTGGCCGGGGCAGGGTAGAGAGTCTTACAGTGTGAGGGCTTCCTTAGACTCCCAAATGGGGAGCCACCTGCTAGCATGGAACAATTTTGAGAGGAGTAGGTTTAAAGGAATAAAGACCAGGAATTTAGTTGTGAACATAGTAAATTTATGATCTATTTTTATGTATTGTAAAGGGATTGTTGAGGAGGGAGTCAGAAGAAGAAATATACAAGCTACAGACATAAATTTGGGAGGTCTAATAAGTTCCCTTGAATCTTTAAGATACAGCTCAAAACCACTCAGCATATGAAGTCACTATGAGGGTATTCTTCCAGTCAGCTGTTCACTTTGTTATAATATAACATATGGAATCTAACTTATATTAAAATAGTTTATGTAAACCTGCTTTTCACATCTGATGGGCTGTATATTACCTATGGTAATTAGACAATGAGAACTAATAACTGAACATGTTTTAGTTGATTTTAATTTAATTCTCAACACAAATTTTCATCTGAAGATAGGGAGCTAAATATTGAACCAAGTTGCTTTGTCTACTGTGTTCTCTACATTTTTGCCCACGTCAAATTGAGTACCTCTCTTTTTCCCTCTTCCTATCTCACAATAACAAGCCCTTTGTTGATACCCACACTTCTGTAATAAGCTACAGAGTTTGTCTTTGATGTCTCTTACTTAACTACTTTAAAAGTGTGTGTACTGCATTCACTCTTGCCTATAGTGTAATAAAAATATCAACACTGATCACATTATTAGATTCTTTTTTTTTCTTTTCTTTTTGGTTTTTTCGAGACAGGGTTTCTCTGTATAGCCCTGGCTGTCCTGGAACTCACTCTGTAGACCAGGCTGGCCTCCAACTCAGAAATACACTGCCTCTGCCTCCCAAGTGCTGGGATTAAAGGTGTGTGCCATCACTTGTCACTCCTGTTCTTCAAACCTAGCATTGGCTACACTGTTCCTGAACCCTACACTGTTCCTGGGAAGTAGTTACATGTCCTTAGCAAAGAGTCAGGCTTCCCATTCCTCTTCCTTCTGAGTTAGGTAGTGCTTTTTAATCAATGAACTCAAAAACTGCTTCTTAAACTCATTTGATAGAACCTGTTTACTTAGTAAATACTTCTCTAAAATAAAAGCTCACTGAAGGCAAGATCAGTGTTACATGTGATACTTCATTACAAACAGAGCCCAAGAGTAGATAAACTCAACTTAAAAATTACTTCAAAAAAGTAAATACTGTATCAGGATTCTTCCATATATTTTATCCCAGTTTATTTTTGCATAGGTTATAGTTTAATAAAAATAATTATATTAAATTCCAATTTCTGAGAAAATATGCTCCCCTAGTACTTTCCATTTTAGATCCATTTGCTAACACCTCCATTGCAAAGTTATAACCCAAAGTAACAGCTCTGACTCTTTCCTCTCTGACTCTTATCAGTTATTTCTATAGGACATATGTTGGGATTTAAGTAGGAGTAAGAGAGACTACACTTAACCACTGTCAGGAACTTCAGAAGGAGAGGCTGCTTCAGAGATGAAAAGTCAATGTGAATAACAGCTTAGTAAGAACTTAGATGTCTGCCTGGTATTTAGATATGATTGGCTATGAAATTTTATGAATCTGTTATTTGTTCTACAAAGTTTTCTCATAATAATTTAAGACTAAAGCTTAAGACAGAGCCAGGCGTGATGCTCAGCCTGTGATGACAGAACAAGAAGGAGTACTGCCAAAACAAAGTCTAAACATAGTGAGTAGCTCTGAATCTCAGCTCCTAAATGTAAATGAATATTTAAGACAAAAAACCATGGAATTACTATTATTTTGTGGTACTAGGGAATTCAGGACCTTAAAGAGCATTCAGCAAGAGTTCCACCATTATGGAAGACAGTCCCTCAGACCTATACTGGGTATTTACATCATGATGGTGCTTCCTCAACCCAACTTTTTTTAAAAATTATTTACTTATTTTATGTATATAAGTACATTGTAGCTGTCTTCAGACAATGGGACTTGAACTCAGAACTTTTGGAAGAACAGTCAGTGTTCCTAACCAGTTAGCCATCTCTCCAGCTCCCAACTCAACTTTCTATTTCAGTCCTCAATATTACACATTGCTGCTATAGTCTGCCAGGTCACACTTAGATAAAATATACATCATAAACATTGTTATACAAAGACAAGAAAGACATTCTGTTCTCCATAGGCAGAGAACTACCCTTTTTATTATAAACCAATGTTCTAAATCCATGCTGCTCAGGACAGTGGCCAAATGCAGTGGTTCTTGAACATTTTAAACATGGCTAATATGAACAGACATGTACTAGAAATGTAAAATATGTAATATATCTTGAAGCCTCAAGATAAAAAATAAGAGGGCCAATTTAACAATCTTTTTATTGATTACAATGTTGTAATGTTTTGACTTTTAGGGTAAGTAATATTACTGAAATCAATTTCATGTTGTTCTTTTGACTTTGAAATTAGACTGTAATACACTTAATATATGTGGCTTACACTATATTTCTATCAGAAAGTGCTACCCAAAGTCACCTTAAAGAACTGACTTACACTGTTTCCTTAAGTAGAATAAAAGGTATCATTTAAAGGTTAGGTATGAAATGAACTCACAAAGGACGCACAGAAATGTAAATGATCTCCAAACTATTAAAAGTGGCAAATCTTGCTGAAAACAAAAGCCTACTTTATTCAGACCCTATAAGATCATTCTGTTTACAGGAATCCCAATTCAGACTTTTACCATTATTTCATAGGAACAATTGTTTAAGTAAAATGATTCTCTAAGTATCAGCAGAAAGCAAACAATGGGGATTCTAATATATCAACATTCTCTCCAAAAGGAAAGAAACAAGAACTAGAACTGTCTTTTATTTTACTTTTGAAGAATAACTGTTTGCCCATTTCCCACACTGTAGGCAATTTATGCTGTGCTGATTAGGCAAAGTAGACCTTGTAACCCACTCAAAGTGATTCCTTCCACACCCCTTTCAAATCTTCCTTCTGTTACTGTCTTTAGTATTTCTGGAACATTCTCCCAATACAGAACAACAGTACTATTAATGATCTAAAAATCCAATGTTATATAACAATATTCACATTATTATTGTACTTTCCATGTGTTCTTAGATATTTCTTTTGAGCTTACTATTATAATCTTAAATGTGTTTTCTAAAATGTAACACCTTAAGAAGGGGAAAAAAAGGAGTCATGATTAAATCCTTCCTCACTGTTAGAAGGATCCATTTTCAGACGCTCTCTAAATGCCCTATGTGACCATAAATTAATGCTTGTCTGAGTGTGTGGAAGTCATTAAATTGTAAGGTTCATTTAACTTATCAATATAGAAAATGCAGTGACTTATCAATGGTACACCACATTGAGGATATTTGGAATGGGACAACGTACTGGTAAGATGTCAGCTTCATCAAAGTTAGACCTAAAAACTTTTCACAAGTGACATCTGAAAAGGTAGAAGTAGAAAAATACAAGAATTTTTTCTAAAAAAAATTATTTAAAAAAAATGAATGTAGAAATAATTCCTTTTAGTTGGCTGTGGTGCTATTTCATTAGTCCCAGCTATTCTGAAGGCTACAGCAAGAGAGTCATTAGAGTCCAGGATTGTGAAGCCAGCCTGGACAACAGAGTAAGACCTCAGGGCAAAAGAAGACCAAAGAAAAGAAAACCAATCAAACTTTTCTCACCATATCGTTATTTAGATGCCTTAAATGCTACTGTTAGGAAACCAGAAGTTCTTGAGTTGTCCTAATTACCATCCCCAGAACTGCAAGTTTAGTATATTGCTAATAGTCAGTACTGTCTTTATGATGTCTGGTAGGGCACCCATTATTATTCCAAATTATTTAGTGAAGAAAAAAAAAAGAAAAATAAGAAAGGAGAAAATGACCATTGGTTCTTTTGTTTGTTTCTTTTAGTTGTTTTGTTGGGTTTTTCTTTTCTGGTTTATTTTTAAAGCATACAATATTTGAAAGTAAGTGAAAATTTAATCAGGTACACACTAAATAATGAATTTTGAGCCCTACACCCATCCATGCATGCCATTAGGACAGCACTAACTAGACTTGCTGTGTTGTTGTGGTTGTTTTTGTTGTTGTTGTTAAAGTCTTTGGGTCAGCCTCCCATACCTAAAAACACTTCCCACCTGGGGTTCCTCAGTGCGAACACTGGACCTTGACTCCCAGGAAGTCCACTCTCCTTCCTGTATGCCTCTTCAGTCATTCCAGTCTCCCTGCTAGTCCTGTAGCAGATGGCTTGCAGGGACCTCTGCTCCTCCCCACTCCTCCAATCCCCATGTGTCAGCTGCCTATACCTAGAAACACTTTCTTTCTTTCTTTCTTTCTTTCTTTCTTTCTTTCTTTCTTTCTTTCTTTCTTTCTTTCTTTCTTTCTTTCTTTCTTTCTTTCTTTCTTTCTTTCCCCCCACCCCCCACCAGACAGGGTTTCTCTGTGTAGCCCTGGAACTCACTCTGTAGACCAGGCTGGCCTCGAACTCAGAAATCCGCCTGCCTCTGCCTCCCAAGTGCCGGGATTAAAGGAGTGCACCATCACTGCCTGGCATAGAAACACTTTCTATTCTGTATTACCAGTGGCCACAGCTGTCAGGAATTTAGGCAGGTGACTCACTCCTTCCTTCCTGTTCTCCTTCCTGGTGTCTCCATTCTCCCCCTCAGCTCAGTACCCACATTGCTTACAGGAGCCCCACATTCCACCTCAACTCTATCCAGTGGAGACTCCACTGGATTCAGACCCAGGATCCCCTCAGACCTTTCACTCTGGCTCCCCAAACATTTAACAGCTTTACTTCAACCTACTTGCAAAACCCACTCTTCCCACCACACCTCCAAACCCCTGGGGATTCCACCTCTAGCTGTGAAGGTGATCTTCTTAGCTATTTCCTGAAGCCATTTACAATTCATAGCCTTTTTCTCCTAGTCGGCCACCCACTGGACCTGCAGAATCACCCCCTACCAGGCACTCTACAACAAACACAGTTTCCTAACATTCATTGAGCACAACAGAAACTAGAGAATGAACAGCCATCCAGCAAAGACTAGACCCACTATCAATCCCAAGAGTCACTTCAATCATCCCAACCTAGATGCCTAGACACCAGCAAAAATACATAGTCAAAAATAGCCAGTGCATCATGTCTCTACCAGAAACTAGCAACCCTACTGTGGTGGAACCTGAGAAATGCAATGTCTCTGAAGGACAAGACAAGGATTCAAAATAGTAATTGTGAATATGTTCAAGAACTTTAAAGAGGTTATGAATAAATCCCTTAATGAAGTGTGGGAAACAAAGAGCAGAAAGAAATAGTGCAAGACATGAAACCAGAAACAGAATGACAACAAAACAAAACACCAAAACACATAAACTGAGAAAAAAACAGGAAATGAATAATTCAGAAAGTCAAACAAAGACATCACAGGCAAGTCTCACTGTCCTAGTTAAGGTTACTATCACTGTGATAAAACAAAGCAACTTGAGGAGACAAGGGTGATTTAGCTTGTGCTTCCACAGCATCATTTATCATCAAAGGGCTCCAGGACAGGAACTCAACCATGGCAGCAACCTGGAGGTGGGAGCTGACACAGAGGCCATGGAGAGTGCTGCATACTGGCTTGCTCCCCAGGACTTGCTCAGCCTGCTTTCACATAGAATCCTGGACCACCTGCCAAGGGGTGGTCTTACCCACAATGGGCTGGGCATTCCCACATCAATCATTAATTAAGAAAATGTTCTACAGGGTTGCCTATAGCCCAGTCTTATGAAGGCATTTTCTAAATTGAGGGTCTCTCCTCTCCAGGGATTCTAGCTTGTGTCAAGTTGACATAAAACTAGCAAGCACACTCACCAACACAGTACAAGACATGGAAAAGAAAATTTCAGGTGTTCTCTGAAGAGAAACAGAGGAGTGGATAGGGGCCAGGATTAGAAGGAATAGAGGACGGAGAAACTACAGTCCAGGGGGGGAAAATAATAATATATATATATAATTTGTATATGTATAAAATTTGTATGTATGTATGTATGTATTATGTATGTGTAAGTGTGTATGTATGTATAACTTGGGCCCAATGAAGAAAAATTAATGAAATAAATATGAATTTTCTTCACACTGAAGAGCCTAAAGATGACATTTTAATTAATTAGAATCATAATCACTTTTCATCTGCTTGTGCTTCTGGAAAAAGAAGCTACAAGTTGTGCATTATACTGTTATACTGTATACTGCACTGGTTGTATACTGGCTGGATGTCCAAGAACCTGAGACTAGATTGGCTATATACCTAGGGGAAAACCAAAAGCTACTACTGTGCTAAAAGAACATAGTAATAAAATGATTCCTAATGACATTCTACTGTATCCAAAGATTAGTGTCTTATCCAGACTTTATCAGACCAATTTTCTCGTTCAGCAGATGGGAACAAAATAGAGACCCAGAACTGCAGAGTGTACACAGTGAAGGACCTTGGGACACTCAGTCTTAAGTGGGAAGTATCCATCAAACCCTTCCCCTTAGGGCTCAAAGAACTATGTAGAAGTCAAGGTAGAAAACTGTAAAAGCCAGTGAGGATGGATGATAGCAAGAAGTGTTTTCAGTCCCACCGGGACTGACACACATGAGAACTCACAGAGCGTGGCAGCATGTCTAGGGCCTGTGTATATTCAAGCAAGATGGGTCCCATCACTGAGAGGTGCAAGTGGGTACCATCTCTAATCACTAGCCAAGAAACTACATCCAATTGACAAACCCTCATAGAGGAAACAGTAGTTTCTCTAAGGGAATCTCACTGTGTGAACCACACTTAAAGGCAAACCTCATTCCTATCAGTAGAGGGCCAACACAAAATAAACCTAAAAGTTTGTTGCTAATTGTCTCATACTGCTTTTTCTAAATCTTATTGGTATTTTTACTTGCATTTTATAGTGTGTGTGTATGCATTTCTTGTACTTAGTTTCCTTTGGGGGGGGGGTCTATCAGTTTTTTCATACTGTTTTTTCTCCTTATCCACTGTCTTTTTATTGGCCTGATTGTTTTCTTAAGAAAGACAGAAAAAAGGTGTGGAATTGGAAGGTTAGGAGATATAGGAAAAGATGAAGGAGAGGAAATCCTGATCAGAATATATTTTATGAAAATAACTTGCTGGGCAGTGGTGGCGTATGCCTTTAATCCCATCACTTGGGATGCAGAGGCAAACAATAGTTTGGGGGAAAGAGAGAACTGGGAATAAACACAGATACGTTGTATCCATATATAAAACTGCTTTAGAATAAATATAATACTATGGAAAGAAATCTGAAAGAAAAGTCTAGTATTTTATGAAAAAATAGAGAAGAAAACCACAAGAATCTATCATGTACACTTCCTGCCCATCTAAGCTTAACCAAAAATTTCAGTATTAGGAGAAACAGAAACAGAAAGCCGAAGACATTCAATGATTCTTCAATAAAGAATGAAAAATAATTCTCAAAATTATAATAATCCAGTGTATCCTTCTATTACCAAAAAAAGTACAAAGTTATATTTTGGTTATGAGGCTTATGAGATAAATAATTCAAAAAGTAAAAAGAAAATCCTAAAGTCTTTATTCAGGCAACAAAAAAGTCAGGTTCATCATTTTTTTTTTTTTCATGTATCCATGCATACTTCTTATAACTTCCTAACAGTTAAGTATGAAATAAGTGCTGGGAATACAGGTATAGGGAATAGGTTTCAACAACAGTCATTAAATCTCTTAACTATTTCTATCAAAGGTACTCCATCAATAGAAACTTACCTACTTAAGATTCTTTTGAAAAAGATTTCATTATTGTTTTTGTGTGATGTGTGTGTACACATGACAACACATGAGTGTGGGGTTCAGAGGACAACTCCGGAGCTTGGTGCCTCCTTCCATCTTTACCTGGATCCTAGGACCTAAGTCAGGTTGTCCAGCTTATACAACAAGCACTTTACCTGCTGAGCCAGCTAAGTGGCCGAATGCTGATGATTTTAAGGAGGAATTCAACAGTGCTTCAGAGAATATTATGCTATTAAAAAAAATCTTGCTGGGCGGTGGTGGTGCACGCCTTTAATCCCAACACTTGGGAGGCAGAGACAAGCGGATTTCTCTTTCTTTCTTTCTTCTTTTTTTTTTTTTTTTTTTTTTTTTTGGTTTTTCGAGACAGAGTTTCTCTGTGTAGCCCTGGCTGTCCTGGCACTCACTCTGTAGACCAGGCTGGCCTTGAACTCAGAAATCTGCTTGCCTCTGCCTCCCAAGTGCTGGGATTAAGGCAGGCAGATTTCTGAGTTCGAGGCTAGCCTAGTCTACAAAGTGAGCTCCAGGGCAGCCAGGGCTACACAGAGAAACCCTGTCTCGAAAAACAAAACAAAACCAAACAAAACAAAACAAAGAATCTTGACAGATTTTCCAATAGAAAACATTACTTTTGCATATAATAGAATCTTCAGCAGAGTATGTCTAATAAAGCAATATTGTAATCTATAATGCCAAATAAAATGGAAGAATATATTTCATCTTGTAAAGTAGCATACCTCCATGTGGCATAGCATTTTGACCCCAGTACATACTTGGTAAGTGTTCTATAGTAATACATGCATAGTAATATAACTTTTCTTCTGTCAAATGCCTGTTTCTCATGTGGTACTTCTTCTCTCCATATGGTAAAATTATTTATGTATAAGTTATATTATTTTATAAGACTATAAGGGGCCTAAAAACAATAGGTTCATCTCATTATGCTTTAACAGCACCCAATCCAGTTCCTTATTAGACTTCTGAGAATAGAAGTGAAGTCTGGCAAAGATTATAGTACCTACAATAGTGATTATTTTAAAAATAGACCTCTGAGAGATACAAATAAATATGCCTGAGATTTTTCCTGCTTTCATACTCTGGTAATTTTCTTCACTATGCTTGGAATTGTGTTCAGCATGGTGCTCATATACATACAATTCAAATGTGTGGGAAAGAGGAACAATATTCTATAATTAGAAATTTCCAACTAGTGAAATGAAAGACATTCAGGACAGGCAGACAGGCAGTCGCATACAAAGAAGAAAACAAAAATCATGGACAATGGTTCTTAGCTATTTAATTAAGGTTTCACTCTCTGAGATTTACCTTCCATAAATATGGCTGGATCAGGGGAAAGAAATATGAAACATTCACTCAATAAGAAATAACCTGGCTGAACAAACCATAAAGAGAAATACTTCTGTACCTTGATGTCAGACGTGTCCCGCTGACTGTTTCGCCATGCTCTGGAGACTGATGAGAACGTCCTATCTGCGTGATCAAATTTCCCTCCTTGCAGATTTAGAAAGTAAGTTGTGAAGGGTTCCTAAAAAATAATTAGTGAAAAAACTTTTATGTTTTCATGTTAATATATATCTTTACATATACATTTGAAATAGTATTCATTAGTTAGTAATATGTCCAATGTATAGAATGCAAGTTGTAGGAAAATTATTACGTTATAGCTCTTAATTTTTTTCTCAAATGTTTCTATGCCTTCAAAATTTTGGTATTGGTAATATTTTCATCAGCTCCCTTCCTTGCCAAAAATAAACTGCTAATAGCATTTAGACATGAATTAAATGCATTTACTTCATTGTTCAGGAAATAGAACAATATGTAATTTTTTGTATTGTTATGGCTAGCTCACAATTTATGATTAAGAAAAGAAAAGTATTTGGAAGGTTTAAAAGCCTCATCTTAGTTAAAGAACACCTAAACATGTATTCGTGGGTAATTGCTTGTAGCTAAGCCTGTAAATTACACCTAAGACTTACATCTGTCCATACTCTAAGACATATGTCTGTCCATATTCTTTTGACTTATATCTGTCCATACTGTATTCATAAGCTTTAATTAATGATGTGCTGCTGCTAATGGTTCCCAAAGAAATTACTTTTTAGTACATGAACCACCTTTTAATTTTATAGAAACATTTCTTGTTTAACTAATGTTATCAATACACAGCAGTGATGGTTATTTGAAAACACATCTTACTCTATTTAGAGCAAAATAAGGACCAGATGGGTAAATATGTCTGCATTATCAAAACATTAGTTACTTTTATTTTAAGAAGCTACACTTGAAAAGAATCCAGCTAATCTGGTATGATAAGCACCATCTGAAGATACAGATTTGAAGAAGACATTCACACCATTCTAGAGGAAACATTTTTAAGGTTATGGCACAAAATACTGGCTAAAGCATATTTATTTAAAAGCTCAACTGTTTAAAACTATTTTCAATATTCAAAAAAATGCTGATGATTTCCAATCATCCGCAGTCTCTGAAACATTGGATTTATTTAGTCACGGTCTATTATTCAAATTGAACTTACTATTCTTAGGAGCCACGCAAGAACGAAACTTGCAGTTGAGTAATGAGTACCATAGTGGAACTTTGGAACTTGGTCATCTTCCCATGACTCAAATCGCTCTGCGAAGAATGCTGCTCTTTTGGGATTCAAAGCTCCTATTGGCTGCCATTAGAAGAGAAGGGAGAGAAAGAAATATAAATGTAATCATCCTTTATTTCTTTCATTATTTTAAGATTATTCTTTAAGTATGCATGAAATAGAATGTAAAAATATATGTATCTGTAGTTAGAAAAACAGCAGTGCCCATACTCAAAGAACAAACAGAAAAATTCCCATTTTTTTCTCAGCATGGCTAAGGATATGCAGATAACTAAGTAGATGGGCAAACCTGTCATTTCTGTTACACATAGTTTTTTAATCAGTCAGTCTGAAAGGGCAAGTTACATAACATGCAGCTGAGCTGCATCACACTTTAGGAAGTGTCTATAATTAGAAGCAGCAAGCAGAAACATCTTAGCACTAGAGGGCTTACTTCTGTCTCTGAGAAAAGGGTGAGACGAAGCTGGGAAGAGGGGCTAAATGCAGAGTGAAGATGTTATAAGAGAGAGGGAGTAAGACTCAACAACAAGGTTCTACTAACATAAACTCAATACAAGTTAGAGGACAGTGGGCTGTGCAGATGGTTCAATGGGTGAAATCTTGCATTGCAATCACTAGGACCTGAGTTCAAATCTCAAGCAACCATGAAAAAGCTGGGAAAGGTGATATACAACTGTAATTCTAATAATGCCCAGGGGGCAGAGATAGGTAGATCCCTGGAGCCTGCTGGAAAGCCAGCTTAGCCAAATCACTGAGCTTCAATTTCAGTAAGAGATCATGTCTCAAAAATAAGGTAGAAAAAAAAAATAAGGTAGAAAGAGATAGAGGAAGACATACAATATTTACTTCTGACCTCTAAATGTCTACATGAGTTAACATCATCATCATCATCATCCACCCCCCACCCCCCACTCCAAGGAATGGTAAGAACATCATGATCTTATACTGAAAATAAAACATTTCAACAGAAGTTCCAGAATCAGTAAATCAAAGTGAAGATCCTGGACTCAATAGAAAATTCATACCCAGTCAGAAGGTCATTTTAAAAAATAAAGAAAGAATATACATTAAGGTCCTTCAAACCATGAATGGCAACACTCAATGAATATTATTATTTTTTTAAGTAATCTTTTAGAAGGTAAAAGAGTTTAAATAGAATAACTGGTATAAAGCATCCAGAACATTGCTTGGCACAGGCATGCAATGACTGTTGCTATCCAGGGAATACACCGCCTCTATAAACAGTGAGCAACAGTCTGACATTTTCTTAAGACAGACAAGAGTCTCCTTGAGACTACCAAGCTGGGCTACTGCTCTAAGAGTGATAAGATCAGCCACATTAAGTTACAATTCAGTCTACGGAAACATTCCGATCTGGAGAAAATCTCTATTCCTTACTCAAACTATAAATACAATTAAAAATAACTTCCCTAATGAGACACAGAGTTGTTTTATATCTCTCGGAAAATTTTTACAAGTTATTTATATTTATAAGACCAAAAAAATATATGACTATTCATGAGGAAAATGCTAAAGTAAAATAACATTATTTTAAAATAGATATATTCAGAAGTCATACAGTGAGAAGGGAGCCATGTTCAAACCTGGTCTTGAAATACTTTTCATATTGTGATTATAAGTAACATTTTGAAGTCATTATTTTGGCTATATTTCTTAATTTGTTAATTTACCTTCAAAATTGTTAATAATTGAAATCATTTTCATTCAACAGTATCTTGGTTCTGAAGAACATTGTTTTATGCTGTCAGCTTTTACTTTACAAGTTAATCTTTAAAAACATACAATTGATTACTACTTATTACTAATTTTAAAATACCTTCTTTTAAACTATTAGTTTCAGTGCCAAAGAATTATATCTGACTTACTAAATATATAGTAGGAATCAAAATCATTCCAGAAATTCTTTCTTTGTGACAGAACCAATATGGAAGGCCTTTAAATGTATTTTAGTTGTTATCCCTAAAGATACAGCCATGTAAAAAGAAGAAAAGAAATAAAATCACTAGAAGACAAATTATATGAATTAAGAATAGAATCAATGTGCCTTCTGTATGGCTCAGCAGCATATTAAGAATACACTTTATCTGATCCTATTTTTATTACTCTCCAGATGAGTACCTCGGTGAATCGATAGTTATAGAATCACATTTCTTGAATATAATGCTAAGACCAATTAGGATTGATTTCACTAGCATCTGAAAGAAAAGGCATCATACTGAGATCCATGTAGGTAGAACTCACAGTATCGATTCTGGCTGGTATTGTCACAGTTGGTTTCTGAAACCTGCTACAGGACAGCTATCAAGACATACCACATTTATTTGCAAGCATATAAAAAAGAAGTCACCAAATAAAGAAAGGTTTAAAAAAAAAAAAAGGAGCAGTGGAGCTGGGCACTGACAATGACACACTATCAGCTTACTCAGAGAAGTTACAGTGGGAATACACACATTGAATTATACATTACGGGAAAGCACTGATTTATTGTGGTAATAACATCCACCTCATTAAAAGATTCTGCTTTGCTGCAGTTGGAAGGCTACATATTGTTTACTGCTATAAATTAATGGCAGTGCAAAGAAGACTGTGGAACCATCCTAACAATAGATCTGTAATGACAGTGCTGTATATCATGGCTTCCTCAGCAGCTTCATAATAAAATGGAGACAATGTATTGAGCTAATACATTCTACCATGCTGGCCCATATTTTTCTGACAGCTGCTTTAAAAGATGAGCAGAATCCAACTATGTTATAATGCTACAAAACATTTAACTAAGCAAGAGTCAGTCAGATAGCAAGTTCACCACAGCAGTTTAAAACACTGTCTAAACCAGAATTCCAAGCTGCTTATTCATCTCTGCAGAGGAGCTGAAAGTTAATGCTCGTGCCTCTTCTTACTTATCTGGTATATTATGGGTAACAACTGCTAGGCAGTTCAGGGAGATGGCTAGTACTCTCATCTCATATTGAATTCTCTGTACAATTTAACCCGCTAGACAGGACATTATTTTTAATTAGCAGAATTTTAAAGGAAGAAACAAAAAATACTGGCATTTAAAACTGGCCACAATTTCTTGGTAACAAATAAAAAAAGTAAATATTGATTAAAGGATACAAAAAAGTACATAATTTAACTTCATTACAAAGAACATTAAAATATCATTTAAATATTGGAAAAATAAACAGAATTAAATAAAAATTTTAATCCCTACCAAACAAAGGTAAAATAGCAGGAGAGATTAAAATAAAGATACAGTAATTTGAAATTTGGAGTATTGTAACTGATAATTATGTGAGAACAGAAATAAAAATTGGGATAAACTTAAAAAAAAACAAATATAAAATGTCAAGAAATAAAATTTTTTTGAAAATGGTAGGGCAAAGCAACAAGCCCCCAGTCTGAGAATGGGTCAGTGATCTCATACAAACAGCAAGGCAGCATCTCCGGGAGGGTAACAAGTGGCCTGTTAGTGAGGCAGACATAGAATTTATAAAGTGGGAGTGTTTAAATCAGCTTTGTAAACTTATTACAATAAAAAATTATTTTTACTACTTCTTGAGAAGTACTTTTGCTAATTAACAAAAATACTCCATATAATGTTCAGATCTGGCACGGAAAGTTAATCCTAATTATTTCTTTTCTGAGGTTATTTAATCAGGGATATTTAAGAAGAAGGGTCATCAATCAAGTTATGATGATAAACATTATAACTGGTACCCATGAGGCAGGATAAAAGCAGCACTGTGCAGTGCTGCAGCCTCCCTGCCCCCAGCCTCCCTCCCTGCCCCCCAGCCTCCCTCCCTGCCCTCCAGCCTCCCTCCCTGCCCCTGAGCCTCCCTCATTGCAGACTCCTATATGTCCAAAAGTAAACTCGTTTCTCAAAGATCTAATCACCTAAATAATTTATATGAAAAGCTGGAAAATATCAAAGCAACTGCCAATCATCTTTTAATCACATTAATTGTTTTGTTTTCACAGACCCCTTAAAATGTCACTGACTCTTAACTACCAGTAAAAATTAGCTTTTTCTTTCTTGTCTTCAAATTTGGAGAACTATAAATTGAAGTTACTTAATAAAAGAATAATGTTTCCAGATTGAATTTTGTAACTTATAAAACCTAATTATTTATTCACAAAAAAATGTGAGATAAAGTAACAAGTAATTTAGCTCAAACTCAACTGCAATCTTAGTGACTCAAATGCAGGATTTGAAACTCCCTCTCCACATCTTTGTACCCACCAGAAAAGTGCTGTACTAGCTGTTGTTTCTCCTAATCTCAGTATCTGCACGCTATTTTTCAAAAATGACCGTTGTTCAGTAGGTTTATCTAAGAGCCACACATGTAAGGGACTCAGGAGAGCTCTGTGCAAAATCCATGCTGTGAGCACAGCTGCTGTGACATCATATGCTGGCAGCGCCCTTCCTTCTTTCCTTTTGACATTTACATATGAACTGCTGCAGCTCCTATGAACCTTTCAGAAGTGACTTTCCACAAACTCTAGGTTTGTAGCTGCTGAGGCCAAGATGGTCAGGAAGAATTGGCAGGAAACCTCAGAAATCTTATAGTGCGCAGATTTATTTAAATGAACAAATTTCTGAATTCCACAAGTCTCAGATTTATTCACACCTTACAGTATAAGTTTTCTTGAGAAATACTGTTTAGAAAAGAAGAGTTAAAGAGAGAACAGAAAAGGTTTGGAGCATATCCCAGGAATAAACACCTGAAAGAGTTAAAGAATGCTGCTTTGCAAAGACCCTTTCTGTGGTATACAGAGCAGTGGAAAGATATCAAAGTAGAGAAGGGTTCCGGAAGGAACACAAGAGGACCACTGCAGCTCTGTTTAGGATCATGGTGATCTCCTGAAAGCATCTCACACTGTCATGTACACAGTCTGATCAAAAATGCAGAATCAGCAATGGGCAGAGCTTGTCCTCTTCTGAAAGTGGAGAGTGCCAGCACACACTGATAGAGAGTCCTGACAACGTGAAAGCAAACACTAGGTTAAAACAGAAAAACTGGTGAGCCCACTGTTCTCTCACGGTTTTTACATTATAATGGTGTTGAGGGTAAATGTCAAAAATAAGGATAAGGTATCTGATGTACATGAATAGATGAAGGCTTGCAGTTTAGAGAATGGTAAAAGAAATGTTATGTCAGATGCTGTAATTATTTGGTTTGGGAATATTCCAGGAAATAGTATATTGACCCAAAGGAATGCTCCACATGACAACAATGTTATTATTTGTTAGATACAAACAAAAAAAATCTCAGAGCCTTAAATAAATAAACCCATAATATTCAAAACAATTCTGTAACATCCAGGCCTATTAACATCCTCCATTTTGCAGATGTAAAAACGTTGTGTCTGGGAGATGTAAAATGTAGCAGCAGCTGTCATCTGATTACAGGCAGCAAAAAGTTAGGGCACTAAGACCAAACTACAGGCTAGACTCAGAAAGGTATGTGTTGCCTGGAGTAATGCAAATATTAATGTTGAACTCAAGTATTAAATTCATTCTATGAAGTTTCCAATTAAAGTAAGGTGCATATAGAAAAAAGAAGAAGAAGGAGAAAGGTGAGGAGAATGAGGATGATGATGATGATGATGATGATGAGGAGGAGGAGGAGGAGGAGAAGGAGGAGGAGGAGAAGAAGAAGAAGGAAGGAGAGGGGGGAGGGGGAGGGGGAAGAGGAAAAAGAGGAAGAGGAAGAAGAAAAAAAGCCAGGTATAGTAGCATGCAACTTTAATCCTAGCAGTCAGACAGTGAAGCAGACTGGTAGACTTCTGTGAATTCAGAGTCAGGCTGGTCTACACAGTGAGTTCCAGGCCAGCCAGGACTACACAGTGACACTCATGTCTTAAAAAATGAAAGAAAAAATGAAGACATATTATTTTACAATGTACTATATTTTTGCATGAAAACATAGTTATTGTATGTATGTATGTTTGTATGTATGTATGTATGTATGTATTTAACAACATATTCTTAAGGTGTTTCTTCCTACTTAAGTTTTATCTGGAGAAGAACTTCAGGAGACATTATCACAAGTGGAAAATGCATATTTTTGTCTTGGGGACACCGAAACCATGCTTTAAAACAGTTTCTATCTAAAATATATACTGTAATTAATGTCTCCTATTTATTTTCCCTTTAACTTTGATAACTATACCATAGCAACAACCCCAAATGAGAGTCAGTAACCTCTGTGTTTTTGAAGATTTTAAAAGAAAACCATGGTTATTCTGGTTGTATCCTATCTGTCTTTCAGGGAAGAAAATAAACAAAGAATCTTTGTTATTCAGGTCATAGTGCACTGTAGGAAGCACAAGTGTCTTATTTTAGTTCTAGCATCTTTTGTATCTAAATGACAAATGAAACAAGGCTGGTCATCATTTTTACACAACCTTGGCTTGTAGGGTGTTTTGTCACATGCTGTCTATGACAGCGATGGCTTGACACTTATCTTCATACACCCCTAGGCTTTATTTAATATTGTCAAGAAAAAGATTGCATCAACATGCTTCTGTAGCTTTCAGAGTTAACAAATAAGCATTTTTGCTTTCAGTAGCTGGGATATTTTTAATCCCTTGAAAACACATTATACATAGGCTTCTATGGTGAATTGAAATATATACACTATCCCTTTTAATTTGATAACAACATCTTGGGAAAAATAAAATACTCCAGTTTACTTATGGTGCCTAAGGAAAGTTCAAGTCATTTCAAACATTCAAAATGCTAGATTCAAGTATATTTGTCATTACAAATCTGCTTTATCAGCTACAGTTAGTACTATGGGGATTACTCTTACTAAATGTTCTTAACCTCAGTCCGAGAAAGTCACACAAACTAATGAACATAATGTGGATGGAACAATACCAGTACTGAGCTAAATGCCAAGAGCCCAAGAAACAAATCTAAAATCCTAAATATAATTTATAAAAAATGTTTTAATTATAAAGGTAATAAAAACAAGCGGTTCAATGTTGATAAAAATATTTATTTGTACATAAATATAACTATTCATTTTCGGAACCAACTTAAGACCATTAAATTTAAGTAATTTGCCTACACTGTAAATCAATGTTAACAAATCTCAATAGTTCAACAGTGTACACATAAGGTGCATAGCCAAATAACCAAACTAGAAGAGGAAAAGTGGCATAAGATAATAAAAATAGGCTACTTGGAAAAGCTATCATATTTTAAGGAAAATATCATTACTTAAATATCAATATAATACATATATGACTGAGGAGTTAGCTTAGTAGGTAAAGTATTTGTTGTACAAGCCTGATGCCCAACTTAGGATCTAAGGACCCAGGTAAAGCTGGACACAGTAGTTCATGCACTTGTAATCACAGCAAACTTCTACAGAGAGATGCTGACAGACACAGAGAAGCCCTGGAAGTTCAAAAGCAAAATAGTCTGGCATATACAGCAGTGAAGACAAGACAGTGTAGAAAATAAGGTGAATGGTAAAGACTGACACCTAAGGTTGTTCTCTGTTCTCCGTGTGGTAGTGCGTGCATATCATTCTTCCACCTACCCCAAGACTAAAACAAAAGTTACTGTAGTACAGGCTGAAACTGAGAATGCACAGGTAAGCACCTGAGTTGTATCAGTAGCTGAGGAGCTACTGAATCAGTGAGGGCTGCTGGGAAAGGGAAAGTAAGTTTTCTTTAAGGTATGGACCCTTATAGGTTATCCATGAACCTAGAAGTGTCCACACAAATAAGACTCTGGGTCACTAAAAAAGACATGAAATTTGGAGAGGTTGGAAGTATGTGGATAGTTCAGGAATGAGTGTAGGTAAATATAATCACAATATTGAATGTAAAAAAAAATTCAAACAATAAAAAAATACTATATTTGTTAAAAGAATCTGAGTTGTAAAGCATTTTAGAAACTACTACAATAGTTCAAATATTAAACAAGAATACAAACTAAAGTTGGGCAATAGTTAAGTAACTGGCTTTCAGGAGGGATGTAGCAATTGTTATCAGTTTAGTCAGATAATCACCAATAACTCAATAGTTGAAACAGAGGAGTTCCTAGTAATTCTCATAGCTCATGGATAGTTTTGGGTCATACACAAAACTAGTAAATGTTAATAAGACATTTGAAGTTGATCTTGAGCAATGAGACCAGATAGACAAATCATCAAGGAGTGAAGGCTGTAACATATAGATCAGCCTATTCCTGGCAAGCACAGACAAATGAGACTCTCCTAAGAGTCCTCAGACTGAAGACCTGAGATCAAAGGAAAGCTGGCGACTCAAACAGCCTAGGCCAGGAGTTCTCCCACATTGTTCTAAGGGACAATGCAAACAAGGACAGGAGGAAAGAATCTACATTCCTCTACCTTTAGATCCATTAAGGCCCTCAGCAGACTGAATGATGCTCACTCACAGTGTGCATTGCTAGATTGCATAACCTAAATTTCAAAACAAATAAATTCTCCCATTGCAAGAGGAGAAAAAAAAAAAAAGCCAGCTAGATTCACAAGTACAATTTAAAATTTATCTTAATTTCCTATATAAGGTGATATGCTAGAAGATGATCAATGACCAAAATTTTCACTTAATCTTCTTTATTGTATATAAGAATATCGATATAGATATCACTTATTGGTTCTGTAATGCAATGTAATTAAGTTAGTTATAAAGCAGAGGTATCAAGAGATTTCATCCATCATGCCTAAGAAAATGGCTTGGGTAGAGGAACTAAACACCTTGAAGTACTGTTACCAGTTATTCCATTACAAAGTCAAACTCAGAAAGAAGCATTTTTTTTTTAAGATTTATTTATTTTATGCATATGAGTATACTGTCACTGTCTTCAGACACACCAGAAGAGGGCATCTTATTCCATTACAAATGGTTGTAAGCCACTATGTGGTTGCTGGGAACTGAACTCAGGACCTCTAGAAGAGTAGTCAGTGCTCTTAACCACTGAGCTACCTCTCCAGACCAAGAAGCAATTTTTAAAATGATTATTTATAGTTACCTCTGTTTTTCATGTACTGATATAAACTTTGATATGGAGTACTTATAATTTTGCTTAATATCAATATTTAAATTATAACCACTCATAAAACAGAGTATAACATCTTATGAGCTATCTCGATCTTTCTTCCAAATAAAGGGCCTTTTAAAATTACACCAAACTTTTCATAATTTAAGATCATGATAAAAGTTATTTTAAAATATGTGGATGTCAAAGAGTACTTTAAACCAAAAATTCTGAGAATGAAAAATAATCATGCCCAGTCTAAGAATTCTGAGCATTAAAGTAGTGGCCTTTTTCCTCAAAAAAAATTGTATTTTTAAAGATGAGTTGAATATTTCCCATTAAAAGAAAACTGGGCTCCTTAAGGAAATGGCTCACTCTAATTGTAGGGTGGGCAGTACATAAAACACCTTGGGAAACTGTGTGCCATAAGAAAATGGAGCTGTCAAATATTACTGGGGATATTCGTTGGTCTTCTGTCACTGTATCCACAAGTTCTGACAGAAAGAACTTAAGGTAGGAAGATTTATTTGGAAGGGTTCTGTCCATCATGGTGGGAAGACATTGCTGAGCAGCCAGACTGTGGTGGCAGGAGCACGTGGTGGCAGCTCACATCACATAGGAGCAGAAAGCACACAGCCACTAGGAACTAGAGACAGCTATCATCTTCAAAGGCCTGCCACTAATGATCCACTTCTGCCAGTCAGGTTCTGCCTCCTAAATGCTCAACAGCCTCTTAAGACAGAACTACCAGCTAAGGAATGAGCTATCAATAAGCCATATCAAAATTAACATTAAGTGTAAGTGATTTCAACACTCAAATTAAAAAGTAGAGATTGTAAGATTGGATATAAAACCATATAGTATTAAATACTTTATACAAAAAAAGTACTGTTAAAGATAAAGACAAAGACTGGGTATTCAAACGTGCTCCCCTGTGGACACTGCAGATTCAAAGCTTAACAATAGGATTTTATCTGAATAACACACTACATTCATGAGAGGCCACACTGGAAAGTCATGACAATTTTATTATCAGGGAAAACAATGTCTCTTATTCTTAGAATGAGAAAGCACCAAGGTGAGGCTGCTCCTTACACGCTGGGGTGGGTGCATACACAGAGTTTGAGACAGGAAGACTAGCCTGGGTTACATGGTGAGACCTTGTTTAAAACTAGAAAGTCTGGAGAAAGCTGTTTCCATTCTACTAGAGAAAGTCTATAAAATCCAACCTTTTCTTCAGATCCTTATAGAGAATTGAGGTAGAAAACAAGCAAGTGAACCAAACCCTCAAACTGACAAGATTCTCAACTGAGAAACAGTATAGAAATATAAAAAGTTGACAAAGGAACACTAACAAACAAAATAGAAAAAGGAAACGAACCTTAAAATACCTAATTTGAGTAACAATATCAGTTTAGAAAATTTGGCACATCAAAAGACACACGCATGTCTAAGATATTTTTCCCAATGGTCTGCACAGGGTGCTCCTGAATGAGAGCATGAGTAAGTAAGGACAGTTGCGCAGAGGCAGGTCCTCCATATGACAGGCTCACAGGATGTGACTTATCGTCACAAAACATCATCACTAAAACTAACCTTTCTCAGATATGAGAAAATCCCTTAAGCTGATGGGGACGATACCACATTCTATCACCCAGGGTCTTGGCAAATGCAGGAAAAGAAAAGGAAAATAATCTAATACAGGAGGCAGATACACTGCTTCTTGGATAAGTCAAAGCAAAAACTCTTCGCTTTGGAGAATGCCAAAAAAATTTTTTTTTCTTTGCTGAAAATTTTAACCAACAAAAAGGAGAGATCAGATGGGAAAATCTTCTCTGCTCAAGATCTATCACAGATGACCAGCACAGTATGGGTGACATGAGAGCTGGAGTCCAGAAAGCTGAGAAGCTCTATCTAGGACCATACAGACCAGAATGCCTAAAACTACATCTGGATCAGAACCCACAAATGCTCTCGAAAGCAGGTTTACATGCAGAGAAAAAACAAAGTATAGAAGGAAAATACCTCTGTGGTATTTTCAGAGGTTTCCAGAATCTGAGGACAGAAAGGACAGGAAGACTGAGAGAAGTACTTTCAGCACCACTGGGCAAAGTCAAATGGAAACCCTAGCCTGTGAAACACTGAAGAACTCAGTGCCCTCATGGGTAAGACTAAACTGCTCACGGAAGCAGCAACACATGTTTCTAAATATAAGATATTCATATCTCAATCTGTAATATTTTCCTGTCCCAGAAAATAACAGCACTCACTGTATTAATGTAGAAAAGGGCAGATAAAGGGAGACAAGGCATAGAGAACGGATGAGTGACATAGAAGCCAGAAAGTGAGAAGTAGGACTTCAAACAAGCTTGGAAGGAAGGGGAAATGGCTTAGTTTGTAAAATGCCTGCCATACAAACAGAAGGATCTGAACTCAGATCAATCCTATGTATGTATCTGGGTGTAGTGAAATGTCCCTGTAATCTCACTGCTGGGAGAGTAGACAGGAGAATCCCAGAGACATGCTGACCAACTATGAGCTCCAGATTCACTAAAGGACACTCTCTCATAAATATAAGATAGAAAATGACAGAAGACAATGCCTGACATTGGTCTCCACATACACATACACACAAACAAGTACACATGCATAAACCACACACAAATAATTTACAAAGCCATAACACAATTAAGATTAAGTATAAATGGTAACAGCACTCAAATTAAAATGTAGAGACAGTAAGATTGGATATGAAAATATATAGTACTAAATACTTTATACAAAATGGAATTGTTAATATAAAGACAAAGAGTGGGTTTTTAGAGGTGGAAAGAGTTAGTGTGAAGAGTCACTGAAACTGTTACATAAACATCAGAAAAAGCAGTAGGATTTCTACTAAGTGTAAGGTGAGATATTACAAAATAAGCACCAATATATTTATTAGGAAAACATGATTTAAAAGCATGTGTGTGTTTGTGTGTGTGTGTGTGTGTGTGTGTGTGTGTGTGTGTATTAGTTTCCTGGGAGTCCTGCAACAAAGTACCACAACTGAACGGCTTCAATAGAAACCGATCTCCATCTAGTTACAGAGAAATCTGAAATCTAGCTGTTGTCAGTGCTAGGAACACTGATTTCTCTGAAGCCTCTTGAGGAGGGTCCCCTTGGCAGCATAACCTTGACTGCAGCTTCTGTTGTCAAGGCTCTCTCTGTTGGTCAGGTGCCCTCATCTTGTCAGGAGCATATCAACATCACTAGCATAAGGTTTGGGCCCACCCTAATGGCTGTACCTTAAGCTTTATTATATCTGTGGAGACCTCATTTACACAAAAAGCCTATCCACAGGTACCAGATTAAAAGTATAGGACTTAAATGTTATCTTTAAAAAAAATTTGAACCTGGGTCCTTAAAAGTATTATTTGGGGACATTATATCTGATGCAAAGATAAAAATGGACATATCTGAAAATTTTTAAATAAGTCTAGATTACTGATTTTTTAATTAACAAATTTAATTAAATAAATGAAAAAACACCATATTCATGGATTATAAAATTCAATATTTTGATATATTACTTCTGCCAAAAATGATTTACAGACTCAATGTAGTCCTTATAAAAAATAATCTTGTAGACTTTTTAAAAATTAGAAATTAACAAGCTTATTCTTAAAAACAAAAACCCAGAATTGCTAATTTTGAAAAAGAATAGAGTTGAAAGAGTCACTAAACCAGATTTCATGACATACTGTAACACTTAAAGTAACCAAGACAGAATGGCACTTACATGAGGATAGATATATATTTGATGGAGCAGAATCTGGATGGAGAACAATACATAAATGTCAACCAATTCCAACAAAGCAACCAAGACTATTTAAGACAGTCTTTCTTTTTAAAAATCCATTTATATGTATATACATATGGAGCTATGCACATATGCCACAGTGCATACATGTCATGCAGCACATGTGGAGGTCAGAAGACATCTTGCATGCAAAAGACAGTTCTCCCCTTCCACCATGTATTCAGTTATCAGACTTATTAGCAAGCAATATTACAGGTCAATATAGTTAAAAAAAAATTAGACTTACATGAATTTAAAAAAAGGAACCTCAACCCCTAACTTTATACCTCTAACATATTCTAGACAAAAAAGAAAGAAAAAGCACAGTAGAATCAGCAAGCACAACATAAGAGAGTAATATATGTTTTCATTTGTTTCTAGAAAAGCCAATTTATCACCAGTAGGTCGTACCACTGGGTCAAAGATAATTCAAATCAGCAGCTCTCAAGATTTTCTTTCTTTCTTTCTTTCTTTCTTTCTTTCTTTCTTTCTTTCTTTCTTTCTTTCTTTCTTTCTTTCTTTCTTTCTTTCTTTTCAAGACAGGGTTTTTCTGTGTAGTCCTGGCTGTCCTGGAACTCACTCTGTAGACCAGGCTGTCCTCGAACTCAGAAATCCGCCTGCCTCTGGCTCCCAAGTGCTGGGATTAAAGGTGTGCGCCACCACTGCCCAGCGGCTCCCAACATTTTAAAGAAGCCTCTCTCTGTCACCCCAACCCCCTACACACACACACACACACACATTTATTTGAAATCACAGAACTCTGGCAATGGATCCAGAGTTCCCACCCAAGCCTGCAGCCTTGGAGCAACTGCCAGGTTTTTTATCTTCCTTTCCACCAGTAAGACTCATGAAATGTTCTATTTTTAACATTGACATATGCTTATTTGCTTTTAATATTTATACCACAATACTTTAAACCTACAGGAATAATTTCCTATTATTCTTTCATATTCTTCTTGAACATTTATGTGATAATTTCAGGCTATAAAGTGGCATAAATTTTTAAATTTTTAACTACTATGACATAAACTGTATGGTCAATTGGTTTTAGGGCAACTTAAAAGAAAATGGCATGAGAACAAACCCTAGAATTTCTGCCAAAGAGAGAATACCACAAGTTCAAAAGGATGATTGGGCATGAGAATTTTACACTGTCTGAATAGTAACTATCAATACTAATGGCTCTCAATTACCTTGTCTGTGTTTTACAGTTACCACTCAGATTCATCTACTGCAGTATGATCTCTGAGTTTGTGGCCAGCCTGGTCTACATAGTGAGTTCCAGAACAGACAGTGCTACACACACAAAACAAAACAAAACAAAAACAACAACAACAAAAAACAAAAAACAAAACAAAAAAAACCCCTGTCTTGGGAGGACCCCCCCCCAAATAACACATAAATAAATAGATAAACAAATAAACTTTATAGGATAGACAAGGATGAGATGGTGATGTAAGTATATTTTAAAAAAAAACAAATATAGCCAATTAAAAAATTCTTAAGTTTAATATTTATAAAACTATAAAAATAGTCCAGCCTGAAACTAAAAGGGTGGCACATTATTAAAAAAAAATTGAAACATTTCTCAGGTGTTTGGAAAACAAGTTGTACGTAAATTAATAGCAAGTGTCCCCTACTGTGAATCTACAAAAGTTTGTGACTAAAAACTAAAGTAGACAAGTAGAAAACACTGGGGGATAAAATGGTATGTAAATAAAGCAATTTATTTATAAATTACCATAAATTGTCACTCCACACAGAGCAGTGCAGCATGATCAGGAAGGAATACCTAACCCTTGAGAAGGATTACTGACTGGCAGTGTGCGCCTGGTGTACGTCAGGATTAGCCACTGCCCTGACAGTAATATTAACCAAAATCCATTTCAGTAACTTCAGTTTATCGTTTTCTGACTAATGTTAAGAAACAATGTCATCAGAAGCTGCTTAAATTAAGTGTTGGGTTGACCTCTGAGTCATTTAAAACTTTACCAGAAAACTTCTAGTAAGAAGTCTGTTTAATTACTTTACAGAAACACACACACACACACACACACACACACACACACACACATACACACACCTATTTGTACTTTGATTTACCTGGCATTAACTTCTGAGGAAAGAGTTGCATAACCACAGTTTAAGCTAATATGCAACAATGGACAAATAATAATTGAAATAATTAAAATAGACTAATATACCAATAAAACATTTTTAGAGATATATAAAAAGCTTACTATAAAGAATTCCCAAATTAAGTAACTTGCTAACAGAGCAAACTGGTGCAGACCTGCAGGTTCAGGCTCCCCGTGTGGCCCTAAGTGCACCTCCCACATCACACTACTATCCTCTTCAGCAGGCAGCCACTCTCTTGCTTCTTCCTCCTGCGGTTCCTGACTACTCATTTCCCTTGCATCTTTTCTTGTTTTAGATTAAGAGTTTCATTATTCTGTGGCCATACTTATTATTTCCTTACTCTGTGACATTACTAATTATTGTTCTGCTTCTGGATATTTCTTTACATCTTTCTGGCTGGTTAGATCTTGTCACCTTTTTATAGTAGAGGTGGTATATAAATGTTTATCATATCGGGCTGCACCCCACTTTTAAAAATGAGGTGCTAAAACAGCAGACACATTCTAAAACCATTATCTGCTGGCCAGACTACATCTCCCAAGCATCATGGGAAACTATTTATGCTATAATCTCTCAGCTCAAACGGCACATAACAGTACTCATGTTTGATGCAAGTGTGTCTCATCAGCCATTTATTTTCCTGCACTATATACTTTTAAAACAATTTAAGATCGACCATTTGTTATTTTAATGTTATAAGACCTTCTTTTCTCTAGCTTGAATTCCTTTGGTTTCTGTAAATCCCAAAGACCAGAAAACAAAATAAATGTTATTATATCCATGTTTAAGCAATATTCCCACCACGCGAAAGCATTCTTTCCCCTCTGTGACAACTAGATGGTATATTGATTCCTGGTGTATCTGTTACAGAGCAGACTGAAAGCACTGGCATTCGTCAGAAACAGCACTTAAAACTTAGAGAGATAAAGAAGTGCTGTCTGATCAACAACAGTTAAATGTCGGTAGTCAATTCCAGGTCAGGATGTTTGCTGTGCAGTAAACGTGCATGTGTGAGAGAAGTATCTCATACATGGAATATGCACGGCAATGTGCTACAGCAGAGGGATGAGGATGTACCAAATACAATCAGCAGCTACTCAGCAATGAGTAAATACAGTCAGTGCTGCTTTGTCATCCCCTCCTCTTTAGGCTGCTCAGAATTTCCTTGTAGGAAACATTAACTGGGCAAGAGCAATGGAAGCTGTGGATTACAGAGGGTAAGCACAGCATTGTAACATGGTTATAAAAGCAGTGAAACAAATGTGATTACATAGAGCTGTGGCCAGACTTAAAGACTGAGTTTTCATAAACTGTTTTCAGAAATTATACAGTGCTGTGTGCACAATGATACTCAGTAAAGAGTCAATGATCATTAAAAATCAGGTAAGTGCTACTCTCTACTTTTAACCAAATACACAGGGTTTTTATTATGTTGTAAAATTGTCTTAATCAAAAAGCCTATGTTAACCTTTAATTTTTTTATCAAATACTGGGACAAAGACAAGAAAAGGTTCTATAGATAAAGTGTTCCCTTGGAAGCATTACTATGCTGAGGTTGTATGAACTATCAGTTTCTCCAGGGGATGAGAATGAAGTGAGTTCTCTTGCACTGAGGTTCTATATTCAACCCCCAAAGGGAAAAGCAGACCTAAACACATCCCAGCACATACATGCACATATCTCAATAATACTAGACAGACTGCTGTACAGGAAACACACTGCTTCCTTTTTATATTATTGCTCTGCTGGCCTCTGCATCAAAATATAGCCATTTATAAACATACAGCTCCAGTTATACATATATTTACATAGTTTTCAACTTGAGTTCTGAGCGCAAGCAGTGTAAGCATAGATGGAGCTTTCTTATCCTCACAGTCCCTCAGTTTCTCCTTTGTAAAACAACAATTGTGTTACCTAAATCTGAAGATCTGGATGAGGGTTAAACTAAACCTGTGAAATGCTTAGACAAACACCTAGCAAAACAGGAGCACTCAAGACTCACCAGTAGAACAACAGGTTGCTTTTTTGCTTTTGTATTGCATAGCCAATATGAATGAGTTCTCATTACCTTTTAACTTCTAGTAAATGGCTATCTGCAGTGCAGTGATCTACAAACAAGTTTCTTGGAGCATATACTCAGATTACAGTAAGAATACATATTAAAGATCCTAACATAAGGATCAAAGAAAAAGAAATAGTTTCATCAGAATGTGATGGTTTTCCTTTCTTAGAAAACTGCTTTACCAAAGTATTACAGAAAAAAATAGAAATCACAGGTAAAATCTATAAAACAACAACCTCAACCACAAAAAAACCAAAAAGAACCCCATTCCTGAACCTCTTAGCCATTTTGTGCTGGCCAGAACTACAACTCCCAGGACAGGACATTTGTAAATGGTACAAAAAAAAAAAAAAAAAAAAAAAAAAAAAAAAAAAGCCACCTTATCACATCTTGTAAAGAAAAAACAAAAAGAATTCTTAATGATACCAAAGAGGTAGGTAGAATATAAAATCAATGCATATTTACAAAATAGATTAAAATCCCTCCACACTCTAAGCGTGGTAAGGTCTGTCACAATTTCAGATAGCGGTGACACAGTAAAGAACATGTGGGAGGGGAAGGAGCTCGATCAATGACTCCTGCTTTTTTGGCTTTGAAATTATAAATGAAACTATTATGGCTCTTCAAATATAAAAACATTCAATTTTCAACATCTTTTCAACTTGATGTAGATTTAACCTTTTCAACACATTGACAGTGTCAATCTATAATCACTGCAAAGTCATAGGAAAATGTTTTAAAATTTTGCATTCCTATGAAGACAATATTTTCACACAGCTCCATTCACACTTTTCTGTGTTAAAAGATTGATCACAAACAGAATTCAGAAGAAAGGGCGTTGATTATAAAAATGCAACATCAGAGAAAAAATTCCCTGTGCAGCATGAGAAAGCTTATCAAATAAAACTGTAGCTTTGTGTCAAAGCAGCTCTGAAAACCAGCTTTGGGGAAATGAAATGGTCATAAATAATGTGATACATTTTAAAGCTAGTCAGGCTATATTATCTACTTGGCAATAGGATCAGATCTGCTTATGCTTTAAATTAAACTTTGCACAGTATCTCTTCTCAGATTTCAGAAGCTTATTTAAACAAATAGTAATGTCTGCTAAATGGATGCTATGGGACAGATTTTAATATAATTCTAACATAATCATCATTTGTATACATAGAACTTATTTATATACAAGATGTGTTCTTAAAAATGTATATATAAGCAAATATTTAGACACATATTACAAAGATTTTAGGAGATCTTTCTACTACAAGAAATAAGGCAGTTTTATTAAGTAAATGAATATTTTTTATAGATAGAGTAGAATTTCCAAATATGCAATGCACTTATTTCATTTAAAAAATGTAGTTAATTCCAAAATCACCAATTTCATTAGTAATTAATGGAGCCTGCAGAATTCTATTCTGTCAGCACTGTAGAATTCTAATCTGATGGGCTTGAAGCATCTGAAGAATGGCCGCTCTTCAGGAGAGGAGGTAGGGCTTTTTTTATTCATAATTTAATTTTATATTTTACTTACGCACTTTACATCCACTCACTGCCCCCCACCCAGTCACCGCCTCCCACAATCCTTCCCCCAGAGGAACTAGTTCTGTTTCTATAATTCCCCACTTCCTATAAATGACAGTGCATTTTGTTGGGGGCTGACTTTTAGCAGAAAGCAGCTATCAGCTTTGCAGCCATCTTGAGCCATATACCCTGACATGAGACTTGGATTACAATAGCCTACAACAGCTAAAGCACACTCTGATAACATCTTGCTTTGGATACCCAGGACTTTCCTTGGGTGTGTAAGATTAAAGGTGTGTGACTTAAGAGTGTGACCTAGAGATCAGATTTAGAGACAAGATCTAAGGGCATGATTAAAGGTGTAACTTAGAGGCATGGCTTAGAAGTGAGACATATAAAAGGCAGAGGCAGACGGCAGAGAGATATACTCTTTAGGGAGACTCTTTAGAGAGCACAGCTAGACTTGGGACTTGGACTAGGAAGAGAGACTGAAGAATAAACGGGATTGAAACACACTCTGTCTGGTCTCCACTGAGTCCGGCCTCACTCTCTCTCTCTTGCTGAACCCCGACCCACGGACTGGAGTGGCAGCTTGGGCCGGGATACAGTGGCCGCCAAACTTGGGGCAGCCGGGGCCTCAACATTTTGCTCGGGCCGCAACAGCATTTCACTACTGAAAGGCAAGCACTTGCGGCTCTTTCTGAAAGCACTTTTTGTAAGTGGTCCTTTCCCAACCAAAAGTAAAATCTTCTCATAAATTCTCAAAATATGAAAATGGACACTATTACAATTGAAGAAATTAAGCTATAAAGGCACTAAATTACACAAAAAAAAAACCCCTTTTGTTTTGGGGTGTGTGTGTGGGGGGTGTGTGTGTGTGCGCGCACAGCCGCACATGGAGATGTGAATGTTCTTGACTGGGGACCAGAGGTTAAGTTAACATCAAGATGATTTTCCCAATTGCTTTTCTACTTCATATTTTTGTTCAGGGTCTCACTGAGCCTAGAGCTCACATTTGGCTAGACTAGCTGTCCAGTAAGCCCTGGGGATCTGCCTGTCTTTACACCCTAGCCCTGAGCTTCCAGGGGCAGACCACTACACCTAGTAAGACCCAGACTTGTATCCTCATGCTTGTATGGCAAACATTTGCCTAAACAGACCATCTTCCCTGACCAAACAAGATATTTCAAATGCCTTTGCTTCTGTTATGTCTATATTTTTGTGGCTACGATCATATGTGGCTAGAGACTATTGAAAGTAACTTTCTGTTTTGATTTACTTGGCCTCCTTTGCACTTTAATGTAACAAAAATTTGAAAATCAGAATTGCTGTTGATCATCCAGTGGGGCACAGAAGCAACCTTACATATATGTAGATGAAAATCATGATGCTATTGGTTAAAATAACATTTTACCCATGGAAGAAAAATTAGATGACACCTCCCTTAGAAATGACAATAATAGGGATAAAGAGATGGCTCAGCCACTGATAGCTAGGCTCACAACAAAAAATATAAGAAATAATAATAATATACAAACAAAATTTAATAAAGAATTCTGTCAGAAATTTCTGAATGAAAATAATGTCTGGCAGCATTCTTATGATTGTATTTCAATGAATATTCAAAACAAAAGCAAATACCCTGTTTAATACAGAGAACACAAAATAAAAGGTATAGGAAGGATTATAAAAGGAGCCCATTGCACTGGTCTACCAAACAGTTCATCACACAGATCAAAGTGATACAGATTTCATTCCCTAGATAGATAGACAGAAGAACTGGCGTCTATAAATAGGCCCATCTTATAAGGTTTAGTAATAATTTCATATTAAAGAAAACAGAAAAGAAAAAACTTATTGCTTCTGTGCTACTAGGATCAAACAAGTAAGGCAAGCACTCTACCAATGGGCTATACTCTAAGCCCAGGAAAAAGTTTAAGATTATAACAAATTATGAAGGTAGTCCATGGGAATTCGTATTTCTAGAAAAAGGGAAAAACAAGAGCAAAGATACAAGAGGCAAATACAAGGTATGTGACAGCTAGAACTTAAACAAAGATGGGTTACAGAAGTCGGAGAAAAACTGCTGGACAGAATAAAGATTGTATCCCCTATGCTACTGTTTATCCATAGTGACATGGTGACTACTGCACTGACGACACTGCCCTTGGATAGACTAGGAGTTACTCTCCAACAGTCCTGATGTTCACCATGCCTAGGATGGACAAACACAGAACATCTTGTCCTGACGCTGTGAAGAAAACTGGATGGGTGAGCAAACTTTTCCTAGGAAACCATTTCTGCGAAGAAACAGAACAAGATATCCAACACTCTGAAAAGTTTCCAAACGTTTATTGAGCAGTGGGAAGGCAGTGATGAACAAGAATTCTGCATCAAGGAGTACAGCGAAAACAAGAAAATGCACAATGGAAGATATGCACTGTGAGAGAATGAAGGAACCCCTCAGGAAAGGGACTGAGACTATGACTTCATAGGTGACATATGGCAGAGAAGCTAAGCTCTGAAGTCAGAAACACTTCCTGCATCTAGAGATATACTAAAAATGGTTATGAATAGGTTAAGGGTTAGGGATAAGGGTTATGCATAAGTTAAAATCAGAGTTAAAGAGGATCCACCCATATGGATTCTAGAGGCTGTGGGAGCATAGCTGGAGGTTGAGACTTATCTAATTTACATAGTGATTTCCAAGCCAGCCTGAAAAAAATAAAAAAGGAGGCTCCACATGCTTGTGGTTGAGAAAAGACCAGAGTACAGAAAGAAACATACAAGCTTGGCAACCTGAAGCAGGAGGTCTCTTGTTTTGGTAATAGAGTTCTGTTCATGACTTTCCTTATTAGATTTGTTAAATACAAATGCCCTTAGAAGTTTTTTTTTAACAAAGACAATGTTTCCTTGAATGCATATGAAAAAGGAGCACAATGATTTTTTAACTTGTTACCTAGTTCACTATAATAATATTTCTAAATTTTATGCAAAATAGCAAAATTTATTTAAAAGGTAAAAATATATTAAAGGTAAAATGGCATTTAAAAATTTTTTAAAACTTGTGTGAAATGAATCAAATGAGTTGTTTTAATGAAAGACAAACATTTTTCAGATAATTAATAAAAATATTACCTTGGACAAATCTCTGAAATTGCTTGGCAAGGTAAGATCTAATTCTTCTGACTCATAATTAGTGATGACCCAGGGAAACACAGGATACTGATTTAGGTCATTATAACTCCGCCCTAGTAAGGAAAAAAATACCACTTTTAATTTAGTGTAAAGCATGAAAGATTATTAAAAGTAACAATAAAAACTAATAATTTGGGTGCAGTTTATTGTTACTAGCCTTAATGTTTATTACCTCATTTGGCCTTTGAAATCATGCAGTGAAACTGGTATCATTAGTATCACACACGTTTTTGATGAAAACATCTAGGCTAAAAGGTTCAGTGCTTCCCCAAATTACATGACTAGTAACGCTGAAAACACACTCAAATTTATGCATGTGGTTTTAAAGTTTATGTTCTGTCAAACTCACTGGACTTTGTTGTCTGAAAGTCAATTCCAAATCAAGAGCTCTTTTAGGAGTTAGGAGAGAGCTGGGAGTCGGATCCAGGATACTGAGCATGCTAAGTACACGGTCTGCCACTGAGTACAATCAAAGCCACAAAGTAATGTTTATTAAGACTGAAAAAAAATTTATTCTGATAGAAAAGTTCAAAATGACAATCATTTTCTCTGCTGTCATTTAGTTAATCAACCAACTAGTCAAATATTCACCAATTTTCAATTAACCAGTCAAGCAGGAGTCAATCAACCAAGCAAGGTTAGTGACAGCTCATTTAACAGGAGCATACCTGTACTGAGACCCTGCAGCACCTTCCTGACTGAGGGTCTGGAAACGACACACAGCACATTCACTCTCTCTGCCCACTGTGAGCACCCTTCAACACTTATTTCTGAACAATGACTCACTTACTGACACTCAATGCAAATATGCATGCTAAGGACGAGGTAGCCTTTGTCCATTACATACCAGTTTCTGGGTGTCACCAAAGTAGAGAAGTGGCAGAAAGCATGGGGTAACTGATTCTGCTGTCAAGATGCAAACATGTGAATCCTGGATCTACTGTTTATCAATCTATAGCCCTTTTTTTTGTTTTGTTTTGTTTTTGTTTTTTTTTTGTTTTTTGTTTTTTTGAGACAGGGTTTCTCTGTGTAGCCCTGGCTGTCCTGGAACTCACTCTGTAGACCAGGCTGGCCTCGAACTCAGAAATCCGCCTGCCTCTGCCTCCCAAGTGCTGGGATTAAAGGCGTGCACCAATACCGCCCAGCCTATAGCCTATTTTCTAATTAAACTTATATTGAAAATATTTTATAGCTAAATTACAAGGGGGAAGAGACTATTAATATTGGTTAATATTTTATTTTTGTTTTAATTTCCTCACTGAAAGATATGCTGATATCATAACACACACAGCTAATATTGAAGTAATTCTTTATACATACTATTGACATCCAACCTGATGTAGCTAACTAGGTTTCCCTCACTCTTCTTGGGCTTGAGGCTTATTAGGACAACCTAATGACCTGGGAAGTCTTACAAAAACTTGTAAGTGTACCACATATGTACAGAGGCCCTCAGAGGCCAGAAGAAGCCATTGTATCACCTGGACCTGGAGTTACAGGTGATTCTTAGCCACCTGATGTGGGTTTTGCAAACACAGTACAGGTTCTTACCTGCTGAGCCTCTGTCTAGCCTCACCTTACAAAATTTTAACAAGAGGAACACTTTTAATTCAGAGGATATTATGTCATCACACTGTTACAGTCTTTTTTTTTTTTTTTAAAGATTTATTTACTTTATGACTTTATGTCTGTGAGAACATTGTCACTATCTTCAGACACACCAGAAGAGGACATCAGAACCCATTGCAGATGGTTGTGAACCACCATGTGGTTGCCGGGAATTGAACTCATGACCTCTGGAAGAGCAGTTGGTGCTCTTAACCTCTGAGCCAACTCTCCAGTCCCCACTGTTACAGTCTTAATTTTTATTTTTTTCAGAAAAATAACCAAGCACATTAGAAGTCATTTTTCTTTCTTTCAGCTTTTACTTCCTTGATATGATTTAAATATTAGTAGGCAGTAACTCCTTCATTTTGTCCTATCTGGCTTTATAATCTCAATAATTAAAAGCTCACTAAATAAGAGTATGAGCTGCTCAGTGATTAGACTTTAATTACATTAAACTTAACACATAGCTACTAAACACTGACTATAAAATGTATCATGAGAGTACATGAATCTACACATGGCCCAGGACACTTGTTATCTAAAATAAGTCAGGGTGTGCATTTTATTTACCTGCTATTGTGTTGAGAAACATCAAGTACTCGAAGTTTGAAATTTCTCTGTGCTGCCACCGCTGAGTCATATTTGAAGCTTTAAATAGCTGACGTGGAGTGGCTAATGAAATACGCCTGGAAGAAGAGAATATGAGATAAAAGTAACTTAATATTAATTATACCAAACTAATAAATCATGAATTGTCTGTACTCACTCAATATTCTTAATGAAACTTATAATTCTGAAAATTAGTATCCATGTCAGATCAATGAGTATTAGCAATGTTTCAAACTACAACTGAGAAATACCAAATAATTTATACTAGTAATAAGTATAATATTTACGTTCTGCTCATTCAGGTAAGCAGTCATAATGTCATTGTAATATTTGGGTTGCAAAGGTCGATTAAAACAGTATGATCATTGACTTTACAAAATGCATAAAATTGTATTCACATTCCCTCCTTCCCTCCCTCCCTTCCTTCCTTCCTTCCTTTTCTTACTTCCTGCCTTCCTACTTGCTTTCTAGTTAACATCTGATATATGTATGTATGTATGTATGTATGTATGTGTATATGTATGTGTATATGTATGTATGTATATATATATATATATATATATATATATATATATATATATATATATATATATATAGTCTTAATTACAATGGCCTTATAATGTTAACAAGCTCTTGGATGTGGCCCTACTTCGTCTTGCCATTCTAGTTTCTCCCAGATAAAATCACTCCCTATTATGGCTCCTAACCTCATGCACAGGACAATTAGTCCCAGTTGCCAGGTTCCTACGTATTGTTTTAGATATGTTCTGGAATCTAATTTCCTATTAGCATTTACCACTGAGCATTTCTTTTGGGTTTCAATTTCAGTATAACTAAAACCAAGCTTATTTTCTTATTTTCCTCCCTATAATCTCAACCATGAAGACAAAAGCATGAGAGCCATCCACAACCACTGCTACTCTAGTGCTGTTGACTTCAGGAGCTCCAGCTGAGACTAGAGAAGACATACCGAACATCCACCTTCTCATATCAGTCTTCAAATCTTATATTTCCTACAACTCTCAAATCAGGATGCCTCTCTCCACTAACATTACCATTGCCATTCTGTGAGTAATTTGATTTTTATATCAGCCTCAACACTCTCTTCCGAAGTCACTGAGTCCCACCATTAGTTGCCCTTTAATATTTTTCCAGAAAAAAAAGAGCTATGCTGTGTTTCTAGGCTTCTGTAAAACTGTCTCCTCCTTCAATGCTGGACTGGTTCTGTTTCTTGGAATAAAACATAAAAGCCTCATAGGAATACATTTAATCAGTTTATCCAAAGAAACCCATCTTCACAGCTTTGTTGGAATATCTATGGACAATGGGTTGTCTATGTTGTATATTGCTGAGTGTCTCTGACATAATTTAAGGGCTGAAAATCTATTTCAGAAATTAATGAATGAATTAAGACTTTTGTCTTTCACCGATTGTGATAAAACACTACAAAGAGTCCTAGGTATAACACCTAGAGAAGATAAAAAAAAATTAAAATAGTTATCAGTAGAAAAGGCTTTTTTTTTAAAAAAAAAAATTTATTTATTTCATGTATGCGAGTACACTGTTGCTGTCTTCAGACACACCAGAAAAGGGCTTCAGATCCCATTATAGATGGTTGTGAGCCACCATGTGGTTGCTGGGAATTGAACTCAGGACCTCTGGAAGAACAGACAGTGCTCTTCACCACTGAGCCATCTCTCCAGCCCTAGAAAAGGCTTTTAAAAACATCCATCTGTCTGTCTGCCTGTCTGTCTAGATACTAAGAATTTAACCCAATGCCATTCTTATGCTATGTAAGGATTCTGCCAGTGAGTCACATCTTGGCCATGAAACTGTTCATGAAATGGTATTATATAGTCTAAATCAATTCTGATAGTGTAAAACACTATCTAATCCATAAGAGTTTTGCTATTTTCATATAAAAGTAATAAACTGAGGCATTTAAAAAAGTCCATAAGAACTGGTACTTAATCTTTTTCCTGGGAGCTGAGCTGTCCTTAGTGACTTGAGGTGAATACAGTGGAGCAGAGACAACAGGTTACTATCAAGGGTAAGTCACATAAAGCTCTGTGACTTCTGTATCACTTTCTCTTGGATTGCTTTCTCTGCAGAAAGCTATTCCCATGTTCTGTATTCACTTACGAAATAGCAGATAAAGAAAACTGCTGAGAAACTGAGGCTTACTACAGAGAGGCAGATGACAAGGTCTCCTACTTCCAGGGGAAGCTCCTACTTAAAACTGGCCATTGTTTGCACAGAACATATCAATTGCATCTGTGACAGGATATTACCATAACATATGAAATAAACAGAAATAAATACTTGCCCAAGGTAGAGATATGGCCCAGTGGTAGAGTGCTTACTCAAAATGCTCAAGGACCTAGGTTTGATTCCAAGCACCACAAAAACAGTAAGATAAAATTCTTTGACTCAACAAATCATGCATGCTAACAGTAAACTGTCCTTTTCTACTCATAAACACTTTCCAACTAATTTGTTAAATGTTAACTCATCTGTATTAGCAGTTTATCAATTATAGAGAGGAATACTAGGCTTACCATAGCTAGCTCAGTAAAAAGACTCCTCCTCTCTCTAAGTCCTATACCATGAGATATTCTGTGTATTAAAGACTAGAAAACACGGATGGGAGAAACCAAGCAAAATATAGAAGAAATGTATTCTATGGTATGAATTATTTAAATGTCCTTTTTCCTTTGATTAGCTATGGAGTTCTATGTGTTTGTTCATTTTAATTTTCTTCAAAAGAAACAACTCCCAGTTTCACTGAATTTTAAAGTCTCTATTTATTTCTGCTTTAGACCTTGTTTTCTTGTTCATTCTAATTTTAGGCTTACTTTGTTTTAAAACTTAACATCAGTGGCCTGATAAAAATACTGAAAGACTAATAAAAAAAATTCAACACCAAATTATGAGTTATACTAAGAATGCCATGAAAAGGGTTTAAGAACAATTTTTTAAAAATCCAGTGTGGTAAAATAGTTTATTCTATATAAAAGAATTAAGGATGTGCCTTCAAAGCATTTATTATACTATAATACAAAAGTATATTCTTGATGAGAGTATATAAAGTACACATACTAGACAGCCATCATCTCAGGCAAAAAATATAAGCAACATGTCATAGGCCTTCTTAATACGTATTCATGAACTACTACTCTCCAAAAATGAGTTAGTGTCCTGACAGTAACTTTAGGCACTGGAGTCACATTTACTGGTTCAGAATATTACGGAAACAGAGAAGACTGTCCTTGCATCCATCACTAAATTCATCATTGTTGCTACACATGACAAACATTCGGTCATTCACTGTAATAGATTCTACTGTATAAACACATAACATTATTTATTTTCCTGATGCTAATGAACTTGCTTTCAGTTGGAGCCTATCATAGACAGTACTCATACGAACACTGCTATGCACACTTTGTGGTAAATACGAACAGGTGTTTCTGCAGGACCTAGATCTAGGACTGACACAGTTGGATTTTAGGGCATGTAGGATTTGCTGGTGTGAAGTTTTACTTTGTTTGCAAAGAGTCTCCAAAGTGCCTGTACCAATTTACATCCTTTGTATGCAACACTCCTTTCACTTTACATCTGAATAATATTTGAATATTATTTATCTTTCCAAGTTTTGCTATGTTAATTAAAATTTAGTGGTTTCACATAGAAATACATGCCTTTTCCCCAAAGGCCAAAGCAAGAAGCATAAATGAAACTTGCTGGTGTGTGTGAGTCTGTGTGTGTGTGTGTATGTGTGTTTGTTCATGCACATACAAATGCTTTTGGAGAGAGTTAGAAAACTTTTTCTTATAGTATTTGCAAAAGTGTTCTTTGAGGGATACTGCACCTTTTTATATTATGATTCAGTTGGCTAAAAATAAGAAATAACTCTAATAACCATCATTTATTAAGAAACAAAAATCAGAAGGATGAATTTCAAAACAAATATGAATATTAATACATGTTAATTACCAAGACTTTAATCAGAATATTTTTTTCTTATTTATATTTTCAGATAAAATGGTACCTGGTCTGAGGTAATCCGAAGCTGGTTCCCACGCCAACACGAGGTAGACAGTTCACCACCTTCTTTACTGTGGCAGGGTCTGGGAAGTTGAACATCACAGCAACTACAAGTATGTTTTAAAAATCAGAAGAAAGTAAATCCTTCTTGGAAAACAACTTCTTGATTCAATAGAATATTTACTCTTGGTTCAAGTATCTCAAATACAATTGGTACTACATTCTAGTGTTGTTGTAGTAATCTTCTACAGGTCATGTTTGTTTCATTCAAAGACTCTGTTCCCATACACAAGCGTTTCAACAATATTCACAGGAAATGTAAAAACTGTCTCCTTGTATAACATGAAGTTGAGATTATATAGGAACAACTGTAAAAATACATAGTCAATGTTCAGAACTCCAATATCTCAGCATGAGTTTCTAGAACTATTTAAATTAAAACTAAACTTAAACTTATATTAAAATTTAAAGTTACATACCTAATATTAAAAAGTACAAATACAGCTAAGAAATAATTTATTCTATATTGAGTAATGATCCATTAGAAATCAATTTTCTTTATAATACTTTCATGTTTTTATTTTGCATATTAATGTCAACTAACATTTGTGTCTAGAAATAAAAATTTTCACTATGGTTCTTAAACAAACTTAAAATGCTTTATAATAATTTGGACAATTACACATGGACTACAATATCAAGAATCAACTAACAATAAAATACCTTTGTTATGTTAATTTTAAAAGTCATATGAAATACTTACCCATCTTTCAAAAAGATAGTCATAAAATGATAAAATTTATAAGATATTAATTTGTTTAGTCTCAAAAATCTTATTTATATATTAACAGTATTAGAATCACATGCATGATACAAACTTATCCAGAAGGTAGTCTTGGGCTTGGTCAAAAAAAACACTAAAGGTGAAAAAAAATTATGTTGCTGTAGCTTTTCAGCAATGGATTTATTAACAAGTTTTAAGCAAATAACAGATCACTTACTAAGCACATACAAAGTATCCTGCAATGCTATGTACATGAAGTGTTGAAATAGGGCTTCCTTACATACCTACTCTTATGTAAACTATTGGGAAGAAATAAAAGAAAAAATGACTGTAGGTTATGTCAGAAGACCTAGCTAGATGAGAAATGACAGAAAACACACAAACTCAAGGGTGTCTACAGAAGTCGAAGGAAGGAAAATGATCAATGCTAGAAGGTTGTCACTACTTCTGGACAAGACAGGCCGAAATAAAGGGTGAAGTAACCTCTCAGTTATTTATCTAGAAGAATAATACTTGCATTAGCAAAAAGTTGTGTGGGTTGTAGAGGAGCTTATAAGAAAAGAAAAAGCTTGTCCCCTAAGTGTGCTTATATTCTCTGTAAACATATGTTATTAATCAGGGAGAAATGCATATATGTTTTTATGTGGAGATTTAAACATGGAGATTATAAAACAAACAAATAAGAAACCATCAGCCTACATATATACAAGTTAGAAATGTAAAAAAGATGCCAAGTTTTATATATTTTCCCTTTTGGACTCCATTCATAAACAATAAATTTTTCCTTCAAGTTCAACTTCTCTACCCTTGCAGTCTTGATGTATCTCATCAAGTTACATCTTAAATCCACAAACAAAACGTTAGTTCAACTTTTAAAAATGGACAACCTAGTACTTTTTTTTCTGACTTTTTAAATAAATAGCAATAGGTTAAATAAAAGACAATATATATATATATATATATATATATATATATATATGAATCATTTGATCATATTTTGTCCCCAAATGTAGCCACTTATTAGAAGTAATCAAGGCAATGCTGAAGACATGGAAACTCCACAGCTGATTCAATAGTTAAACCACAGAATATTTATATTTATAGAGCATTGCACCAATTTGTGAAATAGTCAAGAAAACAAAAGACCTACAAATTATTCTAAAAATCATGGGAGGGGAAGGGAATAAAAGTCATATGACAATTGGTGAGAAGCAAGAGATGAGGTCAGCAGGGCAGAGGGTAAACTACAGATCCAATCTAAATAGAAACAATATGGTGTGCTCAAAAGTGACATCCCAAATGGGGGTAAGTTAGGTCTTTAACAATGTACTTCTGTAACGTATTACCTCTGTTTGCCATAAAGATCTCCAGGGCTGTATTTTGCAAAAGATAACGACGAGAAAAGATTGATCTTATCTCTGTGAACAGCCATTTTCCATGCAGACCTTCTGTATATGCCAAGATCTAGTGAGAGAAAAGATAACCCCAATTAAGTCATAGTATTGCATTCTGTTGGTGCTGTTTCCCTCTAATTAAAATAGAAAAGGCTCTATTAAAATTTTTTCTAAGAAAAATAACTTAATAGATAATGAAATCATTTGAAAGGAAAGGAAGAAAATGGGTTGTAATTAGTGAAAGGGCAACTAAATAAAAAAGTAGACTGAAATTATTAAATCTCTACTTACAATTATGTATTTGGGCTTTTAAAAGCAAAGTAATCTATTCTCAGAAAATATATGTAGTCTTATTTACTAATCAAATTTAAATCTTTTTAGAGAAACAATGTTTCAGATAAAACTTCAAAAATAAGAATTCAAAAGAATGACAAATATGCTTTTGGCCACTTACAACAATGGATTTTACATATGTGACTATAATTTTCCCAGGGTGCCTTTTACCTGCTTAAAAAAATGTGCTAGCTCATTGGTAAGGGAAAAAGAAATCAGAAAACACAAAGATTAACTGTATAAGGGGGTTAAGTATCATTTTGTCAGTCAAAGCTAAACAGAACCCTGCAAATTAAGCTCAGTGTAATCTCTCCATGGAGTGGGTGGCTGTCAGAGTAACTTGTTACAATTCCTGTCATCCCATGTGACAGACACAGTTGCTTAAAATGCTTGCCAATTCAAAGTAATCCTGTCTTTAGTTCTAAGCCACTTTGGTGCCTTGTTGTTCAAGGTTTGTTTTCAAAAAAGATCATTTCAAAAGCTTAATTATGAGAATCTGAAAGAAAGTCAGATTTAGCATTTCTCCAAGAAAATTAAATGTCATTCCTATCAATAGCTGATAAAAATCTATGAGCTCAGTTAAGTAAAAAATTAAGATAAATTTCTATAACCCAAGTCCCACTAAACAATACAACTGAACCAACCTGTGATTATGAGACTGCGTGACAGGACAAAGATGGAATGGAGCCCGAAGAAAACCTGATAAGAGGTGGTCTACACCACACTACATGCTCTGCTCATGTCCACTTCACAGGCCTGAACTAAAATCAACCTATACTTTTCAATGCACAATACAGTTTCTTAGAAATTAAAAAAACCTAACTTCATTCAGTTATTTTTTTCAACTTTTCTATAAGAAGAATTCTTTTTTTCTGGTAAAAGGGAAGTTAGAAAAAAGACACAACTTTGAAAAGTTCTACAAAATCTTCAAAGAACCAGACAAGTACTCATCTCTCAGTTTTGAAGTTGGCAATAAATGTTCTATTTCTCATTTCTACAACAAATAGTAGGACAAATAAAATGCAGAGCAAGAAACCGAAAGAACAGATGGGGGGTTGTTTGTTTTGTCTTGAACTCCTTGTTTCCTTCTCTGCCTGGAATGATCTTCCAAACCTTGAGGCATGCTTACTGCAGCATCTAGAATTCAGTTCCTCTCATCTTCCCCACAACCCTAGATTTTCACTTCACCTCTTCTAGCAAAACCAACCACTCTAAACTTCCTAAAGGTTTTTTATAATACTTTGTACCATCTCAAGTTATAATAGGCACTTGTTGGATTCTCCCCTCTCCTGCTCTGAAGGACAGAATCTTCTAAGTTTTAGTTCAGGAAGACCTTCAAACACTTTTTCTACAACCTTAACAATGGCCTAAAGCATCATTTTTAAAATGGCTGAGTGAAATCTGGTAGCTTAAGCCCCACAATGGCTCCAATGCTTTGCTTTGCCATTTCTCTCTCTCTCTCTCTCTCTCTCTCTCTCTCTCTCTCTCTCTCTCTCTCTCTCTCTCTCTCCCTCCCTCCCTCCCTCCCTCCCTTCCTTTCTCTCTCTGTCTCTTTCTCTCCCTCTCATAAAATGGGTCACAAATGACATCTTAGGAGAACTTTGATTAGTGGTAAATATTAGGAAAAGTAAGTAGCTGTATTTTCTAATTTAAAGTAAATACTCAATCATTTATTGTCTGATTAGTTTCTACGCATATGAGTTTACCACCCTGGAGTTATCTAAACAATATATTGTTAAGAATATATTGTGCATTATATGTTTTTATAAACTTATGATAATATATTTAATGATTCTAGTCATAAGTAAAATGTGGGAAGGTAAAGACATGTTAAACATTGAAACAGAGTCTCTTTACAAGTTAGTGTCAGAGTCTAGTCTACTCCAAGTTTTCAAATTCCAAAATCCAGAGTTTCCATTGCCTTCTACATTGTCATGCTCTTCAAAACCATTATACAGTCAGGAGTGTGCTGCACACATATAATCTCAGTACCCAGAAGGCTGAGGTGTGGAGATTATGAATTCAAGGCTTCTCTGGTCTGCAAGTCTATGATCTGTCTAAAAAAAAAAGGGGTTGTGATTAAAATAGAACTTGACTCATAGAAAACTCATAAGAAAACTTAATAAACTATATTTCTTGTCCTTTATTTAAATTAACATTCAAAGGAGAGAACCAAAACAAAGAACACAGAGTCCCTTAAGTGCCGTGACATGCCAGAAGTGTCATAAGCTGGTGAGAAAGTTCCATGTCTCTTAAGCATAGAAATCTCTGGTGCATCCTCCTGCTCACGTCAATGATGCCAGTATTGCACAGACATGGTCACATGGCCAAAGAGTTACCTCATTCTAGATTCTCCATTCATTAACAGAAATGAGTATTCTAACATGCTGTTTTTAACACTTTTAATATACTCTGGTAGTTTTAGGATTCATCAAAATACCATGTATATTCTATTGACCTAAACCACAGTGCCATCCTCCTTTAAAGTGTGTTTTATTTTAACAAATATAATTAAAAATTACACTAAATGACATAAGCCCCACGTATACTCAATCTTATACTAACATTCCTGATCTACTTTTTCTTTCTTATAGCCCATCACTATCTTTGAGGTTTATCATTCATATGTATATTTCAATTACCTAAAACGTATTCCAAAAACTGAATCCAGTGTTGCTCTATATGTGTCCAAATGTGACATAAACAGTGGTATATGGAAAGAGTACCAAAGTGGGCTTCCAAAGTTAGATATAAAGTCTCATAATATTTTCAAACTCAGAAAAACAGAAAAGCCAGAAAATTATATACAATTGTCTAAGGACTCAAATTTTAAAATTAAAAAAAAAAAAAAAAACCAACCAGCCTAATTTAAAAGAAAGTAACAAATGGGAATACTGCTATAGTCAACTTGTAGCTTAAAATAGAAATGGAGACTCTCCTAACCAAAGAATTTCTACCTGAAATTGCAATAATAACATTTCTTGAAAGTATTCATTAGGAAGATATGTCAGCACTGGAAAGCAGCCGAGGCCTGGCTGAACACAAGGTTCATTTCTTCCTGGAACAGGAGTTCTGCGCCTGGTCTGAGGCTTCACTTCAAAGTCTCTAGAGTTCAATTAAAACTGGATTAGGTAGAAGCAGACCCTTCTTTGGGACTTTCTGTTCACTGGAACTCTACATATACTGACAGCACCCTAGACAGAGGTCTAGCCCTCCAATGAATCAGTTGCTATGGCAACCGTATCATTACCATTGCTCGGCAGTTATGACCCTGAGTCTAGAATAGCTTGAAAGCCTAAGCCCACAGCCCTCTCTCTGAATTCTTACCACTTTCTTTTATTATTTTTAGTGTTATTAGTGAATTCAACTTTTAAAAATAATTTCTTTGAATGAAGCTGATTTACATATTAAATCTTAAAGTGTGTTAGAATAAAAAATCAGTATTTACATATAATATACAAATACATACTAAATTTCTTCCTATTAAAAACCAAATGCAGCTACTATGAAAGTATATATCATATTCTCCAAAAGCAAATGTATTTTTTCTACGCTGCATATAGCTTCCTATAATTACATCAGAAAATTCTTCTACCATGCTGCAGTTATTTTCAGCTTCAATGTAAAGCATTTCATTTCACCAAAAATCTTGTTTTCTCATCTCAAGAAAGAATAAAAATAGAAAGCCACATTTTTAGCACAACTATATGACATTTTATTTATACTTTAAAAATAAATTGTAAATATTTAAAGCTATGTTTGTTTCACTCTAGTAAAGGAGCAAAGAGAAGGCCTTGTTACAAACAAAATACCTTCAGTAAAATTTAAATATTTTAAATTTATTCTAGATGGGAAAAATTTAGGTGGAAAAATATTTTATCCAAAAAATAGGAAATAGTTACACCAAAGTCTGAATATATGAAAATCAAGAAGCAGATGCCTATTTAGCTGAAATTAGAAAGGACTACTTAAAGAACATACTATTAGTAAACTAGTCCAGCTGCACTCGCTCTTAAACACTTTTCAATTTCAGTGGTTTTACTCACTCAGATAACACAATATTGATTTCTGAATAATTTGGCAATAAGAAGCACAAAACATAATAAATAGCAACCATAGTATTTGGAATTCCACAATAAAATTATTTTCAACCTATTTAGACATATTTTCTGTCAGGAGAGATGTTTTCTTTTACTTTTTTTTTTTTTTAAAAGGAGAGATGTTTTCAATCCAGTGTATAAACCAGAAACTAATGCCATCCAGTAACAATGGCACTCTAACTTAATGTTAACAGGATATTCTCTATGTCTCAAATTTATTGACCATAAGTATAAACTATAGGCATAAGTCTTCAATTTGAGCATGGAAAGACATTCAAATATTCAAAAAATATCTTTAAAATAAAACACATGTTGAAAACTCCTCTCCAATTAGTTCACTACTAAATATGTGTCAATATATATTGTTTCTAACAACCACAGTATAAGTAAATAAGTTTAAAGAAATTTCATCAATTATTTAAACATTGCATTAGTAATGGTTTTTATATTTTGCTGTAGTTATCTCTGAAATAATATTAGAATGTCCCTCCACTTCTCCTAAAAATAGTAAATTCAAGCTGTTTAAAGGATTTTCTTTAAAAAATATGACTTTGTGTTTTATATACAAGAATATATTCTTAAGCAAAATAAATATACCTTTTGAGAAAGTGGAATACACAGTTGCTTCCAGTAGAGAATTTAAAATGGTAATTTTTGTTATAACTGACTATAATATTTAGAATGTTCCTAGGATCCCCCAAAGCAAAACAGCAACAAAACTGAAAGCCATAAATATGAACAAATATTACCTTGTAAATTAATGAGTTATTATTTAATTTCTTTCATCTATGTATCTTTCTCCTGATACTAGTACTATGATGTAGCATAGCATTTTCCTTAACATTTTCATGGGTGACAAATTCAATTAAATATATTCATTACTCTAATGTTCTACTTGGCAGCTTTAGTCAGCATGAAAAATTAAAAATATATTAAAAAAATGCTATATGACCTTTGTATTGATTGGGCTAAAATGGCTTTAGCCTGGGTGTGGATGATGGGGCAGTTGGGAGGGAAGAGAGAAAAGCATACAAATACACACGCTCTTATGTTTTCTCTTCCAATTACTGAGGGAGATGATAAAACCACAGCAAATGATGTATCAGCTCATTTTATCTTATCGCTTTGGGGCTAGGTGACAATGAAGTTCATATTTCACTGGCTCCCATTGAAGATTGTGAAAATTACTTGCCCTCATGACCTGAAATTTCACTAGAAGACAGAAATTTCTCTTCTGCAAAGTAATGCAATTTTTCAGATGTCAACCTTTAGCCCAGCTTTAAAAATTAATTTCATTTATATTAACCAATGATATTGATATTTTCACAGAACGTTCTTTGATACATGAAGCACTGACTGGCAAATTGATGTTGCTTTAGATGGGCAAAACTATTTTACTTTAAGCTGCTATGGCAGGCAGATTTATGGCAAACTGAAATTCCCATTTCATAACTTAATATTTGTGCTGAAGCAATGCACCTTTAAGCCTTTGGCCTGTAAATAATTCAGACTCTGTACTTGGTTCTATTTTATTTTCAACATTCCTCAGCTTAAAAATAATTTACATTCTATATGATACATTATAAAATCCAGTTTTTAAACTAGTAGTTTCTATATAGCTTAATGAGAAAAATTCAAAAAGTAATAAAAAAAACAAAGAAAATAATTATTTTTAAACTAATTTTAATTCAGTTTTAAAAATGTATACCTGTAGTTTTGTGGGTAATTTTTTTTTAAGACAAAAACCCCAACTAGAACACAAGACATAACTAGAGTGTGGTCATGAAGAGCATAGATGTTCTGTATTTGTTTTCCATGAGTGCACACAGGGAAACAATTAGGTATAAAAATAGCTGAGAAAGAGCAAGACTAAACTTAGAAATGAATCTGAATCTAAATAGACAACACTGGGGTTTGAAGATATCTTTTATGATGCAAACATAAAGCTACACTACAAGTTTCATCATGAACACAGGGAAAGATTTTCCATCTTGTAGGAACCCAGAGGATGCAGAGAGTACCTTCAGAATAAAAGATTTACAATTTAAAATAAGTTTATAGTAGTAATACTACTAAAACATCTACAGTCTAGCATTCTAACATGTCATTATATCCTAAACTTAGTAAAGAGCTTTCCAATCATTCCTGAGGACAATTATTACACCAAACCCTTCTCATTTAATAATAAAGCAGCATGGACGAGTCAGAAAGTCACTTATTTATTTCAATTGTTTTCACTCAAAATACTTTAATACATTATATCTTTCTATACTCCAAAATCACTTGTATATCTTATGATGATGTTATACAAATTATTTTTCTTTAAAAATATTTATTTATTTATTTATTTATTTTTTCATTTATTTATTTGATCTGGGGCTGGCAGTCTCACTCAGGCTAGAACAGAACTTACAATGTGGTATGCACCTAATTAGGAAGGAATGATCTCCTTTTATTAATTTATCTACTCAGCTTATTTTTGTGGAGCTGGGATCAAACTTGAGGTCCAAAACATGCTAGACAAGTATTCTACTGCTGAGACACATCCCAAGACCTTGTTCTTTTTGAGACAGGGTTTCACTGGGTGGCTTGGGCAAACCTTGAACTTTTTTTCTATCAAGGATGATGCTCCTGCTTCTGCCTGAAAACTGGTGTTATAGGCAAAGTACTGGTATGCCCAGCTTCAAAACTACTTATGTTATGTTCCTCTTAGCCATATGGTTAGAATAGTAACAGTGTTGCCAATTACGTTTTTTCATTGAGATCGAAAATGTTTAGTTACTTCTCGAAAACTCAGGGAAAATAACATAGTTTGTTGCTATGTTCAAATTACAAAATTTTGGCCTATTACTTAACAGTTTCTATATTCATGAATTATTATTTAACAAATTTAAATTCAAACCTAGTAATAAAACTTTACTAATTATGACATATTGGTATATTTTATAATGTATAGTTTTTAAATAATGAAGAACATTATTTTCTCAATTCTTTCTTTTCCCTCAATCTCAATGTCAAAGGTTTGTAAGAACTTTATGATCTTAAAGTATGGTAGGTTGGGTCTGGGTGGTAGAAAATGGCTTGGCCCACTCTGTTTCCTGTCAGCCATGGTTGAGTAGCTTTCTGTAAGGCATGATGGAGTGAGACCCCTGAAACTGTAAGCAAAATCACAATTTTTTTTCTTCCCATCCAGGTTCCTCCCTTGATATCTGAACACATCTTAAGTGTGCAGCAATGTCAGCTCTAGTAAGGTCACTTATTCTCTTTGTGGCAGTTGAGCTATAATACAGCTATTGCAAGTTTCTCTGGTGCCCATGTTAACTAATTAATTAAAGGGAAAAACTCCTATTTACCTTTAAATATGTTTTTTTGTGGGTTTGTTTTTGTTGTATTTTTTTTTGTTGTTGTTGTTATGAATGAGTTTTGTTGTTGTAATGAAGTTTTGTTTATTTGTTGAGAAAGAACACTGGGTGAGAAAGGAGGGGGAGAGGTTCAGGTAGGACTTGTGTTGTGGGAGGAGGAGAATATAATCAAATACACTTAAATTTACAAATTGGCTTAAATAATAAAATGACTATAAAAGGAAACAAATCCTAAGAGCAAATTAACATAAGCATAGTGTCATAGTATAGATTCTATTGCTATGACCCAAATCACCACTGAGTGTGGGAGTTGGGAAGAGTATTTCAGTTTACATGTTGTATAACATAATTTGGGGGGGGAAGCCAAGGCAGTACTAGAGGCAGAAACTGAAGGAGAGAATGAATGGAGGCCTGCTGTGTATGGACTCCTTCTGGCCTGCTCAGAAGGGCAGTGGAGGTGCAGTGGGCTGGGCCCTCCTCCATTAATTATCAAGCAAACAAAAGCTCCAAGACTAAGCCACAGGCCAATCTGATAGAGGCAGTTCTTCAATGGAGGTCCCTTCTTCCCAGGTGACTGTACTTAGTTTCAAGGTAACACAAGCTAAGATGCTCACTTAAAAGACACAAAAAGACAGAAAAATGACAGAAACAACTATAACATGAAAGAAACAATTATAATACAACACTAAAAAGAAACTACCGAATTCACGAGTGAGAATGCTTCTCCTTCTGACAAAGACAAGACTAACGAAAGGACCCAGAGCTCATTGCCCTTGGTTCTAGGCAATACTGAAAACAAATACAACAAATGGGGAGGAGCTGCTTTAAAGACATTAAACACCAAACAATACAGGACAATGAGCTTCGAGAAATACGCATAAAGGCCAGTGAGATGGTTCAGCAGGTGAAAGAGCTTGCCACCATCCCTTACAACCTAAGTTTAATTCCCGGGTACTACATGGTGGAAGGAGAGAACTACCAAAGATTGTCCTTTGACTTCCACATGGACACTTTCACACACACACACACACAAAGATGACACCTACTAATGCTGTAGTGTACTAGCTGCAAAGACTGGGCAGGGTCCACAGCAGGGAAGAATCATCCAGTTGTTGCATAATGGTTTCCTCAGAGCTCCAACATAAAGGTAGTTAAAATTTCAGCAGAGTCTTAGATTGGAGAGTGCTTCAAAGTCCCAGAGCTTTAGAGACTGCATAAATTACCAGGCAACTGACTAGCTGATATGTATAAAAACTAAAAAATAAAATATTAAAAAAACAAAGGCTAAATAATTATCTACTAAAATTCCTGTGAGTTATACTGACAGCTCTCACAAGCAGACCAAACAGCCTCTTGTCATTCATAGCTCACTGGTCGGGTACTTGGAAAGGCTCCACTGCAGTATTTGAGGAGTGAGTCCCATACTAGATGTGATCTGGTCCTGCCTCACAAATCTTAAAGAGCAAGCTATAGAGGGGTAAAGCCATAGTCAAAGAATCTTATGATAGCCCAGAAAAATGCACATCAATATTTATAGGAACTGCAACTGAATTAAATTCACCACAGCATGCATTAAATTAAAAATGACCACTCTTATACAAAAGCAGAAAAACATGACTCATAATGCAAAGGATAGAAATAAACTTAGCCAGAAAAGACACACATGCCAGAAAAATTAGAAAAGGTCATCTAATCAAACCAAATGTATTTTAGGGTATTCATTTATAACATTCATAGATATTAAAGAAGTGACATCTACCAACTCTTTCTATGTCACCAGCAAAACTCTGATGTCAGAATCTGACAAGAACATTAGGGGATAAGAAAATTCAAGAGTCAGTATTTACTGAAAAATTTAAAAAAATTAATGTAATTTATATTGTGACTTCAGGTATAGTGTAGGTAGTTTGTTCTGGAGCACTCAGGGGTCCTCACGCCAGGCTGTGGGTAGTTGGCTGGTAATGCTCTGGGTTCCTCCAGGTGGGAAGTTAGGCATGGCTGCTGTGGCTCCACGGTTCCTCACGGTGAGGCCCCAATGACACGAGAAAGTCCATGGGTTTTTACAGGCTTTAATGTCATGGAGAATGGTGGATGGATCTAGATGCAACCCCCTCCAACCCCCCCCCCCCCCAAGTAAAACCCAGGGCAGTCCTGAGTTAAATAGCAGGGAGGGGGGAGGGGCTGGGGAAGAATGTTTAATTGACTCCACCCTCTGGCCTTCAGGTACTTCATTAGTATGTAAATCTCTCTAGGGCCAGAGGCCTGTTCCTCAGGCTGTTAGCCATAGACCTCTGTGTGGGGAGTGGTTGTTGGAGGGCTGAAGCAAATGAAAAGAACCAGGGCCTGGGAGCAGAGCTGAACTGCCATCCAGTAAGGTTCCAGGGTACCAAGCTCATGCTCGACCAAGCACCCAGCTGCTTCTCACAGCCCACAGCCCCACAGTATAGTATATAAAATACTTTAAATGTTTTTCTCTAACTAAGCAGTATTATTATAAATGTCTGTGTGTTCATGTATAGTCTCTAAAAATATCCACAGTTCCTCTATATTATTTAAAAGTCTCCATCAAGCACGGTGGAATGAAGTGCACCTGAAGTTCAGTCTACTGAGAAGTCTACACCAGCAGAGCCACTTAAGTTCAGGTGTTCAAGGACATCATGGGTAAGCCATGGGCAAGGAGAACAAGGGCAGAGGGTGGGATGGAAGGGAAGGATTGGTATACCAGCTAGTTTTGTAGTTTTTTCTATCTTGACTTCCTGTGGATTTCAGAAGAGTGGCTAAATCCTTGGGCTTTTCACGAAACACTGATTTCATCACTGCCTGTTGTCTCTATTGTCAAATCAGCAAAGTAGCCTAATCACTAGAGGTCCATTTTAGAACCTGCATCCAATCACCAACCAAATCACACCACTATAGAGTCCTTTAATTTTAATGAAAGCAAATAATTCTTCTCTATAGTTATCAACATACACATTGATGTAGAGACTTCTTCCAATATTTATTTCAACAGTTTCCCCTTGGTAAGCATTAAAGGAGGACTACTCTCCATCCCTCAAATATAAACAAGTAAATGTATAATTCAGGGGCTTTGTACATTTACAGAAAACATAGACTATGCTTTAGCGACATGATATTGTATTTATGAATGTCTTCTGTTTTCTGTTGATTCATGTTTCATTGATAAAATATAAACTGGCAAAGAACATCTTGAGTGAAAAGAGAGATTTAATTTTTTGTTTAGACTAAAAGATAAGTAGATCCTTCTTCTAACTAGTGGCATACTTTTAACCAGCAACTACTCCTATTCCAATGATGAAAAGATGCCTAGACTAGTTCATAAAGTATTATCTTATCCAAAATGTGATGGATCCCCTAAAACTCTTAATTCAAATTTTCAAATGCCAAGTATTCTCTCAACCTCAATTTTAACAGCACAATCTATTTAAATTGAGTTTTCTGGGTAAAAAACAAAGAATTCTTTAATATATTATCCAATTATATAGATCCAACTAAGAATAAATTATTTTTTAAATAAATCTAAAATCTATATGTAACAGAACCGAAAAATTATACTTTCCCCTTATTAATTGTTTTACAAAGCATATCATATATAAACAAATATAGGAAGACATTTTCATATTCTCAACATAAAAACTAAACTATATAAAAATCATATATATATATAAATTTTTTTGCTGTTCCTGCACAGTATATGACACAAGTGGTCTTTTATCCTCTTCTTCTAAGAGGATACATTTGAGTTTTGTAGTTTTCAAGTATATTCTTTTCTTCATAGTCCCAAAGAGTCATTATTTTGATGACCATTTATCAGAAGCCCAAGTTCAATTTGTAAGATCTATTGAGATAGCAAATAATTCAGCCTCAGTGACTATGTGTGTGGAAATGGGCTGTGTCTCAGATAAATGGCTCACATGACTCTGGCATAGATTAGGTCATCATTCAAGATAACTATAGCTCTCCAGAACAAATACAAGGAAACACAGATTTGCTTTAGCTGCTGTTTGTGTCTGAGTGCACACTCTTCCTTCAGAGAGCTACAGTACCTTCAAAGTTTCATAACACAAGCGAAGCAAAACCATCAAACAGAAAACAAGAAACAATGTGGCAGACACTCCACAATTTTTACAAAACACACAAAAATATTCAATATGTACTTATATCTGATTTCTCTTGGGAATCTCTGTTACTTCTTTCTTAATGAAAACATGAAATCATATTAAGCAAACTTGCAGACAAGAAAATCATTATAGGCACACATTTCTATTTTTTTCCTATTACTTTTAATCTGTTTTTTTTTTTTTCACTTACTTTGCTGTTAGAAGGAACAAGGAAATGTTTTTAGAGAGGGAGATATGTTACCTACCTAGACAGATCCTCAGAACATAAATACTTTGCTAAATTCAACACCATAGTCTACCATTAATTTACAGATTCAGAAATAAAATGTGTTGTTTCAAAATAGAGAACTTCCTATTCACCCAGTACGAAAAGAATAAAATATACCAGAATCATTTTTTAAATGTATATAAGGCACAATTGTTAGTGAGGACATTCTTATAGTGGGGTAAAAGAAGAAAGAGTGCCAATAATATTAAGGAATCTACCCATTTAAAATACAGAATCTAATGCTCATCTTCTGGCTAGCCCTATCAGAGTGACCACATTTCTCCTTCTCTTTGCCTACAACAGACTTTGGCAGTTAAATCACTAAACATCCTTTCCCTACCACCATCTTTGCTTGTAATGCCATCCTTCTAGCTAGAGATTGGAATATAGCCTGAAAAGAGAAAGTCAGTGAGAAATTTGAGAAGGGATTGGAAAAATGGGTATTGTTTTCTCAATAAAGAGAAGAACTAATATGACATATTAGTATTTTTTTCCTTTCTGATTATATCTTTTTGGATTTATTTTGCCATGAAAATTTTCAGACATACACAAAAATTAGACTATCACAATGGGAGCTTTATATACTTTTTACATAACTTCAAGAATTTTGATACTGTGAATTCACCTATTTCCCTCCTGAGTTATTTTCTCCTTTCTGGAGTATTTCATATAAGTCCATTTCATCCATAAATCTTGTACCACAGCTCTTTTATCAGAGGAAGAGTTTCTAGTCGACATAAATATGATGCTGTTACACTAGCAAAACCAATGATTTCTTAAAATTATCCAGTTATCAAACAATCAATTGATAATAGTTTTTTATATTTTCCAAATAATAATGACAAAAGTTTATATATTACAGCATGTCACTGTGTTTTTCAATTAATATAATTAATAAGGCCATCTCCTCCTTTGTATCCAGCCAATTGCTTATTATATCATCGCTTAATTTTTTTCTCTGCTTCTTGGAATAAGAAATTTCTCAAAAGTAGGATGGAAGCTTTTCCTGAAATTGATTCAATGATCTCCAGAAGCAGTTCTGTGTTCAATACAGAGAATCAATCCAGGATAGTGATCTCTCCTGATTGAGAGCTGTACATGGAACACAACAGAATTCTGAAGGCTGAATATTCTGATGGTCGACCTGGATTCTCTCAAACTATCAGTGAAACATGAAGAAAAACTAAAGATGACTTAGTTCAGTAAGTTATACCTTTGCACGTCTTTGGAAATCACTAGAGGGTGGACTACAAAACCAGAAACAGTGGGCAGAGAAATCCATAACTCCTTTAATGACAGCTACAAGGCACATGTAAAAGTCAAGCTATCAGAGTGGCCGCAGTAAAGAACAGAGGCCAACCACAGTGTGTGGGATAGATGCTGTTTCCTATTTCAACAATACCACTGTTTTTCTTTTTCAATTATATGTACTAAGAACTGAACAATTTATAAAGTGTGTTTCCTACAGCCCTTGCCAGCAGGCTTTTTATTTAGAGCCCACTATGAGAGCCCTTGTAGAAGAGAGATGCCATTGTTCTCTAAAGACTCCTGAGGACAGAAGCAGTGGTTTCTAAGGAACAAAACCATGATTATTAGTAGCTGTGGGTCACCTGCAACTCCTGTTCTTTCCTATATCTTAAAACATGGCTAGTTTTTTCCTAGAATAGATTTATCTCTGATCCTATAAATTAAATTCCTTTGTTTTTTGAATTCTGTAGCTTCTTTTTTTTTCTTCATCTAACCTTGAGGGATTCATGAATTAGTGTGAAAATGAAGAAGTAATCAACCATTTGTTGTTACATGAACGACTACTATTTACACAGTAACTTTAGTATAAGCACTGATGTTTAATTTAATTGAGGTTGTGAAATGCCAGTGTTAGGAGAATATGGTAAACTGAATGTGAGAAATATGACGAAGAGTGATACATTCTTGATGACCATAAGAGGAAGTCTATATATGATATTTTAAAGAAGATTATTTTTTAAAAGTCAACTAAATAAAGAAAAAGAAAGAAAGAAAAATAGCAACATTAGCACATTGGTGTTTGTTTGTTCAGAAAAGGTTTCAGCATGTAGCCTTGGCTGACATGGAACTTACCATGCTGGCCTCCAACTCATGTAGATCACCTGTCTTTGCCTCCTGGGTGCTAGGATTAAACTCTTGTGCTGCCATACCTGGCAAACCCAGACTATTTTAAAAGGCAGTATGACTGTCTTAAAAGAATGGGCAAAGGGGTGGACAAAAGATTACTTTTAGGTTGTAAAGAGCCTTTCAGGAATATTATGAATTTTAGGCAGAAAATGTCTTCTTACTTTGTAAATAATCAAGTTTTAAAAGACATACACTATATTTGCAAGCTACCTGAGAAGATATTAGTAGCTGGGGTGTACTTACGTGGTAGTGTATGCTTAGCACATAGGGAGCCTGAGATTGAATGCCCAACATGCCCCAAATAGATAAATGAGTGAGAAAAACTAAATCTAGACATTATGTTTTCCACAGCCCTTGCATTGTAAATGTAGTTAACCTACAGACATCTTGTGTCAGCAAGTGCTAAGCAACAAAGTACAGAGGGGGAAAAGGAAAGGGAAACATGATCTAGAAGAGAACTGTCAAAGGGCAGAGGGAGAGCTGACCTTGATGAGAAGCACTAACTAAATGAGGAAACTTGGGTGGCCTGAAGCAAGCAGTTATTTGTTTTAATTATCTTTAATCTTTTTTAATAGTCCAGTCGTTATTCCCCTCCCAGTCTACCCTCTGAAAGACAAGCTCAGAAAAATTTGCTCATGGCCTCAGCACCAGGATTGAAACTTGTAAATGTGGTAAGATTAAGAAAAGTATAAGACATGTGACTTAGCACTGAATTTCCACATTCCCCTTTTCCAAGGCAATCTCTCCCTCATAGCATTGTAAGCACTTTATCCAAATTATTTAGTACATCTGTGCCCCTCCTCTCTCCTTCTCTCTCCCTCCCCTATAGCATAGAAGTCAAAAAAGACCAAGGGCTGGTATTCTCATTGGTATATACCTTAAACTGGGTGACTTTTTGAGTGCTAAGTGAGTAATTTATCATCAAAATCAGATTCTGTGGCTTTATTTCATAATCCTACATCTTTTCTCCATAGTGACAGTTCCACTCACTTGCTGACTCTGTAAGAATCCTGTACCTTTGCCATCCACCACAGCTTGCCTATAGTCTTTCCAATGCTGTTCCCTGTGCCAAAAATGGTATCTCTTTAGACAGTCCTCATCAAGGATACTTTACTTACATCTCTTCTGTTAGGCATACGGTCATAGGGGAATGAGTGCTGTATCTATCTCCTTGTAACTATCACCACAGAATACCTGTTCCTATTTGTGTATCTATACAAGAATACTGTCTATTTCCCTTTCCTAGGATAGTATGTATACTAAGAATAGAGTGCCAGGTATATAGTAAATAATAAACAAACTTTGTCTCATGAACGAATGGACATAATGTCAGCTGGTATCACAAAATACACAACTGCTGTGAAATTATTTAACATTTTCTGAGATATTAAAAAAAGAAGCAACTAAAAATATGAAACTAGAAAGACTTTGTACTGTTACTGTTGTCCCATAAAAGGACTATATTTAGAGTCTATTGATAAACTAAGATACAGAACAAACACGTAGCAAACCTACTTCCTAGTGCTCAGTTTCTACTCCCTTTCTCTCCCACATAGTTCATAGAAATCTTCAATGCAAAACTTCCATTAATTAATTAACACTATTGATCTTCTTGTATGGTTAGCTCAGTTTTCAAACACAACTGTTAATTTTTAACAGCTTATTGAAGAACCAACAATAAGGTCCACCTTGTAAACGTATGCTCTTAGCGATCACACAGGGTACTGTCACTCTCGTCTCCCTAGCAAAGCTTGATTGATTACTCCTTTTTCTTATGTTCATTAATCTCGTCACCTTATCTTTTATACCACTTCATTTTAGCAGAAAGGTAATAATAAAACCCTCATCCATTATCCTTTTACTCATCTAGTCAAGCGGAAATGGTTAATAACACGCTACAAATTGAACTTCAATCACCTCATTTTCTCCTTTGTTGAATACACATTAAAATATATTCCAAAACTGCAATTTGTTTTACAGGAGAATTTGCGTTATATTGCTACAGACAACTGGAATTAAGTGTTTCTCAGTTTGGTTATTAAATATATCCAAGTGCTCTTTTATCGATAATACTAAAACATTAACTCATTTTATTAGGGTGTAATAAGACCAGAGCCTTATCTCCTAGAGCACAAAGACATCTCGACTACCTAATAGTATGTGTTATATGATGGGTCATTTATCTTTTCACAAAAATACTAGTGATAATTTATGAATTGGTACATCATTACAGGTGAAATTGCTCTCTATTTTTAAAAGTTAATTTGTTTACATGCAGCCTTATCTTGAAATGCAAGCTCTATTAGTGTGGAGGTCTTTAACTGTCATAGAAAACAGTAAGAGAAGAATGGGTATATACATAAAATAGAAAGACGTGGTGATTTAAGATTTTAAAACCATAACCTCTGAGTGGAATAAATTTATATGTAATTAGACTATGACACTCAAAAGGAAATGGAAAAATGACTTCTCAAACCACATTAAATTTATACATACCACAACAAATAATGGCTGAGTTAGGCTCTTATACATAGTACTGAAAATACTGTAGAGAAAGAATTGATTCCTACCAAAGTAGGAGAGTACCTTTAAAAACAATTGTGAGGGCTTTAAAGGACACTGATCTTCCTCCCTTGACCCTTGACCTCTTGAATGTTGATATTACAAGTATGTACCATTACACTCACCTCAGTATCTTTTATCTGTAAACAACAAGCATGTTTGTCAGCCAAATAAAAATTAAATCAGGGCAAATATGCCAGATAGCATCACAAAATAACTAGGGCTCACTAGAAATTATCTTTGTTACTGGGGGTTAGGTGGGCTCTCCTTGGCTCCTTGGCTCCTTATTTAACTCCTTGGCTACTTATTTAAAAAAATCCATCTTCACTGGACAAAAATGCTTATGCACTTTTTGTGTTCTTTTTATCCCTCAGATTGTTTCATTATAAATCCTGTATAGATAACCTGAAATAATTACAGTTACTAATCTATATAAGAAGGTTTACTTAGGTTGCTGTTTTCCAGAAGGAGCAGATACTATGCCAGATATACCCATTTCCAGGAACATCAGTTTTAAGACTTTGCACTACAATATCCAATGATGCCGATGAATGAGTGACTCTGCTCTCTCTTCAGTATAGGTTGACTTTTATGAAAACATAAAAGGTTTTCAAGATACCTATCACATTTATACATGAATTACACATCACAATATATTATTTATGACTCCCATGAGTAACCCTTCTTTTTAATGATTGTACAAAACCTGAGACTGCCCAGTGACAAAAAGGCTTTTGTATATGGGAGCAGTGGTTTTGACTGTTTTGAGCCTGTGTGTGAGACTGAATCCAGGGTTTTATGCATTCCAGGCTTGGGCTCTTACCACTCAGCTGTATACAGCCCCTGAACACATTAATGAGACCAAAAGTCACTAAATACTTAATCCTTACAAAAAAGTGAGAACATGTGTCCTTTAAAGAAGCATGGTAAATTAATACCTTAATACAAATTAAAAAGTGGAATCAGGTGCTGGAGAGATGGCTCAGCAGCTAAGAGCACAGACTGAGTTCAATTTCCAGCAACCACACGGTAGCTCACAATCATTTACAGTGAGATCTGATGGCCTCTTCTTCTGTCATGTGAGCACACATGCAAAATAAAACACTTATATGCATTAAGAACATAAGTAAATTTTAAAAACATGTTATCAGTAAATAGACCTATGTGAATGATCACTCTTTTTTTTTTTTTTTCAATTCCCATACATCCTTGTTTTATATCAGATGACAATGCTTGTAAGAAAACAAGTTTATTTACTGAATGAGGGTCCTGGTCAATTGGCTGCTTCATGAGACCTTGTTAATGTGACAGAAGTTTTCTTTCAGTGCCAACAAAATTACTGCATAATACTCTAAAAACTGAGAATGCTATTTCTTTCCAGCATCAAACATCATTGTTTGGCATAAGTAATGGTGAATAGCAATATGTGAGCATTCATATTCTGCATTTTAATGCAGACATATTAGATACAATAGTTATAAGTCTGTATTTTCCTGATTCTTTCTGCCACGCTTCTATCTACCTGGTTCAAATGTTTAATTTACTTCTTCCCATTCCCTCTATGTATTTGTTCTTTCCTATGTTCACATGTAAACATAAAGTCAACAGCTGAACAAGTACTCATTTTAATATATACAAGAACATTAATTCTCGTCACTGATTAGAGAAAAGTATACTAATAAAGATATATTGATGCTTGCATAATATTTTGGGCTATAGGTTGAAGAAATATTTTCTAAATAAATTAAGACTTTACATTAAACATAGAAAATAGGGCCACTGGAAAGGCTCAGCAAATAAAATTCACTGCTGCCAAGTCTGATGATCTGAGTTTGCTCACTAGAACCCACGTGGTGAGATAACAGACACCTGCAAATTGTCCTTTAATCTTCACACACTTGTGGTGGCGTGCACAGCCTTTCAACCTCTTCCCTATCATAATCCCAACAAAATAATTAATGTTACAAAATGTTTTAAACATAGAAAATACATTCAGCACCATCTGTTTCCCTAGCTTAATGTTTCCTAAACAACCTCAAAGAAGACCAGTATGAAACAGGTCTTGCTTTGTAAAATTCCTTTAAAAATAAATGACTAGGTCTTACTAGGTAACCTAGGTTGACTTTAAACGTGGGATCCACCTGCCAGGGGGGCTAGGAATATAGACAACCACCACTAATTGCAGAAAAATGCACTCCCCTTAAGACACGGTGCTGCTGAGCAGCAAACTCTAGCAGTCTGTCTGGATATCCCAGTTTGCTCACACAAGACTGTTATTACATACCTGAGGAGCAGAGTTTCTACATGACTAATGAAGATCAACAGAGAACACGCCTCTAGCCAAAATTTCCAATAAGAACTACATATCACTACTTCATGGTTTTAAAAGTATGTATCATTACTAAGCCTGTATTTACCTGAAAGGAGAGGGGAGGGTTGTAAAGTGTAGAAATAAGATTTCTCACAAGACATATACACTAGTTTCTACAGCAAATCACTGCCCTAACTAAAGACGTGCCTCAGAATGAAAAGGGCTTAAGGACAAAACAACAGATACAACAAGCAGTGTTACGGAAGACATAGCTCAGTGAGCAACTTACAAAGGATATTTCTGAGAAATTTAAGTATTGTCTAAGTATAGCATAGTATTAATGAATATAGCTTTTAAAGGTTATGTCATTTTGTTCTATGAAGTAAAACATAATTTAGAGGAGCATATAAAAGTATTTAGTGAAGCAATTTATTCAATAATTTTCAGCATTTTACTTGTGGTAGTAACCACTTATCAATTGTAATGACTCTGGATACAGACGTGGCTTCTGGGTTAATGTTTTATTTCCTTTTCTGGTTGCTGATGTCATGGGCACTCCTCTTGACAAAAATCAATGAACTGCATGATCATATGCAATTTCATAATTCAGTAAATTTCAGTGAAGGCTGAAACAGGCTACTCGTGTGAGGCTAAGGAAGAAAGATTGTGTTCGCCAAGAGGTAAAGCCATCTCTGGTTACACAACATAATCTCACCTTAAAATCTAAAATTCATTGCCATTATATAATAATTAACAAATTAATTAATATAGAAACTCTGGAACAAATGGTTTGAATTCAGATTTTGGTTCTACCACAGGAATTTTCACTACAGAAACAGTAGCAATAGTTCTGTTCCTCAGTTTCCTCATATATACAGCATTAGACACGATTTCATTTGTTTAACAATAACAAATGGCTTTTCTCATCTGGGCTATTCTAAGGTGTTTTCCTCTCTCTCAACACGCTCTCCCACCCCCAACTCCATGTTTACTTTACCCTCTTTATTCAGTCCAAAATAGCATTCCTACCCCTAAAAAATAGGACAAAGAAACAAAAAACAAAAAAACCTTGAAACCCAGAAGTTTTAAAGTTAAATGAAGACCAACTTCTTACAACTATTGAAGAAAATTCACATTATCAACTTAGTCTTAAATGTTCCTTGAAGGATACATTATGTGAGGTTCCTGTGACTCAGTAGCCCAAATCTCACCCAGAAGTATACAGTATCAGTGCACACTGATGAATTGGATGCAAACAGAACTTACCATGGTAATAAGTGGCAGAGTAAATTCTGAGGTACACCTAGCTTAGATATCAAAAACGGTGCCTCAGAGAAGATTCCAAGTTGGCCTCATCAATACTGAAATTGTTTATATTTTATCAGAAGTTGCATTCTAGGAATATATTTCATAATTTCAGCTCATAGCATAATACCTGCAATGGTATTTGAACATTTATATTTTTTAAATGATGCTTTAAGTTTTTTCTATTTGATACTTTACCCTTTATTTTATATTTTTTTAATTTGAATTTTTGAGAAATTGTCTTATGTAGTCCATATTGATTTTGAACTCACTATGTACCCAAATCTGGCCTTATTCTCCTGCCTCTACCTCCTAGATGCTGAGATTACAGGATGATGTTGCCATGCTTGGCTCTATTCATTGTGTTTAAATTCTTGTATCATCTCTATTATAATAAATGTATTTTAAAATAATCATTGCTAACCTTACTAAAATCACTTTCTCTTAAATATCTTGCCACTTAAAAAAATCACAAAACATTTATCAAAATACTTAGAATAATCTCTATATTTTAGAAGCAGATTATCATTCTACTTGATAGTATGCTGGTTAAAAAATATAAATTTGAGGTATGCTAAAGGCCTCACAAATTAGTATGTATTACTCTTATAGATGCAAAGTATCTCAACAAAAAGCAAATACAAAAATGGTTATAAAATTAGTTAATAAGAATAGCAATGTATGCTTTTTTCAAAGAGTTTTAAAGTGTTGCTGGTGTCTAGCTCAATGATATGCATGGCTCATATAAGCAGCTTTAAGAGAAAAGCCACAAAACTAAGAAGAGCTGTATATCAGCAAATCAGCTTTAATAAGCAGCCCTTAGAAACTAGTCATTGCAAACTCAAACTTTAAGCTATGTTGATTTCCTACAGGTTTTTTTAATATGGATGTACTAGTAGTGTGAATTTTTCATGGCTAAGATAAGACAATGGGAACTACAACCAGCACTGTACTTCACTCAAATGCAGTGGCCTCCAGAACTGGGGAGACAGTTCAGAGAGTGAAAGTGCCAGAGAGGCAATCCCCAGAGTCCAACTACAACCAGAGCAAGCCTGGAAAGGGAATCACATGTTATTCTTGCAGAGGATCTAGATTCCCAACTATCCCTAATTCTAGTTCTGGGAGATCCAGTACCCTCTTCTGACCTCTGTAGGCAGAGGCATAGACATCATGCATCTACATATACACAGGCAAGACACTCAAACATATAATTAAATACCAAATTAGGAAAAAAAAACATGACAGGTGCAGTAACATGCAATACAATCCTAGCACTACTATGGTGAGATGCAAGGCAGGGACAGGAGACTGTAAGGAAGGTCACAGCCCACTAAGCTGAGGAGATGGATTGTAGCAGAAGAAATAAGGACCTTGCCTTAATAAGGTGTAATGTTGTCCTCTGACATATATATATGCACTAGAGCATGCTCTCATTGGTAGGCACATACACTCACTCAAGCATTTTGTAGAAAATGCAGAAAACGTAGAAAACCCTCTCATTAATGTTTACATTTGTCTATGAGTAACAGCAAGCCTAACTGCAAAATACTTTATATTATGGGAGCTATTCCTTGTTAGGTAACAAAGGTTACACAAAAGAAACCAGTCACTGAATTTAATTCGGTGCTTCAAAAATACAGAGCCTGATTCTTGATTTTCAAGCCTGGTTGCTAATACGTTTAAATCTCATGAAAGAGTAAGAAGAAAAAGGAGAAAGAAGTGCAAGACTATGGAAAGCCTGCTGGGACACAATTCTGCATCTTCTTCTTACCTTTTACGGAAAAAAAGTATATGCATTATTAAAAATAATACTGAAAAAATATATAACACATATTTAGTGTTCAATTCTACCTGCAAGCAAAAAAACTGAGATGGTACTAAAGCTCAGAATATTAAAATGCTTTTCAAAATTCATGGTCTTGTCCATGTCTTTTACTGTTTTCTTTATGTTTGAATGTGACCCGGGGTAGGACCCAAAACTACTATTCTCCTAAAAGAATGGAGCAACAGAATGACTGCTAATATCATTCTGCTACACTCACAGATCAGTGTCTTGCTCATCCATCAGAGGAGCTTCTTCCTGTCACAGATGGGAACCAATGCTGAGAACTGCAGCCAGATGATATGCAGAGATTAAGAGATCCTATAACCTCAGCACTGAACAGGATGTCTCCATCAAATACCTCTTCTCTTGGCTCATAAAACCATGAGGAAGAGAAGGTGGAAAGAGTGTAAGAGCCAGAGGGAATGAAGGTCAATAAGGAGGCAAGGCCTTGTAAACACAACAGATCAATGCACATGGTAACTCCAGAGACTGAGGCAGAATGCAAGGGGCCAGCACAGGTCTGTACCAGATGGGGACCTAGAACTTAAAGGACAAGTGAACACAAGCCCCCATCCCTAACCAAGAAGCAATCTCCATAATCACTTGCAAATGAAAATTTACTTTTCTCTAAGGAAGACTCACGGGAAACAAACTACACTTAAGGGAAGGCAACACGTCCAGCAGGAAACAAACCCAGAGGCATTTTTTGAGAGTCTTTATCTCATAATGTATTGGAGCCTTTTATTTTCTTCCTTCTTCTTTGTTTTAAAAAAATCTCTCTTTTTTTTTTTTACTTTTTATGTTTATTTATTTATTTACCCATCTATCCTTTTTTACTCTATAGGTCCTTTGCATATATATCATGACTTCCTAATGAAAGACAGAAAGGTGGTGGATCCAGATGGTAGGGTAGGTGAAGAGGAACTGGGACGGGGAGAGGGAGGGGACACCACAACAAGGATATATTATATAAAAAACTCTATTTCAATAAAAGAAAAAAACTTGAAAGTGCATCACACATTTATATATCATGTATTGTGATTTTTCTAATCTTCATTGCCCCCTCTGAACCCTTCTTCTAACCTAGTCTCCTAGTGGCTACACCATTAGAGACAATGACACCCCTCCATAGCACCTACTAAGAGTCACTACTCCTCGAGAAGAGCATTCCTATATGCAGGGTGGAAGCCCCATTTGGACAAACATCAGGAGCTGCTGTCTCTTCGTGAATGCAGCAGAAATGACATTTCTGAATTTCTGTGACTTAAAGAATTTTTGAAACTATTTATTCCAAATCAGTTTTTCTACTTCTAAAGATAATGCTAAAGAATAGTAACCCTCTTTTAAAACCAACTAAAGGAGGTGGGGTGGTGGGGAGGGCGGATCCCAGAGTAGTCCTGAACATTAGTCCCACTGTTTCCTCTCCTCTGGGCCCCTATTTACCACAGTCCTTTTAGGGTCCTGGTTCACTGCCACATCTTTTATGATAGGTACAGATTTCAAAAATGAAAATTAATTTGTTCTGGTGTCTAGCACTACTTTTTAAAAAAATTAAGCAATAAAACATAAATTATTTTATGTTGTAGTTAACCATGGCATTTTAGAATGGAATTTATAATTTGTGGGACTACTCAGTTATTAGTTTTTTACTGTTCAGTATAATTTCAAGAAAATGAAAGAAATACCCCGAAGAGGTACCTTTACAGGCATTCACTCCTTATCCCTTGATTCCAAAGAGCAGTGTGCAGCAGGAGGAGATAGCTTGCTGTCTGGAGCCAGGCTGTCTGGGTTCCTAGCACTCTTAGGCAAATTAGTTTTCTCAGGACACTACTGTTTTCAACTGTGAAACTGCAATACTAATAATTGAATGAGTTAGTATGTAAAATTCTTAGCACATTATGTGCTATAAATGGCATCTCATTTAAAAAAAAATCTGTGTGGGTACACATGTGTGCATGCACATGTAGAGGCCACAGGACAACCTTGGGTGTCATCCTCAGGAAAGTCGTCTACCTCCTGTGAGGCAGGGTCTATAATTAGCCTGGAGCTTAGTAATTAAGCTATGCTAGCTGGCCACTGAGCCCAAGGGATACGTCTATCTCTGCCTCCCCAGCACTGGGATTCCAAATGTATATTGCCATGTCCAGCATTATAAATGCCACTTACTGTTACTGTAATTACATTTTCCTTCATTTGAGATAAATGTATTAAGCATTTACTATCTACCAGATATTATTCTAAACATGAAAAATTTTATCTATGACTTATGAAGACTAAACATTAAACATGATTTTCACTACTTTCTTATTACTACAAAAAGGTGACAATAAAGCTAAAGAGAGGAAACTGCAGTCATTATCAATGGATGGCTTTATAAGGCAATGATGATGATGGCTAGCCAGTTCAAACCTTATAATGCCTAGCCATTAATGTTTTTTGACACAAATCCAAAAAACAAATAAAAAATGGGAGTTTAGTATGCTTCATGGCCACATGAAACCTGAGATTCAGTCTCTAGCACAAGACAAAATGCAGAAAAATAATTTACAGTAGTCCAATGTTTAATGAGGTATTATTCTATATATTTATCAACTTGGTGACATATGCATGAATATCATTTTTAAAGTTTCATAGCAAAACCTCAAATAAATTCAAGATACCAGTGCTATTAACAAATCAGGCCAAAATAATTATATATTTTATCTCACAGTAAAATGAAAACAATGCAAATAAATTATTTGTATAACCAAAACACAAAGTGCCTCCAAGCCAATATTTCCCCTTCCAAACTGTAAGAAATATTTATTAACTCAAGCTTTACTAATTATGTAAATTTCCATCTTTTCTGCATGTTATTTCATTCAAACTTCCCCTCTTTTCACCAATTAACAACCCTGCCAAATGTTTGGATTTGAAAGGCCACAGTTTTATACACAATTAACAGTCAAATTCTAACACAAATTACATGTCATTCTTATCTCTGTGTACACATTGAACTCCTATATCTTGTTGCCAGCAGGCAGCTTGCACTAGGGAATACATCCTGAATTTGTTTAATGTCTGGGAATAGCATTTCACACTTACGAAGGAGATACTATCCACTACTTCCTATGGGAAGTGAAATTGCCTTGCTCCTGCCTTTGTATTTTGGTCAAATAGGTAGTTTAGAAAATAGTTCACTATCCATTTACCTGTTATCAAATATTTTTATAGAGCATAACAAGAAAGGTGATCTTTAATTTCCTTAGGATTTTCAGTATGGCCATAGAAACTTGGATGGAAACATTTTCTTGAAGTACAAATGTCATTCTGCATACTTTACCAATAGAGAAACTATTTTTAAATTGGATCAATCCTAGAAAATTAGATTTAAACAGTCATTTACGAACACTTCTCTAGAAAAGGGTTGTAACACTGCAAATAACTAATCAGCCCCTTAATGAGCAAGAACAAGATAATCACCCAAATCCTCAGACATATCCTAGTCCCTTTAAGTCTGACACTTCACTGCCATTCTCTTTATACTAAAAAGGCACACAGAAGCCATTTTTATATAATAGAGTGATATACAGATATTCTATGAATTAAAAAAAGAAAGAAAGCAAATGAAATATAAATATCACTCTAAAATTAACCCTTTAAATGAATAATTTGGATTATGTTAGTTAGCAATGTAATGTCCTCCATTGGCCCCTCTATGATTAAAATTATCTCAGTACTAGAACTAATACTTATCTACCTAGTTAACACTGACTCTCCCAACTTTTCTTCGTACTTCTAGCTCTCTCTCTAATCAGCATCGATCCTTACACTTGAAACATACGATTATTTATCTAGTGCAGCTCTGGTCATAACTGAAATCCCATTCCTTCAATGATGCCTCCAATGACCTCCATTCTCCTGTTTTCCAAAACGACCTCCACACACCCTCACTTTCCCTAGCGCGGCATTTACTACAATATGGCCAATTTGCCTGTTGTTCACCCACTGCTAAAATGTAAGCTCTGTGCGGTGTTAAGAAAGCTCACAACTGCTGTGCTCACAGTTGAATTCTCAGGGTCTACACTTACCATGAGGTCGGATAGCCATTTAATTTCTAAAACTGGGTTTTAATGTGTCATCTCAGAGCAGAGCACATACACATTGTAATATTCAGGACTATACTACTATTATATTCATTTCCATTATTTAAAACACTATATTTTTATAAAATGTTTTCACAACCAATAAATGCATAAATAAATCTCAAGAACTGTTACATGTTTGGACACTACATTCAAACTGGTGCAATAGCAGAAAAAGGAGAAATCAGAGATCAAACCTGCACTTTACTGGAATTGAACTACCTTTACTAAGTCTCAACTTTCAATTTCAACTTGTAAAATAGAAAGCACTAAGAAATGCTGCTCATATTATGAATAATGGTAAAAACTGAATTTATAAACTATAATGCATATGAGACCAGTAGTATTTGTTAATATCTTTATTAATATACAGTAATTAAAGTAATCACTGGTAAAAGTAATACCGAAGGAAATTTTTGGTTAAGATACAAAATAAAAGATACTATATTAAATACTACGTATGAACTAAAAATTCTACTAAAAACCCCTTGATTAAATGTTAAAACAAATATTCTGGAAATTGATGCCCCTATACACCAAGTATGTATATCAATAATCATTAAATCCTTCGCAAAGTCTTATTCTGCTTCTTGTACTTTAAGATCCTGGTCAGGGACGCAGTTATTATTTAGAGGCCACAGACATGATTTACTGAAATAAAGCCTCCACATGTGGCTTTTTAAAAAGAACTTTGGTGTTTGTGATACAGAGGAGACACATAAATCTTCAGGATCTCACACTTTGATACAGACTTATATGTTCTAAATAAAGTCAACATGTGACTTAAAGAGTGATGGAGGATTTACAGAATATTAAAAGTTATATTCAATGTCATCTTAAGGCTACTTACCAAGGAAGTCATTTTAAAATATGTTCAAACACTGAAAATAAGTTATTTAACTCACCTTAGGATATTTATAGTGAGTAGTATCATTTATTACAACAAAATAACCCTTGCCTTCCCCCCCCCCTTTTTTTTTTGTGCTATCAAATTCAAACTGCAATTCAGGAACCATCTTTCCAAAAAAATTTTATTTATAAAAAGCATTTCCTAACCTGCTTGGACTAGTACAATTTTAAGTTTATAGGTCATAAATATAAACTTAGGTATAGTCATAAATACCTGACCCATAAATGTTTCAAATTTGGGAAGCAGAGAGCACTGCTATAATTAACAGTGAATGAACAAATTCTCTTAGTTCTAACTTTCCATATTCAAAAATATGTGTATATTTTGCATAGGAAAGCTATGCCACACTCCAGCCCGAGCAAGCCCACAGTCACAGTACCCATCTGAGGCTCCTTGGCAATATTAACATGGCCACACTGCACATGTTACTTTTAGCTTCTTTATGTATAACAAACTGCATTCAATTGGTGAACAAATACAATGTTTAGTATCATATTTAAAACCACTATTCAAACCTTTTCTTAATGCTATTATCAGTTTTTCTTTTGCAACAATTTTGTGTATAAAAATAAAAGCCCTGGATTTTTATTAGCACTGCCCCTTCTTTGTTTTGCTCCACTCTGTAAAGCCCTTTTGGGACACTAAGCCTGCATTTACTATAATACGGATTAAACTTTCTTTGTTCCACTGCACAGGGTTTGTTAGCAGGTTAGTCTTTTTACATTTTTCACAGGCTGCCTGCAGCTCACCCCTTAGGCCTCACTCAAAATACTTCTGTGGATTTACAAAAATGCCAGCGTGGTCTTGGGGTTAATTGGAAGATAAGTACTGCCTTTAACATAGACTCATTAAACATTTAGCCTTACCACAAACCATCATACTTGAAAAAGAATCCTAGAAACACTCTGGGACAAATGAGAGTTAAGTTGTTTTTAAATTTGACTACCTGTTTGTCAACAGACTTTAAAACATCACTTTACTGCCTCAATGTGATGTCATAGAACAATGATATTTTCCTGGATAGCATTATTCTGTCTTTAATCTTAGTTTCTGCATATATGGAAAAAGTTAGCAGATATTCTAAGGAAAAAGGAGCAAAAAGTTCCATGTTTCTATAGAAGAGACTAGAAATAGAAGCTCAGTTGATCATAATACCAGATAAGATTTATTTTTAAACAAAAAAAGGTTTGTTCTTGTTGTTGATTTAAACTTTGTAAAGTAAATAATCAAAAAAAATCATATAATTACAAATAGATAAATTTATAAAATTCACCAAAAATAATTAAAATAATCAATTTACCTTTTAAATTTCTAAAATAAACACTTAAGCATAAATACACACAGAGTAAATTCATTGCTCTTGTATTTTATTTCATTATGCAAGGAAACTGTTATCCAGATTAACTTTTCCATCCCCTTACCTCCTTCCAATACTATTTATTACTCCACTCCAAAACAGAAAAGAAAATACAACAAAACACACACACACACACACACACACACACACACACACTTGAACTAAAGGATTATACATATTTGCCCAAGATGCAGATAACAAAAGCAAAAGTGAAGAAAATTGAAGAGACAGCCAAACTTCAGCAACAAAATGGTTAAAGAATCTGAAGTATTGTTCCCCTTATTCTAAAAGTCGGCTCTATCATGAACAGCGCAAACATCAGACAAGTTAAGATTACTGACCATTATCTCCTTAATTTTCTCCGCTTTCCCTCACATTCCCTCTTGCTATCTGGGCACCATTTTTCTAAAGCTTTATTTCTGTTAAGAAGTAAACTTTCCCTAATCCATCTATTATGTAACCTTTAATTGGATTGGGAGCAGGGTGGTGTATAAAATAGCCCCTATTCACTCAAAAGGACTGTAGTTTTAGGGACTTAAAGGAGAAAGGTATTGTTAAAGAAAATCCTCCGGGAATCAAGGATTAAAATATGGCTGTCCTAAATTATTCAACTCTAGGACACCAATGAATTGCTTCCTTAAACAGGTAATTTTTCAAATACAAGGTATAACAAACTAAAATTAAAAATTTAAGTATAACAATGCATTTATATAGTGATAACAGACTTGGTACTTCAACTCACAATGACAAAACCAGAGAACAAAATACCCTCAAAACTCTTGCCACTCGCTCCCTCTCCCTCTCCCTCTCCCTCTCCCTCTCCCTCTCTCTCTCTCTCACACACACACACTACATGTACTTTATATTATGTTACACAAAACAAACTACTTTAATTCCTATATATGTTCTATTTCTAAATAGAAAAAGCTTTTTATTTCAAAGTACAATTGTTCTTACTTATCAAAAGATATCAGATATACAATCATCACCCACCCCCTCTATTCTCCCCAACCAGCTATCTCCTATTTCATGTGAAAAACTATGTGCTTGTGTCTAAAATATGCTTTGTTAGGGTAGAGCTTTTCTAACCTCTGTCCTGCCATGGTGTACACCCATCTCTCTGGGGAGTCTTCAACAGTGAGACAGGACAGTGGAGGACCCAACCCACACATTGTCAATTGCTTTTGGAACTAAAATGTGAAAGTGTCAAACCTGATACAGACAGTATCATGAGTGTACCTACCAATTTTTCAAAACTCACATATCATTATCACCAAAACGATAGGAAACTGTAGAAGAAAGACATTTAGAGAGATCAAGATTACACAACTTGCCACTTACTGTTTGTGGTTTACTAGGCTTTAAGAAAAAGAAGTAAGAATAAATTAGTATTAGTGAGTAAATAAATGGTGCTTTACAAAATTACTTTTAAAAACCTAGCAGATTTTAAGAAAACTTTTACAACATACTGCCTCTGCTTTGAAAGCATTATCATATTTAGTAACAAGTGCAACGGTTACTGAAACCGTTAGTTCTCTACCACAGGCTACTGTCAAGTGAATTAGTTCATTTATTTATTCCTCAACCTGTGAGAAAGGACTAATTTCGTCCCATGAATAATGTCTTTAAAGCTTCAATTAAACTGTATAAACTTACACAGATGCAAATAAATTATATCTCTGAAAGTTTTTCAATTATTCATTATAAATGTTTTACATAGGACACTGAGCGACCAGCCTAAAGTCAATCTATCAGAAATAAATGACACACTTAAATTACCTATGTACCATCAGAAATATTTATGGAACATTCTTTTTGAATATGCTAAATATAGATGACTCTACTCTTGTAATTAATAGTCTGAGATATATAGAAATTCTATTCTTAAAAAAATTTTAAATATGATTTGGTTTTTCAAAACGAAGGCCACGGAGTAGTTCCAGTGTATCATATCTAAAATTTTAATATTTTCTAATCATAGATTGTAGTTTGTTGCTTTGAACTTTGCCACACTGTCTATTTTCTCGGTGTTATATTTAATGTTATTTCATCATTTTTCTATTTATAAAGTATTTTATTTCTGATAAATGATTTTTTGAAAAGTATAAAACTTTGATTGGCCAGTTTCAAAGAAACTTGTCTGCTGAGGCAGGAAAGGGCCTCTCCTGTGAGACGGTCAGAGCACTTTCCATGAGCAATTCTGATCCCTGAGAATAATAACAAGGGTCAAGGTAGTAAGAGGTCAGGATCAGAGGGAGAACACGAGGGAGCCAGGAACCCTGGCCAGTGTATGTTCTCAGAGCTAAATAGTGAATTACTGTGTATGAATGAAAAAATATTCAAATTAACAAGGTAATCCTAGTGAAGCTGCATACATGCTAAAAGGGAAATTAACTGATATTTTATATAAAGCAAACTTTGTAGACCATGTTTGATTTCAAAAACAAGTTTTGAGTGGCAGTTAAGATATACTAGATAACATATATAAAAAGATTATTGTACTTTCTCCATTTTAGGGATATTGACTCGTTCTTACACCCAAAAGCAACTTCATTTGGAAAGAACATAGCCTTTTGTTTTAACAAAGAGTTACTGTGGGGAAATCACCTGAAATAGCTTTAGAAAAAAATTAAATCTACATACAGCACTGTCTCCAAATAAAATGACTTCCATGCTAAAGCATGTTTATAACATAAAAGGAGCATTTACCATTGTTTGGAAGCTCATTAATTGACTATCCAACTCTTTTACCCTGACACCATTTTGCTAACATGGAAGAATTTAAACAGATGAGCAGGGAGGATGCATTAAATCACAAGGTCACCACTCCATCATAGTCCATATCCAAGTAAGTGTCTGGCAACTAAGGATGTGTCTAAGAAGAAAAGGTGACCTGGGGCACAGAAGAGACCCCATGATGTGTATGCTATTGCTTATAACAGATTAAACTGTAAGACTAACATTCTGACAAATTTACAGCAATTCAAATTAGTAAAGGTAACATACTTTCTAAATAAACTGAACTAGTATCTAGCTAGTTCTTCAGCTGTGAATGTTCAACAAGAGTATCTTAATAAGCAAAAAAGATAAAGATGACAATAAATACAATACTTTAAAACAACCACAATGTGAGATGAGAGATGACTCGGTATCGGAAGTGCTTACTGCTCTTACAGAGACAAGGATCTGTTCCCAGAACCACATCAAACAGCTCAAGATCACCTGTGACTCCAGTTCTAGGAAATCCAAGGCCCTCTTCTGGCCTCTGCAGGCACCTACTTATATGTTGTACATATAAATTCAGGCAGGCACACATACATATATAGAGATTTTTTTTTTTGTTAAAGTCTAAAAACAAATATAGAAAAAAATCTAACATACCTCTAAAATGATTAAAATAAATCAACATAATATATACTCTAACAATTTCAATATAGTTGAGAATTAAAGTATTTCTAAATATTAAATGAGATCAAAATTATCTCTGATGGTATTCAGAATAAAAATCATTTTTAAATTGATCATAAGGTATTTTACGTGAGTATCAGGTTTAATATTCTTTAAAGATTTATTTTATTATATATAGATGAGTATACTATAGCTGTCTTCAGACACACCAGAACAGGGCATCAGATCCCATTACAGATGGTTGTGAGCCACCCTGTGGTTGCTGGGAATTGAACTCAGGACCTCTAGAAGAGCAGTCAGTGCTCTTAACCACTGAGCCCTGGGTTCAATATTTAATATAGTCAAAACTTATTAGGATTAAAATTCCACAAGAAACCAAACTATGGCTATTCTGAAGCTGCAGGCATATTAGCACCCACTCAAAGATGTGCATGGAATAATTATATACCCCTTATGAAAAACTGGAATAGTTCATTAGTCTTTATTTTTACTAAATTCAGTTCAGACATCTGCATTAAATTCAAACCTTCTAAAACTGCAACTTCTCTATATATTAACATTATTTATAAATTATAAAGATGACATGAAAATGTACACAAACACATAAAATGACTTGAGCATTTCACAAGGCATGTTTGTGAACATACACAAACAACAAAATGGCATATAAGAAGGATGATATCTACCAAGTGGTACCACAAGCTAAATAAGTCATACACTTGGTAGACCACCACAAAATGTTAATCATTAGCATTTAAAAGAGATATCATTTTCAAATTCTAGCTAAAGCCACAATAAACCACAAACAGCATTTTCTAATATAATTTGAAAACTAAAATTACTTACACAATTTTGTCATGAACATTTTTAATGCTTTAATCTATTCTTAGTAAGAGGAAAACAATGTTTACTGGTAGCTTAACATATGAAATTTGTTAAGGTGAAAATTTTCTATAGCATGATTATACTCTGTGACAGACAAAATAATGTTTCCTTTCATAGAAGCTTACTTCCTGCTCTTTGTAAGGTGTGAACTTGCTTCCTTGCATGCTATTGTTGTTTAGATACAGTACCCCTCCCCACCCCCAAAGTTCTCTGTGATTAGAAACTTGGTTCCTGGGAAGGTGATCCTTGGAGATGGTGGAATGGTGAGATGTAGGGCCCAACAAGAGGTCCATAAATCACTAATACAAAGAGAGAATGAGAGAATGACTTTGCAAACCTTTGGCAGTTCTTATAAGATGGTTGTTATAATAGGCACATGATGCGGCCTCAAGCAGCTCACTCAGCTCTTGGCTAATTGTAAGGCTCAAATTGTAATAATTAGCTTATTCTTGTTGCTATCTTCCATATGGTGATGTGCCCCGGTGTGGCACTCATCACAGATTCTACTTTACAGGCTGTTTGGTCTCAGAATCTCTATGAGGTGAACCAAATGAACCTCTTTGCTTCATAAATAGCTTGTGCCAGGTATTGCATTGCAGTGGCAAAGATCTGGTAATATACTACAATAAAGGAGAATTAGGTAACAGATGGAACCAAGTTGGTTAATTACTCAAAGCTGGGATATGAACTTGACTATGAAAATGAAAGCAAGTGGCCAAAGGCTAAGAGTGAGTCCATTATAAAAGCAGCACTTACCTGTGCTTACTGACTTTGAAAAGAGGAAAGAGATATCTAGAAGTTAAAGCAAACAAACAAATCTTCCCTTATAATCTATAAAGAGAAATGCACTTCTGCTAACAACTTGATTTCAAGCCTAGAGAGACACACTGAATGAAATCTTGCATTTGTGGTAACTTGTTATAGCCACTATTGTAAATGAATACTGAGCTGGGAATGACGGCATATGCCTTTAATACTAGCACTCAGGAGATAGAGACAGGTGGATCTTGTCTGTTCTACATAGTGAATTCCATGACAGCCAGGATTACATAGAAAAACTCTTCCTAAAAAAAAAAAAAAAGTAAGAAAAGCAAGCAAGCAAGAAAAAAATACTCAGTCTGTCTTTTGTCCTTAAAAATAAAAAAGGTAAATATAATTGTCTTAGAAACAGTAGGGAATCTTTATGAACACAATTACTGTACTAAGTAGTAATCTACCAATGTCCACCCCAAGCACTCATAGGAAAGATTCTCCTATCTATGTATTAAAATGTAATACAGTCTCTATGGGATCATTTGACAAGAGAGATCTACCATGTTTCTATTACTACTTTCTATCCACTGTAAATGGACTAGCACTCATTACTTCAGCATCATGGACTATCCATCAGTCCCCACTGTTCTTTTTCCCACTTGGTCTCCCTTGTAATTCTTCTATTAGCTTTGCTCACATACCTCCTGAGCCACTCAGCTCTTGCATAAAAATTAGCCTTAAATGCACAGAGCTACTCAACATCTTTTCTCCTTCTCTACAAATCTACCAATCAGCATATAATATAATGCACATCTCAGCTCTTTTCACTGTTGCTAAATATCACTGGTTATTTCCAAGGACATTCCTTTTCCTATTTGTTATCTGAATGTTAAATTCTTCTGTCAAAGACTATATGTATTTACTCAATCTGTGAACTAGAATAGGAAAGCAGCAGAGATAATCACATGCACACACATCTATACGTAGCTATGATAAATGGCAATCTAAGTGCCTACTGTTTTCTGTACACACAGGGAACTTCCTCTAGCCCCTCCATTTATGTTTCTAGAAAATATCTAAAGGATGGAGGTATGGAGATACCATTTAATGTCCTCTTGAAAATGATAAAAAACAAAACAAAAACAACAACAACAACAAAAAAGAGGACCTGCCATGTAGTTCATACCTATAATCCAAGCACTCAACAACTATGGCAGGAGCACTATTGTGAGTTTGAGGCCAATCTGGAATAGATAGTGAGTTTATTTTCAAAAGTTTAAACTTCATGGCAAATTTATATATAAGCCTAAAACACAAAGACCTTTGTAGTCCAGTAAAAATAAGACATAAAAATACATATTATATGATGGTGAGAATGGTATGTTAGCTTCTCTTTAAGATTTTTTCTCTTGCCAGGCAGTGGTGGCGCATGCCTTTAATCCCAGCACTGGAATTAAATGGGAGGCAGAGGCAGGCTTATTTCTGAGTTTGAGGCCAGCCTGGTCTACAGAGTGAGTTCCAGGACAGCCAGGACTACACAGAGAAACCCTGTCTCGAAAAACCAAAAAAAAAAAAAAAAAAAAAAAAAAAAAAAAAATTATCTCTTACACTATTCACATGTCATATAGTAGATTAGTAATATATGCAATACACATATATGTGAGTGTGCACATGTATATTTGTGTGTTTGTGTGTCTATGTGTCCCCTGAAATGTAACAATTCTCCTGGCTTTTCCAGCTAACATTTTCCATGTCAAAGTACAAGGTGAGTCCACTGGGAACCTGGCTTATTAATTTAATATATAAAAGACTTCCTAAAATATGATAAAATTGTATAATTTAAGAGTTTTTTTAATATACATACTGTAAACTATATATAAATATATTAAGTAACCAAGGAAATTAAAACCTACTAAACATGACTAATCATACACTTCTAATGCTTTCATCTTTTGCTCAGACATGTTAAGTATATATAAAATCAAAACATGGTGGTATGTTTATCATCTTTCTTCATTTTAAACTATATTATGAAGCATTTAAACATATAATTAACATCTAATTTTAAAATGGTACAGCTGAAATTCTCTAATCTGAGATCAAATAGCACTTTCATGAGCTTTGAAAATTAAGTTATAATATCTGAATTATATCTGAAAGATTCAAAGCTAAAAGGGAATTTCTGAATGAACCAAATGTGGTTTAGTAAAACACAATATGGAAAAGGTTTCTTTAAATATTTAGATAACTATTTTTATATTAATCCTAATGTTAAACATTAAAGAATTGATAGCTGATGACAGATTCAGATTTAAATGTTTTCACCATAGATTGTTTTGTAACACTCTGTATAAACATTATAGATTGTTACAAAATTTTAAGTATAACTTAGTCTTTAATTAATGAGAAAGAAACTATTACATAATCAAAATATAAGGAAATGAGCTTATAATATGTACCAAGTAGTTCAGCATTTGTGAAATTACATGTTATAAGTTGCCATGCAAAAGCTGAACTCAGTTTACTTCTAGAGATTGCTATATTTGGTAAACTACTTCCTCTTCCATAGCACGGTGAATTTAGTTTTGTACAATGCCTCAGCACAAACCATAGTGTTTCCTAAGTATAAATACATAGCACTTTATTAACTCCATCCTAATCCTGGAGACAGCCAAATTTACATTACAAGTTTTTACCTTATAATTTGCTACAAATTACTTGAGAAATGTCTAAAATTATTTTTTAAGCTAGTTTATATCACAAGCATTTTCCTAAAACTTACCTAAGGATGATAACTGTCAAGCTCCCTAAGTCAGTGTTATCTAGCCATGTCATAACATTTCAGAGTAAAATGCCATGATTCTGTCCATCACTTAGGGAAATTAATGGGACTAGGGATGATGATACTTTCCCAAAACTCCCAGCACGCAGGAGGACTGCAAAGAGCTCCAGAACAACTGTGGATAGAGAGGATGGGGGAAGGGCAGACAAGATGGGAATGAGGGGAAAGGGAAAAGGAAAAGATGAGATGAAACAGTGGTAATAAGAGAACGGAGTAGGACATAGTTAAAGAAAAAAGGGAGAGCAAAGAGGTCAAAGGAGAGAAAAGCAAGGAGAAGGGCAGGAGAGAGGGATAAAGGGAGAGTGAGAAAGAAGGGAGAGTGCTGGCCATGGTGGGCACACCTTTAATCCCAGGACTCAAAAGCCAGAAGAGGGTGGATCTCTGAGATTCCAATTGGCTTGGTCTATATAGTAAGTTCCATATACATAATCAGAGCTATATAAAAAGAGACTCTGCCTCAAACAGACAACAGAAAAACAGAGAGGCCTGGGAAAAGGAACAAGAAGACAAGGAGAAACAGTCCATGGTAAAGAAGGATTTGGAGTTTCTTGTGAAGACCAAAGTTGGTATGCAATGGAAGTCATCTCAGCTGTGAGAAGGCAGAACTTACTTTAAAAGCATGAACTACTGCAGAGATGATGTCTTAAAGAAAATAGAACGGAGGTGAAAATATATCCATAAAACTGTGATGGCTTTTAATAAAATCTACAAGACATGTTTTGGTACCTCCTCATTTTAAAATCAAAAATTTTAATCTCTGAGTTGGTTTCCTAATAACTACATAATAAAAGATATAGATATAGTTCAATATAGACTCATTGAGAATATTCTGACAAAGAGCTTAGAATACTGCATGGCACAAGAGCACAATTAGCCTTATGTCGATCATCTTATTTCAACTGAGCTCAGAAACACTTCTTATTTCTCTACAAACATCACATTGCTTACTGGAATGTGGTAATAGAACTCTTGGCTAGAGTACGGCGTCACAATTTTCAACTGGTCTGCAAGCATTCATTAAACATTTGCTATGTGTACTTAGTCATGAACTGCTATCAAGTAAATAAAAGAGCTGCCTTCCAACAACTTTCCATATTCAAAACATAATAAACAGAAAGGAATACACAGTAGGATAGCACAGACAACAAAAGTTAAAACATATGGTGTTGAGTTGTTTAAGATTAATAATACCTAGGATAGTACAAACAATAGTTCTTGGTGGGACATATAGCATAAGGAAAGACAAGAATTTCAGAATGGCAGCCAGTAGAAAACATGTCTATTTTATTCATTTCCCCTTCATAAGACCCTATAAACAGCACATAAGCATAAATTCTGCAGAAAAATTAATACTGCTGAGTCACTTAAAATTTTCTCTTTAAAAGGTTATTATTATTATTTATTTTATATGCATGGGTTTTTAGTCTGCATGTATGTCTGTGTACCACATGTGTACCTAGTGCCCATGGGGGCCAAAAGAGGGTATCAGATCCTTTGAAACTATAGTCACAGGCAGTTGTGAGCCACCATGTGGGTGCTGAGAATTGAACCTGGATCCTTTAGAAGATAAGGCAGTGCTCTTAACCTCTGAGCCATCTCTCTAGCGCTCCTCTTTTATCTTTTATTTCTAACACCTTCTTAGAAAACTCTATGAAAACCTACTATCTGGAAAGTTGTAGATGAAGTCCTCAGGCCACTATAGATAGATAGCTGCATCATGGTTCAGTGAAGTAACCCTTAACATAGATAACTCCAGGAAAAAAACAAGCTTATTTTACCAGCACTACTTACTTATAACTTTGCAAGTTGTTTTCATATAATAGGTTAAAAGTTATTGACCACATCATGTTTCTGAATAAATTAAATTATTACATTTTTAGATGCATATTTTGTCCAGGCACACATTAGCAAGCTTCACCTTGATTGCCGTATTCACTAAAAATGTGTCCAATAAAAACTAGAATTCTACACTTGTACATGAGTTATCAGTTTTAAATTTTCCTGTAGTTGTGTCACATTATCAAAAACAACAAAATGAGAGATGATTAGAAAAAAAGAGGTGTAAAGATAATTCTGAAATAGATTTGAATCATAAGAATACAAATAGTCCTTAACAAGGCAGTCTTAGATCTAAAGTATGTACTCTTGGTCAAGTTACTTAATCTTCCCACAGCTGTCACAGTACCAAGATCTGCACTTGTACAGTGAGGACAACAAAGTCTTACCTCAGAGCGAGTATGAGAATTTATAAATTAATTGCAAAAAAGCCCCCAAACACTTTTTAGTGGGTCTACAATGTGAGGAATGTTCATATGCTATTATTATTTCAGAATTCTGCCAAGATCTGGTCAGTGAATAACATGCTCTAATAAAAACAAATATATATGAAAGAAGGGAGTCAGCAGAATAAAGGAGGTCAGTCAGGTAGCCGCAGAGTCAACAGAATCATAATCTGTGTGCTTAAGATAAGAGGTAAGCCAGAGTAAGAATAAATATTTGTTTAAATAAGAATGTGAAGGGAAAGAACTATATTTTATACTTAACAAAATTTAGATAGCTTCTAATCACCTTAAAGAGTCCTTAAAAGGCGATATTAATAAGCGATCGCATGCCTATTCTAGTATAGAACATGAATTCCCATCCATGGATTGTTCAGCTTGCATAAGTCACAGCTGATTGGACACAGTCCCTATGGGCATGCCATTTCATCCAGACTGGACGGTTCATTAGTCATAATTACTATAACTGTACAGCAGAGACTGCAGTTTTATCTCATCAGACATCTCTGATCAAGCTGCTTCAATTCTGCTTCATCAGCATGTGAAGTTACATTATCAGAGCTTTTTATTTTCCAATCGGTAATTAACACAGATTATGCTTTTTATCAAAACATGTATTTGGCCTTCACATTTAATAGCCAGGACCCTGATCTGACCACTGTTTGACCTCTGGCATTACAAAAGCACCTAAACAACATGAATCATCAAATAAAATTCAGACTGTTGTAGCAGACATTAAACAAAGAAAAGAATTGACCTGTGTTAAAAGCATAAGCTGATTGCACTTATTGAAATCAAGACTAACAGTCTTTGCTTCTTATTAAACATTAAATTGCACACCAGAAGAACACATCATACATATTTATTATTTAGCACTGTCACTTCTAAAAGACTCACCACAATTAGTGTTTCTCTCAAACTGCATGCTACATAAAGAAATTTCCTCTGAAGCTTGAAGACAAAGTAATGTAAAAGACTGTTGAGAAAGGTGAAAGAACAGAGGGATAATAGATTTCATTGCATACTAAAGCATAACACACTCACTCCAGGAACGAAAATGTTGCCAAAACATAGTTCAAATGTAGCATACAGAATGAAACTGATGTGTCAGGATTTTTTCCTCTTCCAATTTCTTTTGGAGAACAATAGGGGACTAAAAGGCCCAGCTCACTATCTTCATGTGAAGTGTTCCCACTATAGGACGCGTGAACAATCATAATCGACAGTTACAGGCAGGCACTGAGGCTGCAAAAATCCCAGAGTAATTAGTGTTGTCTGAATGCAATGACATCTGTGTTCTCATAGTTCTTGAGACATGTCAGGCAATAAGATGTATATGAAATAATATGACAAGCATTGCAAATGCCCTTCTAAAAGGTCTTATACTTTGGGGAGCAGCTGAAGAAATAACACATGTCATCTTCTTTTGTAACCAATATATTTAAGATTAAAAGACTTAAAAAGATTTTTCTGAGTCATTCATTCCCTTTTTGTAGAGCATTTGTTCAGATTACAGTAATGTGCTATGAAAAGTATATGCTTCTTTTCAAAACTTTCTTAATGTTTGTGATCCAGTACAAGGTTTTATACAGCCCATTTCTGTCAGTGACAAAATCAGGAATCTTATCATTCTTTGATACATACACACACACACACTCACACAGACACACACAGAGACACACGTGTGTGTGTGTGTGTATATATATATATATATATATATATATATATATTAATCTAAAACAATCCATTGGCATTGTATATAAAATAGCTTGCAAACTGTGGTAAATGCCTTAGGATTATGTTTACACATAATATATTTTTTTTTATAATGAGAGGTCAGTTTGTTTGCATTAAGAAGTCTTTGTTTTAGGACACCTAAGGCTTTGCTTTAATGGTCCTATTGCTAAGCCCTCTCTCTCTCTAGGCTGCAGCAGTGTGTGTGAGCATGCACTTGCTCCAAGAAAGACATTAGTCATCATTAACAGAACCACTGACACCGAATCTAAGTGCCTCTCCACAATGACCAAGTGGCAATCATCTTTCTCTTACACTGTCACTGCTGATTAGGATTTTCTTTCATGAAAATTTAATTTGTTCCCTTTCTGCAGCTTTTTTTTTCATTCCAAAAGAAAAAAAAAAACACCCAATATATTCAAGAAGGCTACAAACGTACTGTAAGAAGTTCTACCTCTAATATAGAGAATGATACAGAAATTCTAAGGTTCTGAGAGGCTAAATCTTTTTTACTTAAGCCAGGAAAATACTAAGAGTTTATAAACAGCAGAAAAAAAAAGTGATGATACCAAAAGGAATCTTGCATTAAGAATCTACAAGCACGAAAAGGTGGCTAACTCAAGGGACCTGAATAAGACTTCCCTAAATATTCGCTACACAATCCCAAAGCGTCTGAAAACACTTCTAGTAGCCATCATTCACAATTCAAATTTTGTCTATATCTTAAAAACAAACCAGGATAGAAAGGTCACAGAGACTTGTCACTATCAAGTTAAGAAATACTTTTAAGTACCAATACCTTTGCTGTGTGTTAGCCTACTGGTTGGTGTTTTCTTAAAAAGGAATTTGTACTTGCTGGGGACAAATGGAAGTGATTCATGTGGCTATGCAGGGCGCTCCAGGGCTCGATGATGCTACAGATTACACTCGGGTCTGCAGAATGTCACAGTGTTAAACGAGATATCATAACGATAAGTTATTTAAGGAAGTTTAAAAAAACATTTACTTTTCTGTCTTATTTCAATTTGTTTAAAGTTTGTAGAAAATGTAAACATGTGATAATTTGCAAAGATCCTGGAACAACCCCAACTCTTAGCTATAAATATTATATTCTTTTATATTACTTATATATAGAAACAAAAGATTAGTTTAAACGTAAAATATCTCAAAATTAGAATAAATCTCGCATTTGTCAAAAGTTGTTATATATTTGGGGTCACATGAATAAAAGTTGTATCTTTCTGATAACTATCTACATGAAATGCTTTAAAAACAAAAATTAATACCATTTCTTTCTAAATTCAGAAATAATCATAGTTCATTAAACTTGAACAATTAAATGACTCTCCAATCCTTATGTTTTACTATGAGAAATAATTTTAAAGGCCAAATAGCAACCACTTAGCTGCATTGCAAAGATTCAATTCTCCCCTCTCCCACCTCATTTGTAATTGGTCTCCAATTAAAACTTTTTAAAATTAGAAATTTTAATGTATTCGGAAAAAATGTTTAATTAATTAAATTTGGGGGCAGAACAGTCACCAAAGAATAAAGTGCTAGTCTAAAATAAAAGCAAAACCATATAACCTAACTTAAATATCTTTTTAGACTATGCTTAGAAATACTTGGGTCATTTCCATATGATTATGATTCTGTATATGAGTATATGATTCTGATACTAAAAATCATTAAAACCAAGTTCTGATTTTCAGAGTTCCACAGAAATATCCAAATCAAAACTTCAAATGGTTACAGTATCATAACTGCTTCCTACATTGCTAAATCTTATATATGTTCAAGAAGAGAAGTTTAGCTCTGTAACTTCCATTGCTCAACCTAAACCTCCCAGTCACTTGTCAGTTAAGGGTTGGGCGATTTATTGACCGCCTCTGGATGCATACTGTCAGTGCTGAAGGAAATATGAGGGAAGGTTGTCGCTACTGTTCTGGAGCTCATTGATAATGACATACCTGCCTCTGTCACCCATTACCCATACTACAAACTACTTAGACCTAACTGAAAAATCAATAGCCTACTTGCACTGGTTCCTGTGGCTGCCTCCTTTGATTGTCAGCTCCTGTCTAGGGTCAGCACTTACATGAAAGGGGCTGTGACTGCCTGATGCTTTCAGGACAACCTAACGATATGAAACTAGCCAACAGAACAGTAAATTCTGTCTCCCTGCCCTCCTCATCAATTAGGCTTTGACTAGGCTTGCCTGTAGAAACCTGACCTTTTAAGTTTAGGTGAATATGGACTAGCTGAACACACCATTGCCCTCAGCACTGAGCCAGGAAATCTACTGACAGGTTAAACAAAACAGAAGGTTGTAACTGTCATAATTTGCATTGCACTTTCACGCCAACAAGGGTGTTATCAGTGGGGGCAAGCCCTGGAACACACAACTCCAGCACCCTTAAGCCACACTACTCATAAATTTTCAAGTGAAGTGAGATAAAACATAAATTCACAAATAGCAATGCATTTCTCATCTCTTGGTCTTTTAGGTTTGCACTTTGCAAACCCACAGAGTGCCCATCAACAACTCTCCTGGTGGCCACCTGGCACTCCTAAATGCACTGATGAAGGCCTTCCAATGAACTTAACAAAAAAATGAACTACTTAGCCATGCCCATTTAAGTGCTGTATCAGAGAGCACTACAGCCAATCACAATACAGCCAATAACAGATTGCTGACCTATGTTTGAAAATGAGGACAGTTAGATCACAACTTTTTTTTTTCTTGCATCACTTTGTTCCCTACCAAAATAGCCACACGTTTAGGCAAGCAAGGAATTGCTTATGTGAGAGGAAGTGTTGAAATTATTTCCTATCATGATTCTCTGATATAGCATCTTTTACAGTTTGAGAGAAAACTAGGAACATCTGTAAAAATCAAAGATGTTAACACATTTACGCCTGTCAAATCTTCTGACGAAAACAAGTGAAGAGCATGGGAAAGTATAAAGATTTCCTTCTTTAAGGACACATGTGTGAGAATCACTTCCCAGCTTGGGTACATATTTCACTAAACGACGATGAACTTAGAAAATCGCAGCTTCGTGGAGTCATTTCTTCAAGAAGATACATTTTTAAATTAATGGCAAACTTAAAATCCTTTGGCTTAAAAAACTGTTTACAAAGCAGAAATCTTCACGAAGATATCTAAACTCTGAACTCCTTCATAACTTACGAACAAGTCCCTACCAGTCATGCTCACACCTTTAAACACACCTTTATAAGAATACACAGCACACTTGGTTGTACTAATCCAGTTTTTAAGCATCCTTAAAAGTTCTCTCAAGTTGCTCCTTTGTTGACCTTCCTAACTATCTGCAATCTAAAATGTATGATTTTTTTTAAACTCGTCTGAAAAAAAATCATCTATAGTTTTTCTCTTAAAAACTTTTACAACCCTATGCCATTACAACACTGAAAGCCCAAAATCTCACAGAAAGTATTCTGCTTAAAATAAGCTCACCAAGTTCAGTAACCACCTCTCTTATAGTATTTGTGTCAGACAGACACAGAGATCACTTAATCCAAAACCTCTATTTAAAACTGGAAATAGCTTCCTGTGGTCTGCATATTTGCACTCCTAGCACTCGGGAGGTTGAGGCGGGAGGAAATCTGAGGCAAGCTTGAGGTAAACAGTGAGACCATCTTTGGGCAGAGACTGTGACTGAACACTCATCTTCTCTATTAACACTCACAGCAGCACCCCTTTGACTTTATGTATCCAGTAGGTTATATGACAGCAACAACGATATGCTTAAAAAAATCTATTGGTATCATTCATTAATATTTACAAAAAGTTTTGGATAGATTTCAGAAAACACTGTAAAATTTTAGAGCTTGTAACAAAAAGTTACTATACACAAATAAATGCTAGGATTTGAGGAGCTGGTGAGTCCAGCTAGAACCTTCCTGACCTCACTGATGATTAACTGTGCATCTGGTGGCCTTGCGGGTCCTCTGTGTGCACCTAGCTGATAGCAAAGTGAAAGGGCATGGATAGTGTCTGCTCCCAGCAAGCAAATCACTTAGAAACAGTCAGAGCCACAGATCAAAGATTCTCCACTTTATCTACACTGATTTAAACTTACTAACTTGGATTTTGTCTACAGACAAAACAAGTTAGAGAATAAGAGAATGACTCTTTAGGATCCAAAGATAACAAGAGAAGATAGAAAGGGAAAATTCAGAGAAGAAACAGACTGGCAGAATTTGATATCCACAGGCCAAAGCAGCTGTTTTTCTCTTTGCTGTATTTCAGACGGTTGTAGGAAAAAGGCTTGCTCCCTCAGACCATCGATCATTATTTCATTTCTACAACATAGATGTCTCATGACCTTCTGCTGTTGTTCAGCTACTACAAGAAATCAGAGAAACCACCTTCTCTGCATATCACTTTTACTCTAACTTAAAATATCTAAAGGAAGATTAGATTTTTAACATTTTAATTAAAAATAGCACATTCATTAAAAATGCTCTGTTATCTCGGGGGGATACTGTACAAGTGCACTGCTACTGACGACAGATGGAGTACTATAAGACCGCTGATGGTCCAGTAAGGTCTATAAACTGGCTAGTTTTCCTAACCTGTAATGAAAACATACAAATATGGTTTGCTTATCTAGTACTATCAAACATAGGTCCTCAAAAAGATCACATATGACCTAAGGGAAATATGGAGCAAAGTTTAAAGCCATATATATTGAACTAAGTACACTTCAGTAATGTCAAGCTCTGCACCACTAACTCATTAATATCTTCCATTAATGTCTGATCCTAAGCATAACAGGCGGTAGATGCAAGAAGAGCATCAAGATCCCAGGACATATACTGCACACAATGCACTTACATTATAGTGTTTTCATAAACAAACCACACCTTGAGCCATAAAATCAACTTTCTATTTTCTTTAACATTAAATTTAGTATTGACTAATGCTGGTTTTTCTGTGTATCTTCTGAAAGTGACATTAAATCCAAGGTAAATGCTGTCCAGAGAGCAATCCCTATATTATATACTCAGCTTTAACAACTGTTAGATTTGGACCTACTACTTGAATTCTTTTCTTTGAGATTACAGTGAAAGCCAAAAGATGTTAAAGTCAAAGCTATTTGGCAAGTAAAATTTAATATTTTATTCATAGTAAAGTTCTAATTGATTCAATTTTTTGTTTAAATAAGAAAAGAAAAAGGTAGTAACAGAAAGAAAGGTATCCAACTTTTCAGAACAGATGCTTATATATGGGAAGAAAGAAAATAAACAACTAAAAAAGTGTACCTTTAAAAGAAGACAAAGCTAAATTCTTGGTAATGTTAAAAAGCATAGATAGCAATACAGTAAAGTTCAAATTCTTGCCATGTTTGCTTCTGTTCAGGCTTCACTCCCCAGCTCTTGTACAATGGCTTTTACCTTTCAAAGAGGCAAAGGCCATTTCCGTTTGCCAAGTGGAAGTTTCCTCCTTTAGTACTGTATATCTCAGTGAAATCAAATTATATATAGTTTAATATATGGCACACAATTGGATAGCTATTGCTCAACTTGGAAGAAACTTAACATACTATATTTTCAACTTTCTCATCTCACTAAATGATGTCAGGATTATAAATAGACTAGTCTGATCTGAGGAAATATCGCAGCAATGTAAGCAGTATAATGAAAGGTGTATTTAAAACTCAGTATGTCCACCAAACAATATCCATAAAAAGTACATAAAACTGCTGTGTTTTCTAGTACCTTTCAATAGGTTTGCTGTGGAAAGTCACAGCTATCACTTTACCTGACAGAACACTATCTTTAGTTCACACTGTTCAAATGCAAACAATGCCCCTGGGTTACCAATCAAAGAGATGCAAGAATTTTCTGGGTTTTTTTGAAGCTATTTTATAAAACAGAATGAAGTATTTCAATAGGATGCTTGGACATTTAAAATATTTAATAAACAATAAAAATGAAGTATTCAAATCAAATATTTAATAACTGGGTAATACAAATTAATTCCAGAGTACTAATTATCACTACCTTAAAAACATTCTGAAGAAAACTTCGGAGTTTTGGAAAATCACTTCGATTGACAGAAAATGATATATAATAGTAAAGAAGACTATAAATAGTAAAATATCCATAATTGTTACAATCTCTTACACACATTTAAATTCAGTTACTTCTTCAAAATCCCATCAAACCAATACTAACAAACCATGTTTGTTTCTTTGCAGCTTTTATTGGTAGCTTTTAAAATCAAATAATGGTTTTTTATTTCCAAAATTATATTTTGACCACAATATTATAAATGTTTTCCAAAAATCAAGTATTTTGGATTACAACAATTAATTCAATATATAAAGACTAAAATTGAGTCTCTGTATAAATAGATGCATAGGTTGTTCAAAGTTACACCAGAAACTAAGGGAAAAATAGAGTACTTTGCATTCTGAAAAGTGTAAGTACTTCAGAGACTTCTTAAAAAGAAAACTTAATTATTTCCTAAATGTTTGTACTATGTTTTCAGGAAATAGAGATCATATCATATAAAGCCTGTGTACTCCTTGTGAAGACTGTTAGACTACTGTATAATATTTCTCTATACACCATAAAATACATACCTTTTAAGTCTCACTAATCTGATAAAGTAAGAAATGCACTGAAGTTTAATCTAGTAAACATATCTTTAAGAAAAGATCAGCCCAGAATAAAACAGTTTAAGACTTCTGTACTCCATGCAAATGTAAACAGGATTATAGCGTCAGACACACAGAAGCCCTGACTTCATCCTTCCTTAGCTCCGGCTGAACTGCTCCATCAGTCGTCCAGGTCCACAGTGGCCCTGAAGCAGCAGCTCCCTTGGCCACGCAGGGGTACATGGAAATGACACTCAAAGGGCATTAGTTTGCTTTTCTCTCCCAGACTGTTTTCCCCTAAATGGAAAGCAGGCTTCTTTCTCAAAGCACTTAAGCTGACGCTAAGTCAATACTAACAGAAAATATAACTGAATTCTCTAGGCAAGAAAGTTTCATAAATGGGTTATTTACTACCTTTTTCACAGTAGTAACTTTGAAAAAACTCCAAGTCCAACACTGTTTAGGATAAAATAGTCTAAGGTTAGCACTCTAGCCTAACTGCCTGTTGTTTTTGAACTAGAAGAAGGTTCAGTTGAAGCACTCTGTAGGCTCATCACCCTCAGGTTTAAATACAGCAATCTTCTTTCAAAGAATTTGTATAAGTAGGAAACTTTTTAATTCCCAAATTAGAGTTCACATTGGTTTTGATGAAGGGTATACTTCACTATGTTTATTTAATTATGATCAAGTAAAAATAAGATGTAATAAGGAATAATTTATGCTTCTGACTGCTTTCTGGACCTTAAATAATATCTACATATCTCAAAAGGTAGTGGAGTAATTGCTCTAACCCGACTCAATTTTTAAAGAAACAGGGACTAATGTTTTAAACATGCACATATTTTAGTTTATAGTTACTAAAACATGCCCACCTCAATACATTTCTAGATGTCCTGATTTTAATGATAGAAAATGTTAGGCCCAGAGAAGTCTGAATTTTCTGCATTACCCATAATCCGGGGAAGGGGGGGCACCCTCCATACCCTCCTTCCTTTCAGGAATGTCTTCCAGCCAGCCAGCCCAACACCACAGTTCTGGGCAGAAGCAAGCTGTTATTGGCACTGCCTAAACCAAACAAACAAGATGTTTAACAGTCAAATAAAATGTCCTGCAGTCTCCCTAATGAATTTGTCAGGGACCATCAGATTTCACTCCCCCTCCTTTGCCTCATTAACTCAAGTATGATGAGACGGATTATAACAAGAGAATACAGATCAATCGGTCTGAAGACTTGAAGTGGCTTTTAGCCTCTAGAGTTTCTTTCTCTCCCGGTCTCCTTAATAGAACACCACATCTCCTGCAGAAGGAGCTGCCACTACGTTTTAATACACCATCAAGGAGCTGCTGATGGACTTCTACACCAACATACATAAAAGCAGAGGTGACAGAGGCTCTTCAATTATAGCCTCCTCAGATACCGTTTCCCCCTTCAATTATTCAGCCAGGGATGGGAGCCACAAACAGCAGACGCTGCTCTCAGCCAAGGCAGTGGAGAGAGGTAAGGGGGAGGGGGTGCAGTGTTTGCTGGAAGTGTTTAAGTTTATTGCTCGAATGATGTTTCTAATTAGCACCACAGCGATAAATTAAAGTCGCCTTTGTTTAACTGATTTATTATTTACTAGAGCATCTACCTTAGACAGGGTAAATTGGTAATGAATTGTTTTTAAATCAAAACATTTGTAACGTTTTATCATCCTTGCCTCTAGGAAGAAGTGGAGAAACGGTGGACAAGGGTGTGAGGAAAGTTGCTCAGGCTGGCAGAGGTGAACGCAGTGGGCGCGTATGTCCTGCAGCTCCAAGACGTGGCAGGCAGAGCTGGGACAGCCAGCATCACAAGGGCTCCCACAGGCGCCTCTGGCCACATGCATGCTGCAGACTTAGCCCCGGGGATGTGGAGGAACTCTGCACCTGGGCCTTGGCCACCAGTACCTGACCAGAACTGCCTGTGGGATCTGTTCCAAGCTTCTTTTCCCGATGGTCCCATACTCCACGGGAGTGCACCCCTCTGGCCTGTTAACACCTCCAAGGCAGGGACTACAGAACACGAGATACCCGGCTACTTTGCATGGTCTGGGTCCTGCAGCACCAAAGCCTCCCTGAGCAGAGGTTTCCCGCCGGCTGCCAGCAAGCAGCCTAGTAGCGCCTTCACTCCCAGGAACAGGAACGCCCATGAAACTACTGTCCCGGAGGCTCATTGATGCTTACTTTGCAAGGTTCTTCCCAACTCCTCGCTATTTAAAACGTCCCCTAAGCGATAAATCCCTCTTGATTTAAAAAAGGAAAACCCAAATACTCTTTAGAAAGGAGCTTTAGCATCGAGGTGGAGGCGGGTCAAGTCTCAAGCCCTCCGGACCACCAAAGACTAAGAACGAAAGAAGGGTAAGGGATCCAAGCATCTCATGCCAAATAGAAAGAAGCATTAGCTTTCCCGGTAGCAACTAAATTCAGGATCTAGTAGGTTTCAAAAATGCAAGTCAAGCTCTCCTTCAGGGTTTTACAAAAGCTATATATAGCTTTTTTTTTTTTTTTTTCCAAATCGGGCTAAAGATTTTATTTCCCCTATACATAACCCATGGCTTAAATATTATCTGCCAAATCAAACTAAAAATAGCCCTTAACTACCTGAGTGTATTAAGACGACTGAGAATCCTGACATCTTAAATTCTGAGATAAACTCCTAGTAGCAAGTCAATCACCTTGCTGCAGCCCTTGTTTTTCCAAAAGTCCTACAAGGCAACAATCACACAGCTTGTTAAGGATAATACATATTCTAAGGAATACAAGTGAATGAGTTTCAGTTGGATGCAGAAGAGGAGGAAGGCCATCTGGGTAATCAATAACAGGAAAGTTATAGATTTTTGTCCCAGTCAACTCCTTTAAAAGCAAGAATCAATTATGAAAATAATAGTTATTCTAAACCAGTACTGTCCGAGAATATGCTCACAATTAAAGTCACAATATTAATAAATTAAGAAAACTTGAATTCAAGTTCAATTTTTCTTTCCTTCATCTTAATTTAAGTCTGAACTATTTTGGTAGCTTATTTTAATTAGCAAGTATAACCAAATGATGTACATTAATATAAATTTACATTGTTTCTCAAAACTCACATATTTTCTCTCTAGTTATCGGTTAGTTCTTATAACAGTAAAATAATAACACAAAGATATCGAAATCTAAAATATGAAATAAGGATCAAACAACCTATCTGGAGTAGTTTTTTGTCCTGTTCTGTATTTTTAACAGCATATGGAAATTACTAACAAGAGATTTATGGTTATAGACTGTCATCCTATACCCTCCTTTACACATACACAGTCCTGGCAACAATGGGATGGGAGGGAAAGCGAAGGAAAAAAAAAAACTACAAAATTTCAGTCCTTTCCCAAGCTCCCTTCCTGCTCCCATCTGCCTTCTGCACCTTCTGCAGAATGTTCAGAGAATTAAAAACAAAAGTGAAGCTCACTGAAACCACTACTACTTTCCAGGCATTGATTCTGCCATACCCAGAGAAGAATCCCTCCTATAAAGGCTCTCCTCCTCTTCATTGCAACTGGTAAGAAAAGAGGATAAAAGAAGATGGGACTACTAAACGAGCGAGAGCATTTGACTTCTGTCTTGTCCTATTTTCTTACTCCCCCCTCCCTTTATCAAGTGCAGTGTAGTGGCTGCCATGGTTCCAAGCTTGTCTTCTCTCTCTCTTTCTCTCGGATTGGCTAAAGCACTGACAGCTTGCAAAGGGATTGTAGGAACTAAAGCTCCACCCCTTCACGATGGCCCAGAACCATTCATAAACTAAGAGAGAAAGAGAGAGAGAGAGAGAGAGAGAGAGAGAGAGAGAGAGAGAGAGAGAGAGAGAGAAACAGACAGACGTGGGGGGGGCAGGTATCTGAGGACAGGAGGGTGAAGCAGAGACTGCACATGCAACCCAGAGGAGAGGAAAAACCCGGACTCCTTAGAACTGCACACCAGATACAACGTAAGCAAGGACTTAGTCACACTAAAATAGATTTTGCTAGGGCCAAAAGTATAAATAACGAGGCAGAAAAGAATATCAAACAACTTGCAGCAGTTTGCACCTAGAGAAAGGCAGGAAGAGCCCCCCACAAACAAACCAACCCAATCCAAACAACGCCTCCAGTAGGAAGCCAGGAAAACTGCTACGACACAACTCCCAAGAAGAGAGGAGACCAGCACGCTGAGACCGCGGGGCGTCTGCAAACCTCAGAGTGCGCTGCGGCCTGAGCAGTACTTCGCTGCTCTCCCGGCATTAATTACATCCTTCACTTTCCTTTTGGGGGAGGGTAAGGAAGGCATCACCTACGCTGAGTGAAGGCGTCCAACCATCGAGGGAGAAGTTTCAGAATGAACCACTGAATGTTTTGTTCTTATTTTTAAATTTACTTTGGCACTTATAAGACTTCATTTTCAGATATCTGGGCAATCGTGGCTGCTGCGGACATCTAAACCTAGCCTCTTGGTAACCTAATTTTTTTTCTCTCTCTCTTTCTCTCAATTTCATCCATCTCTCCCGCACAAGGAGAGGCTCGTCTTTATTTTTGCAGGTACTTTTCCGCCAAAATAATATTCTTTCTAATTTCCTGCGGAAGAAAGAAAAAATTCCAAAGAGGGAAAAGAAAAGGCCAGCCGGCTCTATCATCAGCCGGTCAGCCCAGGTGGAAAGCAAGAGTGAAATTGGGGCCTCAGGGGGAACGTACCGCCTTTCCACAGCCGCAGGGCCACCACCAGTGTGTGAGCCTTGGATCCCTCAACGTATTGCGAGACGCCGGTGTACAGCCCGGACCTGTGCCCCAACATGATCGCCGCTCAGGCCAAGCTGGTTTACCAGCTCAATAAATACTACACGGAGCGCTGCCAGGCGCGCAAGGCTGCGATCGCCAAGACCATCCGAGAAGTCTGTAAGGTAGTGTCGGATGTGCTGAAGGAAGTGGAGGTGCAGGAGCCGCGCTTCATCAGCTCTCTGAGCGAGATTGACGCCCGCTACGAGGGGCTGGAAGTCATCTCGCCCACCGAGTTCGAGGTGGTACTCTACCTCAATCAGATGGGAGTCTTCAACTTCGTGGACGACGGATCTCTGCCCGGCTGTGCGGTACTCAAATTAAGCGATGGGCGGAAGCGTAGCATGTCTCTTTGGGTCGAGTTCATCACAGCGTCTGGCTACCTCTCTGCGCGCAAGATCCGCTCGCGTTTCCAGACCCTGGTAGCCCAGGCGGTGGACAAGTGCAGCTACCGAGACGTGGTCAAGATGATCGCCGACACTAGTGAGGTCAAGTTGCGCATCAGGGAGCGCTACGTGGTGCAAATCACCCCAGCGTTCAAGTGCACCGGGATCTGGCCTCGCAGCGCGGCGCAGTGGCCTATGCCCCACATCCCCTGGCCCGGCCCCAATCGGGTGGCGGAGGTCAAGGCCGAAGGGTTCAACTTGCTCTCCAAGGAGTGCTACTCTCTGACTGGCAAGCAGAGCTCCGCAGAAAGCGACGCCTGGGTGCTGCAGTTCGGTGAGGCGGAGAACCGCTTGCTGATGGGCGGCTGCAGAAACAAGTGCCTCTCGGTACTGAAGACGCTGCGGGACCGCCACCTGGAGCTGCCTGGCCAGCCGCTCAATAACTACCACATGAAGACGCTGCTGCTGTACGAGTGCGAGAAACACCCGAGGGAAACGGACTGGGACGAGGCTTGCTTGGGCGACCGTCTGAACGGCATCCTGCTACAGCTCATCTCCTGCCTGCAGTGCCGCCGCTGCCCTCACTACTTTTTGCCCAACCTCGACCTCTTCCAGGGCAAGCCCCACTCGGCCCTGGAGAGCGCTGCCAAGCAGACCTGGAGATTGGCCAGGGAAATCCTCACCAATCCCAAAAGCTTGGACAAACTATAGAGTGCTGCCGACTGCGTAGAAGGCAACACTAATGGGCATGCTCTCTCAGAACACACAACAGCAGCAAAAACTAGAAACACAAACTTTTATGTAAATCACCTGAAAGAACGGGAGTAGGCAGAAGAGATCCTAATTAAGAAGCAAACAAAAGAGGGCAAACCAACCAACCCCCCAAAAATCCACATTCTTGCACAAAAACGATCGTTTCCTTCCAAACAATGTGAATTTAAAGATCGCACAAAAGAAGCAATCCGGCTTTGCCAACACAAAATGAAACCCAAGGTACATTTTTCAAATCAATGTATAGTAGCTTCCCCTCTTTTCCTTCTTTACACCCGCCCCTCCTTGTTTTGGGTTGCTTGAATGATTGTCACCAAGTGAAAATAATTATTTAACTATATGTGAAATTTCTTTTTACAAAGTTTTACTGATGTGAAATGTGTCTCAGTGCCAATGTCAATGTGCCCCTGCCTCCTCCTTTTGCACCTCTAACCCCCGCCCTAAAATGTCTTGTTGAAACCAGTAAACCAGTAATAAAAATATTACTTTACATTGTAATTGGCTGCTTGCGGATTGTTCTTGAATGAAGGCAGATGAGATCACTTTCTAACTTACAAGATGTGAACTTGAACTGAATGCAGGAAGCTTCCATTTGAACTCTTGATTTGCAAAGTTTAAAATACAGCGTATTCTGGAGAATTAATTATATAAATTTCCCCTAAAATCCTTAGTAAAAAATAAAAGAAGGATTTTACTCGATATAACATATATTTATTTGTTCTGTGGATTTTAACGCAATATTTGAAAAAAAAAGTGTGAAACAATATATTGTTAATCCTAAAATTTAAAATAATAAAAAAAGCCTTTTAAAAATTTTTCCACATTTTATCAGGATATTTTTAAAGGTTTAAAAATATCTAATTCAAAATGTTTTTAAAAGTGTTTTTAAAGAATAAAGTAATTTCATGTTCTTTCCTTAACTATTTGTTCTATTTAAGTTTCAACTAGTAATAATAAATAAAATTAGCAAATAAATCAACAACACTAAAAATAATAAAATAGTCACTCCAATATTTCTCTCCTTTAGCAACTGGCAATATGAACAATTCAGATTTATTAATTACTGTGTCGTTTAATGATTTAGTTATGAGTGCAGTAAACATGATTATTTTAATAAAATTTCAAAATTTCAAAATTTGAATCTACTTATATATAATGGTCTTAAAACTATTTTATGACCTAAATAATTCATCCAAAAATTTAGAAATAGGAAAAGTACCTTCCATATTCGGCTTTCTCAGGTAACAATCCCATAGACTCATTTCAATGTTCCAACTCTGATAAGATTTCTTTTATATGCAATAAGATAACTGTTTAGAATAAAAAGTAATTGGTAAAACTGAAACTATCCTAAAGAAACTGGTTTGTTTGCTTTCTGGCCAAAGGACAAGATTTGATCATGTGAAGTAAAGAAACAAAATATGTTAAATGTAGTAACTACCTCTAATGTTTAAACTTTATTCTTTCAATTCATCTATTTTTTAAATTTTTTAAATCTGTAAGTGAAAGATATAGGAAAAAATGTTGTAAAAAGCACTTTTCTGATGAGAAGTCTGGGTGGGGGAGGGTCGTGTGGTGCTAAGAACAGGAGGACTAAGATTACTGAGCCCTAGGAAGCTTCTCTGGCTCTGAAGCACCAGGTCACTTGACAGAACAGGCATGAGCTCTAGGCTGCCCTGAGAAAAGTAATGCTGTGTCACAAATATAAGCTTAGGGACTACCTACTCTGAAAATACCTTTGACCTTTCAATGTACATAGCACTGTGTGTGTGTGTGTGTGTGTGTGTGTATGGTGTGTCTTCTTGTAAAAATAAAAACAAACTCATTAATTCAGTGCACTCACTAATTATTTTAAACAATAAAACAATTATCCTCTTAAGAAACAGGTTTGAATTTTAAGAAAATTTTCAAAGGAATATGTTTGGAGATATAAAACAATAGCTAACTCAGATGTGCACACAAATCATTTAAGGCACAGTATTTGGTTTAAAAGGTTAAAATGCTTTCTTAAAAAATGACTAATTCGCTCAAAAAACTATTTCTATCAAGAAACAGCATTTCTTCCAACTAGTTTACAGAAATGTTATCTTGACAAGAAAAAAAAATTCCCAATTTGAAATCTTCCCATCCTTATTTAATACAAGTTTTTAAAAATGTTTTTAATGTTAAAAATGTTGTAGTCAAGAAAAAGTGTTGGTATTTACAAGAAAAAATACCTTTTAGTATTAATGTAGATATTAAATTAAAGGTTCTATCAATAACTTGCTGAAGTTACTTTCAGATATGTTGCTGTCTGGAGAACTAGGTAGGTTGCAGTATAAGACACATTTCATGATTAAGGTAAAATAGTTTATGTTTTACAAGCAACAGAGAAAGAAACCTAATTTAATTATGCTACATAAAGATGAAGAAAACTTAAAAGCTACAGCTTCCTATAAAAGAACAAATAACTTCAAAGAACCTATTCTCAAAGGCTCTTGACAAAGATCTTAATTTTGAAAAAGGTTTTTAGACACCATTGATCAGATTTTGGACTTTAAACTATGTTTGTCCCAAAAGTATAGTAAACTAATCTGAATGAAGTCTCAGTCTCTCTGAAGTTCTGAAGTGTTAGGAGTCAAAGAGTTTAAGTAATTTTGGTAAACTTTCATAATGAATTTATAACATATTTTCAGATACTTTAGCCATGAGACAAAGTACAAAACATTTCTAGGTGATAAAATTTCAGAATTCAAGTTTTCTCTGTACCGGATTCACTGATTTATCTAACTGCAAACAACCAGTTCTCTCATGGCTGTCTTTTTATATGGTCCAGCAAATTCTCCCTGAATACAGACAGTGATATGGAAGCAAAGTACTTAAAGCAAACATGCCTAAGACAAGAAATGATTTGTCTGTAAAGCTCAACAAAATTATAACATTTTTTCTAAAAGTTTTTTAGAAAATACTTCCAAATTATGAAGATTTCACAATTCCACATGATTCCAAAACTGAAGCGGCTAACAATAAATAGAATATGTGCATATTATACACACACACACACACACACACACACACACACACACACACACACACTATAAGCCAGTAAAATTAATTATTCCATTTTAAACCACTACTCTTTCTACAGGACACTTACTTGGTTATTTTTCAATAAACTGCTTCCACTCAGAACAAATTATACCACTTACTTTCATAAAAATCAACATTATTTTGGCTTTATGACTGTTGTTAAAAAACAGAAATGTTTCTAAGTAAAGTAAAATTGCCATGGTCTGAAAAGTAATCAAAATACCTTTGAAAGGGGAAATTACATTTTCATTTAAGAATAGGAAATTATGCAGTGCCTTGTAAAAGCTACCACAGGTAATGGGAAACAGAGGTATCACACTCTGGCAGAATACGCTCTCATGCATCAAAGAATAGTAAGCCATGGGGACAAAGCAAGGATAATGATATATTGGTGTTATATCTAGAAAATATAAGGGCTAAACAAAACAATTCTATTCTCAAGCTCACTGAATTTTTGTTACTTAATTCACCCTGGACCCCTTCAGGCAGAATATATTTATAGACAATGTTCCCTGAGGTCTCTTCCCCGAAGAACTAATGATAAATGCAATTAAGTGGAAATTGTTTTTGAATTTAAATGAACGTCAGTAATCTAACAAGATGGTAAACGAGTCTTAAGCTAGAAGTGATAACTGCTTTGTAGTAAGCAGTAGCAGTTCTGCAAAAGCCTTGAACTAAGCTTATGTATGAGATTTTACCCATTCCAATCTTAATTTGTAGAACACACTATTCCATAATAACAAAATAAATAAAGAATCCCTTCCCTCCTCATCTTCTCACCTTTGGGTCAATTTTCTTGAAGCTGGGATCCTCTTCATCCACCTCAAAAAAGAGTTCAGAAGAGGTGACAGAGAGAGTGCCTTTTACTACAACAGAGGGGGCCACAAGCTGGGCTGGAGTGCTCAGGCTAACAGGACCTGCCAAGAGAAAAAGAGAAGCCATAGAAGTTAAAAACAAATTTTTCAATACTTAAATTTTACCAAAACTAATATTTATTTTTTGAAAGTTCTTACTTCTAAATACAACACCTCTGACCTGTATACTTCACTATTCTGTCCACACAGAGTCTGCCTCTGAAGATGCAAAGTTCAGATTCTCATGCTATACGATTTCTAACAGGCAGTTAATGATAATAGTAAGCTAAGAAGCAATTATCTTACAGGGAGTGTGTAAAATGTTGGACTAATCTCTAGGTAAGAAAGAGGCTCTGCCTAAATAAGTACATCCTCATTCCATTTAGAAAGCCAGCCTCGGGCTACCAACAACATGGAATAACAACCAGGAGCAAGGAGGCCTCAATAGGCTTCCAAGGCCAGAGGTGACTTTAGAGCTTGGCTGAGTCGTGAACACAAAAAGACTAGCTTTACGAGTGAAGTGTTTGGAAATCCTCTGATAAACCATCTTCTGTGATAAAAATTCTGCACCAGTTTATACAAAACCTCTTCTATGGTAACTTTCTCCCCATACAAGACTGATAAAAAATATTTCTTCTCAAAGTGTCCTTTCCACTGTTAAATATTGCTCAGTGCCTCCAAATCTAATATTAGTATAGTTCAGGGACTCTGGGAGTAAACAGCTGGAGGGTGGGTTTCCAAGTGAATGAATTTTTATTGGAATAATCAAATCTCCACAGGGCTTATCAAAGAGACAAATCAGACTGCTACTGAAAACAATAGATGCACTATAGACAGAACAGCTTAAAGTACATTAGAGCTAACCCTAAAATAAGGGCTGAACATAATTATATAATACATATATAGTTAGAGATATATTCAGGAAGAATTTGAAATTCTACAATTTCTCATTGTACAAATCCTGTAATTAAAAAAAAAAAAAAAAAACCAGCCAAAGAGAAGAGTGGCATTTGTAATTCTGAATTAATATAGTGCCTATAAACAAGGTGCACCTATTCAGGTAATCAATGGATGAATAAGTGTTTCAAAATTCAGATGAATTGACATTTCCATCGATTGTTTGAAGTGTGATGGTCCTTAATCTCACATCAATCTTAATGTGTGCCAGTAGGACAATAGCAGGGATGCTCTGCAGAGATCAGAGCAGGTTTTGCCCTCTATTCCCAATGTACAAATGCATTGTGTTTGCAGATGGGGAGCAGATAGCTTCAGGAACAGCCATGATTTCCCAAAGCTCATCCCTGTAAATGGATGAAATAAGCAGCTATGTGTTCTTTTGCTGTCTCCTTTTGCCCTCTGTACATTAGCATGTAATCCTGAGAAGAAATAACATTTTTTCAATCATTCTCAGACATTCAATTACAGGGTAAGCAGACAGCTGCAGAAGCTGGGGCAGCCTAGGTTCTACAGAAGACCCCTGACAATTTCCACTTCATTTCTAACCCACACCACTTTATTAGTGTGGATTACTTCTTAATCCCATTGCCATTGTCAAGATTATATAATTAAACTCCCTTTCACCTCTATTACTGTGAGAACATATCATTAGTCATAAGAATAGGGGTAAAGTAAAAAAGAAGACAGATAAGTAGATATGAAGGAAAATACCAGAACAACAGTACCCTCCTTAATCTCCATTCCTTCCCACTATAGATGCCTTAACAAACATACTCTAATTAATTTTATTCTACGTCGAGGGGTTTATGGTCATCAAGCAGGGTAATCAGTCTCCAGCTTTGTTTTCATTTTGCATGGTACCACAAGGTTGAAGGTATATTGCCAAATAAAAGCTTTCAAATGTCTATTCTTTTAAATTCATTGCAATAAAAACTATGTGATTTTCACATATAGAAACTATGCTTTTTCATATTTCCTCAACAAATAATAATAATAATAATAATAATAATAGCAACAATGATAAAAAATCACAGACATTAAAGGTAAAAAGTCGTCTATGGATGACTAAAACTTCAGGCTAAAAAAGTGAATTTTTTTCCACAAGAAAAATAAAACTGAGAATCTCCTAAATATAAATTAAAATTCCTATACCATGAAAAATGTGTGACTCCCTGGGAATTTTTGAGGCTCAGTTTTTGAGTGACTTACTTGAATATTCAGTATTTCCCTAAAAGTCTATGTTTAAAGCAAACTGCCTCCAAGTTTTGTTTACAAAACAATTGGCAGAATTTCACTTATAATCCTCATTTTATAGAGTATGGCAACTTCCAAAGCTGTATGAAGCAATTCTGTTGTAGCTGCTTTTAACATTTTTTTGTTTCAATGGAAATTATATATAAAAGAAAAAGATCAGGAAGATCAGAGGGCTGGGAAGAAGAAAAAATAAAAACAATTATAGAAGATGAAGGGAGAAACATTGGGAAGAACAAAACCAATTTCTAGTTAATATAATTGTGGATGTAGGCTTGGTAGTCCCAGTGGTCACAGCTGAAAAAGTAAGTAATTAGATGCTCATTGTCCCAGAGCCAGCTGAAATATCTGCGCAGCCACTGAATTACCGGCAAGATTCTCTAAATCTTTCTCATCCACGGATGACAGAGTATCGTCGTCGCCTTCCAGGAGGGCCTCGTTTTCAGAGTTCTGATTTCCTAAAGCCTGACTCTTGATGGACTGTTTTCCTTTAGCAAGGATGTCTTCATCTGCAGCTGAAATGAAAAGGAAACAAAGCTGTCCATCAGCCCCGGAGAAACACTCTGGTAGAGGGGTAGGGATGCAGAAAGGGTAAGGTAGCCAGAGATGGCCAATCTTTTATACAGTCACCCACAGTGGGTAAAGTGACCGGGATGGCACACACGCTCCTTCTGACAAACTCGATTCCCCAAGCTAGTGTAATGTTACCCTGAACAAGCACCCTAATCCCATTAAATCTGACCCTTGCACTGCTCACCCAGCCATTTATTTACTTATAGTTAGGGCAGGAAAGGATTCCAAAGCAGCGCCCCTCCCCCACAATTTGTTCCTTAGAGAGAAAAATCAGAACCTAGTCTAGGAAACAATGCTTATTTAACATGGAAAAATAATGAGTAGCCATTCATTTTACTGAGTATATTACACTGGCGTGTATTTGGAAAGGGTCAGGGAGTGTCCAGAAGAGTGGTCAGCGCTTGGGGACGGAACACCAGCCAATGAGGATGAAGGCCCAAACCCCAAAGCCCTATGGGATACTAATAAAAGTTCCAGCAGCAGCATTCTGTTCTTCATTTCCCCCTCCTCCTGCCCAGGGCCCTCTCTCATTTTCACACATCCTCCCCTGCCCAGCAACACTAACACAAATATTGAGAGGGAGGCATTGTAGCAAGGAAGCAGAGGCTCCACACCTCCCTCTTCTGCTGTTTAAACTAAAGGGCTAAGACACCCCGGGGGCAATCATAACAGCAGTAGGCTGTGAGGCTTCTGGGCAAAGAGCCTCCCGTGGCCTCAGGACTAGGCAGCAAGGCCAAGGAAGGAGGGGCAATGGAACCAAAGAAAGGAACCAGCTTGCAGTTGGAAGGCGAGCACCCGAACCCCCAAGTTGCTCTCCAGCGCCACTCTGGTGCTCTGGGCGGGCAGTTTTCTACGGGAAAAGAAGACAAGCAGCTAGGGCTTGTTTGAAAAGCTCAAGGAATGTTTTTTTTTTGTTTTTTGATTGTTTGTTTGTTTCCCCTTCAATTTCTTTGATGGTGCCACAGAAGGGAAAGTTAAGGAAGGGGTTTCTAAACCTCGGGAGGTGGAGCACCTGATTCACCCAGGCTGGAGCTATTGATGTAGAAATACGATGGTTAGGCTGTTGCCCCACCAGTTTCTGCCCAGATATAAGGCTCAAAACCAAAAGGAATAAAGCCTGGGTTTAGAGCAGCGGTTTGCAACCTCTTGGTGTCTCATATCAGATATTCTGCATATCAGACATTTACATTACAATCCATAAGGGTATCAAAATTACAGTTATGAAGTAGCAACAAAATAATTTTATGGTTGTTATCACCACAACATGAGGAACTGTATTAAAGGGTCGCAGAATTAGGAAGGTTGAGAGGCACTTGCTTAGGGTGGCTGTTTACCTACAGAATTGATGCTAACAAACTGCTCCTGTGTGTGGTTACCTGGTTATCTCATCAGACCAAGTATCTTTGGTTATGGCTATAGATCATGGTCATGGTAAATGGTTTATTTAGCATTTCTTGTGGTTTAATCATGCATATCATTAACATCCAGTATTTATGGCACTAAACAGAATTTTGGGCTTTTATATTAAATAAAAAATTCACGGGAAGAAATGTTTTGTATTTAGTTTTGAGTGCATTCTACAGGTAAATAAAATTTCACTTTTTTCACTCTATAATAGAACATGGTAAGGTGCACAAATATAGAGACTCAGTAAGTATTTGAGAAATTTAATATTAAATGTTTAATATTTTACATTAAAATTACTTTATATTTTCAAAACCTTAAAGGAAATGTACCAATTAACTATTACCTTTTTGGAAAAACAACATTATAAATCTTTACCTTTGTTTAAATTAAGTACATATAGATTCCCTACATTAAAACAAAAATTGTCTTAATAAACAAACAAAAAACCTGACCACTGAGAAATCAAAAAGGAAGTATCATCTGAGATTTCCTTATACATTAAATTGTAAGACATTTTCATTCACCAGTTAGGTTTTGTTATTAAATTGATGCACTACATCCTCTTCATTTTCTAGATTTATAACTCCCTTCAAAGCAAAAATACTACTAACAAGGATATAACATAGCACTTACCATATGCCACAGAGTGATCAAATTATTTTACATATTTAACTCATTTAATTCTTAGAAACGTGGTAATTCCTCAATTTCAGATGAGAAAACAGATTCAGAAAAGCTATATCATTTGCCTAAGGTAAAAGGGCCCATGATAACTACAGTCAAGATGCAGAACCAAGCATGTTAGTACCAGAGTTTGAGGTCAAGCCTCTGTCTATCATGCAGCAGCTCTTAGAAGAGAGTAACAGAAAAGGAAAACTTCTGTGCAAATATAAACGTTACTGAATTAAAAAATTATTTAATTCTTTGCTTCTCATAGTGAATTTAAAAGATGAAGTAAAAATTACAACAAGTAAAAATAATCATAACCTAAATTTGCCTGATATCAAACACATGAGAGACAAAGCATCATGTTCATTACTTTCTATAGGATCACTGCCATATGGATCCCAAGGTACACCAAGTTTATTTGAAAAAGAAAACTGTTTAACCTGCAAACATTTACAAAAAAATCACAGTTCTTGGTAGCAATGTGCAATGGTTTAAAATAGCTCCGTAAATAAATTCATTCATTTTAAATGGCTACTAAAAATATAATGTGTTATACCTCCCAACTGGGATTTGAAAGTTTTAAATATGTTCTCATCACACTGACTCATAGTAAAACAAGGTACCTTTTGAATTAAATAGTTTCATAAAAAAATTCTGTACTAAACTGTACTAAATGCATACAAACACCCACTTTAATTTATTTATTTACTTATTTTTACAGGCTCAGATTCTGGAATTGTTCAATCTCAACTGAAAAACCTCTTGTCATAGAAAATATGCAGCTTACTGATATTTAGAATGGCTTTCCTGTAATTAACTCCCCCTTGAGGATTTTAAGCTAGCAGCAGTAAAATTACCAACAGTACTCTAATACACACCACATGCGCTGGTGCCCAATTCTCAGTGGTCTAATAGCTTTCTGCTAAAGAACTTTTGTTTCCCCCTTCAAAATTAGAACAAAACTTTCCCAAGCATAAAATAAAAGATAATTATCATGTTTATATGGTCTAGGGAAAGATGTCGTTTTATCTTTCATTTGCTTCTTAGGCAATCAACAATTATAAATAAGTATCAAATATTCTGAAGTCTAAAAGCCTAATTGGATGAAGTTAAGAACATACTTTTAGTTCAAATTTAAAGTGCAATTAAAAAATTTTAATGAACATGACCATTGTTCATATTTTAATAATTTAACTGATACATTTATCTAATGCCATATTTCATTTTAATATTTATACTAACTTAATAATTAATTACATTGTTATACAGAATTAAAGAAGCATATCCAAAATGGTATCATTAACATATCTTTACTTCACTGAAGCTAAGCAAAACCTAAAAGAAAGGCTTGTCCTCAAAATATAAAATTCAGGTTCTTAAGAGTACAATATGAACATGAAATGATTTATCTGTACAACACAGAGCAGGTAAGTAAGACAGAAATATAACAACAAACACAGGAAAATATTTACCTACAACTATGAATCCCCTTTTAAACATTCACTAAGCAGGAAACAAGAGCAATGCAGGGAAAGATGTTTATGTGTTAAGAAAACTACTTTGTTTCAGAAAATGAAATTACAATTGAGCTATAGGTATGACATCAAACATACATAATATGATATAGGTAGCCATGCAATGTGTTGTAAAGCAAAGTGTAACTGTATTCTGAACAGTGACACATAAAGAGTATCTCAGTCAACTATTATCTTGATCTAATTAGACGTCCTCTATAGTTAATTTCCTTAGGGTTTCCAGCCAATAAAATATACTCTAGAAAAATTGCCTGAAAGTACAAAAGATAATTTTTAAAAATATAATCCAAGCACATATCTTAATGATGTTGGATTCTCTGTAAGTTTTAGATAGAGAACCTAGTGCATACTGATCCTATAAAGGAAACAATAGTAAATAATATTGCTGAAATTACCAGAAAAATCATCTCATGTAGGATCTTCCCATGATTTGACATTCCTAGGAATCCAAATTATTAGTATAATTGTATACATCAACAATATATTCTTAAAGCTATAAGAATAAGACTTATATATTTCCATCATCTGCACAGTCTTTACAAAATAAAAATGTCTTGAATTAAATCAAATTCTGGTGCTAAACAGTTGAATTGAAGAATATCTTCTTACTATTTAAATATATTTTACATGACTTTAAGGAAAAAATTTTCCATTATATCTAGCAATAAACTTTTGAAGGCAATGCATATTGGCATGAAAATCCAACCAGTCCTCAGTTCACCTAGGCTGTAGTCCTGTATACTCCAAGAATTACATTAGCCCTTTCTTAACTCAGTTTCTTTATCTTTAAGGAAAAATTTAGACAAGACTTGAGCCTTAGATATAAAATGCTCAGATCATAAATAAGTGCCACACAGGACTCCATGCATTGGAAATATGTGAGGAACCATTATGACAGATTTCTAATACATTTTAAAACTATAAATAGAATAAAATGTCAAGAACCAAATGCCCATCATTTCTTGCTGATGTTACTATCCACAAATAAGATTCAATCATAAGATAAAATATTTACTTTAATTTTAAATTATGATACAGTTTCTGCAAAGTTAAAAGAACCTCCCATTATAACACGACTTTTATAAATAACCACTTTGGAGGGTCTCTGCTTGAAAAATTACCTAAAGCTCTTTTCCCCAAGCAAGTTAATGTGAACTTGGGAAGGGCAATTAAATTGTCAGAATTAAAAAATTTGTTTTTAACTAGAAGGTAGCCAGAAGTAGAGTCATGGGGCTGGTATTGATCGCACCAACAGAGAACATCACTCTTCAGGTATTTACTCTGCCACCTTTACACCAGAGGCTTTCCTTCAAACCAAATCAATCTATAAAAAAGATGGCTGGCACTACCAAAATCCATCACTAATATCCAATGGCACTTCTATTCAGATGCCTTTCTTTAGCAATGATAATACAGCTCAAGAGGTTCTAAGAGTCTACATTTTTAAAAGTTTGTCTTTTTTTGTTAAATAAATTATAAATAAAAGGCATAAAACAATATAACACTAACATAGCAGCCATGGAAATTTCTATTTCTAAACTCAATACTGAACTCTATAGTATATATCCATGCTTAACTATAATTTTAATTGCTTTTTGGCCAAAACAAATGGTCTTTTTTTTTTTTTGCATACTTGAGTAATATGTTTGATAGCATACATAGGGGTTTGGAAATTATTCAAAGACTAAATGTCATAATTAACACAAGATCAAGATTGAATGTCAATTTGATAAGTTATTTGATTTCATAAAAATCAAGTTAAAATTAAGCTCTTTCCTTATAGAATATATTAGCATAAATTAAACTGACATCAAATATAGTAACATTTGTATGCAATCATGTGCTTTGTCACTAAAGATAGCAAAAACATACAAAGAATAAAGTGTAGCTTTTCTATTTTTAAAAAGATTGTACTAAATATGTATTTAACATATAAATATTAAATATATTATATTAAACATAATCTATATCTTAAGTGTAATACTACTGAGGTACAGATTTAGGTGCTTTTTAAAAAGTAAATGCTTCATTCAATTTATGCTTAATCATTATACAATTTATGTAAGATATTAGTAAATAAGAGAATTGTTTAAAATATCTTAATTCTATCAAATACTCAAAATGAAGTAAAGATAATTAATATTGTATTGATATATAATTAATATCTATAATAAAAATGACAGCTGTGCCTAAATCAGTCTGAAAGTCTTAATTATGCATTACTAATGAATATTACTGCAGGTGCTTAGAATTTAGAGTATAAATAAAGTATTAACTTTCAATACTTTATTTTAAAAGGTAAAGATCAACAATAATTAAAATTTATCCAGTAAAAATTATATAATACTTCAAATGGTAAAATATACTTTTTAAATAAAAATATGTGTGAATGACTCCATATTTAACCTATACTACTGCACTTTGAATTCAGTTACTGGTATTTCTGTGGTAATAGAATTTCTCTGGTAAGCTGAATAAAGAAAAACCAGCTTCCAACATGCAGTTTTAGTAAAGAAATCCTACCCTTCCTGTTGTAAAAGGTAACAATATATTTTTGTTAACATGGACACCAGAACTCACAACTTAACTATTAAATAAGAGTTTAGAATAGAAAAATGTTATTTAATTTCAAATGTTAAACACACCTAACAATGTCTGTGTGGTTGAAAAGGATGAAACTGCAAAGCAACTTTTCTTAATGAAAAATATCATTAACAAAACCAAAAAGTTAAAAAATAAGAGGAAATATGTAACTCTGGAATCTGTGCAACCACAAAAAGAATATGAAACTCACAGGGAAGTAGCCTAATTACTTCTTCATCATGTTCCCTTCCCACCCCCCGTCGTTGAAGACATAGGGCCCGAGACTATTACTGCTTTTAGATCACTTTGTTATTGACTATTCTCGGTATGATCATTTATTTTAACAGACTGATGTCACATTTGGTGTTATATCTGATGACATATTGTGGACATTTTCTTCCAGAAATGGCTCTTTAAGGATGAGTGCAAGAGGTTAAACGGCCTGACTGAGGCCGAACCCAAGACTACAGACTTTTAATCTAAATTCTTAATATCATTGCCTGCAATGAAACATGACCACATAAGCACATGTGATTTCTCTGTACCAGTTGGAAACAATAAAAATCAATAAAAATTCTTATTATCTTTACTGAATATAATTCTACATTCATTTAATTGTGGTATCCACTGTCATTTCATCACAAACTACAGCATGCTAAACTAATATCCTAACGAGGGGTAGGACTATTTCTATTTTAACAACTTTATATTTTGTTTAAACAAAGTAATTTTAATGTAGAGAGAGGCATTTCCCCCATTAATATATCTTAACTGACTTTTAGAATTTTTTAAAATAGCAAGGGTCATTCTCTGATTAAAGAAAGTGTATTTTCAAATACGAGACTTTTTGCAGTTGTTTCAGCTATAAGACTTCTACCTAAATTGAGTTACCATCCTGTGCATCCTAACAAAAAGAGGAAATGTTTTGTTAAGCTCTGAATACAAGATGGTACAGAATAGGAACATATGAAAATGTCTATTCTCTTGTCCACGAGCCATCAATCACAACTGCAAATCAAGGTTCAGCAACTAGCAAGGCACTTGGCCGTTTATTATTAATCCACGGCTGGAGAGAGCTCTACATACCAGAGAGAAAGAACCTAGAAACCTATTTGGTTTGTAAATTCTGTGTTTCTTATGCTTATGGATTTAAAGTCAGGCTTGAAGGATTAATTTACTCAAAGCTGAGTATGTTGCTTAAAGGACAAATGATGAAACAATGGGTTTATGTTCTTGAGTTTTGTATTTGTACTGTAACAAATAAACATACTTGACACCACCACTTAGTGGGATCCTATACAAAATGTATCCCCTAGCCCTCTGTGGGGTAAGACACTGGGGAATGTGCTGTTAGACATTCTGCCGTGCTTTGCATTTGAGAAGTTAAGCCCTTCATCACCAAGTACTGTACCTGCTGCTAATGGCAAGGAATGGTTTAAACACTGACCATGTTCCACCGCTGTTTTTAGTGTCGCTTCAGGATGTGTCGATCCTAGAGGGTTACGCACAAATCGTCGCCGGCGCCTCAAGTCATCTTCCCAGTAGTCAAGGCGCCAGAACTCACGAGGACGACTACAATGAAACAGAGACGCCACATATGTTAGCAATTATCAAACAGCGTGGAAGCACTGACTCTCTGCATAGAGCTCTCCTTGTTTGCTCTGCCTTTCCCCCCCTCCTTCCTCTTAATTCTCCCTGCATCTCACACTCTGCATCTGCAATCTTTAACTTAGGTATGTCCTTGAAAATAACAATATCACCTTCTAGTCTAAGGAACTCCTTTCCCTTTTCTTGGAAGGTGAAATGAGCACTAAATACATCATTTTGAAATGAATTGCTGACAGTGTGATCAGTTTCCCCACACTCTCGTGGCATGTGCTCTGATCTCAGCCTCATTTCAGCCTCAGCAGGGCACCTTTCTCTGTGGCTGCATTTATAAACCAGAATAGGGAAAAGGCTATTATAAATATGGTATAGCATTACCTATATTAATCAAAGTCTGTCCCCCTTCATTTTTCTTCCTAATTTGTGCCTTTTTGTACAAGGTCAGTAAATCATACGATGAATTCTTGGTCCAGAAAGTGTTAACTTTAATGAATATCTCAGTTACATGGTTATGTATGTGATAATAAAATATTACTCTGTTTAGATGTGCAGGAATTTAATTAAAATAATCTCTTAAAATATTCATTACATTTAGCCCCTGAGGCTTAGAACAACACAAGAAAATGCATTTCTTTTCCATTTACTGTTTTTAAATAAACCATTCTTGTGGAGTGAAACAGCAATCTATTTTCAAGCAAATCAGATTGAATTTCTGTTTTATGTAGCCTGTTATTCTATTTAATTAAAAACTACATGCTATATGATGTGCAATAATTACTATATTGAAAGCATACTTTTGGAAATTTATTTTTTAAAATCCAAGTTCTATGATATTTCCCCCAATTACATAGATCTTTTATATGGCAACACATAAATGTCAAGTTTCTTTGCTGTTAAATACCCACGTCCTAGCATGCTGAAAAATATTTTAGAAGGAAAATACTAATATAGAGGTTTACTTCTGTTACATAAAGAAAAAACTCTGGAGAATATATTTATTCACTAAAGATGTACAGCATGAAAAACTTTGAGTTTCAAAAATGAAATAAAAACATATTCATAATTAAAACTTCTGCAGGAATGACTAATAAAAACCAAAAATCTTACTTGTATTTCATGAGCTAATAAAACTGTACCTGTCAGCTTTGACAAATTAATACTCTTTACCAGCTGATGATCCCAAAACACCCAAATAAAGTCAACCTCATTTTAATGTTTTAAAGATATCGTCTATAAAAAGAGGTTTGTAACTGGTATTGATTATTGGTTAAAAGTTAAGTTGTAAAAGCACAGACAACAAATAGTACATTACTTAAAGAAAATACTTTAAAAGTAGTAGGAATCCAATAACCTTTTCAGAGAATATAAAGGAGACAAGAACATCAAACAATTCCTTTGTTGATTTTGGTCATGTGTGAAGAAGGAGAAATGATATCAAAATGAAATACAAAAGTGTGTGAGCACTGTGGTCCACAAAAAAGAAAACTAGAATTTGTTTACTCTTTCTTTACTTCATTGTTTGGGTACCAAGTTTAAATAAAAACTAATACAATGATATCATTTCAAAATAAATGTACAATATATACAAACTAGGTACAATTGCTTGAACTCAGTTGTAAAATTCCCCTTAGTTGAGAAGGAAAGAGGCAGTACTCAGATGGTTGTGTGCATGGCTTTGATAGTCAAAGGGCTGGGTTAGGTACTTCATCATTCTGCCTTCCTACATTTATCTGTTAAAATTATTATCAAATATCAGCCAGGATGTAGTAGTGAACCACAGGCTGCTCCTTGTCTTTAGGGGACTGATACAATGAGAGCCTATTCATCAGTGCAGCAATCGGCACAAGTAATTAGTTCCCTAGACTGAGATTTGCTATAAAGCCTATTTCAGTCAGTACCACAAACATATGATAGTGCAAAGCTAATGAAAGCTGCTAAAATTTGTTAACCTTTTCTATCATCAATCCTTCTAATACCCTATGCTTCAGTATTATGCAAACGTAGTAAATTATTAATTTGTCATTAATTCATCTTTCTACATTTTCTGTCAAATTAAAATGATGTCATTCTTCTTGATAACAATTAAAATTATAAGAGATGTTAACTTACTATGATAAAATTATTACTATATTAGGCAACAAAAGATTCCACTATAATGCATACAGTGAAATCAAGCTCAATGTCTACTGAAGTACTTGCACAGTGTTATTATGTATCAGAAAATTTGAAAAAATGACTCACAAATTAGCCTGTAACTCAAAGGCTATTTAATGTGAATATTAACCAAAGTAAAAGAGACAGAGGAAAGAGTTATTTATAGGCTCTAACACTAATCTTAAAAAAGTCAAACTGGTGACTTTGGACTAACAAAATAAAATCACCAATGTGACTAGGAATTGGAAAATTAAATCACATAAAAAAGTTTATAAAGATAAGTTTAATTTGGTAGTTACATATATGTGTGTCTTCAAATAAGAATGTTTTATTGAAACTTTAAAAATACGCAGATGTAATCCAAACAAGGAGCTGTGTGCATTAGAATGCTAATACCTGTAACATACTGGGCCTGTTAGCACCTAAAGAATGTCTTCTTAACAAGATTTAGTTAAGAAAATCTGAAGAAAAACTAGTATTACTTATTTCAAAACACATACATGAAAGAATTTTTTTTTAAAAAATCCAAGTTTATCTTACTATATTTTATTTTGTTAGGTTCGGTTGTCATCTCCTAGAAGCCTGTTTTTTTTCTAATGAGAGAGAGAAAGGTAGTAGATCCAGATAGGGGAGGAGGTAGGGAGGAACTGGGAGAAGTAAAGTGGAGAAAAACTCTATTTGGATTATACTGTATAATATATTGTTTAATAAAAGGGAAGAAATCACCAAGGAAACCAGTAATTCAAAAACATCTTTTTGCAGAGTCTTCATACAAAGCAATGTTCCATGTGATGTGGAATATTAAGCCCTGGAGGACCGAACTTTTATGGTTTTTTGTTGTTGTTGTTTGGTTTGTTTGTTTGTTTGTTTGTTTGTTTGTTTGAGACAGGGTTTCTCTGTGTAGTCCTGGCTGTCCTAGAACTCACTCTGTAGACCAGGCTGGCCTCAAACTCAGAAATCTGCCTGCCTCTGACTTCCAAGTGCTGGGATTATAGGCGTGCGCCACCACTGCCCGGCAGGACCGAACTTTTAATTAAGCAGCTAGCTATTGGTCTGATTGGTGGAAAATGGCATTGTCTAATTCTCTGAAGGAAAAAAAAAAACCCTCACATTTTTTCAAATGTCAGAAATTGGTAGCATGAAGTTATTTACATAGAAACAAACCTAATCCTGTTTCTAATAAGATTCCAAAGATATTTGAATTGATGATGTAAGCCTGTGTTTGGTAACACCTAGAAATATTTAACACTTTTCTTCAGAAGACATAATGTACCTCTATAAAGATGTTGTATGCAGGGCCTGAGAAGATGGCTTAGTAGATGAAGTCACTACTGCACAACCATAAGCACCCAAGTTGGAATCCCCAGGACCTACACACGAATTATAGCCCTAGACATGTTGCCTGTAATTTCAGCTCTGGGAGGTGGAGACAGGAAGATGAAGGTCAGATTAGCCAAGTAACAGAGCTCCAGAAAGACCAAGAGATCCTACCTCAAAAACAAGGTAGACAGAAATAGTAGAAGGCATATATTGTGGTTTTCTGGACCCGACTCACGTACACACAGTCATGTATGTACATGGACTCATGTACAAACACACTCATATATCAAATTTGTGAGACACAATCTCTAAGTACTAAAACTAGAGACTATCTAGTTTTTAAAAGGTATGGGTAACCCTGAATTTGAATGTTTATCTTTTTGTTTTGTTTTGTTTTTCCATTCTTTGACAAAATTTCAAAGCTGTATGCTAAAATTATCATGTACATATAGTGGGCTTTTCTAAACCAACCAATTACATTCTTTTTTAAAACTCCCTTCACCAAGGCTGGGGAGCTGGCTCAGTTAGTAAAGTATTTGCCCTGAAATATGAGGACATGAATTTAATCTCCAGCATCTATATATAAAAGGCTAGGAGCAGTGATGCATGCTTGCAATACCAGTGTGAGGGAGACAGAGACAGTCAGATGACTAGGTCTCACTGGCCAGCTAGACCTGCTGGTCTAGCTTAATCAGTGAGTCTCAGCAACCAGTAAGATACCTTCTAAAAAACAAGGTGGGCGGCTTCTCACAAACGACATCTTCTACAGGACTATGTATCCATATGCCTTTTTCTAAATGCCTTTCTAAATGTTAGCTGTTGCTGCCTGTATTCCCTCTTCTACCCTGGTCTTCTAGCCCAGTTTCTATGTATCCTGTTCCCTTATAAACATGATGCTTATCTTTCTCCTCTAAAATACCCACCCCATATCCTCTTACTAATTTCCTAATCTCTATGGGTATTTCAAATGAAACACACACATCTAAGATTCAAAGCTAAGATGGAGAGATTAAAAAAAATGACATCTGGGTTTCTGATCTGGGTAATCTCACTAAAACTAAATATTTTGAGCTTAATTCATTTATCTATAAACTTTATACCTATATTTCTCTCTCTCTTTCTCTCTCACAAAACCCATATATATATATATATATATATATATATATATATATATATGTGTGTGTGTGTGTGTGTGTGTGTGTGTGTGTGTGTGTGTGTGATTATATACACAATATGTTTAATGCATCAGGACAATCTACATAAATAATATAAAATGCTATTTCCAATTTTACTATATGAAATAGACACACTACTATAGTAACAGAATTGAAGATACTCCTGAGGAGTATATATACTTGGCATCAATAAATAAGCTATTCGTGGCGATCAGTGACTTCATTAGGTAATAAATACATTAGAACTAACCAACTGAGTATCAACTAAAAATGAAGTATTAAAACAAAAAAAAACCCAGTAAGGCAGAATTGACATTCATTCATTCACTAACTGTAGGGTGCAACATGAAGAAATCCAATTACTATTTTTACCTGCAAATTACATGAGATTTAAAGTTTAGTTCTCCTTAGAGAATGTATGGGAAGCCAATCAGCTAATTAATATACTGTAAATAGATGGGTAATATAACACAAGATTAAAATATTTTCTAATAATAATTATTAAATATTCACACTGAGACAATGTTTGGACCAAAAAACTTATTAAGATGTTTTCAAGGAGAATCCTCCTGACTCCATGGAGAATACAACTGTGAAAATAAATAAAAATTCACAAAACTATGTGTAATAGAGCAGAGACTCTTCTATACAAGTAGTGAGCTGCACAATTCCAAAAAGCACTGTTCAGAGCCTAATTTGTGTTGACGGTGTGCTTCTGTGTTACCACATGACACACAGACCCAGGGCCTCAGGGCAGCCTACTCTGCCCCTTCACATACAATGCTCACATTTCTTTCTTTTTTCCTGCTGTGTTTAAACCCAGTAATAGGGAGCAGAGCAATTGGGTTTAAACCCAGTAATAGGGAGCAGAGCAATTGGGTTTAAACCCAGTAACTGACAGTTACTGGCTATAGGAAAAAGTAGTCATCAGGACGGGGTCTAAAATCAAATCAAAATTTTAAAAATTAATTATGTACAAGAAATATTTAAATTTATCTGAATAAGCTCATTAAGCTCATGATGAATTATTAATACAGATTGTTTCCTGGATGTTGGTTTACTAGACTATAATAATTTGCAGTCAGTGTTAATTACTGAAATCAGTGGTTGGGATATAAGGGAAATGAGATAACATCTATTGTTAAATGGGTCAGACATATGTGACTATCATCTACAGGCTTTTAGTATCATTGTAATGAAATTTGAATCTATGTCAATAGAAGAATGTCAGTTTTAAAAAGAAAAGCTGCCACAACGCAACACTTTTTAGAAAACTGTTCTGTTTTCCACCTTCCCTACTTTGCCGTGACAATACCTGATAGCCTTAACAGAACTCAATAGTAAATTCTTCCAGCCAGAGCAGAGCTCTACATCCTGGAGAGTTTTAGCACATCATATTTTGTATTCGATTTATATAACCAAGTATTTTTAAAATCCTGTATCTGAAAAGCTTCTATTTCCATATTTTTAGATTTAAAAAATTCATGGAAGGCATTAGCTGCAACTTAAATAAATGATAATCCCTTGAAAGCAGTAAACATTTGCAGCATACTGTCAACTAGAAGATGGAAGTGCCCACTTTCTGTAAGGGTTTCACTCTGTGTATAAATCTCAGTGAAATAATGTGCAGGTAGAATATATGGTACCATACAGTATGAGTGAATGTATTCTCTCACAAAGTAAAATCTATGGTGCCTTCATGCAGATAGAAAAACATTAGTGGAAACCTCTGCTTAGTAAGTATCCACTGTGAGTCAAGCAAGGTGACCTATGTACTGTGTAGTCTTAATAAAACTGACAAGGAACAAAGCTAAAGCCAGAACCTCCAACTGTGGGATTCCTAGAAGATTTTCTAAAGGGAAATTCATGCTTTACTGAGGCTTGACATGTAAACTGTACATGACCTGGAGATATTAGAGTAATGTGTATTGTACCGAATTATAGCATAGTAATTACTACAATCCTGAGTTTCAGCAAGTTTTCAGAATATCTATTTACTTTTTAAATCCCTTCAGATACTCATCTTCAATTATGATTACTATTTCATGAAAAATAATGCAGCCAAGTCAATTACTCAAGGAATTATCCTGGGCTTTCCTTGGTTGCTGTAAACCTGCTCATCATTTCCTTATTTGCTTAGCCTTTTTATTAGGAACTGTAAGCAAATAAAAAATAAGAGATAATGATACTATCAATTAAATCTCTAACACAACATAAATAAAACTTAAATGATGTCATCAAAATTACTGTTGAGCAGTAACTAAGTATAATAATGCATTAAATAGACACACTTATTGCTTTCAGCAAATATGAGAAAGACACATTATGATCAAGACTCCATGACCTGTAATGATTAAATACTACTCTCATCATTCTTAAGGTAAAGAAATCATCACTGACTTCTAAAGCAATAGAGTTTTCACAACATGCCATTTCCTCCACACTGTCTTGTTGGTTACTACTGCAGCTATGATCAAAATACTAATTAACCTTGCCTGGGAAGATTGAGAGTTTCATTAGCTCTTCAATGATGATCTGCTCTGTAAGTTCAGTGAGGAGAAGAGGTTTTGTCTATTTCATTACTAAGCATATTAACTGTTACAAAGAAGACAATAAATGACTAAAGAATGAATAGATGACTTTTAAACAGCGACTTAAATAATAAATAGAGTCTGCAAGACAAAATAAAGAGGGCATTACAAGCCAAAGAACTGGCACAAGTGAATGCATGGGGACAAAGGACACTTTCACCTTGAGAAATTCAGGTGCAATCACTGCAAGGTAGCCTCAAGAGGGCAAAAACTGACTTGTGACATGAGATTAGGTAGCAATGCTTAAAGGCCTTGAAATGTTTACTAAAGAACTTGGATTCAACAGAGACAATATGAGATTCTCAAATCAGGAGATGAACATATTAATTAGCCTTGTAACTTATGTGGCAGCAATATGAAGAGGACTGAGTTAAGGCAATGGGGATGTAGACTTGAGATCACGGTTTGGCAGAGACCTGTCTGAAGCAGAATAAATAAAACCTCCTATGTGTGGGAAAGAAAAGTAAGGAGATAATAAGAATAAAAGCAAGTGTCCTGAAAGAATGAAGATGCTATACGCGTGAAATAAATAATAAGCAGGTGTGGATTGAAATAATAACCCAGGTCTTGGATGCCTAATAGCACTTAGACAAATACTTGGAACAGGAAAATAACATAACTCTGGATCCTGAGAGAGAATCCACTCGCCAGATTAAAAATAAGTTAATGAGCCTTAGAATCAGTGACTTTAGACATTCATCTAAAAAGTTCTGTGTTCATTATAAGGCAAATATTGTACTAGATGAAGAAGTCTGTTTAAAGGGTAGGAGAAAAGTGAGGGTGCATAAGAAAATAACAGTAAAAAAAAACCCAGAAAGTGGCTATTAGTTACAATCCCCCAAAACAAAAACAAACAAAAACCAAACCAAAACAACAAAACCCCACAAAGTTGAGGGGGAAGTAAGTGGGAGCTGAAGTGTGAAGAGGAGGATGGATATAACTTAAATACATGTATAAACATGAAATTTTCACACAATAGATTCAAAAAGAAAGAGCAGAGACAGAGCTCAAAGGAAATTTCCATGGTGATAAGAAAAGCAAGTGAGCACAGACATTTCAGCTCAGGTAACCAAGGGGGTTTTCTTATGTACAGAAAAATGAAGAAAGCTTATCTCTTTCTTTCTTTTAAAGAGTTTTAGGGTATATAATCTATATATCATAAAGTCCACCTATTTAAGAAGTATAATGCAATGATTTTTAAGGTATTTCCAGATTATATAACCATACCTATGATCTAATTTTATAATAATTTTATTAACATCCCTCCCCACAGAAGAATTCACTGCCTGTTACCATTCTATCTCTATTCCCGTTTCTTGGCCAGTGGACATTTGAGTAAAATTATATGATATATAGGACATGGGGACTGGCTTCTTTTTCTTGGTTTGTATTTTGGCTTCACCCATATAGTAAAATGTATTGCTCACACTTCTGTTCTATATCTCCATCTTCCTTCTCTCGTCATTTTTCTTTTCTCTCTCCTCCATCCCTACTCCAATTATTTTTCTCTGCCTACATCTTTGATTTCTGTGGTAGGGATTAAATACAAGCCCTCACACATGCACTGTACCCAAAGCCCAGACTCCACATTCTTTCTAATTATTGAATAGGTGTTTCATTGAATACTCTACACTGTGTTGAGATGTGCTGAAATATTATTGGGACCCAAGGATATGAGTACTCTTCCCAAGCAAATCTGTTTAACGGCAGTGTATTTCACTATGTAGCTCCTTTACCCTCTCACTTCACCCTTTTTACAACCTTCAATTTTATTCTCATTATGAAAAAAATAGTTGAGATATAACTAAGCAGTTATGAGGTCCAGGTGAGACTGGAAGTCATTATTTCCAGATAACACTAATCTGTAAAACTGTACAAATTTCACTTTGACCTGCTATTTCAATAACCTGGGAATAGAAAAAGATTTGGTTAGACTTATTTTTAAGATTGATTGATTAAGACTGATTTGATTAAAGGATCAAAACATGAAGGCTAGGGAAATAGACTAGTCTCCTGAGAATACCTGGAAGGATGAACTCCTGCTAGACCACAACAGAACAAATAGGACAGTTCCACCAGTGATGCACACAATGGCAGCCACATTAGATTACATAGTCCAGAGATGTCACAGCCATCTTGGTTTATGTAACTACTCTTTGTGATGTTCACAAAAAATGGAATCATTTGTAAATAATACATTTATAAAAAAAACTTATCACTGTACTGCAGGGATGCTTGTATATGGAATTAATTATATCATTGCTTATATTCTTGCATAAAACACAAAACTGTACATATTACATGGATACTATATAATGTTTCAATACAGAAAATTATGTTATATAATATTTAAACCAGGTTAAAAAGTAGCTACCTGGGCAAACACCATTTGTCTCTGGTAAAAACGCTCAAACCTTGGTACCCAATAATCTACCTTCGATTTCCATAAGATTACCCATTTGAGATATCACTTGAGTCTATACTGAGCTTATTTCATGCAAAATAATGATCTCGAATTCCATCTAAATGGTCATAAACAACAAGTTATCCAACTTTTCCATGGCTAAGTATCTATTTTGTGTATATATCATATTTACTTTATCCACTCATCACTTCATGGTCATTGAGGCTGCTTCCCTTTTCTTATGTATTGTAAACAGTGTCTCAACAATCATACAAATCTTGGACACACTGATTTCATTTTATGCTGAAAAATAATCAGGGGTAAAATTCCATGGAGGGGGGAATATATGTATTAACTTTATTTTCAACTTTTTGATTTTTTTCCCCCTTAAAGACTATGCTAGTTTATGTTCCAGGCACCCAGATCCAACAGTATCTTTCCCTCTGCTACTTCTCAGCATATATCATCTTTACTTTTCTGGTAACTGTTAATCTTAACAGGGTGAGGTAATACTATATTATTGCTTAGATTTACAATTTCTGGTGATTATTGATATTGTATGTATTTCTATATAGACTTTATCCACTTACTGATTGTTTTATTTTCATTTGTGTTCTATTTTGAGGGGGGAGTGAAATTAAATACCTGTGGCTAACTTCATGTTAACTATATAGCCAAGCTACTTTCAGACTGGTGAGCACCCTGACTTTATCTCTACAGTTCTCAAATTACAGGTGGGCCATCACTCTCAACATTTGCTGGCCATCTCAATATCTCCATTGGGCAATGTGCATATTTATATCTATTGCCTATTATTTAACTGGGTGTTTTATCAATTATATTTTTGGAGCTGATATATATATATTCTGGATGTTAACCTCTTGTCAAATGTTCACAACTATTTTGTCCCATTATGATTTTGTTTTCCTACTTCTATGATCAGCAATATTGGTATTTTGATAGGTAATATACTGGAATATTTTAAACTATATTAAGTAGTATAGACATTTTAACAACATTGACTATGGAAATATATAAAGAAGGGTATCTTCTTAAGTTTTTTCATCAATGTTTTATAATTTTCTTTTTTAAAATTTTTTTATTGAATATTTTATTTACATTTCACATGTAATCCCCTTCCCCCCAACCCAGGAACCCCCTATCCCATCCTTCTTCCTCCTGCTTCTATGAGGACATGCCCCCACCCACCCTCCCACTCTCACCTCCCCACCCACGGTTTCCCCCAACACTGGGGCATCCAGCCTTCACTAGACCAAGGACTTCCTCACCCACCTATGCCCAACAAGGCCATCCTCCCCTACATATACAGTTGGAGCCATGGGCCCCTCCCTATGTGCTCCCAGGCTGGTGGTTTATACCCTGGGAGCTCTAGTTGGTATTGCTGCTCTCCTTATGGGGCCACAAACTCTTTCAGCTCCTTCAGTCTTCTCTCTCTAACTCCTCTATTGGGAGGAGTTAACCCATGATAACCGCTCAATGGTTAGCTGTGAGCATCCACTTCTGTATATTTCAGCCTCTGGCTGACCTCTAAGGAGACAGCTATATCAGGCTCCTGTCAGCATGCACTTCCTGGCATCCACATCAGTGTCTACCTTTGATGAATGCATAAGGGATGGATTCCCAGGTGGAGCAGTCTCTGGGTGGCCCCAACCAGAGGGCACAGAGACAGTATCCAAATTAATAAAATTAGAACTGAAAAGGGAGACATAACAACAAAAACTGAGGAAATTAAAAAAAAAATCATCAGATCCTACTACAAAAGCCTATACTCAATAAAACTGGAAAATCTGGAGCAGATAAACCATCAAAACAGTCCTATGATCCCTAAAGAAATAGCAGCAGTCATTAAAAGTCTCCCCACCAAAAAAAGCCCAGGACCAGATGGTTTTAGTGCAGAATTCTATCACACCTTCAAGGAAGACATAATACCAATTCTCTTCAAACTATTGCACAAAATAGAAACAGAAGGATCACTACCCAATTCGTTCTATGAAGCCACAATCACACTCATACCTAAACCTCACAAAGACCCAACAGAGAAAGAGAACTACAGACCAATCGCCCTTATGAATATTGATGCAAAAATACTCAATATAATTTTCACTGTCTATTAAGTTTTACTTTTCTATCAATTGATAGGAATCATTATCAATTAATAAATGTTCCTAGTCCCTTTATGTAGTACTGTTAAGAATTTCAGCTTGTACTAAAATATTCCTAAATTAAAGAATGTGAAAACCTTCTTCAGACGTCACACTACATAGTCACTGGTGGAAGGATGAGAGCGGGAGGGACCATGACTGGGCTGCACGATGTGCCTGTAGAAAATTGACTAGACACAGTAAAGCGACACTCTACATATTATGCTTTGAGAAATCACCCAGTTTTCACTAGTAATGTGTACTATCACCTTAACTGGATTTAGCCATGGAGATGTATCTCTAGGTGTCTCTATGAGTAGTGTTTCAAAGGGTTTAACTGAGGACGGAAGACCGCCCTAAATGCTAGTAGCACCATTCAGAGCTGTGGTCCCAAGCTGAAAAACAGGAATGATTCATCTCTCTGCTTCTTGACTGTTGATAAAATATGACCAGCTACTTCATACTTCTGGAGCCATGCCTTCCTTTCTCAAGCTGATTTTATTGAGTATTTTTTTAAGCACAATGAGGAAAATAATTAACATACCCACAGTGTTGTAGGCAGATTATCTGTATTTTACCAGTGATCTCAGTTAATTCTAAAACTAGCCTTACAAATTACAGTTATAAGTCATATTTTCCAGGTGAAGAACTGAAATTGAGAAATTAAAGTGATTTAGCTAATAATAAACAGAGGGTGACCTTCCATCTAAGACACCCCATTACTCAAATGGTTGTAGACTGTTTTTGCTAAGATATTCATGTTACGCTCACTAATACACTCATTATGACAATTTATTATATTGGTATGCATTTAATCTTCTCTTTTGTAAAATGGCAGAATTGAAAAGACTAAACTGAATTTCTATTTTTGGAAAACTATTAGCATACATTCCAATAAAGATTATAACATCTGTAACTAGACCAGCATTAGCATCAGTTAAAATTGAGACATCATAACAGTTACACTAAGAAGAAACACAAGATTCTCTTACATGGAACAGATTTTTTAAAAATCAAGATGAATGCTCAGTAGGAAGCCACTATTATTGTCTGAATATTTCTTTCCAAATATAGAAGACCTAGATGCTTTAAATATATTTATTAAGCAACCTCACATCCATAGATGAATATTTTGACATTTAGAACATTCCTTTCTCCCAAGCCAAGGCCACAGATTTTTTTGTAATTCTTAAGATAGTTGGTATGGTATAAAAACATCAGCAACAGAAAGCAAAGAAATGTTATTTTCTATTATAAAATATTTTATCTTTAGATAAACAAACCTTTGTGTGTAGGAACAACCTACCATAATCTAATAACTTTCTGTGTTTAATGCAAAACTCTCAGATAAATATAGAAATCAAATAAATGACTTAAACCAGCAAATAAGAAAAGTATATGTCCCGTGCTTTTAAATAAATTAAAGCATTAGGAAAAGCTATGTGCTCCTATCCACAAGGGAAAATAGAGTTATTAAGTTTCACTTCCAGGTTCTGAAGACAGTTGGAAGCCGATTCTCTGAATAGTTGCTGTCATCTCCTAGAGACATTCTGGTTCTTTCAATTTTGAAGCAATTATTCACATTCTGAAGTGACTGATTTATCCTCCCTCTCTACTTCATTTCATTTTTTTTCCCTGGTTCTCAGTTATCAATCCTCCAAGGCTTATTCATTCACAGATTATTTTCTGAGTACCACTAGTATTGGAAGAACACTGATAATAGTAGATACACAAACATAAAGACAATGTAGCACCTAATCACAAGACTCTTATAGCCTAGTGTGTTGCCTAGCTTATGTCCTTGATATGACATTGCCATAACTTTGTTATTGAAAGCTATAAGAAAAAAAGTTGCCGGAATTAATTGAGATGAGGAAACCAGGATTGAGAAAATGTATCTCAAAAACTGGCCTGTAGTCTATGCAGTATTATCTTAATTAACAGTTGGTGTAGGAGGGCATCCCACAGAGAGTGGTCGCATCCCACCCATGGGCTGGTGGTTCAGGGACCTATAAAACAAGAAGTTGAGCAAGCAATGGAAAACAAGCAGTAAGCAGCACTCCTTCATGGACTCTGCATTACCTCCTGCCTCCAGGATCCTGATGTAAATTTCTGCCCTGACTTCCCTCAGTGATAGAATGTGATCTGAGAATCCCTTCCCAAGTCACTTGTGGACATGACTTACAGCACCAACAGAAACATAATAAAGACAATAAGTAATTAAATAGAATGAAATAACCATATCGTTTTTTGGCATAATTCCAAGACCGTAAGAAAACCAAACACCTAGAAGTTTATAAAAATCCAAAACAAACAAACAAACAAACAAACAAACAAACAAAAAGATGTGCTAACTCTGGTGGAAGATATTAGGAAAAAGTGTTGAAGAACAAGATTTTTGAGAAAGATACTTGAGATGGAATAAATTTAAACTGATACACAAAGACAGCATCTAGGATTTTCAGAAAGACTTGATCAGTGTGCAAAGTCCAGAGAACTAGAATTAGCTTTTTAGTTGGTCAAGTATGAAATGAGATAGACACAAAACACCAAGCTCACCATAAAAAACTAGAGATGTAAAATACTTATATTACAATCATTTGCTTACCAATAAATATTTATTGATCACCAATGATAGCACAATAATCTGTCAGGTACCTGGGATGCAAGTTTTGTTTTGTAGCAAACAATCATTGTTTTCAATGACCTCATAATCTAGTGAGAGAAACAGGTGAAGGAAGAGACATTTACATATTAAATGTGCCCTAGGAACACAGGAATAGGGCACTATATAAAGCAAGAGAGAGGATTCCTCACCAACAAATTGGCACACACTATTGGCAGATGCTTTCCAAGAGAGAAACAAAACAAAACACTATTTATCAGGGAGTAACTCAAGCAAAGGCCAAGCAAGAGAGAAACATACCAGAGCAGGTTACAACTAAGTGTTTCTAGAATTCCTGGAAAGTATAAAGCAAGAAGTGGCCAAACAATAATTTGCAAAATGGAAGGTGTCAGGTCATGAAGACTGTCTTGTTAAAAACTTGGTTTTTTGTTTTTGTTTTCTTTTCTTTCCTTGTTTATTTTATTTTTTTGTTTTTGTATTTTTTATTTTTTTTTTAAGGCCAATCAAAAGCTTTTTACCTGGAAGGCCTCAGAGAAGAAATCTTCCCCCCTGCACTAGACTTGATGATGTACAGTTAATTATTTGCATGCTTTGCAGGAGGCTAAAGTCACGGTTCCTGACCCCAAACTAGTCATACTTATGTGTATTGCCTTTCCACTGTGACCATACATCTCTATCTGGTGTCTTAGCTTTGGCTCTTTTTGGGTCTTTCTGCTGAAATCTTACTTGAGGAAGGTGAGGAAACCTTATAGATATTTCTCACTATTTAAATTCAGTCTATATATAAGATTGTTCTCCCACCTCAAGCTTCCTCTCCCACCTCAAAGTCCATAACACTGCTTAAGTCATCAGTTTCAGATTCCTGGAATGATCCAGACATTTACAAATCTGTAAGGAATGCAAAGAATTAAATTTAAGGCAAGAAACACTGGAAAAGAGAAAACAAGTAAAAAGTTACTAGAACACAAATGTGAATCTATGTAAGCACCAGCTAGATCTTTCCATTTTTAATGAGTTGTGTAGTTGTTGTCTTCAGCACTAAGGACTTGCTGTCCGATTGTAAGAGTAACCTGTTGTCCTGGCAACAGCCTAGGTTATTTAGGTATGCCCACAAGATACATTTGGTCAACATCTAAACTGGGTATAACCTAGTCCTGGTACTGGAAGCTTCACTGGGTAAAAAGAGATAGCCAGTTGAGACTTCATCTCCCCCATTATTTGGAGACTTCACTAGGATTGCCTCTATTATTTTAAGTTTCCATTGCACTAGGTTTTCAAATGCCCCTTAGTTCTGCCTATCTCTCCCCATAGTCTGCCCATCCCTCATCTCTATCTTCACTTCCCTCCCCTACCTGATCCCTACTGTTCCTGTCACTCCCCAACGCCATTCCATCCACAAAATCTACTGAATTTCCCCCTTCCTGTGAGATCCATATGTCCTCCTAGTCATGTACTCTATACCCAACCTATCTAGAACTATGGTCTGTAGCTTGGTCCTCTCCTCAGAGCTCAGGGAAGACAAAGAAGAAGAGGCAGAAAGAGTGTGAGAGCTAAAGTTGATGGAGGACACCAGGAGAACAGTCATTCTACATCAACAATGCTTATATGAACTCAGAGACTGAAGTGACAAGCATAGGGCCTGTGAGGATCTGCCTAGGTCCTCTGCATATATTACAGCTTTCAGTTTAGTATTCTGATGGGACTCCTGGGGCTCTGATTCTTGTGTCAGTTCTTGGGTTGTTTTCCTTCTATAGGCTTCTATCAATACAACTTCAATGTGATAGTTTTTGGTTTTTTTCTCATTTTATTTTGTATATCTTGTTGTTTTCTCTTAGAAGCCTATTCTTTTTTAATGAGAGACAAAAAGGGAATGGATACAGATGGAAGAAGATATGGGGAGGAACTGGGAAGAGTAGAGGGAGGGGAACTGTAATCAGGATATATTGTATGAGAGAAGAATCTTCAATAGAAGGGGGAAAAGTTACTAGAATAATTTCACAAGAAAATGGGTGTCTTCAACGCTGATTTTAAAATGTCCTATTTCTCTAATTTTTGTCCTATCAATTCATTATGGAAATCTGCCTAAAATTCTCTAATACAAACAATGGGCAAAGAGTATGAAAAGGAGAATGAATAAATGTTCATGGACACAAGGCTGCTGGTTCATAATACAATGGCCATGTGATCATTTGAAAGCATGTGATCACAAAACTAATTAAAATAGCACATGGAATAAAGTAGGTCCAGATTAATGAAGAAAGCCCTGACGTGAAGAGTAGAGATAGAAAACATACGGAATACAGAGGGACACAAACCATCTTGGACTACACATAGCACATGTGCCCTTTACTTATACTCCATTGGTATGACTATCGCACATAAGTATACGTGAGTAGCTGGGTGGCCATTTCTTAGAGGTAACTCTCAACCCTTGCTAGAAGATTACCTTCTACCAGAGCCATATATCTATGATGGCCAATTAGCTGGATCTATCACACAAGGCCAAAAAAAAAAAAAAAAAAAAGAAACAAAAAACTACAGTGGGGAAAGAAAAGGAGAAAAAGAAGGAAAGAAGAGGAGGAGGGGGAGAGGGAGGGGAGGGGGAGGGGGAGGGGAGGAGGAGGGAAGGGGGAGGGGAAGGGAGAGGGAGAGGGAAGAGGGAAGAGGGAAGAGGGAAGAGGGAAGAGGGAAGAGGGAAGAGGGAAGAGGGAAGAGGGAAGAGGGAAGAGGGAAGAGGGAAGAAGAGGGAAGAGGGAAGAAGAGGGAAGAGGGAAGAAGAGGGAAGAGGGAAGAAGAGGGAAGAGGGAAGAGGGAAAAGGGAGAGGGGGAGGGGGAGGGGAGAGGGAGAGAGGGAGAGGGAGAGAGCGAGGGGAAGGGGGAATGGGAGAGGGAGAGAGGAAGAGGGAGAAAGGGGGAGGGGGAGGGGAGGGGGGAAAGGGGGAGAGGTGGAGGGGGAGGGGGAGTGGGAGAGGGAGAGAAGGAGAGGGAGACAGGGAGGAGAGAGGGAGGGGAAGGGGGAGGGGGAGAGATGGAGAGAGGGAAGGGGGGGAGAGAGGGAGAGGGAGAGGGAACAAAGGAGAAGAGGACTTGGAAGTAAAGAAAATTTCTCTGAGAAGGCAACCTTTTACAAAGACTTGAAGAGGGAAAGCTTTGGTTATACATTTATTTTAGAGAAGAGAATTTCAAATTAGGAAATGAAATGGTAAGACACTGAGGTAGACACACTGTTAAGAACATGGCACCAAAAAAAAGTTTATCTTGGATGCAGAATAAATAGATATCAAACAGTTACTAAAAGAACCAAATCCTGTAAGATTCTACATATTCTAAAAACAGACTTGATTTTTTTATTCCCTATGGAATTAGGCACTATGAGAGAGGGGGAAAGGGGGGAAGGAAGGGAGGGAGAGAGGGAGGGAGGGAGGGAGGAAATATGTGTATGTACACTGAAGAACCTGTGTACATGTAGAAGCCAGAAAACAACTTGGAGTATCTTTACTCAGACACCATCTATGCTATGTATGTTGTTATGTGTGTGCCACAGCATTTTCTGGAGGTCAAACAATAACTTGACGAAACAGCTGAACTGGCTAAAAGTAACTGCATCCAGAATTTAAATGCCATGGTGACAATTTATATATAACAAGAAAAAAAGAAACAGTGGCATTATAAGAACTTTTCTTCCATATTTACACTTCCAAATTATCTGCATAGGATATGTATCAACAGACAGGATTGTTTTAAACTTTTCACATGGTTGAAAATTTCACATTTCATTGCTGTTTTAGTCAGAATAATCAGTTACCAGTTATATATAAACCCAACAATTCAACACAACCATTGAGAATAGACTGCTAGAATTATCAATATCCATGTAACTTGTGTCTTTAAAGAGTGTCAGTGGAATGATAGGACAAAAGCCTCAGGGCAGGTTGAGTCCCCATAAGAAGAACTCAACAAGAAACACATCTGTCAAAATCATTCACATACAGCAAGGAAGGCACACATTCTATAAATATGCGAATTAGTATACTGGAAACAACTTAGAAAAAATGATTATACTAAATGACACTGACAAAGAAGTTTATGGATGCTGGGGTAAGACTGTAGGCCTGTAAAGGTAGCTATTCAGGACTGCAAGCTATGGGGCAGCCTGGGAAACTTGAGGAAACTTTGACTCAAAATAAAGACAAAGAGCTGGGGACAGAACTCAGCAGTGCCCACCTAGTACCCATGATGCCTAGGATCAGACAAGATTATTCCGACTAAAACAGGATAAATGAAATGCAGAAATACTCACAGGGTCATCACATCCCTGAAGGCTTTCCACAACAAGTAGGAAAAATAGGGTCACTTGCATTAGGCCTCTAAATCTTTCAACTCCTATGCTTTGAAACTGTACCTAATCAGGTTTTTAAGTTAAAAGGTTGATACCTACATTTAAAAAATAATCTATATAAATTACCTGCATTTTCTTAAAAACAAAGGATTGTCCTCAACCAATAATATGCTAGGCTGCACAAGATGTCTTTTTTGATATGCCCAGCTTATCAACATTTGAATCCTCAAATATATAAATGAATCTAAGCTTCTTGGTCAGTTTAACTCAAAAGACAATTAAATATCTACTTAAACTATAGTAAAAAAATATAATAGGAAAATCATCATAAAATATAATTCCTGTATAGTCCTGTTCCAGGAAAGCAAATGTGGACATGTTTCAAGTCTTTTAAAATATCTTCTCTGTTTTCTAAGGTTATCATCAATCCAAGTTAGAAAAGAAAGAAATCACAGAGCAGTACATGTGTTTAAATACCGTATGTTTTCATTTTATACTTTTCCTATCAGATGAAGTCTTAAAGGTAATTCAAAAGGAAAATGAAAGTATTTTACTCAGAAGATAGAGTCCATATGTTCTGCAATCTGGAAACCCATTGGGGAAAAGTCATGAGTTTTTAAAATCCAAATTTTGACAATTGGAAGCTGATGTGACACTCTCTCTCTCTCTCTCTCTCTCTCTCTCTCTCTCTCTCTCTCTCTCTCTCTCTCTCTCTCCCCTCCCTCCCCCTCCCCCTCCCCCCTCCCCCTCCCCTTCCCCTTCCTGCCCCTCTCTCCCTCTCAAGAGTTGAATCATTCTCAGAGGAGTGAAATAGACTTTTTATCAACTATGGAAAAGCTTAACACCTGTTTAACTTACAAATTACTTTAAAAAAACATTCAGCAAGTCTTCACAATTTCATAATGAGGCTTCGTAATGAAGACTCACTCCTACATGTTAGCTATATTCCCAGAAGCTTAGCACAAGAAGCACAGCTACATATTTGGGTCTGTTTAGAATTCATACTCTATAGTTTTTAACTCTCTTGTAATTAATATATTTATTACTTTACAGATTTACAATTAACATTATTATTTTTGTAGGCAAGGACATAAAAATTGTCTATAACTAAAGATTTATACATTAATAATAGCATCAGAATCCAATATTAAAATCACCTCTAATTTTCTCTATACAACTCCAAATTTCTAGAACTTTCAAAAAAAACCCATTTTTAAAATTGTGTGAAAAATGCAAGTTATGGCAAGTTATGGCTATACTGATCATAAACATCTCCTCTAAAAGATGTTACTTCATGGAGATTCAAATATTCCTTTTATATTTGATCTTCTCTACCATCTAACCTATTTATCTCAATATTTGTTATTAAAAACTGTGTTTCCTAAGTACATTTTATTTATTTCTTATACAGTCTTTTGTATATCCAATGTTGTGAATTCACGTACATTAAAAGAAAAAGGCTTGTGCCCCTCTAATTGTATGACAGAAGCAAGACAGTGTGAGGGGGAGAAAAGCACCAGATGGGAGAAGTATTAGCCATATTGTAGCTCTGACTTCATAACCTGCTGACTGTTAGATCTGAGCAAATACCCTTTAAACCTGTGAGGGCCTCAGTCTCTTCATCTAAAAAATAAATATGAGAAATTAAGGAATCTGTAAGTCCCTGACACCTTAAAAATGTTAATACTTACATGTTCTACTTCAATAAACATGTTTTATACTTTACTATACTTCATACACCTGTCTATATGTATTATGTATTCAAAATCTTATTATTTCCAGCCCCTCAGAAATCTCAAATACAGCTCAATAATGTATGGAGTTAATTCTTTTATTTCCTCACTGTGGATTTCTCCTGGAAGCAAAGGACAAAATGCAATCGTTTGCAGCTGCCCTGAGCCTCAGCTTTTCCTGGGGTCAATGCTGAGCTTTTGGATCAGTAAGAAGATGAACATAAAACTCTAGCACAGATGGAGTCATCTAGATGTGAACTAAGAACACATGCTGCCTAAAACTATAGATGCTTAAGCTCTGACAAACATACAAGAGGGAAAGGATCACGGCTTTATTCTTTGTATCACCACACTTCATGAACTTCAAGGACAATGAAGTTGAAAACGAAGGGACTCCAAAAGTTAAGTATTTATGCTCAAGATTTGGGTTTGGGCATGTGAAAATAAGTTTCCAATCTATCTACTACAAGACCAAAATGTCAGATCTAGATATTTGCTGAACAGTTTACTTATGTGGAAACTGAGAATGGTTAAGTCCAAAGGAAACCGTGGGTCCAAGACTGTTGCCAGTGACAACTGCAGACTAGTTTCCCCTCTTTCCTTCCTTTATGCCTGCTGCAAAGCAGGCTGAATTATCCAACCAGGTTTGAAGAGGATGGACTGACTCCTGGCCAGCTCAGGAATCATTCGTAAGTACAGATCATTACTGGCAAACCCTGCCTGACAGCAAGCAGAGCCTTACCCCACCAGGGCATTCTGACAGCAGTAGTGAACTTTCTAATGAACACCACATGATTGACTTAGCTATTTCACGTCTACCTACATATTCCAACACAACTATGTCACCTTTCAAATGAAAAAAATATTAAAAGCTAAATATTTACGACTAGAAAAACCTCAAACATTACAAATTGTACATGGACCGGGGGAGAGGGATTCTCCTAGATCAATGGTAGAATACTTGTCAGTCACAGGTTAGAACTTGTATTTTATCCCTAGGTCTTTAAAAAACAACAATCAAACAACAACAACAAAAACCCAAAAAACTTAAAGCTTACCATCAACAATGACATTTATCATTATCAATAAGAATTCTTTTCATATTTCTACTACAATCACATCATTATGCATATGCATTCTATTATTTGCATACTCAAATTATTATGAAAAGACAAGGTCCTTTTGGTTTTTCTCAGTCATCTGTGCTTTCTCCTGGCTTTTCTTTCTTTTTTCTTTATTTTTATTTGCCACACGGACTTGAGTAATATTATGAAATTAAAATTATACACCTCTATTCAAAGGTAGAATAACAATATTCCTATGACAATTTTAAACAAAAAATGTACTGTGCTATTTGGAAAACTTTTAAGCTAATATTTTTATATATTTATAAACCATACATTTTCACATACAAGGAATATATAAAAATATCTATAAAGTGAACATAGATAAAGCTAAGAAATTAAAACACATCAAATTTATAAAAATAAATGTGAGGTAATATATACCTTACTTCAATTTAGCTATTTTGCAATGCATAAATATTTTAAAACATCATGTACTGCATGATAAATTCATAAAAATTTTATTGGTCAGTTAAATAAGTTAATTTTTAAAATGTCAAACACTGTAAAGATAATTTTGAAATAGTTTTCCATAGAAAACATTGATCCTTTTTTATTGGTCATTTACTATATACTGTTAACTTTTAGGAGTTCTTTATGATTAAAAAAAACCCCAAGATGTTTAAAGATACAAGTTGAAAAATGAATAAATTCCTCACAACAGTTATGGTTGGGGAGCCAATAAGCAAGGGACACTGGTCAAGTAGGAAGAGAAAAGAAATACCTGGAAGAGCTTTTCTTCTCTTTCTTCTTCTTCTTCTTCATTAAAAAAAAAAAACAGAGCAGCTTTTAAATATTTATTTACTTATTTTATGTATATGAGTACACTGTTGCTGTCATCAGACACACCAGAAGAGGGCATCAGATCCCATTACAGATGGTTGTGAGCCACCATGTGGTTGCTGGAAACTGAATTCAGGACCTCTGGAAGAGCAGTCAGTGCTCTTAACCACTGAGCCATCTCTACAACCCAGAAGAGCCTTTCAAGCTGTATGGCTCACACCTTCTCACAGTCTTTGAAATGTTTTATGCAGAGGAATCAATATGTATCTATCACACAACTGAGAAGGTGGATGTAACAAGGATGCCAACAACCATTTTATACTTCCGTCAATGGAAAAGCCATATTGTCCACATGTTTTTAGGAAGTAGAGAAAACCAAATTTTTCCTCATATGACCAAGACAAGCAGAAAACGATATAGGTTGTGTATAAAATTATTTGTAAAATATGCATGAGGCCATGTTCAGTATCTTAACTTATCTGGAAAACACACCCCAAAATGCAAATTAAAAAAATACACTGAAATTCCATTTCATCCAGTTAGACTGGTAGACAACAAGTAAGGAGAAATGCTCGTAAAAATGTAGAAAAACAGAATTACACTATTTATTGATATGAATATAAATTAGTCCCACCTCTATGGAAACCAGCTTGGAGGTTCCTAAAATGATGAGACCTACAACATGACCTAGTTAGACCACTTTAGGAGATTTACTCAAAAGATCGCACGCAATCCAACATATACACTTGCACAGCAACATTTATTGTAGCACTTTTCACAATAGGTAAATTCACATGTGTTCCTAAGAACTATCTAAGTGTACAGCAACCCAGGAATGGGTAAGTGGTTTACAGGCACAAGGGAATTTCTTTATTCCACAAAGAAAAATAAGCTATATCACATGCAAGAAAATGAAAGCAAATGCAAATAATCACATTAAGTGATTTATGCAAGTCTTAGTCAAATCTTATAGGTTTTAGTCCCAGACTTTATAAATACATAAAATCATACATATACAGATGACATGAATAAAGAAAAAACTGTCTAGAACAATGGGACTAGTGAGGAGAATAAAACAGGATAGGTCAGTAGAGCATCGGAGGGAATATGCTTACATTATGACTCGTGTACTAAGACATGGAAATATGCTTACACTGTGGCCTTGTGTAGTAGGGTGTGGGAGGGAATATGCTTGTAGTATGGCCTAATATAATAGGAAATGGAAGGGAATATGTTGCATCACAGCCTTATATAATAGAACATGTAGTAAAATATGCTTGAATTGTAGTCTTATTATGTAGGGTGTGGGAAAGAATATGATTATATTCTGGCCTTACATAGTAGGGCATGGGAGGGAAGATGCCAACAATGTGGTTTTATGTAGTAGGGCACAGGAATATGCTTGCACTTTGATCTTACATAGTAGGGCATAAGAGGGATTATACTTGAATTATGACCTTACATAACTCAGTATAAAAAGAAGATGCACCCCACGAACACAAAGTATGTTCAACTTCATAAAAATAGATAGTGATACAACTCCATTGTTTCCCACCTTTACAAACAGATATACCTGAGTAGCTCTTTAAAAAATACTGATAATCAATCAGTATTTTTTGAGTGAAACCCCCAGTACCAATACACTTTTCCCAAAGCTTTCCATATGATTCTAACATAGAGACATCAAGGGATGCAGAGCTGGATTAATGTTAAGAGCTTTGTAGAAGAAATGCTATATATTCTTTTCTTTCTTTTTGCTACTGAGTGACTATGAAACATTAGGCATCTAACACAATTCTGCAGCATAACAATTATTTGTGGAGTGAACTGAAGTGGTCTTTATGGCCAATGAATGTTTGACATTAAACTTGTTCTATTATGCATGCAAAATTGGTGCATGCACTGTAACATCTAAATGACTGTTCAAATAAGTTAAATCACATACCATATATATCATTGTCATGCAGTTAATATCTCCCACATTTGCACATTTAAGATAGAATTGCATAAAACTATTTTAGGTAGCATGTTCTTTACAAAATGTCTTAAGGTTTTACTGTGCTGATCAGTAACAAACTTAGTTACACGGAAATCCTCTCCTTCACTGCAGAGTGTGAAGTTATCATACTGAAGTGCTAGATTTCCAGCATCATGCACCATTAAGACAGACCCCTCCTTGTGAGACATACCAAAAGCATAAAGAAAATAAAAAGTTACTTTTTTCCTTTTCTTGTTGTTCTTTTGTTCCTCCCAAGACAGGGTTTCTCTCCATAGCTTTGGCTGACCAGGAATTGACTATGTAAACCAGGCTGGCCTGGAACTTACTGAGATCTGAATGCCTGGGATTGAAGGCATATACCACACTGTTTCCCCTCTTCTACACCTCCCAGTTCCCATCACCTCCCCTCCCATCAAGATCCATCCCCTTTCTGTCTCTCATTAAAAACAAACCAGCATTTAAGAGATCGTAATAAAATAAGTTTTTAAAAAAATAACAAATCAGAATATGACAAAACCAACAAGTAGAAGAACTCTAGAAAAGGTACAAAAAATAGATCTAGACACAGAGACCTACTCATTCACACACTCAGGAATCAGATTTCAAACATTAAACTTGAAGCAAAAGATCTGTAGAATAAAAATTAGAGAGAGAAAAAAACATACACATATATGTAAATAAATTTTAAATTAAAAATTTAAAAAAGGCCTGAAGTGTCATTATAAGACAGGGCAATTCCAAAGATGCCACTGAACTAGCTTTCTGTTGGCTATCTAGCTGGGCATGCAGCCTACCCTGATGCGTAGTTTGTTTTCCCAGAACTGAAGTTTTTACTTAAAAGGTTGTCAGCTAAGGCAGTAACCAATTTACATAGAAAAACTGCATTAAAATTCAAATATTAAATACATACGTGAAGAAGTATTCATGAAAAGCAAATAAGAAGACAATTATCAATAAAATAGCATTTCATTGCTTCATTTTAGACAAGCATAAGTGGTTAAGACTTCAATATGTAGAATGGAATTACCAGGGAGACAAGAAAATTTTAAATGATAATATTAAAATATCCAAAAGTCTATATAACTTGATATTTACTATGCTTAAATTTTGTTCTAAAATAATATTTTTATAAATATTTTAAATATAATGATTTATTTTTAAAATATCATTTATTAAAAAAGAATGCTTATAACAAGATGGTAAATTTGCATAGTTTATACCTTATGACCATATTTCGTATGTAAAACACAGATATGTTTAGCAAGTATTTCCATCATATGGTCTTGTAAATATAAAATATAAATTTCCTTTTCTCAGCTAAGCCTTAGAAAGCAAATTTGAAAAACAAAACTAAAAAGCCCCTTTTGGTGAATGTATTACTGATCAGTTTCAATGAAGCATAAAATGAGGGACAATCTTGTACTGAAAATTAATATTATTTGTAAAGTTTTATAAATAATAAGGTATTTGTAAATGTCAGAAAATACTCTAATTAATGATATATAAAAAGCTTTAATTCACTTCACTTTAACAGTATTAAAGTTAAATTTATTAACACAAACAACAGAATAGTTAGTAATACAAGTATTTTTTAGACAACATTATTTACATATTGAATGATTTTCAAATACAAATCTGTGATTTAAAATACTATAATTGAACCATGAAGTTTTTCAAAAATAAAATATTATATAATAATTTAGAAAATATTTATATAATACGTGATATATGTTTCTCACAGCAAAAAATTATGACAGGAAAATAAGCATTCTGGAATCAAAATATTATTTGTCAAATATCTCCAATATTTTACAGATCTCACACTCTCTTTATATTCAGATATCATGAAAAGATGATAGAATAGATTTTTTTGATAGAATAGATTTTTAAGTTCATCTGAAATTCTGCTTGTCTTTCTATTATGGAATGGAAAAGAAATTCCAAAGAATAGGTATTTAAAAACATTTCTTTTCTGCTGCAACCTTCTTCTGAGTCAAGCTTTCAAGGTTCAATGCAAGCTAGAGCACCATAGTGAAGATTTTATGACAGTATACTAAATTTTTATTATTTCATTGTGAAAAACTAAATGGATTAATATCTATGTCCATTTTCATTGCTTGAAACTCTTTTTCTTTCTTTTATCAATTCCAGTCTATCATAAATCAAAAGTATTCTTATAATCCCATCAGTAGACAAAATAATGCATTTTCTACTTAACTATGCTCAAGAAAAAAATTAACATTCTTTATCATTTCCCAACAGAGACAGTTAATACTCTAAGGCCACATTACTAGAATCTTACTGCCTTTGTAGAAAGTTTGATAGCACTCCCATTTCAATGTCTGAATCTCTCTCTCTCTCTCTCTCTCTCTCTCTCTCTCTCTCTCTCTCTCTCTGACAAAGACAAATGATTGCCATCAATCAAGATCCAATCGGGTATACAGAGAGTCAGGGAAATGCATCACTCTTTACTGGTTTTCCTGTTATTTGAGCGGGCTTTTCTCCATATTATTTTATAAAATGATCAAAAATCCAGCCATAAGATAGATCTCTCACACCCATTGTAAAATTAACTTTCATGAATAATGAGCGTTTTAAACCTCAGATAATGTATATGTTAAACCAAAGATATTACTGAGTTCATTTCTGGCTAGAGATTATGTAAATGATACTATATGACCTTTCTCATTATAACAGGACATGCAAAACACAAAGTATTTCATACATCATTTTAAAGCAAGTCAGTTTAGAAAGGAAAAATAGTCATTTGTAACGTTCCTAGTCAAGTGTTAAAGTCGTGAGTGCAGTCGTGAATTACCTGTGCTCACTGGCATCCTCTTTAACCTGTTACATCTACTGAGCACAGCATTGAGCAATAACATCTATTTGCTCAAAAACAACCACTTCACTTTTTAAAATTTCTTTTTGAGCTATAGATAAGATTGTTTTGTAATCTTGAATAATGTTGAATAACTAGTACTAAAATTTAAATGGAAAAAAAGTAATGTTACACAGTATTAGGCCATTCCACTAATATTCTAAGAGTTAAAAATACAAAAACAAACAAACAAACAAACAAACAAACAAGCCAGTGTAATGAGAGTGAAGAGATGTATCCCAACACATTTTCTTTAGGTCCCTGCTCTTTAATGCTAAAGCACTGAAAATTGTAAACTTGAATTAAAATGACTTATGACGACAAAATAATTGTTTTAAGGTACATAAAAAATACAAATTTTACAACTACTTACTTTTCATTGAATTTCCACTATGACAAATACCCATTCATGTGAGTAGGCATGTAAGCAAGAAACATAGGTATTGTCTCTGATCCCTCCCTCTTCTTAACCTTCACACAAACCAAGTTCCAGACCCCAGAGGCTGTTTCTTACTACCTCTGTGGTAAGAGGTAGTTAAGTAGGTAGTCTGTGCCCACTACCACAGCACAGCAGCTCAACCATGTCTTGTATATAGGCTTCTGCTTCTTGGTACTTTTTGGGTGTTTCATTATTGGCAGTATTTTTTCCTCAAATTTATAATAAAAAGATTTTACACAAACACACACACATAAACACAATCTGGGGACATCAAAAGCTTATTCCTAATACTTTAGTAGTACCCAATCCCTTGTAACAGAAGCAGTCTCCAAAGTAGGATGTAAGAAACCAGGAGATACATAAAATAAAAATAACTTGTATTTTTTACTGCTAGTAGGCCTGAGTATATTAATGATTCCTAATAGAAAAAACAAAATTTCCATCCTGATCTTGTGCCTATTGTCATTTTTGTAATTATTCATTCTTTGTTCTAATTTTCAATTTTTATTGGTTATTTTACTTATTTACATTTCAAATGTTATCTCTCTTCCCAGTTTCCCCTCCACAAACCCCCACCCCATGCCTTCCCCACTACCACAATGAGGGTGCTCTGCCTCATTGCCCTAGCATTCCTCTAAACTGAGTCATCAAGCTTCCATAATACCAAGAGGATTCCTTCCCACTCCAGACAAGGCCATTATCTACTACATATGCAGCTGGAGCCATGGGCCCCTCCATGTGTACTCTTTGGTTCTTGATTTAGTCCCTGGGAGCTTTTGGGGGGTGTTGTCTGTGATCATCACGTAAAACAATGCAAATCGATACATTCTTATGTTCTTGTACAAAACTCAAGTCCAAGTGGATCAAAGATGTCCACATAAAGCAAGATACACTAAATCTAATAGAAGAGAAAGGACCTTGAACATATTGGAACAGGGGGAAAGTTCCTGAACAGAACACCAATGGCTCATGCTCTAAGAACAACAATTGACAAAAAGGACCTCATAAAATTACAAAGTTTCTGTAAGGCAAAGGACACTGTCAACAGGACAAAACAGCAACCAACAAATTGGGGAAAAAATCTTTACCAATCCTACATCTGATAGAGGTGTACATATGTACATATGTACATACTGTGTTTTGTATGTACCAAACACAGACACTGTTGCTGATGCCAAGAAGCGCTTGCTGACAGGAGCCTGGTATAGCTGTCCCCTGGAGGCTCTGCCAGAGTCTGACCAATACAGAAGTGGATGGACACATACAACCATCAGACTGAGCATGAGGACCCCAATAAAGGAATTAGGGGAAGGGCTGAAGGAGCTGAAGTGGTTTGCAACCCCATAAGAACAGGAAGGGTGATATGTAGGAAGAGCTAAGGGGGAAGGAGTACCAAGAGGAAGAGATGGAGTAAGGAGAGAAGATGAAGGAGAGGAGAAGCAAGGTGATGGGAGAGAGAAGGGGGGGGGGGCATAGAGGCAGATGCCCACACGTCTCCACCAGTCAAAGACAGTTTATATATCTAGGTTGGGTATTGGGTTACACTTCTGATTGAGCATTACCAAACGTATAAAGCCTTTGACTAACACTTAAAAAAAATTGTATAAAAGCAAAAAGGAAAAGGGGGCTTGGAATAGGGGTTTTCTAGGGAGGGGAAATGGGGAAAGGGGATGGCATCTGAAATGTAAATAAAATATAAAATTAAAAAAATGAAAAAAATAAATGTTTAGATACAAAATGGAAAAAAATAAAAGATGTATGTATTAAAAAAAAAAAAAGAAAGAAAGAACACCAATATCAACCGACCCCCCCAGAGCTCCCAGGGACTTATTCATTCTTTTGACCTCTTTTACTCTAAACTTCTGACACAATGTCACTTGCCTGCTACTTTCTTTATTCCAAGGTCCTCTCTTACACAAGTTTTAAGCCCTATTACTATATATAAATTTGTTAAAGTATTTAGAGGTCCAGTGACCTTATTTCAATTCTGAATAAATCTAATAATGGCAAAAAGTTACAAACCCAACATGATACCAGCAAATCTAAATATGCAATGTAGGTTTGCTATTGATTAAGGAGTTTATCTTGCATATTAATAATCTAACTGGGAACATTAGGAAGCTGAAATGAATATACCACTATGGTTCAATTTGTAAGTGCTGCTCAAGCATTTAACACACATCCAATTCCCCATGGAATCTTTATTTAAAAGGATCCAGCTCACATTCATGCCTGGCATTATCGTCTCTTTATTCTACTGTAACATGAAAAAAAATTCTTTGTTTTTTTTTCTAAAATTTCAAGTCCTTGTCATTTTAGATTTTAAGGCCATATTTTTTAGAATGTCCCTTGATTTGGATTTGTCTAGGATCTCTACACAATTTGTCTCAGGTTAGACATTAGGCCTGGATTTTAAGAGAGAGGTTACATTTTCTCAAGGTGTAATATAGTTTGCAGGAGTTCAGTTTGTCTCATATTCATCTTGATCACTCCACCTCATAGCACCTACCACGCTGCTTTACTGTAAATAACTTTATTTCTCTTTGTACTTAGTAGTTTTTTTGAGAGGGTCCTTCAGGACTAGATCTTATCTTTCCCCAACAATCTATTTGTTCATTTACACCTAGGGATATGGCCTCCTATTTTATTCGGCACCTTATCATTTACTATCACATATTTGATGTACAAATACACACTTGTACTCAGACAGTACAAGTTCTTTCGAGCACTTTTCCCTTCCTATAGGTTATCATCCTTCTTCAAGCACTTCTTGGCAACAACATGCTACAAGCTCACTTGACAACTTTCTTATCACAACCCTTGAAGTACCCATTGTTCCAAAGCACCTTGGTTTGAACAGAAAATTCCTATCCCAAAAGCTGTATCAGAACTTTAGAGAAGATCAAAGGTAGACGGGTGCAACTACTTTGAGTCTCTGTGAACAAAACTACAGAATAAATGAGCATATTTATATACACAGTTTTATATTTATCTCTATCTACATTCATCTACTTATTTAATGTTGGTATATACTGAAATAAAAATCAACCACACTGTTTTCAGTTTTGTTACTTATAACCACAATAATTAAAGAATAATTTGATTCTCATTCATAACCTACATACTGTTTTGACCAACCTTTTTAAACATGACCAAAGTCCCACCAAAATGCTATGCACAGATGACCTATCCAACCACTACAGGCTCATCATCTCCGGCTGAGACTTCTCAGTGAATAGTTTCTAAACATCAGTTAGGCTCTGGCAATCCAGGCCAAGCCTCCATCCTCCCCAGAAAAGCCTGCAACAGTACACATAGGTTTTGCCACCTCCCCCAATCCATTCTTTCGTCAGCATCAACCATCTGATAAAAATGTTCTCACTCTGCTCAGACTGACATGCTATTTCCTGTACCTGTTAAACCTCTATGCCCTTGGTTAACTACCTGGAGCTCCAATACCACAAGCTGAGCCATATCACTGCATAGTCTATTTATTATTTAGGTGATGACGTCCTGCTTATATCTTTTGGTGTGAATACCTACATTTCTCAGCCCATCTAATACATGTTGGACTACATATATATAAAGGAAATAGTGCAGAAGGAAAAAAGAAAGGAAGTGGAAATCTTATGTTTATAGGATGATTAACTCATAATTTGGTGATTTGGCACAAATTTATATATTTACAGATCAGCATCATAACTAAGTTTGAGAGTCCTTCCGTAACTCAAAAAGTACTCTTACATTTGATACAAATTTCTACTCTTAAATCAAATCCCACATGAACACTTCTGTGGGGATTTCTGTTTGTCTGTTTTTCTAATGTGCTACTGATTCCTCATATATGAGACCATATAGGAGACTGTCTGGATTGTTTTCACTTAACACGACTTTGTGGTTCATCCAAGTTGCTGATTATTGGACAGATCTTTCTTTGTATTGCTCAGTAGCTTCTAATTCTGTGGAAACATACATTTGGTTTATTAGTTATGTAACTAATAAACATTTGGACTGATACCAGTCTGTGATGATTAGAAATAATATTGATGTAAAATAACCCACATAAAACAGTGTGAATGTGTGCTTTCATAATTCTTAGGATTATGATTGTGGACTACATGGAGCATGCAGGAATGCTTAAAGATTGTGTCCCCCTGCCCCACCACCCCCACTGTAGACTAGACTGGCCTTCAACTTATAATCCTACTGTCCAGCTTCTCAAAAGCTGGGCATATAAGCATATACCCCTATACTTAACTATGTTTACCTTTTTAAAAATCAGAATATTTTTTAAAGTGTATGTACCTATTTGTATTCATGCTAGCAATGTGTAAAGATCCATTTCTTCTACATGTTGTCACTGGACAATGTCAGCGTATTTACTTGTACATACTGAGGCATGAGTGCTGCAGCATCTTATTCAGTTTTAATTCCCACTTTTCTAGTTATGATGAGCATGTTTTCTTTGGCTTTAACTATAAATATATGTCCAATAGAATCTTTTCATTATAGCTTTTGTCATTTCTATTTATTGTCTTTGCTGAGTCATCATATATTATGTTATAAGTATTCTTCATGCATTCTAAATTCAAGTCCCTCATTGGACATATTTTTATGTGTGATTTATAGGTGTTTTATCCAAGCACCTGTTTTGTCTTTCATTTTCATTTTATAAGTTACATTCTATGAAAAGTGTTAACATTTCATGTTGTCACTGAGATTTAAAAGTAGACAATATGTAGATTCAATCTTCTTGAGCTTTTCATCATTGATTTGACTATTATAGCAGACAACCTCAATATGGCTACTTTGCATTTCCACCTATTCGTAGTAATAGGTCTTTTCCTGTACCTTGCTTCTAACCAACTAGAAATGGCAATATTGAGGGGCTAGCACAACCACATTAGGTTAAAAAGATTTGGGCTTCATCTTACTAGTTGATGATTCTGTCTCTTCTAGTCATGTTAAAGCCACTATGTTGGAGAGATTATGAACTAAAAGAACTGAAGCCCTCAACCAAAGAGAGCCCTCAAAGAACTGAATTCCAGTATGAACTACATAATTAATCATGCAATTGAATTGTCTCCAGTTGAACACACAATGAGATCTTTCTCGATGGTGATACTTTAGCTACATTATGAGAAATGGCTGACTAGATACCTAAACCTCACCTGCTTTCTTTATTGACCAAACTAAAAAATAATGTGTGCTGTTTTATGATTTTTGAACTTTGGAATTATTTTAAAAATAATATGTCACCATTAACAACACTCTAATAATCTGGATTTCCACATGTTCTAAAGTATCAGCTTAAAACTTTCTACTACAAAAATAAGTGCTAGAACTTTGAATATTGAATAAAATGAACTGGTAGATCTGTCTTGAAATATTAGCATACTATACTGAATTTAATATTTACTTTTAAATTAGAGCCTCTTACTGCCTCTCATTTTCTCTTTAATTTATACTAGTAATTTTTCTAGTTTTATACCAGCATTATATTACTTTTTAAACCCAAAAGTATTTTATTTTGTCATTGCAAGGAATGTTGCTTTAATGATTTCATTTAATAATGGTTATTGCTAGGCTATAGAAATACAGCTTCAGTTTTGCATAATAACCTTTCATTCACTGATCTTACAAAACTTCATTTTGCGTCAAGGAACTCATACGGAAAAAAATCTTAGAATTTTCTAGTTCAAGATTATATTGTTGGAACCATGAGACTTAGCTCAGACAGAGGTAGCCTGCTTGCCCAGTATGTATAAAATACTTGGTTCAATGCCCCTTACCATTTAAAAAAAAACAAAAAACCTATTTTAAAATCAGGCATTATGACTCACACTTTTTATTATTCTTATACTTTGGAGCTTGATATAATGGCATTACAATTTTGAGATAAGCTTGTCTCAAAACAGAAATAATGCGATGGTCTTGTCAGGCATGGGTGGGAGAGGAGATCCTTGGTCCCATGAAGGCTGAACCCCGAGTGGGGAGGAATTTGAGGGTGGGGGAGGGGAGTGGGGAGTAGGTGGGGGCACACCCTTGTGGAGGCAGGTGGGGGATGGAATAGGGGGTTCCTGGGTGGTGGGGGGAATGGGGTAAGGGGATAAAATCTGAAATGTAAACATAACATCCAATAAAAAATATGAAAATCCAGAAATAATGCTCCCACAAGGAAAATAAATTAATTAAATAAATAAAAAAGAAAACCTTATTATCTGCAAATAAACACAGTATTTACTTTCTTCCCCACTAATTCCTTTCCCCTTCAATTTCTTCATCTTAGTTTTTCTATTTAACTTTTAAAAATGTATTCACAAGTACGGAGGTTTTAGTTTTTGTTCTCTCTCTCCATCTCCCTCGCTCTCTGTATATGTGCATGTATTTCTCTCTCTCTCTCTCTCTCTCTCTCTCTCTCTCTCTCTCTCTCTCTCTGTGTGTGTGTGTGTGTGTGTGTGTGTGTGTGTATGTGTGTGTGTGTGTGTGTGTGTGTGTATGTGTATGTGTATGTGTATGTGTATGTGCATGTGTGTGTGTGTGTGTACTGCTCACATGCTTAGTGTACTTGGCAGGCCAGAGGAGGTATCAGATCCCCAGACTGGAGCTACAGACAGTTGTGAGCCACCATATGATACTGGAAATTGAAACCAGGTCCTCTGAAATACCACCTAGTGCTCTTCAAAATCAACTCTACAACTCTTTCTTATCTTGGTTTATGCTGTAATGAAAAATACCTGCAATATGGAATTGACCAACTGTAGTGATTAAGATTAACTTTGATTTTCTTAAGCTTCAATTTTTCCATAGTTATATTTTCTTGGTTTGAGAAAGTTTCCAGTTCTAATTTCTTGATAATTTTTGTGAAGAGACTTTTGTCAATTCTATTTTCAGTATCAAGAGGATCATACACTTTGCCGTAATATAAACTATTTACTTTAAGACAGAACTTTTACAATATTGCCTAGATTAATCCCCAATTTGTACACTAATCGAATTTTCTGCCTTGGTGTTTTCTACAGTCTGGTACTATGTACAAACCACTGTATTTAGCATTTACATTAACTGCTTCTTTTTAAACATCAGAATAACTTTGAATTCCTAACATAAACTCTTTTAATTAAAATATAACCATTTTTAGTTTATTTGTATAACCATTTTACTATCTATGTATTTTGTGTGCTGGTATTTCATTTAAGCTTTTTGTAGCCACGTTTATGAAGATTTCATTCACTTTTTACTTTGGAGTTGGTTTTTAAGCTGAATGTCCAGGCAACTTGATCCAATTTAGAATCATGTGGGAACAGAGTCCCAATGAGAAATTGTCTAAATTAAACAGGACTGTGGAAATGTCTGGTGGGGGGTAGTGTCTTAATTACATTAATTGATGTAGGAAGACTCAGCCTGAAAGAGGGATTTGGGTCATGGCCAAGGAGAGAGCAAAATGATTGAATATATTTGCTTTCACACTTTCTCTACACTCCACTATGGATGTGATCTTGCCATCCTTCTCAAGACCCTGATGCTGTGGATTCCTTGGACTGTACCCTGGAACTAAGAGCTAAAATAAAACCCCTGCTCACCTAAGTTCTCTTTATCAGAGTATTTCCATCACCTAAAAAGGAAATAAAGCTAATTCACTAATATTCAGAGTGTACATAAGATTACACAAGGGAGTGTTGGGAAGAAGTGTCTAAATGCAGATATCAAAATTCTGTGCTCTTCCTACCACCAGTGATTCTTAACCAGTTGAGCAGTGATCCCCAGAGAGGACTATGGGACTCTGCAAAGGACACTGGGCCTTCATGATGACCAAGGAATTCTACTACAATGAGTCAGGTTAGAAAAGGACCCTAGACATTTTACAACAACAATCTTAGAATAATAATGGCCTCAGGACCTGCATAACATTAAAATTTCTATTGGATATCAGTGAAAGCAGTAAGGTTCCACCTGGCAGTGGTGGCGCACAACTTTAATCCCAGCACTTGGGAGGCAGAGGCAGGCAGATTTCTGAGTTCGAGGCCAGCCTGGTCTACAGAGTGAGTTCCAGGACAGCCAGGGCTATACAGAGAAACCCTGTCTCGAAAAACAAAACAAAACAAAACAAAACAAAACGAAGAATAAAAGAAGAAGGAAAGAAAGAAAGAAAGAAAGAAAGAAAGAAAGAAAGAAAGAAAAGAAAGAAAGAAAGAAGGCATTAAGGTTCGAATTTATACCTAAAGTACCTTTTTTTTTGTCCTCAAAACTTCACTAATTATATAAATTAAGGCACAAATAGTAACTGAAATTCAGGAGTCCCCACCTACTTAGCCAGTGTCCACACTTTGTTATATATGGTCAATCACAATTTAAGAATATTAAGTGGAAAATTACTGAAGTAAGTTCTTAGGTTTTAAATAATTTTTACTATAGCATATTGAGATACTAGGTGTCTTTTGTTGTTGTTAGTCACATTGACAATAACTTATACAGATAAAAATATGAAACACATATTGGAAGGCACTTATACCTCAAACTAGACAGGGTTCACTGAGCATTTTTAGAAAGTATCTTTCAGTCAACAATAGTATTACTATTATATAACCTTATAGTATATAAAAAAAACTTTACTGTGTGTATACTCAAAAAATTATACAGTGTCCAGAACTATTCATGTCTGCTCTCTATTGAGAGCATGGGAATGCACCATAAAAAGAATAGATAAGGTTTGTAGAAATAACTAGCTACTATAGACATTCATTTACCTAATGAAATCTAAGCACATTCTGCCACCTTAAAGGGAGAATAAACTCATAAGTAAATCTCCATTTTCCTTTTGTCTTTCTTTTCCTTTGCAAGAAAGAATTTAAGAGTTTTGTCTTTTCAATACGTGATTTCAAATGAAACTACAAGAATTGGTTAAAGTCATTACACTCAAATGTGACAAATACTAGAGTCAATTTAAGTAAATTCTAATGGGTTATGAGGTCAAAAAATGTAAGACTGCATAATTTATTAGATCAAGCAAGTCCCTTTGCAAGCAGAGTTAAATGAAGCATTAGGCTGTTACTGACTTTCATGAATAAAGGTTTATATTAGTGTTTATCTAATTATAAAATAAATGGATTTGGCTGTGTAAACTTTATTTAGAAAATATTTCTTGACACTGTCATGTTTAAAACTATTGAATCAAATTTAATTCACAGACTATTATACTAAAACAAATTTTATTTGTTGTGCTGTCTTAAATAAAGATATAAAAGTGATTCAGACATTTTGATTACTTAAATATGTTAACTACAAAACATAAAATCTCATTTGCAAATCAAGACACCAACAAACAATTCAAAAGCACTACAACTATATTCACACATGCTATGCAACTCAGAATTGTGATTTATTATGTGGTACTAGGTGGCTTGGTGTGTTGTTTCTATGTATTCTTTTCTCATAAAAAAGAACTTTGTAATTAGAGACATTTAAACTAGAATAGGCAACAATCAATAGACAAACAAAAGGGTCAATAATGTGTTTATAAAATAAAACAGTAATTTATTTTTCCATAACTTAACATTATATTGAAGATAGTATGCATTTTCCTATGTTAAACAAATCTCAAATGGAAGAATGTGACTGGATAAAGGTGTAGGTAAGATACAGCTATTACACAAGTCAAAAATCACTGAGAAAAAAAAATCAATACTGTTAGTTTCGCATTCTATCAAACTTATAAAATACTAAGAAATGATATTATTTCAGTTGAATTCAATATAACAAGAAAAGCAGATCTCAGAAATCAATGGGTTTATGTTTGCTTGTGGTTGTTTTTAAGGCTGGCTTAGCATTATAGGTGCTTGCTCCTAGATCTGATGACCTGAGTTTGATTTCTGAAACTCACAGAGTAGAAAATGAGAAATGATTCCCACATATATAGATCACAATATGTACACCCCCAATACATACATACACACATACATACATACACACATACATACATACATACACACACAATGTAATAAAAGTTTAAAATCAATTTCAATCAAATTAACTTAACTAAGAATTATAGTTACAGTAGTAATGCACTGAAGATGGTATTTTACAAGACAAGTTAGTTATTATAATTAAGAATAAATGCATTTCAAGATGATATATTTTCAAGCTAATGGACTGGTGATTTGTATAAGGGACTATGTTTGTCATTTTATCCACACAAAAATTTTGTTAGCAGAATTGTTTCAAAAGAAATAGAAAGGTTAGGTACGATGGTTCACACCTTTAATTCCAGTGCTCCAGAGTCAAAAAAAAAAAAAAAAAGAGGCAATGTCTGTGAGTTAAAGTAAGACTGGTGTACACAGTGAGCTCCAGGCCAGCCAGGGCTACATAGAAAGATTTCCAAAGTGGTAAAGAAATCAAAGGTCTGTCAGATGATTCTGGGCCAGAAGGCTGATGATTTGATGCTCCAACGTTCTGTAGTATAGGGGCTGTCCAGGTGTTCAGCAGTCTCTATAAATTGGCTAAGTTTTAGAAGCTATGCTTTGTGCTTCCCATAATTTCAGTTAACTCAGTCATTCTAGGTTTCTGACGGGGTTGAAGACCTATAGTCTCATAGCCAATCCTGGCTATCTACTTTGAGAGAAAAGATCTGAGTGGAAGGTTTTCAGCTGACATTTATTCTAAGCCAAGAAAAAAGCCAGGTTCAAAACTAAGTGTTTTAGTTAGGAGAGACGACAGAGGTTCTGGTTAGTCAACACAATGACGGACTGGGTATTAGGATTATCTTGTACCTCACTGGTACAAATAGGAATAATTATGCTCTAATTGTATTTTGAGAGAAAAGTGTTATTTTAACAGGAAGGGTGATATGTAGGAGGAGCTAAGGGGGAAGGAGTACCAAGAGGAAGAGATGGAGTAAGGAGAGGAGAAGATGAAGGAGAGGAGAAGCAAGGTGATGAGAGAGAGAAAGAGGGGGAGGCCATGGAGGCAGATGTCCACGTGTCTCCACCAGTCAAAGACAGTTTATATATCTAGTTTATATTGGGTATTGGGTTACACTTCTGATTGAGCATTACCAAACGTATAAAGCCTTTGACTAACACTTTTAAAAAATTGTATGAAAGAAAGAAAGAAAGAAAGAAAGAAAGAAAGAAAGAAAGAAAGAAAGAAAGAAAGAGGGAGGGAGGGAGGGAGGGAGGGAGGGAGGGAAGGAAGGAAGGAAGGAAGGAAGGAAGGAAGGAAGGAAGGAAGGAAGGAAGGAAGGAAGGAAGGAAGACAGGGGCAAAACCTAAAATATTTCATTTTAGAATTAAACTGATTTATTGTGTTTGTTTAGGTCATGTTTTGTTTTATCAACATGGGATGAAATCTGGTGTCCTGAGTATCCTAAGCAGGCTCTCAATCAATAAACTACACACCTCAGAGTTGGGAATTTTGTTCACTACACAATTATACTAGCTGGGATTAAAAAAACACATTATACATAAACACTGGCAGACAAAGCAGCTCTATATTACTAAAAAAAAAAAAGGAAGATATAAAAAACGGAAGTATTTAAAACAAATTATCAGGACTCAGGACACAGTGCAGTGAACATGTGTGGGGTACTAGGTTCAATTCTCAGTGTTAGAAAAATGAAAGTATTTCTTTTAAAGAATTTCTTTAAAAAATAAAAAAAAAAAAAGCTTCAAAATAAATTTCTAAATAGACCATGACTTTACCAAGCATATAAAAGTCATTTACAGATGGTAAATTAATTAAACTGAGTGTACTAAGGAGCCAAAGAATTGTGTTCAGAGAAAATTACCACGTTTCTGTGATGCTCAGGAGCATCACCAAGACAATGGAACAGCAAGGCGTGCATCTCTGGTTTTTCTCAGCTTTTGATGGGTTCACAGAAGTTACCTTCACTGTTCAGCAGTTATTGGTCATTTGTGAATTGATGATTAGTTTGTAGTTAATAAAAATAAGAGCTTTTCTGAATATATTTTTAAATTAAACCAACAAACAGCAATTTTAACAATGGCATGTAACTGAAGGACCTTCTTCCTTACAGCCTGTTTGTGAGAGGTGAATTTGCTGACAGAATCCATCATGGTAAAGCCTCAAGTTCAGCTGTCTACATTTCCTCATATCATCAAACTTTCTGAAATAAATCTTTTTTCTTACTCTAGTTACTAACTAGATAGTGCATTACATATTATGCACTCATTCCCTAAAAATTAAAATGTGACTCTATGATACCCAAAAAGTTTTAAAATAAAGATCTTCTTGGTGACCAAATCTAAGGCCCTTTCACTAAACAATTCTGCTTCCAATCATTTTCTAGCACTGGCCACTACCCCTTCTTAAAAACATCAGTTCATCTACCACAGCCCTAATTCAGATATGTGTTCTCCCCTGAACACGAGAACACTATTTGTCTGCTTTAGAGCAGTCTCTACTCACATGTTACAGATGACAGTAAGAGCGCCTTACAGAAACATAGCTCTTAAGTCATTTATGGTTCAGCACCTTTAAAAATGTTGACAAAGCAAAGGTAAACATCTTAAGACTCACATTTAAGATCCTTGACAATCAGGGTCTAGCACATCGTTTTATTCTTACTTCCATGATCTTTCCTTACCACACACATTCAGAAGACTGGTTGAGTGTTCACTCTCTGTGCTCTTCTGCTCCTGGCTATACTCCTGCACTAAAGTCACCACAAGGTATGGTCATGTGCTCAGCCAATCCTGATCCTTAAAAACTATGAGGGCATACAAAGGTTTTACTGATTACTCAATTTTAAGCAATCAGTCACCCTTTTTGTTTCAAGAGCAACTTCTACTTACCTTTTATAATTTTACATTTGATAGTAAATTATATATTATTCATAGATATTAAGTAAAATATATCCAAATACAGAGAGGAATCTTAAACTCAAAATTATTTGAAAATACACTCTTTAAAAACAAACAGCTCTAGTCAGCTGGAATTTAATGAAGCATACAAACTGTACAGACACATTCATGGTATGACTTTTCCAGAAACATTCCAAGCAGATGACAAAAAAGTTTTTGAATCAAAATTAGTGAAATTCAACACAAAATAGAAGTTACATTTCAAAGATTGAATTTACCTGCCACAACTGTAAATACTACTTACCACGATGTTATACTACATTATAACAAAAGACCAAGAAAAATACTATACCTCTACTTACAATAAATAAAACTAATCAATGGTGTAATCCTTCCATAAGAATCATTGGAACTCTGGGAGAGAGCTAAAGAGAAAACATCATGTCTATTATTACTGTGACTGAATGGGATTAACTAATCCTCATGGGACAAAGTTATGAATTAAGTGATGCTCCCAACACTAAGAAAATTTGTGGAGAGAGAATGCAAATAGCTCTCTAATTATCTACAGCCTATTAACAAGCAATCCTTATTACTTGCAATTAAAATCCTCTTAAATTTTATGGTAAAAGTTCATTGAAACGTTGAAAATTATATGCTAATTACTGTACTGTAAAGCACATGTTTAGTGTGTACTTTTACTATGGGCTCAATAAATAAAAAATATCAAATCCTAGGTGATATACTGACTAAATATTTTACTTAATAGAAAACATATGTGGCATAAAGTACCAAAGGCTCCTGCTATAATTTCCCATTAATGGAGGACTGGAATACCCCAGGAACCAAGAGCCTAAACAACCATATATGTAATTCTTTGTTGTATATCTAGAAGTTCCTTGGGAACCTAAATCAGGTTTATTTTAGTCATGCTTCTACAACAGTACCAATGGAAAAAACTTGTCAACCAATAAATATTTGTGAAATGAGTAAATAAATGATTTATCTACTGTTAGATTACATTAGGAGAAAATACTATGGTGTACTATAAAAGCCAACACATATAAGCAGTATGAAATAACACAATATCCTTGAATAGTTCTGTTCTTTCAACTGAGGTCTCTCTCCTTTACTAACTGTCCACAAAGTTTATACTTATGTTATCAGGGAGAAATCCCTTAGTACATCAAAGGGACTAAGGAGCACTGAGTTGCCTCCCTAGTAAGTTCCCGTTTCATACAATCCCCCTTTTCCTTTGTCTTTGTCTCTGTCTCTTTCCTCTCTCCAACTCCTCGTCTCAGGAAGATATATAAACATAAACACGCACGCACACACGCGCGCGCACACACGTGCACACATTCTACTGGGATCCAAATAAGAGCCATATAATGTGCCTATTGAGAAATCTCTGCATTTCTACTCCATCTTCTACTCTACAGGATTCTTTATTTCTACTTTGATTTTCTGTCAAAACATTCTATTTCTGTCAAGGAAATTTTCCACTTTCAAGATTCTACAAATTATACTATTGCAGTGTCCATTACCAACATACCCAAAATATTATTGGTTCAATGCTTAATGAACATAAAAATAATAAAATATTTTGATGTCGTTTCTCCTCCATTTATCATCATTTAGATTTCACTCCACAAAGGGGGCTTTATTCAGTTAACCTATCTCAATGTATAGCAAACACATCTCAAACATTCAGCAGTCATGTCCAGCTACAACATAAGATTGCACAGATATTGACATTTGCTCAAACTGAGTCTAAACAAGTCTATATGTTTCTCTTTCTGTGCATATTGGTCAGTGGATTAGGTATTGCTAGACTAATCCTCAGCTTCTTACCTGCTGCCTTAACTAGCTCTGACAATCATGATCAGCTTTCATTCTTACTGTTGTAACTCTACTCTTTTGCTACACCTAATAGCTACAATTCTTGAATAACAAAGAACTTTGCATCATATTTTATGATTAACATTATATATTTAAACATAATTTACGTTGTTTCCATCTACTATAGTTAATTACCCTTATGTTTTTTCTTATCTCATCTTGGGTCAGTAAACACCTCTTTAATTTAGATTCTCAAAACCCTTTCATCTGATCTCAGGATATTCTTCATTAGGGTGGAGGGGGTAACAGGGTTAGTCTCTGATGAACCCAGGGACTCAAACGTACTGGCAAGCACTCTACTACAGATCCATATCCCAGCCCTCTACCAGTGAGCGACAGGATGCTAGGAGGCATACACAGCATTAGGCTTTCAGATCTAACTGGTTAATCAAAACTAACCTTGCCTAATTTAGGAACCATATAAAGGGAAGCAAGCTAACAATTACTTTCAAAATAGTTTATGAAGATACCCCCTTTCTCATGTCACTGTTGATACTTAACAGATTTCTGCAGTCACAAAGACCACTGTGGTGAATGGTCCAAGGCAAATATCTTTCCCATTATTTTTGCACCTGAATCTCTGAAACAGACTTCTAGAATTGAAGCATATATGTTAAAAAAAAAAATGCTTCTGTAATTTTGGCAGGCCTTCCTTGCTAAACAGCTGTCTACATACTCAATAATACCTGTACACTCCGTAGGCATACATCTAGCAAAGTCTGCCTTCCTTCTTCACAAGCACTCAATAAAAGTGACTCTGAAACTCATACATCAACCTGAGAGTTTACTGTCAAGTTACGCTTGCTTTTGTCTTTTAACACTACTGCCAAGAAAACGCTTACTCCACTCAAAACAGGAACAATTAGCAAAGCTAATGACAAACATTTGCATTACTTTTCTCTAATGGTAAGGTTTTCATATCTGAGAAGGTAGACTTCAAACTAAAAGTTATCTGAAGAGATACAGAAACATTGTATACTCATCAATGGAAAACTCTCCACCAAGAGGACATATGCTCAGATAGAACAGCATTAACAAATAAGAAAATCAAGAAAAATAAGCTGCAGTCCAGAATACAGATTCCAAATGTAGGAGAAAAGATCGCTTATTTTTAAAATGATGTAAAATTTAAATTAAAATTGTAGGTTTAGAAAAAAAACATAATGTATTTTTCTTCATAATTACATAATATGAACAAAACAAGAAGTAACTACTACTCTACACCACAATGGGGGAGTATAATTCACAATAATTCATTATAGATTTGATGAATGACAGAAAACATCAAGTTCCTAAAGTAAGGAAATAGACACATTTATAACCTCAGTTTGATCAGTATACCCTGTACACATGTACTGAAATATCACACTACATGTAACAAATATTATACATGTAAAACTATTACCTGTTAAAGTAATTTTCTTGAGTTTAGGAGATATATTAATTACTCTGGTTTGATGATTAGTCTGTACACATATATTAAGGTATCATACTATCTACCATAAACATGTAAAATTTTAAATGTTCCTACACCATATAAAAATATAACCATTTAGTAATGGTTTCTATGTATAATATTTTTTCTATTAGTATATGTCATTAATTACACATGGAATCCTTAATGTGTTTACCACCAATGCTCTTAGCAATCAAAAAATATTTCAGACAATAGGGAGAAAAGTTAAGCTCCCAATAAACTAGGGTTAAAGACAAAATGTATTATCCTTATTATTATTGTGTGAATCTATTTAATATTTTATTTATAAGCAAAGTTAAAGAGTTCAGCCATGAATCCTTGCTAAGTTTTCTCTGAAAGCTAATGATATTTTTACCATTTATAAAGAAATTAAACATCGGAAGTAACAAAGCAAGGCAAACTATGTATTTCATTTCCCTAAAACATTAAAAATTCATGCATTGACATCAGTGGAAATAATAAGAACATAGGCATGTTTATTATCTGTCAGCTACTCTGAGTACTTTACATACATGTAACAGTTTGCTTATTTAAAAGTTATTCTCTCCATAATTTTAATGGGCTTGGCTCTTGCATCTAATGTTTTATGTGGCATTATTTTGCTTTTACTGCAAAAGAAAGATCTGGCTCCCAAAGATAAAGGAGATTTTTGGTAAATGGTGAAGGTAAAGAAATAAATGACCCACTTGGCTAGTGTGTAATTACACTGCCTGAGATTGTAACAATCTATCACAACAAGGAGGATGACACCATGCTAAGGGGTGAGTCAAAGGAGATAGCCTTTGACTAACTACAAGACCCTGACGATCGATACGCCACAGATATTGTGCTCTCAAAAACAATTGAATTCTAAAAAAGTTTGAAAATAGATTCCTTCTTCTTCTGATACTGATCAGAGACCCATCTTGACCTTATTCTAGAAGAGCAATACTTTTTAAAACAGGCATATGAAGCACATAAATCCTTCCCATCTCTGATTTCCTCTGTGAAATGGATACTAAACAAACTCCTATTATGATATAGACCTACAGGCAAAAAACTTACTGAAATCTTTGCAGCATTTTAACTAAAAAATCTTCAGTTAGTAGGTAAACAATTATCATGACATCTCACAAAAGAAAATATTTCAAAGACTGAAGAATCTGACAGAAAACTGGATTTTACATTTGAGGATTGCAGTGTGTATCTTGAATTAGACACTTAACAAGTAATTTCACTATGGAAAAGACAAGCAAAAGAAAAGAACGTTAAAAAATATGAAAATCAGTAGTTTTTCAGTCCATAGGCAATTTTCTATAATGCCATGACAGAGCAGTAACATCCCAACTGTCTTTATGCTGTCTCTCCTGTTGTGTTTAAAAGAATTCATTCTGACTTTTATTACCAAACACTTGTAATAAAATTCATCAAGTTTTATCAAAACTTACATTTCTTCCCTTTTGTTTTCTAGTTATAAAAAATTTCTGGTTTTTTATATAAAGCACTAAAAGTAGCTGTATCTTAGAAACAAACAAGAAAATAGCCTAAAACCTACTATATATATGTATATACATATATACGTATATATATGTATATATACATATGTATACACATATATATACATATATATATATATATATTCAGTAAAAATCAACCCAACTTTAATTTCAGTATTTACCTTTTCACAGAAGTCTATAGTATAGCAAATTAGTATAGACATAAAAAACTGTAATTATAATTAAATTTTTAGGAAGCACAGAATTTTGTACCAACAGGCGTATATCTCCTGTTGGCAGAGATGATAGTAAACATCAAAATGTAAAACCACAAGAGAAAATATCCATAAGAAGCTCCTACCTCTGCTTTATGACATATGAAAGGCCCAGTAGCATATATGAGGTAGTAAGCCGGGGAATGAGAATACAGGAATAAGTTCTAGTAGGTGTTCCACAAGTACCTTAAAGTATGTGAGAAAAAGGAAAACTACATACTCAATATATGCCAAATGCTGTGAGAACATATAAGAACAGGACGCAATTTAAATGTTTCTAAAGGGAAAAACGGTTGATGGGCTTTTGAATATTTTCATATTTCTGACAGAGTTAGAAGGAATTGGGCTAAGCAGTTAAGGCGGAAGCACTGAAAACACACCACACACACCACATACACCACACACACCACACACATACACACATACACACATAGGCATGGAAAAAGAAAACACCAGGTGTGTCTAAGTTGTAAGTTGCCTCTGTGACTAAAAATTCATAGAAATCTGAATGTAAAGCCATTAAATTAAAAGACTACCTATAAGAAGCAGATAGTGCAGTACCTTAAAAATGAGCAGGGTTTTTCAACAGCTTCTAACAATGGTACCACTGAGGCTAGGTACCACTCTTGATGGCAAGGAAAAGAGTGGTGGCAAGTTACCTGCACATGTACAGTTCTAAGAGATTGTCAGTGATCATAAATTACATTCAAAGCAATTTATTATGCTAGGCTATGTATGCAGATTATATAGAATGAAAAGCTGTTCTCGTTTCAGAGTTTTCTCTTTGCAATAACATTCTAATTGAAGCTTGATTAAAATATAGCCTAAAGCACAGCAGTAGCCTGCTGCTAATATCTACAGTTTCTACACTGCCAGCTGTTGTAGAATTCTTGTTCTAGGAATATGAAATTCAAAGATTCCACCTACGTCTTTAGTTCATCAATCATGGTCTATAACATGTCATGTATAAGACAGTAATAACAACACTATTTAAGGTAAAAGAGTAAAAATTCTACAAGAATAAAAGTTAATTTAATTAATTTAAAGTAAGTAAAAGTTTATTTTCAAAATGTCCTAAATACATAACACCATTGCTCTATGCCAAACTTATCCACAAAGCAGTGTTCTAATCATGAATAAGTTGTTTCTTTTAGACATCATTAAAAACTTATAATTATTTTGTAGGTAAATTTAAAACCATATATAAGTTGGAATTTTATTTTGGTTGTTTAAAAAACATAATTTTACGAGTTTTAACAAATTCATATGGCTGTATCAGGATCCTCCTAAGTACCTTCAGATTCAGGGTTCACTAGAGATCCATGAACAGCCGCTGTTAGGACTCGGGCATCTTACAGCAGCAGTATGCAAGTCAAGATCAACAAAGGGTAAATACAGCTTCTAGAGTCCTTGCAAATGCAGTCACACAGGATGTACTTAATTCTTCCATCAGTGAGTTGTGGTAACATTGTGTGAGATGTTTCTCTAGGGAAGCTCATTAGAAACTCGGCTCCCACGGCTTCCAACTGGAACTGGCTGCCTAGGCATTCTCTGCCTAGCACATGCCATAATTTCTGCTCCCAGAAAATAAACTAATGTTTCCAATTAGCTACACTTTTGCACAGAGAGTCTAGGTAAAGTGAGGGACAAACTAATTTTGAAATTTATGTCACAGTAGAAAACTATACCATTCAGGTTTCAAGATGTCAGTCAAGGTTCTACTATGTAATCATCCCTTTCTAAGAATAAGAGTTTGTTGTGTTAACTGGTTTTTCCCTACATAGGTATGAAACCACAGGATAATCAAGACATACAGAATTTGAACACACTAGGAAAAAAAGTTCCTATACCCCTATACCCCATTGTTGGCAACTTTTATAAACACTAGTTTGATTGTTTTTTTTTTTCTTTTTCTTCTTCCTTCTTTTCCTCCCGTCCCCCTCTCTTCTTCTCAATTTTTCTCCTTTCATTCTTTGGAAAAAATTTCTCAATCTGTAGCCTACACTGTCACCGAACTTCTGATGATCACCCTGCCTCAGCCACCTGGAATGTTGGGATTTTAAGTGTGCACCACCACACATAGCTACTGATTTCTGTCTGTATGTTTGCATATACCAGACATTCATATAAATAGAATCATATATTACACAGAAGTTTGAGCTTGGCTTCTTTGTGTCATATACCTACCATTTATCTCATTGGCAAAAATAATTCAGATTTTTTTCTGTGATCTATATTTCTGTCTTGGATAAGCTGACATGATAGTATAGTAGAGCTGCTGTGCTACACAAGTGACTATACAAGAAACTTTCATGCAGTTTCCAAAGTGGGAATGACACTCTCATTCTGTTCATTCTTACTAGCAATCTGTAAAGAAGCCTCACAGTATAGTCTGAAAAAGAGGTATTAGTGTTTGTCTCATGATTTTTTAGAGGCACTAAAGATGAAACCTAAGAAAACTAGATAATATCACATATATATTATGTGAGTATAAATCACACATATATTATATATCACACATAATACACACACACACACACACACACACACACACACACACACACACACACGTGCTCTATTTCCAAAAGGAAAAATCTACAATATTTAAGAACTCAGTCTGGTTATCATCACCCCATATAAGCCTATAAGCATATACAAACTCACTATTTTCTAGTGTTGACAGATAATTTTACTTATTATATTAGATTGAAAACTACTTGTTTTGTGATAGCACAAATACACATATCTATCTGCCTGTATGTTTGTAGATCACTAGCTCGTATGTTGTAGGAGTTACTTATCTTTGTATGATTATGATATCAGATATGCCTTGTAACCTACAACTTCTACTAAAATAAAGTAATTAAGCAGAGAATTAACACATTTAGCCAACTGGGTGAAATTACGATTTACTCCAGAAATAAAAAACAAAACCACTACTTCAAGGTTCACTTGGTAAAACACATGAAACAAAGAATTTCAAAACACTGAATTGAAGCTACAAAAGGAAGAGGAATCTGGGTGACAAAAAACAAGGCATGCCTAGTAATTCCCTCAGCTCACTGCCTGCCAAATTTCTAACCTACAATATAGAGAAAGGAAGCAGCAAATGCCAGTACACCTTTAAACTTGAAGGAATGGAGAAAGGTGAGCAAGAGATGATGGTAAAATACCAAGAAGAGCGCTTACTAGAGACTTGCAGGAAGTATTTTACTGAGTTCAAATCACTGAGTGCCTATGGGGAAACCACTCAAGGCCAGAGACAGAACTACACTGAGAATTCAAGGCCTCTCTCTTAATAATTGATGAGAGAAGAAGACAGAAAACCAAAGAGGTTATGTAAACACTTCAAAACCACCTACCAGATAGAGCTAACTGGACCTCACAAACATAACACAACACTGTATACAATACAATGTATGTACAACAACACAATACAGTTTTTGAATAAACTTACAATATTCACTACACTTGAGATCACAAAAAAGGTACGTAAGTTAAAAAAGTATTTATAATCAAAGTATGATTTTTACATGAAAGTAAATTACAAATCACCACTCCAACTTTCTTTAGAGAATCTCCAAATATTTGCAAACTATTTTAAATAACCATGGGACAAGAAAATACTTAAAACTGAATGGAATAAAAATACAGTCTAGAAATACTGGCCCAAGGCTGCATGCAATTTTATCCCTTGGGAGGCTGTGGTACAAGGATTGTGAATTCAAAACAGTGATACCCTGTCTCAAAAACATAAAAATAAAAATAAAAATAAAAAACAAGAAAAAGTGGCAAGATGGGGAAGAATTGAAAGGGTGGGGGAAGAATGAAAGAAAAAAAGCAATTAGACTGTGTGGAATACTGGCAAAGCTATGCATTAGGGCTAAATTAATAGAACTACCCACTATTCACTTTACAAACATTGCAAGTATAAAAAAGTATCATAAGAAACAACTTAAGCCTAAAATTGGGCAATTATAAGGATGAACAAAAATACTGTATTAAAATGTTTTAGCTTTATTTATATTTTATTTTATTTTCTGCATATGAGTGTTGTATCTGAATATATGTATTGCAACATATGTGTGTGAACTTGGTGCATGTAGCTTTCAGAATAGGGAATAAGATGCCCTAGAAGTGGAGTTACAGTAACAAAGAACAGTTAATGACAGTTTTGAGTCACCATTGGGTTTTGGCAGGTCCTCAACAAGAACTAACATTCTTATCCACTGAGAGATCTCTCCAGCCTCAGAATACTACATATTTTAAAAACTAAATTTGAAATTCTAAGTTTAACTTAAGACAGGACAAGGGTGATAGTTCAATCAGTAAGATGTTGTGGTTTAAGGTTGAGGACCTAAATTCAATCCCTAGAATGAACACTTAAAAAAAAAAGCAGGGAGTGGTCAGTAGCATGTACTTGTAACCCCAGCACTGGGACAGCTCAGTGGCCAGGCTGCCTAGGCTGATTATTGAATTCCAGGGCAATGAAAGATCTTGACTTTAAAAATAAGATGCATTGCTCCTGAGAAACAAAACCTAAGATTGTATTCTGGTTTCCATTATGTATACATACACATGGACATACATAAGTACCCACATATACATCCAAATGGATGTGCTCTCACATGTGCACAATAAAATACACACAGTCACACACATATAAAATTAATTCATACAAAAAACCTGAAGGTCCATGTGGCTAAGTTACTTAACTATAAAACCAAAAGAGGAAATATCAGCTAAACACAAATTATATTTTGATGATGGAATACTTTTTAGTCCATATCATGAGGCTAACATTATCCTAGTACCAAAACATAACAGATGCACTATGAAAAAAAAATCTATAAATGAGTATCTCATATAATGAAAGGACACTACCCACAAAATGACCTAAACAAATGCAATCATATATATATAAGAATAACAAGCAAATAAAAAAGGAGTACATCCCTGGAATAGAAGATTGACAGACCCCAGAAATGCAAAATTTTACATCTGCATAAGCGGCTGTATTTACCAAAGAAAGAAACACAAAAGAAAATAAAAAGTATCTTTATGCATACAGGAAGAGCATTTCAGAGAGTGTAACACTCATAAAGAAGAATGTGTAAAGTAAATTCACTGAGAATAAACCATACTAAAATACAGAAAAAACACATAAGTATTTCTTTTTCATGTTAATCTCACTGTAATTCCTACAAACCACAACAATAACAAGAACACCAAGATATCAAGAAAGGTGCAATACTGGCACTTATATCCTGTGGTAACCAAGATCTATCTAACTGGATTTTGGGCCTCCTCAATAGGAGGGAATTCATACCTGGGGAACTGTAAACACAGCACACAACCCATGGCTGGTGAGGAGAAACGACTACTGTTATTTCTTTTATTTTTTTTAATTGGTTATTTTATTTACTGACATTTCAAATGCTATCCCCCTTCCCAGTTTCCCCTCAAAAAACCTCTTATCCCATCTCCTCTCTCCCTTGCTTTTATGAGGGCGCTCCCCCACCCACCCACTCTTGCCTCACCACCCTAGCATTCCCTACACTGAGGCATAAAGTCTCCACAGGGGCCTCCCCTCCCATTGATGCCAGATAAGGCCATCCTTTACTACGTATGGAGCTAGAGCCATGGGCTCTTCCATGTGTACTCTTTGGTTGGTAATTTAGTCCCCAAGAGCTCTGGGGTGGGAGTGTCTGGTTGGTTGATATTGTTGTTCTTCTTATGGGGTTGCAAACCCCTTCAGCTCCTGCAGTCCTTCCCCTAATTCCTCCATTGAAGTCCCCATGCTCAGTCTGATGATTGGCTACAAACATCCACATCTGTATTGGTCAGGCTTTGATAGAGCCTCTCAGGGGACAGCTATACCAGGCATAAGCAACAGTGTTTGGGTTTGGTGTCTGCAGATAGGATGGATCCCTAGGTGGGGCAGTCTCTAGATAGCCTTTACTTCAGTCTCTGCTCCACTCTTTGTCCCTGCATTTCCTTTAGACAAAAGCAATGCTGGGTAAATATTTTTGAGATGGGTAGATGGCCCCATCCCTCAACCCGGGGGTAGGGGGTGCCTAACCTCTAGATATGGTCTCTATAGGATCTCTCTCCCCTTATGAACCACTTCAAAGATGAACATACATGATAACCCTCGAAGTGCAGTAGTGGCACACATTCCAGTTAGTGGTAATCTATTGCTCTCTAATTGAACTTAAGACCCATATAAAAAGGGAGGATATCAGATGTGCTGGCTCATTTTCTGTAACCTTGACATTAGAGTCATCTAAGAGAAGGAAAGATCAATTAAGAACGTGTATCTGTAAGATCTGACTACAGGCAAGCCTATTGGGCATTTTCTTAACTAGTCATTGATATGGGAAGGCCAAGCTCATTATTGGTGGTATCATCTGTGGGCTGGTGATCCTGGGTTTAATAAGAAAGCAGGCTAAGCAAGCAAGAGGGAACAAATCAGTAAGCAGCACATTCCTTCCTGGCCTCTGCCTTAATGTCCCTGCCTTGATTGAGTTCTGTCTTTACTTCCTTCAATGATGAACAATGATGCTGAATATACATAAACACTTTTCTCCCTAAGAAAAGTTTCATCATTCTCCATCACAGCTATAATAACCCTAACTCAGACACTGATATTATGGTATCTAACTATGCATGGTACTAGAAACCTAGTTAATTACTCAGTGTAACATCATAGCTATTGGAGGAGAATCTATACCTAGTAATTTACTAAACAAGCATAATTCCTAAAGACAACCTATAAACACTGGTCCTTATACCCACAGATAAACCCTCATCCAAAAAAACAAACAAATAAACAAAAAACAACCAACCAAACAAAAAGCAAGCAAACACACAAAAAAAACCCTTTATCACAGAGATCACTACAGAAATCTGCAACCCAGTGAAATACAGAGTTGTGGAGCCTAGTCCTAATGGACTACAAAACAGTCCCACAGCTAAGGCTCAGGGATGACTACAGGAAAGGAAGCAGAAAGACTGTAAGCCCTAGAGGAAATCAGGTACTTAGTTTCTTATGAAATTGTGTCTCTAAGTAACAGCAGAAGCTACACCGGTGAAGTCTCACCAACATGGCCATTCAAATTTGAGCTGAACTAGGTGGACATAAATGAACATGTCAGACCTCAATCCTACCCAAAGAGCTATAGGAAACTGAAAAAAAGCTGGAAGTGGGAGAGGTGCTCTCTCTCCCAGGGAATAATACACCAGTGGATTGTCCAGTGTTATATGGTAAACCAGGAAAACATACATGTAGTATGAAAGTAACATGCTATGGACTCGACAGGTTACATTTAAGAATATGTATTTATATACAAGTAAATATATGCATGCAATAACAATTAATGAATCAACAGGCCATGAATTTGGAAGAGAACTGGGAAGGGTTTGTAAAAAGAAAAGGGAAAGGAGAAATATAATTAAAATACAATCAAAAACAAACAAAAAATAAACAAATTAATAGGCAAAATGTGTGAATAGACATCAACTAATATTGCATGAGGATTTATGAAACTTCATTAGTGATTATGAAAATATAAATTGAAGCCAAATGAAATGGCCATGTACATATGTTAAGACTGCCTAAAGTGAAAACTATACACAAGAATTATCAAAGTGTAGAGGAGCCTGAACTCTAATACACTGCTGGTGGCAATGAAGCAGTTTGACAGTTTCTTTAAAATCCATTTTTCTAATCATCCTGTCACACTGTCCAGTTTTTCTACAACTATGACCTTAGCAGAGACAAGAAATTTCAATCGAACATTTCAAAGCACCTGTATTTGTAAAATCAAAATACTGGAAACAACAACTTGTAATTAAAATGAAAGTGCAAATACTAAGGAACCTACTTACTAGAATACTTTTTAAGAATAGAAAGAAATAAACTGTCAATCTGTGCAGCAACATGGATGGACTTCAAAATAACTGTGCTAGTGAAAGAAGCCAAGGGGGAAAGAAGAGTAAAGACTGAATAAATCCATTTATAGGAAATTCTAGAAAATGAAAGTTAATCTACAGTGACAAGAGATCAATAGTTTCCTGGAGGTTAGGCAGATGGGAGAGATCAGAAAAGGGCAGGAAGAAATCTTTAGATTGTGGTGATAGTTTTTATGGTTTAGGTGTTTATAAAGTTACCACACTGTACAATTTAATATGTATATTTCATATAGAGTATATCTCTATAAAAATATCCATAGATTGTCATGCGTACATTATAATATATTCATTCTATTCAAGGAAAAGAAGGTCGCCTTTCTTTTGGGAGATAAGGTTTCATTATGCAACTCCCACTAGCCTGGATCTTGTACAGCTCAGTCTACCCGTGATCACTCAGGATACTCCTGCAATCATCTCCCAGGAACGAGAATTACAGGCCTGTACCAGTATCTCCCTATATTCTATATGTTATGTTAATACAATTTAACATCTTTCTCAGTGCTGAGCACTAAACAAACCACTTGATCTTTCACATTCAACATTTAACCCTTTGAAATACCACCTCTATTTTATTGATGAAAAGAAAGAAATCAGAAGCTAAGTGGGCTAAATGGGACTGAAAAAATAACTAAGAACCAAGTGTTCTGCCACTGCCACACATCTAGTTAAGTAAAGATATTTAAGCCTAGTTTTGTTTGACTTAAAAGCCTTATTACCAGTCTTCTCCACTAAGCTAAAGTATAGTAATATTTTACCTTAAAAGAAGGATTAATCTCTAGCATGTGTATGAAATAAGATATTAAGTAGATGTGATTTTTTTTATTTTTTTATTTTTTATTTTTTTGGTTTTTCAAGACAGGGTTTCTCTGTGTAGCCCTGGCTGTCCTAGAATTCACTCTGTAGATCAGGCTGCAGACCAGACCAGAAATCTGCCTGCCTCTGCCTCCCAAGTGCTGAGATTAAAGGCATGCTCCAACACCGCCCAGCCTCAGTAGGTCTGATTAAATAAAGGAGCAGAAACTAATGCATTATACTAGACTGCAATGGCTGGGCTTATAGAAGGGAAGAAGGGAAGATATGGACCAGAACAGTGCTATGCCTGTGGGAGCAAAGGGAAAGGAGACAGACTAGAGGCAGTGATGAAGAATTCTCATAACATTAAGCCACTGTGGACATAAAATCAACTCAAACAAATCAGTAGCCTTCCTATACTCAAAAGATAAACAGGCTGAGAACAAAATTATGGAAATGACACCCTTCACAATAGTTACAAATAATACAAAATATCTTGGAGTGAATCTAACCAAGCAAGTGAAAGATTTGTATGACAAGAACTTCAAGTCTCTGAAGAAAGAAATAGAAGAAGATCTCAGAAGATGGAAAGATCTCCCATGCTCCTGGATTCTCAGGATTAATTTAGTAAAAATGGCCATCTTGCCAAAAGCAATCTATAGATTCAATGCAATCCCCACCAAAATTCCAAATCAATTCTTCATAGAGATAGAAAGAGCAATTTGCAAATTTATTTGGAACAACAAAAGAAACCCAGGATAGCAAGAACTATTCTCAACAACAAAAGAACTTCTGGGGGAATCACCATCCCTGACTTCAAACTATACTACACGGCAATAGTAATAAAAACTGCATGGTATTGGTACAGAGACAAGCAGGAAGATCAATGGAATAGAATCGAAGATCCAGAAATGAGCCTACATATCTATGGTCACTTGATTGTTGACAAAGGAGCTAAAACCATCCAGTGGAAAAAGGACAGCATTTTCAGTAAATGGTGCTAGTTCAACTGGAGGTTAACATGTAGAAGGATGCAAATCAATCCATTCATATCTCCTTGTACAAAGCTCAAATCCAAGTGGATAAAAGACCTTCACTTAAAACCAGATACACTGAAACCAATAGAAGAGAAGGTGGGAAGGACCCTCGAATATCTAGGCGCAGGGGAAAAGTTCCTGAACAGAACACCAATGGCTTATGCTCTAAAAGCAAGGATTGACAAATGGGACCTCATAAAATTACAAAGCTTCTGTAAGGCAAAGGACATTGTCAATAAGACAAAACGGCAACCAACAGATTGGGAAAAGATCTTAACCAATTCTATATCCAATAGAGGGCTAATATCCAAGATATACGAAGAACTCAATAAATTAGACTACAGACAACCATATAACCCTATTAAAAATGGGGTACAGAGCTAAACAAAGAATTCTCAACAGAGGAAACTTGAATGATTGAGAAGCACCTTAAGAAATGCTCAACATCCTTAGTCATCAGGGAAATGCAAATCAAAACAACCCTGAGATACTACCTCACACCAATCAGAATGGCTAAGATCAAAATCTCAGATGATAGTAGATGCTGGCGAGGATATGGAGAAAGAGAAACACTCCTTCATTGTTGGTGGGGTTGCAAGCTGGTACAACCACTCTGGAAATCAGTCTGGTAGTTCCTCAGAAAACTGGACATAGCATTACCTGAGGATCCAGCTATACCACTCCTGAGCATATACCCAGAAGATGCTCCAACATATAATAAGGACATATGCTCCACTATGTTCATAGCAGCCTTATTTATAATAGCCAGAAGCTGGAAAGAACCAAAATGTCCCTCAACAGAGGAATGGATACAAAAAATGTGGTACATTTTTTTAGGCAAATGGATGGATCTAGAAATTATCATCCTGAGTGAGTTAACCCCATCACAAAGGAACACACATGGTATTTACTCACTGATAAGTGGATGTTAGCCCAAAAGCTTGGAATAGCGAAGACTCAACCAGCAGATCACATGAAGCTCATGAAGAAGGAAGACCAAGAGGGGATGCCTCAGTTCTACTTAGAATGAGTAACAAAAATACACAAGGGAGCAAATATGGAAACAAAACATGGGACAGAAACTGAAGGAGGGGACACCAGGAGACCATTCCACCTGGGTATTCATCCCATGTACAGTCACCTAAGCTAGACACTGATGTGGATGGCTGGAAGTTCATGCTGTCTAGAATATGATATAGCTGTCTCCTTAGAGGTCTGCCAGAGACTAACACATTCAGAGGACGATGCTCACAGTTAACCACTGATATGATCAAGGGTTTCCCAATGGACAAGTTGGAGAGAAGACTGAAGGAGCAGAAAGGGTTTGTGACCCCAGGAGGAAAGCAACAATACCAAACAACCAGAGCCCCCCAGGGTCTAAACCACCAGCCTGGGAGCACATAGGGAGGGACCCATGACTCCAGAGGTATATGTAGGAGAGGATGGCCTTGTCAGGCATAGATGGGAGAGGAATTTCTTGGTCCCATAAAAAACGAACACAGTGGGTTACACCTCTGATTGAACAATTCCAAACTTATAAAGCCTATGATTAACATTCTTTTTTAAAAAATGTATAAACGCAAAAAGGAAAAGGGGGCATGGGATATGGGTTTCCTAAGGGGGGTGGGGGGGAATGGTGATAGGGGATGCCATCTGAAGTGTAAATAAAATATCTAATAAAAAAAAAAAAACGAACACAGAGTGGAGGGGGGGTGGGAGGGGGGAGGGGGTAGTCGGGGTGGTAGGTGGGGGCACATCCTCATAGAAGCATGAGGAGGGGGGATGGAATAGGAGGTTTCTGGGTGGTGGAAGGAAGTGGGGTAAGAGGATAAAATCTGAAAGATAAATAAAGTACCTAATTTTTTAAAAAAGGAGATGAAAAAAAGGAAAAAAGAAAGAAAAATAGAAAAATAGGAGATTTAATAACACAAAGGGAAGGATTTAGAAATTTCGGGGCAGTTTATGTTAAAGGAAACAGCATCATAGAAACTGGAAAATCACACCCTCATAAAAGCACAAGGAGGGGGGATAGGATAAGGGGTTCCTGGGTGGTGGTGGGGGGGAATGGGATAAGGGGATAAAATTTGAAATACAAATATTACAACCAATTTTAAAAAGGGGGAAAAAAAGAAAAGTTGTTAGAACCAACATCTTTAAAAAAATGTCAGCCCTCTAGGAAAAAAAATTTTTTTTTCTTGATACTAAAACTTGTTCTGAGAATTGTATGTTGCAGAATACACAGCCTCGGTGTACCTACACATCAAGCAAACTGAGCAGACCTGCTCAAACGTCCGATGTCCTGGAATTCCACCTGGATGCAGTGAAGACACAGTGTCAGAGGCTTATCAATTTACTCTTCCCCCCACCCCTCTTCTAATATCTCAACCCCCGAAATCAGCTTGAAGAAGTTAACGAAGGGTCAGCACCCCTATTCTCTGGGCTTGGGGACTAAGGTGGTTAATATTAGACTGTCTTTCTAGGGAAAAGTAGAGGTTTTGTTGGAACAGGGAGGATTTGCTAGGATTTATTGCATAGCCACAACATCTTGATAGAAATCTGTATAATTAGTATCAAGATTTAGTTATAATTTCTTAAATGGTACAAAATTTACTTTGATTTCAAATTTAAGGTTTTCATTGGTACGAGCTTCTTATTGATATAAAAATGAGATGAATATTGGTACTCTCATGGGCATTGTGCCTGTATAACACATTTAGGAATACAAGGCTTAGACCCAGTCCTTCTTTAACTTTTTTAACAGATTCGAGATGGTTAGCCTGTGAGTTAAGGGACTATAGCAAATTCATGGCTTAGAGTTTATTGTTAGGGTGTTCTCTATGTTTTATTTAGAAATAGCTGAGTGGAGTTAACAGACAACAGTCCAGGTTACCTTACATGGATAGTTGGTTTTCAAAACGTCAGAAGTCCACAGAATTGACATTACAAACATTTCTATATTAATGTTCATTTTGATTAGAGACCTGTCTGTTCCTGACAGCTTCCTGTCTTGGATTCTAAGAAGAAATTGAACATCCTTGGAGTTACTCCAGTTGTGCAGAGACAAGGCAAGAATTGCCTCTTTCCATCTACAGACAAATTACTGTCCAGAAAAGGACACACTTGCAGAATAGTCAACTGATTATATCTGCCTAGACAGTGTAATCAGCCCTTAATAATCCTGCATCACTAAGGTCTGTCAGATGATTCTGGGCCAGAAGGCTGAAGATCAGATGCTCCAACGTTCTGTAGTATAGGGGCTGTCCAGGTGTTCAGCAGTCTCTATAAATTGGCTAAGTTTTAGAAGCTATGCTTTGTGCTTCCCATAATTTCAGTTAACTCAGTCATTCTAGATTTCTGACGGGGTTGAAGACCTATAGTTCTCATAACCAATCCTGGCTATTTACCTTGAGAGAAAAGATCTGAGTGGAAGGTTTTCAGCTGACATTTATTCTAAGCCAAGAAAAAATTCAGGTTCAAAACTAAGTGTTTTATTTAGGAGAAATGACAGAGGTTCTGGCTAGTCAACAAAATGATGGACTGGGTATTAGGACTATCTTGTACTTCACTGGTACAAATAGGAATAATTATGCTCTAACTGTATTTTGAGAGAAAAGTTTTATTTTAACAGGAAGGGTGATATGTAGGAGGAGTTAAGGGGGAAGGAGTACCAAGAGGAAGAGATGGAGTAAGGAGAGGAGAAGATGGAGAGGAGAAGCAAGGTGATGAGAGAGAGAGAAAGAGAGAGAAAGAGAGGAGGGGCATGGAGGCAGATGTCCACGTGTCTCCACCAATCAAAGATAGTTTATATATCTAGGATGGGTATTGGGTTACAGCTCTAATTGAGCATTACCAAACGTATAAAGCCTTTGACTAACACTTTAAAAAAATTGTATAAAAGCAAAAAGGAAAACGGGACATGGAATAGGGGTTTTCTACGGAGGGGAAAGGGGATAGCATCTGAAATGTAAATAAAATATAAAATAAAAAAAAAAGAAAGAGACAGTATTAATATAATTTTCAAGACTAGATTTAGGTCTCCATAGTTTCTTTCTAGGTATACCATATACTTACACTTTGAAAAATATATGTTCTTCTTCTATTCATACAATGGAAATTGATTAAGTACTTAAAATATTTTATATTCTAGAAATATAGATAGATAGATATACAGCCAAGATTGGCCACTCATAATTCTTTTGTGGCAACTGAATGCTAAAAGGAAGAGCTATCTCTATTCTCTTAATTTAATACCTATATGGCAATTTAATTTATTGTGTATTCATAAATATCTTATTCTTTGGGTATTTTCCATTACTGCCTGTATAACTGTTCTGTTCTACATTGCCTTATCCATATCAGAGCACTCTGCATTTGGTATTATGAGATATTACAAAATCATCGGAGAGCTGAAACCGAACATCCTCTTAAAGAGATCTGGTTTCTTACCAAAGGTCTGTTGAGACTACAATTAGGGATCTAGGTTTGTGCACTATCAATGGTTATTACTACTTCAATATCCTTTAGAAACAAGGCTAAGAGATGAACCCATGTATTCTAACTTGGGCATATACACAGATACATATGTCTCCCTCCCTCCCTCCTTCCTCTCCCTCTCCCTGCCCCCTCTCTGCCTTGTTCTTTTAAAGTTGCCTATCTACCCTGTCTCGTCACTTGAGAGTTGGGCATACATATTCTATTCCATCAAATCTTTCTCTGAATCATCATTTTGTCTGCCCCTCAATTACACATCACTTTCAAACATAGCTGCTTCTTTCTACAAATTAACTTAACCTACAATATTTGAGATTAAAGGTGTGTACTAAGGGTATGTCTGTATGCCTGCCAATAACATAATCTCAGTTTTCACAGTGTGATCAGACATCCTGCAGCAGCTGCTCATCTAGAAAATGATGGGAGGTATGAATTAGATGGCTATGACCATTAATATCTAAGTGACTACACTAGATATTTTCAAGGAAATGACAAAATATAGCAACTTAAATACCATATTTTTAAAAGAGGAAGAATTTAAGAATTCATAAATAATATTATAGAAAAAATTCAAAATTTAAAAAATACAGTTTCTGAATACATATTTTCTGAGAAAATGTCATTATTTTTACAGAAACTTTTCTGTGAAAGCAAAATGTAATTATCAACTATGTATAGCCAGAGGAATGTAATATAGAGAAACATCAAACAATAAGGAATGCCAATGTTTTCTCTCATGTATTTTTTCCAGTAAAGTTATAGTCCACAGAAAAGTTGCAAAATACATGAAAAACAATTTACTTTTCACCTGAATTCCCCACCTGGTTCACATTCACTGTATTTTCTTCATGGTGCACATGAGCAAACCTTTCTCCTTATTCATTTTTTTTCTCACTTTATCATGCAGATGCTTTCCTCCCTCCCCCTTTTATCCCTCTCCCTATGTTTCCCTGAATCTTTTGTTAGTTTCAGGTTTCCTGAGAACCAATGGAGTGTTACTGTAGTATATATAGTATATATTTACAACTGTTTAACCAGGTCTACTCAAGGATATGTATATTGGTAGAGGTCATTTACTAAAAATTCATATACTTTTAAAAACAGAAATTCAATACTAGACAATAAGTGTCATAGAAAGACAGGTGTTATTCTAAAATGACATTAAAATTTAGGAGGTTAGTTTATTGTGACCAGCTGACATCACATGCTCTTTGTTAATGAGGTAGATTAAGTGACTTTTTTTTTTCTTTATTGTTTTGACAGCTCTAGCTGTCCTGGAACTTACTCTGTGGACCGGCCTGGCTTTGAACTCACAGAGATCCTCTTATCTCCCTCCACCTTGCCCGGCTTGAAAAATGACTTTTGTAGTATGAGATGCTTTTGGCAGTGATGACCACTAGAAAGGTATTCTTTAATATCCATTCTATAGGGTGGAGATCTAATTAAGAACAGTAGTTATAAAATTACAATGACATTTTGAGTTTTGACTTTATACATAAAAATAACTTTGAAAATAAAGAGACTAAATGAGCAAACATAAAAGTCAGTGAATAAAAGGTACGTATAGAAGCTAGAGAAAGAAAAGTTCTCAAGAGAAAAAAGACAAAACCCAAATACCAGTGACTAATACTGAGAAGTAATGAGACTTTGATGAGAGTGAACTCTAGAGTCAGAAGGGCAGAGACTTCAAACCAACTACTTCCATGTTTAGACCTCTGACCTTAGTCAAAGGAAAGTGCTTTATATCTGTAATACAGGGTCAATTGATATCTTTTTAGATTGGTCTCTTTTTAAAAATAGATGTTTCAAAGTACTTCTCACAGTGTCTATCTCAAAATCAGTAACTTAGTAATTAGCTATTATTCACATCATTACCAACTTAAGAGTTGGTGTAGTTCATATATGAAGATCCAAGTATTTTTTATAATTGCTGGTATAAATTAAATAAATCGTTAGAAAAATAAATCTTGAGATGCAAAACGCCTCACTCTTTAAGAACCTATTTTATTGCAATACAATCCACATTTGCAGTATTTGTTGTTAACAGTTTCCTTCGTCAAAGTTCCCTTCCTTAAAGCACTACAGTACTAGGTTGTGCATTGCCCACGTCCTTACTCATGATTAAGTTGGAATAAATAAACGTACTTGGGAATGAAGATTTTGTTACTTTATAAGCCCTCCATCATCTCATAAGCAGCAAGTGCAAGAACCAGGAAGAAAAATACAGACATCTCAGAGAGCAGTGTGCTTTTCATGAAAGTTTCCATGAAACTTTCCCCAGAGAGAAACCAAAAACAGTTTTCTTAAAGAAAAATATATTATTACCCAAAATACTTTCTGGATTATGATTTTTTTCAAAAGAAAAATTATGCTTGGGACATTTAAGCAATTTGTAATTATCTGTTTGCTGTTTCTCCTTTGCCTGTTAGAAAGTTATTTGATGGTAAGA